>NC_035437.2:102849029-103553166 GCF_002127325.2 Helianthus annuus
GCTGGTATCGGATTGTCATAGCCGAATAGTGGCGGAGGTGGTGCAACTGGTGCAGAATTCACCTCTGCAGGGTGACCAGAAGGTTCCCCTAACTGTGGTTCTTCAGGTACTGGCGGAAAGTGACTTGCACTCGAGTGGCGAGGGGTGCTAAAGTGGAATTCCCCTCCTCGGGTGGACATCCGCGCGCCTGATCTCCTACGCCTTGGCGGATCAGGAGGTACTGGTTGAACTGGTGGCAGAGGAGGCGGTGGCGTAACTGCCACGAAACGCGAATCCTCGGAAGGATCCTGTTGCTGCTGCTGCTCATGAGGCGAGAAGTGGTGAGAAGATGTGAAGTACCAATCACACTGGTTAAACCTCGTCTGGTAACTGTCGGGACCTTGATAGGGTGTTCCATGAAAGGATGACCCATCAGAGATCTCGATAGGATGGTTGGGAGTACCTCTGGCAGGTTCTATGGGATCCGTGTCTTCATCCATATCTACCGCATTATCTTCGGAGAAATGGTCTTCAGGTCCTAAAGGGTTATAACCTATTGGTTTCTGGACATAATCAGCCAGATTAAATCGGCCTTGAAAGAAAGGAGTAGGATCGCCATAGGAACGGCGCGAAGCAGATCGCTGGAGAGCTATAAACGAAGGTTGAGGGTTACTGGGATTGTTCTCCGAATCTGGTCCAAAAGAGTGACGGTATGAAGGTGTCGAACTGTGTGAGGTAGACCGTCTTGCAGGTTCAAAGAGGTTTCTTCTACGTCTCTGAGGTTCTTCGCTCCTCGTGCTGGAAGGAGCTCGCATGTTCGAAGGTCCGACCTCGTGATCATTATGGGTAGTAATCGGCCCTTTGCCTCTTCCTCCTCTTTTAATTGCTGGTGGCATAATTCCTGCTTTCAAAACTTTTAAATCAACAATATGCAATAAAAGATAAACTGGAATAACAATTCGAATTTGTCCTATGTTCTTGTCTAGACTCAAGTATGTGCAATTGTGTCATTGAGATTAAACACCTAAGGATAGTGTTTAATTCACTCAACGTTGGCTCTGATACCAACCTGTCACACCCCGATTTCCACGTGTATCACCGGTGGGCCCGGTGGGGGATTACCGTGACGTAGTTGGCAACAATATAGTCAAACCACACAATATATAAATGCACAGCGGAAGCATAAAGATAAATATATTTCAACAATCGAATGTAATATCCAAGTATCACCAATCGTCGAAATATAATCCACAGGGGATCAAAATAAGATAGAAAAATAATTGTTCAACAGATATTGGCATCCCAAGCTTGCGAGACTCTAACGATGCTAAGGAGTGGCCAGCCTATTACGAGTAGAACCTGCATTAATCTTTTTGGGGAAAATACGTCAGTTTACACTGGTAAATACATTCAACCGACACTTTTGTAAAATGTTTAATAAAAATTGATTTGAATGCACAAGGCACAAACTCTTTATAACTTGGGATAATTTATAATTAAATCTTGTGAAAGAATTACATGTTCACTATGCGTTCGGCCGCCCGGGTCGTGCCGGGTTTAAGGTTAATAGACACGCCACAAAGCATAAAGCCGTGGCGGGAAAACTAACGGTTATACCTTTAATAATATAGACACATTACGGGTGTACGCCTACACCCGTGTGTCGGGGTTGTGGCCATTTCGTAAAATGATGCCAAGGATATCCAGGACATGGTCATTAAGCTCCCAAAGGCGTAAAGCCAACAAAACGTATTTAAATGGGCCGATTAAATTATTCAATTAACCACCATATGATGGAAGATTTAATGCCCGACCAAGCGGTAATTTATATATCGTAACCCAAGCCCGTATAGGGAAAATAAGTTAAAAGTATTTACCTGAGCAAGTATTAATCCTTAATCAAACAAAATGCAAGTTTCTTTTACTGGTCTCCTATTATGGAATGAAGGTTTAAACAACCTATTAGAATCCTAACGGGTCTTCAATTTAGCCTTAGCTTAGATCGGTCAGTTTCAAAGGATAATGACGGTTTAATCGCGTGAAAGGCGAAAACCGGGAATGGAATGTGGTTTGGACCCAACAAGTTTGAAGACTTGTTTCTATATGGGTAATATAACCACACTCTGGATTTTGAGGTCAAAACAATAAGGTTTGACCCGTTTCGGCTAGTTTATGTAAACTAGTTACATAAACCGAACCGTGCGCGCAAAAGGCGTAACGGGTAACCGTGAGAGTCCTACACAGGTTTCCTAAGTCAATATGCTTCAAAGAGGTTGTGGTATCAGTAGGATACCTTCCATAATTCCCGTAACGAGTTTAAATCCATTATATGCCCCGTAGGGGTATTTCGGTCATTTTAAAGATTATAAAAGAGGTTTCTGAGTTCTACAGGAAATCTGAGTTTTCCGAATAGTTTATAAAGTCCAAAATACTCTATTTATTATTTAAAATCAGTAGCAACTGGAATCGGGTCAAAATACCTTGTAGAACTCAAGTTATGTCCAAAAAGGGTATATTCGGTATTTACCGAACCGATGCCATAACCGCAGGTTATGAGCAGGCTAAAAATGATAAAACATCTTTAAAAATCCCAAAATATTATTTTACATCAGTGTGTAAAAGGTTTGGTGTCGAAATTTGGGTTTAGATAGGCTTTACGCTAAATGCGCCGTTTAATTACTAAAGTTTCCGTAATTGCGCTATTTAGCATAACTCCTATTCTAGACCTCGGATTGACGTGAAATTTTAGGGACATGCTTAGAAATCAGTAACTAAGGTCATTGTCCTTTCACGTGTCCAAAATTCTCGTTTTAAAGTGAAAAGGACGTTATGGTCAACTTTTAGGCGTTTAACGGAAATGTGTAAAAGACTCGGACAAACAACGAACCGGTCACAGAGGGTTATACCATCATGTAACCTGGTCCTAAGAGAGTCCTAAGGCATATCTAAAACATACCATAACGGGTCAGAATTGAAGTCAAAGCAAAAGTCAAAGTTTTGCGACTTTCGGTTCCGAACCGGGTCTAAACAGTAAATGGTCGGATCAAACAAGCTTAGACTAGTTAATATACTTATTATCATGTTATATGAGTGTTAAAACAGGTTACACGCCATCTACATTACTGATTATGCATAAAATCGCAAAATAGCATTCTGTTGACTTTTTCTAAGCAAGTTTGACTCGACATTCGGACTAGTTAGAGTGGGAATCAGAGGGTGCCCTTTTAGGGGTTTAAAGCCCACATGATTACCAACATATAACTACCTTTGATTCGACAAACCACTGGACCATTCGTGATTTATCGTAAAGTCAATCGTTAATTACGACGGATTGACTTTTAAGCTATAACTATGCGTAAACTGAACTAAGAAGGGTGGAGCATACTTACAGGAGTCCTATGCACGACCAGGGATGAGCAAAGAAGGCACTTGAGCTCCAGGAATGATCAGAAGAGTTGTTTGAAGGTGTGATGAACAATGGTGCACTAGATGGCCTTTTATAGCAAGTTTCACACCTTAGATCATTGACAACTAAGGCTACAAGTGTTCTTGGATGATCACCAAGCGTCCCTGAGTACTAGGGGTCGTTTAGGGGGCGCCCATGCTGTCATAATGGCACTCTAAGTCGGTTAAAACAGCAAACAGTGAACCTGTCCGCATTTTCTGCATCTGGCGGTCTAACGCGGCCCGCGTAAGAGACCACTTAACTCTTACGCGGGTCGCCTGAATCTGTCTGACACGCCCATATCTTCTACTGGCCATGCGGCCCATGTGATGTTGCTTGGATCACTAACGCGGCCCGCCTGAGATCAATTTTCCAAGATTTTCAAATCTTTTGTAATCATTGACCTGGCCTTTCGGTTTCGAAGGGGTAACTTTGCGATTTGGGCCTCGATTATTTGCGTATAAGGGCCTCGAAACTTCTACCCAACATATTAATCCTTGGTTAATTTATTATTACCCGAAATGCCTTAACTTTCAAAGTTTGACGCTTTTAACCCTTATTAACGAATTCGATCATAACTTTCTCGTTTTGAATTGGAACTTCACGAAATTTATATCGTGCATTCTAGTGAGTATAATTTACCATTACAAATCCTTGGGTATGCCCAAAGGTCACTCAGAGGTATAACTTAATCATGTTGACACATTTGGCCCCTGTAGTTTGTAATTCCTCACTTTCTCCCATAATTCGTTCCGTACGATCCATGATTCATTCGTTTGAAGGTACGAGCATCTTTTAGGGTTACTGTACAGTATATTTATCCCTCGTTGACATTTTTAACCCTCGAATTTACATACTTTCAATGTTTGTTAACTTTAGTCCTTTATTCAGTATTTAACACCACGTGTAAACTCAAGACACGTGTTAATACATTATTGGACGCAAAATTTCAAGGTGTTACAATCCTCGAGGTTCACCGATTTCGGGTTAAACGTTAAACTCCGTTTCGAACAGTTCACTGGTCGGATTTGGGTGATTCCTGTCCGATCAGGGGAAACAAGTGTTAGACGAACAGGCCGACCAGGTCAGGGTGCTGACCGATCGGAACAACCAAGTGTTAAAATACCTCAATAAAACCTCAATAAAACGACAAACAATCAGAACAACCAAGTGTTAAAACAAGTGTTCGACTCGTTGTCAAAATACCTCAATAAAACGACAAACAATCAGAACAACCAAGTGTTAGACGAATAGGCCGACCAGGTCAGGGTGCTGACCGATCGGACTGCTGTCCGAACGGACAGTCAGCCGATCGACTAGCCAGCCGATCGGCTAACACATGGTCCGACACTTAATCAATTTATTTTGAAGACTAGTATTGAACGAACTGCTGTTCGATCGGACTACCGTCCGATCGGATTACTCTTCGGATCATGAGATACTATACTTCAACACTTAATCGATTTTTCAACATGTTCGATGCACTAGGAGTGCCACCCGATCGAACAGCTGTCCGATCAGGTGACACCCTACTGAGAACTTGTCTTGCTAAAAGTACCTAACCGATCGGGTTATCGGCCAATCGACCGACCGTTCGATCGACCGACCTGAAGGGTAAAGATACTTCAATGTTTTCAAATGCTACAGCGAAAACTTCAAAAGTTAAACCATCATACACAAACACATCCTTCTCAAAGGAAGAAACAATCCACTCGAACAACCATCCGATCGGCCTACCGACTGACCCGACAGCTGTCTGAACGGACTGCCAACCGAACGGTCAGCCGTCCTCCGATCGACCAGCTGTCCGACCCTCCAACACTTGTTTCCGTTTTACGCGTTGCTTATCGTTATGCTATCAAACTATTCAGGCTAACCCTACTCTCAAGCGCTCCCTTCAATCCATCAACCGCTGTGAGTATACTCGATCCCTTTTTGCTTTCAGCACTTTTGGGTATTACATACGTTACTTATACGAAATCACATCGAACACACTACGCAACATTTTAAAACTAACCGTTACCGCATGTATTACGTGACTAAATGAATGCTTGTTGTTATGTTTACACGTGGAATGCTGTCTACCTGCCTTAACGACGATAATACTATAGTTTGGACTCAGCACCCGTTCACACGGGGGTTGTTAAGGACAATTACTTGCATGGATTACGGTGGTAATCATGTATTGCGAACTGCCTCGAGCAGTCAACCCGCAGTCATTGGTATCGATAGATCCATGTCGATAATTAACATGCTTCATTTTCCTCTATGTACGTGCTGGTTATGCGTAAACTATTTCGAACTCTATTATGCTATTATCAAACTTGTATGCTCACCTTTACATTTTATGTATTGACTTTATTTTAACATATGTGACAGGTGTTTAAGATGCTTATCTGCTAGGAAAGCGAGGCTACAATAAAGCTCTAGAGCCCAACAAATAGTTGTCTGTAGTGGTCAAATTATGGGTCTCTAGAAGCAGATAAACAATTGCTGTTTAATAAAATCTGAGTTGTCGAAACAGAATATTTGCCTGGATTTCTATCTGTAATAATTTGTTTACTGTTTGAGATACGGTATGGGACGTGTTATTTAAATTGAGTAGTAATGATAATTGTTATGGAAACTTTTGGACAATCTGTTTCGCTCAGTGCCATGCCCCGATGATTCCGCCATCAGTTGGGATGTGACAGATTGGTATCAGAGCCATAACTATAGGGAATTAGGCAGACTCGACCTAGTCCAGGTCGATGTCTTAGAGACCTAGACTATAGTTAGGAACCAACAGACCAAGCATACATGCTATATCTCGTTATTCACGTTTGCACTACACTATCACCGCACTCGAATTTTCAATAATGAGAAAGCGATTTAGCCAAGATTAGGTGTGAAAACCGCAAACTCTCGACTAAATTGCTTGATCAATGCTGTTTTATCAACTTATCAATGATTTCTTCATTCTTTTCAATAACGAACGCTTGTTCAACGGGAGAATTATACCAAATCAGGAGTGAAATCCATATTTTGATGAATAATCTCCTCTATTTTACTAAAATCAAGGGGGAGTTGTCAAGCCAGGGGTGAAACCCTAACCTTGACGGCTGTCCATAGACTTTACCAAATCTCACCAAAGTCTCGATGGACTCCAACGACCTGAACTCACGAGTATGGCTTAGGGATTGCGTGCCAGATGCCCAAGATTCGAGGCAGAGGCTTACCCCGAAAGTCGGAATATGATTACAAGTCCTTGAGAATAGTCGAATCGCTTTGGTCTGTCAATGTCTAATAGCCGCAGACAATCTATTTCTCGATTTTTACATGTTTCGATTCTGAGCCCGCAACTGCTGACTCTGATGACTCGTTGATTTTATGTGTTTATATGTATTTAACTGTTTATGTGTTTAAAATTTTGAGACTTATTCGATTTTTGCACTCACTTCGATCGACACGCACAACCCGCATTGCTCTTCTATCTCAAAACTCTAACAGGTCGCTACAATCTGGACGACGCTATGTTACGCTATACTACTCGATATATTATACGCGATTGCTATATTCGAACGACTCGCGAGCTTTAAATGATAGGTTTCTGTATTCTGACTGCCTCTGTGATTGAATGCGTATGTGCTCCTGTGTTTCTGTGCTTCTGTGCCCTATGTGCTTACGTGCTTATGTGCTTCTGTGACTACGTGAATATGTGGTTATGTGCCTATGTGTTTATGTAATACGTGCTTCAACGTGTTCCTGAGCTTTAGTAAGTAGTAGACGTGTGAGGTGAGATTCGATTTTGATGTGTCTGAGACCTACGACGATGTCTGTTGCAGACAATGTCGTCATCTGGACACCGAATCCCACTTATGCGTAAACTATTTCGAACTCTATTATGCTATTGTCAAACTTGTATGCTCACCTTTACATTTTATGTATTGACTTTATTTTAACGTATGTGACAGGTGTTTAAGATGCTTATCTGCTAGGAAAGCGAGGCTAGAATAAAGCTCTAGAGCCCAACAAATAGTTGTCTGTAGTGGTCAAATTATGGGTCTCTAGAAGCAGATAAACAATTGTTGTTTAATTAAATATGAGTTGTCGGAACAGAATATTTGCCTGGATTTCTATCTGTAATAATTTGTTTACTGTTTGAGATACGGTATGGGACGTGTTATTTAAATTGAATAGTAATGATAATTATTATGGAAACTTCTGGACAATCTGTTTCGCTCAGTGCCATGCCCCGATGATTCCGCCATTGGTTGGGGTGTGACATGAAGAAAAGACGGCCTTCCATACCGACAAAGGTATCTTTTGCTACCAAAAGATGCCCTTTGGCCTGAAAAATGCGGGTGCAACCTATCAACGCCTGATTGACAAAGCGTTTGCTAGTCAAATTGGCAAAAACATGGAAGCATATGTCGACGACTTGGTGATTAAAAGCAAAATAGAATACCAAATGCTTGACGACATACAAGAAACCTTCCAAAACTTGAGAAAAATTAACATGAAACTTAACTCTGTGAAGTGCTCATTTGGGTTTGAAGAAGGAAAGTTTCTAGGGCACATTGTGGGGAAACAAAGTATAAAAGCCAACCCCAACAAGGTTAAAGCCGTTCTTGAAACCAAATCTCCACAAAGCAAAAAAGAAGCGGACAGTCTGAATGGAAAGCTTGCAGCCTTGAAGCATTTTACCTCAAAGCTGGCCAAAAAGTCCCTACCCCTTTTCAAAACACTTAAAGGGTGTGCCAACAAATAATATTTCAAGTGGACTGAGGAAGCAGTAAAAGCTTTCAACCAGATGAAGCAGCACTTAGCTTCACTCCCAGACATCGCGGCTCCAGAAACAGGAGAACTGATCTCTGTCTACCTCTTGGTTGCTGAAGAAGCAATAAGCGCGGTCTTAACCATCGAGCGTAACAAAGTTCAGGTACCCGTCTACTTCTTCAGTAAAACTTTAAAACTAGTAGAGATCAAGTGTCCTGATGCACGGGGGCGTGTTGAGTGGGCACGGCCCCGTGTTCAGCTTACTGTCTGACTTAAAACAGGATTGCCAGTTCCAATGATTGGGCACGAGGCGTGTTCAGCGGGCACGGCCCGTGCTGAGTTCTGCAGAAGCTGAAAAACTAAGAAAATCCTAAAAAAATAAAAATAAAATAGAAAAAATGATTAGGCTGCTGATTCCCAACTTTCTTAAAATCCCCGCGTCCCCGGCAACGGCGCCAAAAACTTAATGCGTGTCAGTGTGTATATGTTTTAGGTGTATATTTTAAGCCCTTTTTACACTTTTTAACCAAGTTTTAAATTTATAAACACGATATTCACTAACACTAAACACACATATGGGCAAATCGTGGACGTAGTATAGTGTTGGTAAGATACCGAGGTCGTCCAAGGACACAAGAGCTTTTAGTATCGGTTTATCCTCAACGTCTAATCAAATCAAAATGTTAGAAAAAAGGTTTTTAAACTAGAAAAATAAAACTAACTAAAATGCTAAAAAAAATAAAAGTAAAAACAGATAGACAAGATGAATCACTTGGATCCGACACGTGTATAATGTAACCTTTGATTATTTTCGCACTTTTGCACTTGTTTAAGAGATTATCTTTGTTATTGTAGTAGGCCCCTCTTTTGAAGGTGACATTACCCTCAATCCAGTAGTTTGAGTCAGCAAGGATACAATCCTAAAGGGTCGGATTATTGAAAGATAATTAATTAAGTTATTAATGCATAATGTGGTAGGCCCCTCTTTTGAAGGCAACGTTACCCTCGGCTAAGTAGTCTGAGTCAGCAAAGATACAGTCCACAGTAGCCGGGTTAAAGTTTTAATAGTAGTTTAACTTATGAGGGGGTCAAAGAGTTTGGACCTCCGCCATCCAATACCGTTGGGTATTGAAGGAGGTCCTACTAAATTTGACCCAGGTCCCTTGCAGGATCTATACACTGAACAATGGCAAGACTCTTACCAAACCGTTCCCTTAACCCCCGACCAGGTAGCCAACATACCTCCATATAGACCGTGGAGATATGAATGGTGAAAATCTTTTATTTTATATAGACAGTAAAATAATGCCAAGACACCACGGACAAACGATAAGGAAGAATCACCTTCAACGTAAGAAACTAGTAATTAAAGTCATTAATACAAAACCAATTAAAAAGTGAAAAAGATTAAAAATAAAAAGTATTACACTAAACATTTGTCTTCACCAAGTGATGTAAGAGACTTAGGCAAACATGGCCTTTGATTGTCAAGAACTCTTACGATCAATCTTGGATCCCGAGACGACTCACACACTCTATGATGGACAATGGATGATGGTGTTGTGATGGTGGTGGGTGGTAGGTGAAGTGTGAGAGAGGTGGTGTGCCAAGGGATGAGTTGCAAGAGCTCCAAGCACTCCTATTTATAGGCTGAACAGAAGCCTGGGCACGGCCCCGTGTCCATCCGAGTCTCTCTCTTCATTAATTGCAATTCGCAATTTCATTAAATGCGTCTGCAACAGTTGACCACGCCCCCGTGTCCGCTGAGCACGGCCCCGTGGTGGCCAGTAGAAGCTTCTATCACTTTGTCTTTTCTGCTGACACTTGGGCACATCCCCGTGCTCACTGAGCACGGGGCGTGTTCAGCCTTCTGCGTTCTTGTTTTGCTTTGGGAAGATGCTATCGGGACGTCGGGCATGCCACGTTTGTTCCTTTTCTTGTATTTATGTTAGATTTAGCTGTATTTTTGCTTCTTTTGTTCAATTGAGCTCATTTAATCCTGAAAATACAAAAGGAAGACAAAAGCACACTTTTTCCAACATTAGTACTAAAAAAGGGTTAGTTTTATGCCACAATTGATGTGATTTATATGTTGCATTTTGTGCATATCAAATACCCTCACACTTGAATCTTTGCTTGTCCTCAAGCAAAACTCTTTATAATGTGGCTTTTTCACTCCCAAATGGAATGGGTAGAAGAGAAGGTTTTTGGACTTGTCATAGAGTGTCGGGATTTCCAAGATTCTTTATTTAAGTTTTATTTTTATTTATTTACAATCCTATTCGTCATGATTTATTAAAAACGTTTCATAAGATAAATTACTTATTAGGGCATAACATGCCTTTTTTAAAATTTCATTTATATACAAGTTCACATACCTCATGGGAGATCACTCAACACTCGGCAGAAGGTGTATTTTTAGTGAATCACTCGAGAGCGGCATGGAACTTACTCCTACCATAGGCTTGCCAAGCAATCAATCTTCCTCCTTTTTAACTATATACCTTTGTAAATATCAAGAGGGCTTTTTGGGTGAAGGGTTAGGCTTGGGCTAAAGGTGGGTGGTTGGGTTAGTGGTTAGTAAAAGGGCGAAAAGCGTAAAAAGCATCGGTTTTTTTAAAGAGTTTTTATTTTTCACAATATTATTTTTATTTTGATGAACCATTTCTTTCAAACAAGGTTAATTTTGATGAACTTGTTTGTTTATTTGGTTTCATCAACTATTTATATATATATATATATATTGAAAAGTCATAAGAAAAACCGAGCTTTGTTACTAAAAGAAAGGGTTAAAAAATAAAAAGGTTTAGGTGGGTAAAAAGGGTTATTGTTTTGGATTAAGAAATAAAAAGGTTTAGGCTCAAAGGGGTTAACTAGGGGGATTTTGGGTAGGTGGTAAAAAAATGAAAAATAATGGTGTAGAAAGAAAAAAGGGTTAATCCTAATGCCTCCATCATTTACTTACTCGGGTTTAAGTTGGTAAGGACCGGGAATGCATTGTCGTGGCAAGTTCTAGAGTCGTACGAACCAAGCGGCTATTCACACAAGAAACGAAAAATGAGAATTTAGTGTAAAGATATGTATTTGTATGCTCAATAAAGGCTCAAAACTCACTTTTGTGGGAATGGGTTTTTATGTGATCAAGTATATATAATCAAATTTTAACTAAGCTTGTCATGCCGTTTCATAATTTTCTTATGTTGGTTCTTTTTATCACGACGCTATCGGTTGTAAACTTGTAAAAATATAACCTTGTTAGAACTTGAAATTCCCAACTTAAACTTAGACAAGTAAAATGAAAAATTTGTTTTTGAAAAAAATTTGGGGTGATTAGTGGTTCCAATAGAGTTTTGTGTAAGGCTTGTTAATTAAGACTTGCAAGATTCAAAGTTTTAGCATCCCCCCATACTTAAATTACACATTGTCCTCAATGTGTCCCAAAAATAAGTTTTTAGGTTGATTGAATGTGTAAAAGGGTGTTAAAAGCAAAATTTTATGTTACTGGCACTCTGGACACGGCCCCGTGGTGACCGGGCACGGCCCCGTGTTCAGGTGCCAGTGACAAAATTTAGTAAAGAGAAACAGAAGCCTGGACACGGGGGCATGTTCAGTGAATACGGCCCGTGTCCAGTTACCTGAACTGGGCGATTGCTGCAGATTGTGCAGCACGTGGCCGTGTTGGGCGGACACGGCCTGTGCTGAACTTGCTGTAATGAAGAAATTTTTGTCGGATGGCCCTGTTTTCGTGCATGGGGTGATGTTTCTCGTTTCCCTTGTTATCCTTGACCATCCCGAGTGTGTTTCATTTATTACAACACCATTAAACATTAAAACCATCATTTCATTGAAGTCATAGAGAGAAATACATAATCCTAGGAAGTTAATATTTTAGCTAAGCGAGCACAAGAAGCTTAAACCAAGGAGTTCTAGCCTAAAAGTTATTCTAATTAGCAAAATTTCCGAAGAGATAATTCTCTCGGTTAGATGTGGCTTCAAAGAACTCCTTCCTCTGGGCATGGGTTCCTCATATGTCGGCGAGCCATTCCTCTATCTCCCTTGGGAGGAGGAAGGCGGGCTCGTTGGCGTCAGTTTGAGAAGGTGCAACTTCCACAGGGACTTCTTGTAGATCTTCAAGGGGAGGCTCCGCTGGAATGTCATCCTATCCGGTCGGGTTGTTGACTCCAAGTGCTAGGTTCTATTCCTCTTGTGGGAGGATTAGTTCCATGGGAGGTGTTACAAGAATATTTAACCTCTGGCGCAAGAGGTTAATTTCTTGAAAACTATTTTCCAGCCCCATCGTAAGATATTTTATACGGTCTATTAGGACCTCCTCCACCAAAGTCATTTCATCGAGAGCTTCTCGTAGTGCCATGACGTAGTGTACAAGGGTAGCTTCAATGGAAGGCCTTCTCCCTCTTCGACTGTTTCTTGAATGTACAGAAGATGTTCCACTGTTTTCACTTGACATTCTACGAAAACAAACCAGAAATAGCTTATTTTAATGAAACAGTACCTTGGACACGGCCCCGTGCTCAATGAGCACGGTCCAGTGTTCACCTTTCTGCAGAATTTTGGATCAAGGAACCTTGAAGTTTTAAGTTATTTTTCCACTTTGTGAAGCCTTTTTGAGCAATAATAACTTAAAACAATGTTATGCAACTCATTTTTAACAAGGTTCCTTGAACAAAACTTCAACAATCCTTACAATAAAGCTTGAAATCTCAAGCTTTAATGGAGGTTTTAGAGAAAGATGAAGAAGAAGGAAATGGATAAAAGAGGAAAGGACAAGATGGTTGTTGGAACCTTCTTTTAGAACATACCTAGGATGGTAGGAGAGAAGATCCCTTCAAATCTCTGTCCCTGGATGGTCCAAATGTGCAGGATTCTTGGCTGCATTTATAGAAAACGACAGCATGCTGGGCACGGCCCCGTGTCCGCTGGACACGGCCCCGTGTGCAGGCAAGATCCTGACACATTTTGTTCGTATTCTGATGTAAAATCAGAAGGGAATCTTTTGGTGGACACGGGGGCGTGTTGGCTGGGCACGGCCCCGTGTCGAAAGGCTGATTATGAAGATTGTCTATTTTCAAGGAACTTATCCGGATCGGGAGGTTCCTTACAGGATGGAACAACCCCAAAGTGCCTAAGATACCTTAATTGCTCTAGACTAAGACGAGAAAGCAAGAGGTTGTCGGTGAGGGTGATTCCTATGCTAAACATAGGTGGACAAGTCCAACCCTTTTCCGGGCTCTCGTTAAAGAAGGTGTATGCCGAATCGCTCAGGTCTATGTATGCATCGAACGAAGTCGATGGGGAGTCCTTCATGGCACAATCGGCACAGGGACGACTGTCGTCCAAGTCCTCGCTAGAATGGAAGGTATTGTTGGGAGCAACGAGGTTGTTTTTATTTGAATGCGAACCCAACAATTCTTCTTGGTCATCGTCTTGAGATGAATTAAGGAAATCCATCTTAAGTTCTTTTAACCAATTAAGAACAAGATCTTCTAGTTGAAATAGTTCCTCGAGGAGCATTTCTCCTAGAATATCTGGTTGAGCGCATTCGAGGGAGAGATAAGGATTATTTTTACTTCCGCCCCTCTTAAGGCTACAGGAAAACGATGGGTCTATATAGTGGGGCTTATAGTTTAGAAAATAGCATTCTAATTCTTTATGACCGCCACCACATAATTGACACCACGTACCATAAGAGTGCCGAAAGTAAAAAGTATCATTATCACTCATGTTCGTGTCAGAAATTACCAACCGTCGGGATCTTACGGTTCTGTTTTCAGTAACTGAATCTTGGGCACGGGGGCATGTTGAGTGGGCACGGCCCCATGTTCAGCTTACTGTCTGACTTAAAACAGGATTGCCAGTTCCAATGATTGGGCATGAGGCGTGTTCAGCGGGCACGGCCCATGCTGAGTTTTGCAGAAGCTGAAAAACTAAGAAAATCCTAAAAAAATAAAAATAAAATAGAAAAAATGATTAGGCTGCTGATTCCTAACTTTCTTAAAATCCTTGTGTCCCCGGCAACGACGCCAAAAACTTGATGCGTGTCAGTGTGTATATGTTTAAGGTGTATATTTTAAGCCCTTTTTACACTTTTTAACCAAGTTTTAAATTTATAAACACAATATTGACTAACACTAAACACACATATGGGTAACTGCACCCATCGTGGACGTAGTATAGTGTTGGTAAGATACCGAGGTCGTCCAAGGACACAAGAGCTTTTAGTACCGGTTTATCCTCAACGTCTAATCAAATCAAAATGTTAGAAAAAAGGTTTTTAAACTAGAAAAATAAAACTAACTAAAATGCTGAAAAAGAAAATAAAAGTAAAAACAGATAGACAAGATGAATCACTTGGATCCGACACGTGTGTGATGTAACCTTTGATTATTTTCGCACTTTTGCACTTGTTTAAGAGATTATCTTAGTTATTGTAGTAGGCCCCTCTTTTGAAGGTGACGTTACCCTCAACCCAGTAGTTTGAGTCAACAAGGATACAATCCTAAAGGGTCGGATTATTGAAAGATAATTAATTAAGTTATTAATGCATAATGTGGTAGGCCCCTCTTTTGAAGGCGACGTTACCCTCGGCTAAGTAGTCTGAGTCAGCAAGGATACAGTCCTAAGTAGCCGGGTTAAAGTTTTAATAGTAGTTTAACTTATGAGGGGGTCAAAGAGTTTGGACCTCCGCCATCCAATACCGTTGGGTATTGAAGGAGGTCCTACTAAATTTGACCCAGGTCCTTTGCAGGATCTATACACTGAACAATGGCAAGACTCTTACCAAACCGTTCCCTTAACCCCCGACCAGGTAGCCAACATACCTCCATATAGACCGTGGAGATATGAATGGTGAAAATCTTTTATTTTATATAGACAGTAAAATAATACCAAGACACCACGGGCAAACGATAAGGAAGAATCACCTTCAACATAAGAAAGTAGTAATTAAAGTCTTTAATACAAAACCAATTAAAAAGTGCAAAAGATTAAAAATAAAAAGTACTACACTAAACACTTGTCTTCACCAAGTGATGTAAGGCAAACATGGCCTTTGATTGTCAAGAACTCTTACGATCAATCCTGGATCCCAAGACGACTCACACACTCTATGATGGACAAAGGATGATGGTGGTGGATGATGGATGATGGATGATGGTGTTGTGATGGTGGTGGGTGGTGGGTGAAGTGTGAGAGAGGTGGTGTGCCAAGGGATGAGTTGCAAGAGCTCCAAGCACTCCTATTTATAGGCTGAACGGAAGCCTGGGCACGGCCCCGTGTCCCCTGGGCACGGCCTCGTGTCCATCCGAGTCTCTCTCTTCATTAATTACAATTCGCAATTTCATTAAATGCGTCTGCAACAGTTGACCACGCCCCCGTGTCCGCTGAGCACGGCCCCGTGGTGGGCAGTAGAAGCTTCTATCACTTTGTCTTTTCTGCTGACACTTGGGCACGCCCCCGTGCTCACTGAGCACGGGGCGTGTTCAGCCTTCTGCCTTCTTGTTTTGCTTTGGGAAGATGCTGTCGGGAGGTCGGGCATGCCACGTTTGTTCCTTTTCTTGTATTTATGTTAGATTTAGTTGTATTTTTGCTTCTTTTGTTCAATTGAGCTCATTTAATCCTGAAAATACAAAAGGAAGACAAAAGCACACTTTTTCCAACATTAGTACTAAAAAAGGGTTAGTTTTATGCCACAATTGATGTAATTTATATGTTGCATTTTGTGCACATCATGTCCTCTTTGGAAAAACTTGCTCTAACCCTAGTCCAAACGGCTAGAAGGCTTTGAAGATACTTTCAAGCACACCCAATACAAGTGGTCACCGACCAACCTATCAAAAGTGTGCTTGAAAAACCAGAAAATTTAGGGCGGTTAGCCAAATGGGCTGTGGAACTAGGTGAACACAAAATCACCTATGTTCCAAGAAAATCTGTCAAAACCCAAGTCTTGGCTGACTTTATTATACAAGTCCCAAAGCAAGTCACCATGGAAGTTAATACAACTACCGCTGAACCTTCTGACCCTGAAGCCTGGAAGCTTTTTACCGATGGGCTTCAAGCGTTGAAGGGTCAGGAGCTAGGCTCATTTTAATCAACCCTGAATGGTTAGAATTTACATATACTCTTCGACTTGAATTTCAGACCACTAACAATGAAGCTGAATACGAAGCACTGATAGCTGGTTTGAAGATAGCTAAAGAAATGAAGGTTCAAAAGCTTCAAGTCTTCACAGACTCATTGCTTGTTTCAAGTCAAGTCAACGACAACTATGTAGCAAAAGAGCCCAACATGAAGAAATATCGAGAAAAGTCTAAAGAATTGATGAACACATTCCAAGCATGTACCATCAAACAAGTCCCGAGATCTCAAAACAAGAGGGCCGATGCCTTAAGCAAACTTGCCTCTCTTACATTTGCTCATCTTACCAAGAAAGTATTGGTTGAAGTGTTGAAAACTCCCTCAATTCAAGAGCTAGAGGTTCAAGATGTGATCACTGAAGAAGGCCCCAATTAGATGACTCCTATTGAAAAATTCCTCAAAAACAGTGAATTACCCGTTTACCAGACGGAGGCTGAAAGGGTTCGAATCAAATCTAGGCAGTATGTGTTGCAAGGGGACATCCTTTACAAGAAAGGTTACCTTGCACCACTATTGAGATGTGTTGGCCCGGAACAAAGCCAATATCTGATCAAAGAAGTTCACAAGGGGATATGTAGAGCTCATTTCGGACCAAGATCGGTGGTTGCGAAACTGATGAATCTCGAGTACTTCTGGCCTTCCATGCATCGAGACACCACCGAGCAGTTAAGAAAATGTGAAGCTTGTCAGATACACGCACCAGTGCCCAAAAGCCCCAAACATGATCTCGTTCCCATCTCTTCAACCTGGCCATTCCGCAAATGGGGAATGGATATCGTTGGTCCATTCCCACCGGCCAAGGGTGGGGTAAAATTCTTATTGGTGGTTGTAGATTACTTTACCAAGTGGCCTGAAGTCAAACCACTTGCAAAAATCTCGGGCAAACAAGTCATTGACTTTGTGTGGGAAAACATCATTTGTCGCTTCGGGCTGCCGGGAGTATTGGTCACGGATAATGGGAAACAATTTGCTGAGAAGCCTTTTAGCACCTGGTGCAAGGAATTCAGAGTAACACAAGTGTTCAGCTCAGTTGCATACCCACAATCCAATGGCCAAGTTGAAAGACCAAGCCGAAGCATCGTAGAAGGAATCAAGACTCGATTGGGGAGACATGAAAACAATTGGCTTGAAGAATTACCAAACGTTCTATGGGCAATACGAATAACGAGAAAAAACAAGCCACAAAAGAACACCTTATAGCTTGGTGTTCAGATCAGAAGCTGTGATTCCAGCAGAAATAGGAGTTGTAACTCAAAGAACACTCAACATGGACCTCGAATCAAACAACAAAGAGACCATGTTGAACTTGCAACTCCTTGAAGAAATCCGCGATCAAGCCGCTATACAAGAAGCCAAGTATAAACAAAAAATGGAAGCTTATTACAACACCAGAGTGAAACATGAACGCTTTAAGCCTGGAGACCTTGTACTACGATATAACAAAGCCACTTAAAAAGAAAACCAAGGTAAACTTGGCCCAAAATGGGAAGGGCCATACACAATCTTGGAAGCTCACAATGGTGGATCCTACAAACTGGCAGACGCAGAGGGCAAAAAGCTTCCTCGTCACTGGAACGGCAAAACCCTTAAAAGGTTCCATGTCTGACAAAAAGATTGTTTGAAATGTATCACAGGAGTTGTTTTGTTCCCCTTTTGTAACCAGTTGAACCTCTTGAATGAATGATGAAGCTTTTTATCAAATTTGTCTTTCTATCCTACTATCAGGTTGAGAACCTAGCAAAAAACTCCATGGCAAGGGCCATGTAAGGGGATGAGCTCCCAGGCCAATTCGCTCAATAGGTTCAAGGGTTGAATGAACATATATATATATGGGGTGAGTTCCTATATCAATACAACTCCATGAGACTTAGAAAATTTTTCAACAAACTTGTCTCATAGACGGGTTTGAACAGCCTACAGCAAATGTTCTTTAAACCTTAGAAAACGGTTTACAAAACAAAAAAATTGTTAAGAAAAAAGGATAGACAACATGTGCCCTTTTATCTAGTGAAGCCTTGAAGCTAAAGTGACTGCAGCACTAAAACTTCTTAAGGAGAATTAGATAAAGAGACACATAGAACAAACAAGACAAATCATCATCAACACATGAACAACGAAATCATAAAACATCAAACATGCATAAACATAAAAGCTTTAGAGGCCAGACAACTTAAACATTGTTCCAAACAACCGTCAAGGCTAACCAGCAAAGAAAAACCATAAGGGTTTCCACCAAACCTACAAATTGTTTAACAAGCCATCACGGCCAACAACCAAACCTTAGCGGTTTCAAGAGTGAGAAATTGTTCAAATAAGCCATAAAGGCTAAACCACAGACTTTGATGCGCTAGCCTCACCTCCTTTTGCCTTCTTAGTTTTCTTCTTCTTTTTTTTCCTCCTCAGCAGCTGTTCCCGAAGCTTCAAGGCTTGGATCCTTCGAACCTTCATCAGCACCGGAGAGGGTCTCCTCACTATCCCCAAAGCATGAGCTTTTTTTGGACAAAGATTTAAGCACTTCCCTACAAGTGGCCTCATCAAGCCCACGCAGCTTCAAACCCTGCAAAATAGGAAGGGGTTAGCCAAAACACTTCGAGACCTCACCCACATAAGGATAGGTCAAATGCTCCATCTCCCGGACCGAATCTTGAAAAACCTTATGAGCTTGGGGCTGATAAAGGGAGGATTTTTCCTGAGGATAACTGGATTGACAAGCTTTGTAACCAGCAACATAGCCTTGATGCCTTCCGTGAATTAAAAGCTTGTTGTACACATCGCCCAAAACACTGTTAAATTCAGCAGAATGAAGGAGATAGGTAACTACCTTTTGAAAACCATGCTCAATATGCTACTTGTTCTCATTAGCTACTTGAGCATGGGAAACCGTCAACCTATTCTTCTCCTCCAAAGAAGCCTCCAACTGCTTCTTTAACCCTTCAACCTCAGTTTCATGACTATGGTTAAGCTCCTCAACCTTTTTACCCCACGCCTCTTCTTTCTTCGCAAACTCCCCACTATCCTATTTCAAAGTGTCAATAGAGGCCTTTATCTTGTCTCTCTTCTTGGAGAATTCTTCATATTCATGCATCCTTTTACGGAAACGAGCAACTCCTTGAGGAAGCATAGCAGCAAAGTTACAAGCACTCAGCATCAAACGGGATAACATCACATCGTCAGACATTTCGGCAATAGTGCCACGAACCAAGGGAGGGGCAATGTGGTTCAACACACTCTCACAAACAGCTGCATCCTTAAAGCTATCACCAATCTTAACATCCTAATCAGGCACATACACTGCATCCACATCAAGACCTTCAGAACCACTTAACACTTTTAGCAGACGAACCTTCTACAACAACGACTTTCTAAACAACCGATTTCTTCTTAGCAACCACCAAATCTTGCTCTTTACCAACGCCGTCACTAGGACCCTGGTCCACAGAAGCACCAATCTCATCACTTAGATCTATATGCTCAGGAGTGGATGGTGGACCAGAAGCTTTCAACAAACGTCGATTTGAACGACGAGTAGATGTCTTGGGAGCAGCAACTTTGGTAAAACCCTTCACATTAGGCACATTCATATAACCGAAACTTTCGAACCGATGTTCCGAACCCCTAGAAACCGCATCCTCGCCAGGTGTAGCTTCAGCATCCAAACACGACATCAGAAGTGTCATCACTCTTCACAAAATCAAGCGCAGACATAACTACAAAATAAAAACAAATACAGGGTATAAACAAAAGAATAACAGGAACATAATAACATAACAGAACAAATGCATACCCTGACCATCTTTCATAAGCACCAGATCCCGATCAGGTCTATCCCACAATTCACTAATACCCAATAACACTAGTAAATGCTCGGGGAAAGGACGAACCCTTGAAGGACACTCCCTGATGATTTCAAGAAAACGAGTATTTATCTCAAGAGTAGAGGGTTCAAGTTCGTTGAGAACGGCGTCCGGATGTCTCCAAACCATTTTAAAAGGAACAATATCATCTGAAACCCAAAAGAACCGGTCCTTCCAGGCACCAAGAGTGGTGACCATAGATGAAACCAAACAAGTGTCGACTTGAGACGTTTTAAATGTGAACCAATCACCACTCTTTGCTAACCGGAAAAATCGACAAAATGATAAAAGGTTTGGATCATATCCGGAAGCCCGGCATAAAACCTCAAAGTGCAAAACCCTAGCCAAGCCCTGAGGGTGGATCTGACCAATCGAAACACGGTAATATTCTAGAACATTCAACACAAAGTTTGAAAAGGGATGACAGAGATTAGAAAACTCAAAGTGATGACAATACAAAGCAACAGAACCAGGAGGACACCGATCGATAGAAGTATCGCAACCTGGTGCAACCGGTTTAAATCTCAACCCAATGCCCCATTCCAAACAAAAAGCTTCTACTTCTTCTTGGGTTAAGCACAAGAATGTTACCGCTAAATCCTTACGAGCACCCATACTAAAAGAAAATAAGAAGAAGGAATGAAAATCGAAACTAACCTGGAACAAGAAACAGGAATGAACTTAGGAGAAAAATGTGTAGAGAGTGTTTTCTTCTAAGAGATAAAGGAAAATAAAAGATAATAGATGTTATAATTACACATCAGTTAATTAAAAACCGCCGCCTGACAAAAACTGCCACTAGTCACATCAACTGTCTTTTCAGAATTCAAAACCAAAATCTCAACTGCTCCGAACCTTTTAAGCCTTGAAGCCTTTAAGAAAAGAAATGTAGAAAAGTCATAAACATTTGTGCTTACATCCTAAAAACCTCTAACTTGGGGGCCGATGACGGGGGTAGCTCAAGCCTCAATAAAATGACTAGAATACATGATAAGGTTAAAAGGTTAAAGGGTTTAAAACCCGGGAACTAAGGTGAACAATAGAAAGAACATGTACAGTAATCAGTCACCTCACTGATTACTTGTAAAACTCTCCCACAGCCGCAAAAGAAAGGATGTATACAGGGAACTCTCTTTTATCTGCAGGTCCGAAGCCTTCAACCCCCAAAAGGGTAAGTCCCTCACTGCAAGCACATATTCACTAGTCAAAGGTTTCACTTTTGAGAAACACCTTCCCCTATAAAATGCAGGCCATGCCACCATGAAAAACACTCCAGGATCAGCAGAGATCATTCCAACTCTCTGATTCTTCTTCTCCCTCTCGAGAACTAGCTTCATAGTTGCTTCTCTTCTTCACTTCAAATAATGCAACTTCTCCAATGATCACATTCTGGGCTGGATTCTTATCAGTTCAGAATTCAAGGAGAACAACAACAATACTAGTGAATCTCTCTCCACGTCTTGCAGACATGGGGGACCCCACGACCTGCGTTAGGCTAACCACTATCCTTGGTCTTGTATTTGTTGTAGCAATAGTTGTTTTATTTTTCAGCAACAATGAAATATATATTCATATAGAAACCTAGCGGAAACAAGAAAAAAAAACAAAATTAATACAAACCAAACACCCAACACCAAAAGAAAAAGGTTTCATTTATAAAATCTTAATTTTAGCATCTTTTAATTTGTTGTGAAGGATGGAAACTCACATTCTAAGTCCATATTTCACATGTTACAAGTGCAATTAACTAGCATGTAAGTATTGTGTCGAATTCGAACACACATCTATATACATGTATTGTATCAAACTCGAATGCACACACACATTCGAACACACATCTATATACAAGTATTGTATAAACTCAAGTTGAGTCCATGTTTCACATTTATGATTAAAGGTTAGAGTAAATTACTTTTTAAGTCCTTGTGTTTTAGTGGTTTTAACCACTTGAGTCCAAAATCAAAAAGTTTAACGCCCTGAATCCCTATAGCCATTTTTCTTGACCATTTGAGTCCAATTTTCTAATACAGTTAGAATTCTGTTGTTAGGTTTTGTTAAATGACCAAATTACCCCTATAATTAAAAAATAAAAAAAAACTAATTTATTTGATACTGTTACAAATAGGCATTACAAACTTTATTTCCAGTGACAATCATCAACACATGACTAATCCGAATCAGAATCATGCTCCCCTTCATATGGATTGTGATACCAATCTTCCACCTCCTCGGCTTGAACGTTGTAATCCCATGCATGTTTCAACACTTCAGGGTCATAGTCTTTCTTTGGATCTTCAAAATATTCTTCGGGTTCTCTTTCTTCCTCTAAATAAGGCAGCATTTGATCAATGTGTTGATCCTCAAAGAACACATAACTATCAACTTCCACATCTTCTTTTCCTAATTCCTCAACCTGCACAATCTATGTTTTTGCAACTACAACTTCTTGTTTGTCATTTTCATCGACTTCATCATGATTACAAAGTGGCTACCAAAACAAAACTAACACAAACAATAATAAGATGTAGATGAAGATAAACCACTACACTAATAAGAAGATCCATTACAGTTTATCCAAAGTAACTTACAAACAAACATACAAAATACACTAGGCTACTTAATCAGATAATAGAACACAATCAAGAACCAACCAATCCCTAAATACGTCTTCCATTTCATCACTTCCTGAGCTTTGTATTTGGCCAATTCTTCTTTATTGTTAATACTCTTTACAAAGAAGGAATTACCTCGTCACATCTTTGACAATGAATTACATCAACCCATCGAAGAAATCCACACCCCCATCTGTAATAAGACATTCTAAATTATGCAGGACATATTAACTAATCAATCAGTTTCACGCTCACTGCACATCTGATTAACACTTAGAATAACAATGGACCTTGAATTAACTTACTTTAAAGATACTAGAACATATAAAACACATGAACTATGTAAAAATTTCTAAAATATGACACTTACACAAGAAACGTCGTTGAAGGTTAGCCTTAGTCGGGGAAATCTTGTACTCTGTTGCACCACTACAAGAACATATGATATCAGAAGGTTTGCCACTCTTCTTTGATTGATTTTGATCTAGCCAAGCTTGAAGATGAAGCACGAGAATTATGCAGAGGTGGTGAAGGTGCAGAGCTTCAAGATGAAGATGAAGATCATTGAAATAACCAATTTGGGGAAAAATGGGGTTTTAATAAAGCAGAAGGGGTATAAAAGTAATTTAACAAAAATCTAACGGTCAATTGGACAGAAAAATGACAGCGGGTCCAACATTGATGCATTTTGGAAACGAGGGGGCGTAAAGTTGATGAATTTTCAAAATAGGGTGTAAAATTGACACCGTGTGTCAACCACAGGATGTAAAACTACAGTTTACTCTATTAAAATTGTGCAGAGAGATTTGATGTTGAATTGTTGATACATGACAGTAATTTTGTCTTGAGTCACTATAATCTATCTTATTATATAAAACAGTAAAAATAATGACGATAAGCTTGTAACTGTTTTAAAAATGGAAGAAAATAAAAGATGTTGACAAGTACCATTATTTAGAATCATTCATGATAGTAAGGATAAGTATCATGACCATTCAATATATATAGTGTGTATATATACATGAAATCTACGAGAAACCTAAGAAATGATCCATGTTAGTTTAACGATTTCAGTAGCTAAAATTGAAACTATGAAAATATTGTATAAAAAGTTACAATTAATTAAAAAAAAAGACTTAAAAAGGAATTAACCTCTATCGTTGACGTTTTACTATAATGTTAGTTCATCAAACTTTTTTTTGAACGGCAACACAATTTATATATATAGAATTTTATCATATTAATTTGAGTATAATATAGTTATGTTTTGTACGTCTAAACTATTACAGTTGTGAGTATATTACGTGTATATGACGTCTGGTCACAACGGTGTGCTTCAACTAGTTAGTATTAATGATGTGTTTAAACCAATTGCAGGTTTAAAAATGCGTCTAAAGTACAATTCTATGTCTAAGTTATGTAGGTCATGAACGAACTGTACAACTATTACGATGCATCGTGGGTATAACAACAACAAAATCCACATAAAACAATATTTTGCATTATAGTTTAGAAAGTCTGGAAAGAAGAAAAGGTAAATAAAAAGTAAAAGCAAAAAAAGATGTTATAAAGTAGGAAAATGGCCCGCTGTCTACCGATCAAAAGTCAATGGAATTCGTGATCCCACACTTGAACCTTTTTACCTTTACTTTTAATAATAATTTAAAATAAGTCGTCGGTAATTTTTGAGCCAAAGTGCGTAAAATGTGACATAACTTATCGTTAATCATCATATAATGTTATTGTTAGTATTTTTAAAATCAATTTATTATTTTATTTTTATTTATGATGTTTCATCTTTTATTTAATTTATTTAATGTGTTTAACTTGTTAATAGATTACTCTAATTTTTTGAGGTAATTAGATTGTTGGGTTACAAGTCTTCGTTTATTTACGTTGGTAAACAATTATATGTACCGAAATATTTACATTTGTTCATGTTGGGTTCATATATCAGTGTGTTGCTTATAGTATAAAGTACTATAAACATATTTATTATGAATTTATGGAGTATAATATTATATTGTATTTTAGTTTTATATATATTCCAAGTGGAAACTAAACAATAATATTATGTGATCCCGGTCTCCGATTGCATCTTTAGAATCCAGAAATTGACTTGTGACAACGTTGTCTACTCGGTTTCATACTCGTTTTAATTGAATTTCCCGTTTCCCATATTTATTGTTATTTTAGTCTAGTTTACCAACTCTTTTGTCACTCCTATGATTAGATTATGTGTTATTGGATTATTTATTTTTTATTTTCTTTAAATAAAAGATTCTAATATAACTTCTTGTTCATCAATTCTTACAGAAGTGGTTCGAACCACCAAATGTAACATTGTCAAAACCAATGTAATGGAATAGCCGGTCCAACCAGAAATCGTCGGTTCTGCCAGATCAATTAGGAGTTAATGGATCATACATAAACGAATCAGTTTGTTTTGAGCAAAACAAACGAAACCAATGAGGACCCACACAAATGCTTCTTTCTTTTACTGGTCGACTGATTGATTAAATAGGTAAATCATTATTTTTTTAACGGTAACCATCACTAGTGCTCTAGTGGTGGCCACGGGTATTTAAGTTGCACTTATGATGAGTTTGGGTGAGTTTTCCCCTCCAGGCCTCAAGTTCGAGTCTGGATGATAGGGGTTTCTCATTGAGGGGTTTAAATTGGGATCTATTATGCGAGAGGGCTCTCTAGCGCAGACCCGGTTAAGACAACATATGCTAGACCTCCCGACATTTGCGAATAATTCACACCTTTCAAAAAAAATTAACGGTAAAATGGCATTTCACAAAATGTAGCAAGGAGCTAGAAAACGAATATACAATACCTCATCAACGAGGGTAAATTAAAAGATAAAATCACATCATATTCTTCGGTCCATGTTAAAACAACAAGGATAAGATCAGGGGAAGGTATGAACATTCCTCGGGTCAGCCTCGTCACCTCCTAGCTTGTACCTACAACATGAAAGAACCCGTTAGAAGGGGCTAGAGACCGGGGTCTCTGGACCACCCCCGGCGCTCAACATTAGTAATCTATCCAAGAATAGTGTATAAACATAAAGCATAGATGTATGAGTAGGTATAAGAAAGATAGAATATGCTTATGGAGTTCGTGGTCGAGATCCAGCGGTTAGCTAGCAGCTGTGGTGATTGCAGGTTGCAAAGCTCGTGGCTAGGAGTTGCTGGTGTTGTACCTCATGAGCTCGTGACCTTAGCAGCTCAGAGGGGAAGCAGCTTAGCCTTGTGGCTTGTGTTCTTGAGAGAGAATATGTGATTCTAGAGAGAATGAGATTCTAGAGAGAGAGGGTAAATGGCTGGAATGTCCAAGCTAAAGTGGGATGAATGAAGTAGATGGTGGACCCTCTATTTATAGGCATGTTACCTTTTAACTCTAATGGGCTTGGTTGTGATGGGTCGGGCTGGCCCACTAGGCTTGTTCTCCTATTTGGGCTGCTAAGCTCCCGGCAAGGAGCTCCCAACTTCCTGCTCTTAGCTTCTTGCTTGTTGCTTCCCGGCTTTGCTGAGTGGGAGCCTCCGGGCACCCACGTCATCAGCCCCCCGTCATGACGTAGTCATGGGTGCTTGTGACTCATAAGTTATCTGGTCAAGGATGAAGTTTCTAATGATAATTGGTGTAGGCATAAAGCTCATTGAAAGAAGCTGATGTCTGAAGTTGTTAGCGACCAGCTTTGAAGTTATTGTGAGAAACGATCATATGTGAAGCTTATTGGGAGAAGTTGTCATATGTGAAGCTTATCGGGAGAAGCTATCATATGTGAAGCTGATCGAGAGAAGATATCAAAAGAAGCTTATCAGAAGAAGCTGTCATATGTGAAGCTTATTGGAAGAAGCTATCAGGAGAAGCTTATTGGAAGAAGCTATCAGGAGAAACTTATCGCAAGAAGCTATGACATGTGAAGCTAATTTGGAGAATTTGTCATATGTGAAGCTTATTTGGAGAAGCTATCAACTATGAATCTTTTTTGTCTTGTATGAAGCTTCTTGTCACACCCCGATATTTCCACATATTACCGGTGGGCCCGGCGGAGAGTATCGTGACGTAGTTGATATCATCATTGTCAATACACACAATATTATAGCACAGCGGAAGGCTCGGGAGGTGGCTGCGGTGGCTGCTGAGGCGGTTCCTTAACAGGAAGTGGTGGAGGTGAAACTGCTTGAAGTTGGGGCTCAATCAAAGGAGGTTGAGCTGGAGAGCTATGGTACGATGGAGTAAAGTACCAATCATAGGTGGCCATCTTCTCTTGAAACGAATCGGGCCCACGGTATGGTGATCCCTGAAATGGAGAACCACTAGATATGCTAATTAGGTGGCCCGACGTTCCGGTCTGCATCTCCGGATCTGGGTCATCTTCCATCTCCATTTCTTGAGAAAAATGGTCCTCAGGGCCCAAAGGGTTGTAGCCAAGGAAGTCGTTGACATAGTCATTCGGATTGAACTGCGCCGGCGAGTAGATAGAATCCGAATGGTGAAACGAATGGGAATGCAACGAGTGGTACGATTGGTGAGACTCGTGAGAGTGATGGGATTGATGAGAGTGGTGCGAGTGTTGGGGCTCGTCTGGGATAAGCGGCCCGAAAGATGGGTGGAAAGATGGTGAAGAGCTTAACGAGACAGAATGTCTCGCCGGCTTAAAGGAGTGACCCCACAGATCGTGAGAGTCAGAACTGGAAAGGGACGCAGACGGAGTGCGTCAGTGAGATGGTCCTTCTGCTGATGGTCCCCCTCGCGTGGGACCCTTGCCTCTTCCCCTAACTCTTGGAGGCATGTTGATGAACTTCCTGTCAAAACAATAAATCAAGATAAAATGAAATATAAACAGCAAAGGAAAGTTAAGAATAAATCCTAGCTCATTTGCCTAGACTCGAGAGTCTAAGGAATGTGCTTATTGTATCATTGTGATTAAACACAAAAGGTTAGTGTTTAATTCACTCAATATTGGCTCTGATACCAACCTGTCACACCCTGAAATTTCCAATTACCGGTGGGCCCGGCGGATAGTATCGTGACGTAGTTGATATCATCATTGTCAATACACAAAATATTATAGCACAGCAGAAGGCTTGGTGAATAAACTATTACAAACCATAATGTCTGAGTGTTTGAGTTTATGAATATACAAACTGGAATGTAATAAGATCCACAGGCGGATCATAAATGTACAAAGAAACAAAAACAACAGACTTCAGGTATCTTATGGATTTGCAAGATCCTCTATGACACCCTATAGCTCTAGCCTATTTCGAGAGGTACCTGTCAATCAGTCTTTAAGAAAATACGTCAGTTCACACTGGTAAATACAATTTAACTGACTCTTTTGAAAATGTTTATAAAAATTGATTTAAGTGCACATGGCACAAACCATTTATAACTTGGGACAATCTTTAATAAAATCTTGTATACAGTTTTACATGTTTGTCACACATATGGGGCCGGTTTGGAAGCCGGTCATGATTAACTGACTCACCACTTATAAAACCCACAGAGGAGTTATCCCCAACTTGTGGGTAAATTAATATTTAGCATTTGCATCTGTCAGGTGCATACCTGCACCCCGTGCATATGTCGTGGCCATTAATAACTTAAATGAGCCAAGGATATCCAGGACACGGTCGTTAACCCCCAATGTTTATGTTATCAAACAATACAGATTAAAACGGGTTATGCATATTTATTACATCACAATCCGATTAAATAATCTCATATCTGACCAAGCGGTATTATTATAATACCGTATGCCAAGCATGTATAAGGGAAAATAAGTTAAAAGTATTTACCTGATGCTAGCAGTAAAATTCCTAAAGCTTTTTGAAGGCACCTTCTACCGGAAGCTATTTAATTTGTATAGAAGGTTTATTAACCTATTAGGATGCTAACGGGTCTTTAATTAAGTCAAGGACTTAGACCGGCTAGCTAGAAGGAAACTTTACGGTTCTAAACGCTAGATTAAGCGGAGACCGGAATAGAACGTGGTTTAGACCGACAAGCTTGGATACTTGTATAATTTGGGTAAACTAAACACATTCTGGAAAATGAGATCTTAATGAATTGGTTAAGCTCGTTTCGGCTATTTTACGTAAGCTAGTCACATAAACCGATTCGAACGCATAAACGCATAACGAGTAACCAAATAAATTATATGCAGGTCTTAATCATTATTATGCTCAAAATATGCTAATACATCAGTAATATATTAACATATATGCCCAAAAAGTAATTTAAACCAAAATACGTCCCATAAGGGCATTTTGGTAATTTTAATGCCCATAAAAGAGTTTAAATATTAAACTGAGTTTCAAGTCTGGTTTAATCAGTAAAAATATGCATTTTCATAAGTTATATCAGTAGGGTATTTTATATATGTGAAATTTATCTTATGTAACCAAACTATGTGCCGTAGGGGCATTTTGGTAATTTCACATAGGCTTTAAAGGTCAAAATACACTTCTGAGTTTAAAAACTTTGGCTTACTGTTTAATTATATAAATTAGCTTAAAACATCAGCGGGTAATAAGTTTTATATGCCAAATATAGTTTTAACTCAAACTATGTGCTAAAAACGCTTAAAAATCAGTTTTAAGGGATATTCAGGTTAAAACATGAAATCTGAGTTTTTGATCAGTTTATAAAGTTCAAAATACTTTATTTATCATGTAGAATCAGTAGCAAAAGGTTTGGCATTAAAAAGTTATGTAAAACTCATTTTATGCATGAAAAGGGTAAAACTGACAATTACCGAAATCAAACTATAATCCTATGTTATGCTCAGCCTAAAAATAAATAAAAATCTCCAAAAATCCCAAAATATTATTTTACATCAGTAGGTAAAAAGTTTGGTATTAAAAATCAGGTTTAGATAGGCTTTATGCTAATTACGCCATTTAAATGATAAAAAGCTCCTTAATTACGCTATTGAGCATAGCTCCTATTCTAGACCTCAAACTGATGTCAAATTTTCGGGACATGTCTAACTATCAGTAGCAAAAGTGTTAGTCCATTCACATTGTTAAAAATCTCAGTTGTATGTCAAAAGGGCGTTTATGGCATTATTAAGCATAATTACGATCAAGTGCATATAATTCAAACCACTAGGCACCATGCAATATAACTCCAGAGGGTAATACTACTAAGTAATGTGATCCTAATGGAAGCTTAAAACATGGGAGAATTAAGCTTGAACGGGTCAGAACTGAAAGTCAAAGCAAAAATCAAGTTTTTGCGACTTTCGGTTATAAACTGACCTTAGACTATTAATTGCCGAGTTAGTTTTGATAAAACATGTTTTAATATTAATTACTAAGTCATTAGAATGTTAAAATATAATTTAGAACCTCTGGTTTATTAATTTTAATCATTTTCAAACATTCTGTTGAGTTTGACTTTTTGTCAAACTACTTTGACCCGACAATTGACCAGTCAAACGAGATAATTAGGAGGTGCCCTTTTTGGGGTTAGTCACCTACCTTAATATGGTCCCATAACCACTTTCAATTTGATCAGTGGCTGGTCCATATGCAATTAAAACGAAAGTCAAACTTAATTTATGATAAGTTTGACTTTAGAGAAACTAAGCTAATTAAAACGACTAAATAAGTAATTAGAGGCTTACTAATGGTCCTAGCTGTCTTTTCTACCCTTGAAAGTCTTCTCCTAATGATGCAAGCTCCAGAAGTGTGTTTTGAATTGTTACAAATGAAGTGAGCACATGAACATGTGAACTTAGGACCCTTATATACTAATTTGCCATGTATTTGGATCTTTGCAGTTGTTATGGAGGCATCTAGGATCACTCCAGGTGTCCTAGTGGTTTAATAAGACCGACATACAGCCCCTGGTATCATTTCTAATGAGTTAAAGTCGGTTCTGAACATAAACCCGCAGCTGGCAGTTATTTTCTGAACTGGTAAGGGTATGGCTACCCGCAACGGGTAAAGCCTTAGTCCTTCATGGGTCGCCACGGCCTCAAAGAAGTTTCCAAAGTTGGCAGTTTTAGTCCTTATGCTCTAAAACTAAATATAACTTTCATTTTTGGCATATAAGGCCCTTGTAGTTAGTTTGTAGAGGTTCAAAGGAGTATAACCAAACTCCGTTAGGCTCGGTTTCGTTAAATATCACTATAAACACAAGTTTCATCAATTTGACACTTTTCACCCAAAGTCTTGAAAACTTGCTTAACGACCTCGAAACCACGTGAAATTTATACCACTTATTCTTGAGAGTATTTTTGAATATTTCGAAGCCTCGGTTTCGTTAAAAGGTCACTCAGAGGTAAGAATTAACATGTTGACACGTTTAACCCTTTTAGTTTTATAATCTTCCGATTATTTTCACAAACGGCTTCTTACATCCAATCAATCACTCATTTGAGAATATATTTATCATGTATGGTCATTCAGAGGCTCAAGTTTGGCATGTTGACACTTTTAGTCCCTCTGTAAGCACAGTTTCACTGTTTGTCATCTTTAGTCCCTTAAACTCAATCTTTCACATTTTTAGAGTTTAGAACACGTGTCTATGCATAACCGGACACGTTTTTACGTGGTGTTACATCCTCACCCCCTTAAAAGAAATCTTGACCCTGAGATTTACGGAAATAAGTGAGGGTATTTCTGTCTCATAGTGGACTCAACTTCCCACGTATACTCGGGACTTCTGCGAGCGTCCCATTTGACTTTAACTATAGGTACATGCTTTCTTCGGAGCTTTTTAACCTGTCGATCCTCGATCGCTATAGGTCTTTCAACAAATCTCAAGCTTTCATCAATATGTACGTCTTTAAGAGACATAGCTAGCGATTCATCGGCTAGGCACTTCTTGAGATTACAAATGTGAAACACGTTATGAATTCCACTTAGTTCCTCAGGCAAGTTTAGTTTATAAGCTACAATGCCGACACATTCGATAATCTCGAATGGTCCAATATACCTAGGGCTTAACTTGCCCTTCTTACCAAAACGCATCACACCTTTCCAGGGTGATACTTTCAGTAAGACTTTATCGCCAATCTCAAGCTTTCATCAATATGATACTTTCAGGCGATCACGAATCTGGACAATCTTGTCCGTTGTTTCAAGGACTATGTCAGGTCCTGATAACTGAGCTTCTCCTACTTCTGCCCAACAGACAGGTGTTCTGCATTTCCTACCATATAACGCCTCAAAAGGCGCAGCCTGAATGCTTGTATGGTAGCTATTATTATAGGAGAACTCGATCAATGGCAGGTGGTCATCCTAACTACCACTTAAATCAATAACACATGCACGAAGCATGTCTTCCAAAGTTTGAATTGTACGCTCACTCTGTCCATCAGTCTGAGGGTGGTAAGCAGTACTAAAATTCAAACACGTGCCTATAGATTGTTGGAAACTTTTCCAAAAATGAGAGGTGTATCTAGTATCTCTATCCAAGATAATAGACACTCGTACGCCATGAAGAGCTACAATCTTGACTACATACAACTGGGCTAGCTTGTCGGAGCTACGAGTCTCCTTGATGGGTAAGAAGTGTGCTGACTTAGTCAGTCTATCAACAATAACCCATATGGTATCATTTCCATGCTTTGTTTTAGGTAACTTGGTTATGAAATCCATAGTTACCATCCCCCACTTCCATGTAGGGAGTTCTGGTTGTTGAAGTAGACCTGAAGGCTTTTGATGTTCAGCTTTAATCTGAGCACAAGTCAGACACTTAGCTACATGTGTGGCAATAGATTTCTTCAAACCTATCCACCAATAATTCGCCTTCAAATCCTGGTACATCTTGTCACCTCCAGGGTGAACTGAGTACTTGGAATTGTGGGCTTCCTGGAGGTTTACATCTCGGAGTCCTCCTTGAACAAGAACCCAAATTCTTCCATTCATTCTGAGGATTCCATCCTTCCCAGGTGTTAATTGTTCAGCAGTTACACCCAACTTTTCGTTTGGAAGGTTAACTTCCAAAACAACATCTTTCTGTGCAGCTAATAGTCTTTCATTCAGACTATTCTTTTACTTAATGCTCTTGGCATTGATCCTGATTGGTTTAACTCTTTCCTTTCGGCTTAGAGCATCAGCGACTACGTTCGCTTTACCTGGATGGTAACGTATCTCGCAATCATAGTCATTCAGAGTTTCCATCCAACGACGTTGTCTCATATTGAGCTCCTTCTGATTGAACAAGTGTTGAAGACTTTTGTGATCCGAGAAGATCACACATTTAGTTCCATACAAATAATGTCTCCATAATTTTAGTGCGAATACAACGGCACCCAATTCCAAATCATGGGTGGTGTAATTCTTTTCATGCACTTTTAGTTGTCATGATGCAGAGGCGATCACCTTGCCTCGCTGCATAAGTACACATCCCATGTCGGTGTGTGAAGCATCACAATATACAACAAACTCTTCGATTCCTTCGGGTAAGGTTAACACTGGAGCATTGCTCAACTTTTGCTTAAGACTCTCAAAAGATTCTTATTGTTTGGGACCCCATTCAAATTTCACATTCTTATGGGTCAAGGAAGTTAAGGGTGCAACTATTCTTGAGAAGTTCTCAATGAATCTTCTATAATATCCTACTAAACCCAGAAAGCTGCGAATTTCTGTAGGCGTCTTAGGTGCTTCCCAGCTCATAATAGCTTCTATCTTGGCGGGATCAACTTGGATACCACACTCACTAACAACATGTCCAAGGAATTGGACTTCGCGAAGCCAGAACTCGCATTTGGAGAATTTTGCATACAATTTCTCCTGTCGAAGCAAATCTAAGATACACCGACGGTGTTTTTCATGCTCAACTTGGCTACGAGAGTAAATAAGTATGTCGTCTATAAAGACAATGACAAACTTATCTAGGTATGGTTTGCAGACTCTATTCATGAGGTCCATGAATGCTGCAGGCGCATTAGTGAGCCCAAAAGGCATCACTAAGAACTCAAAATGTCCATACCTTGTTCTGAATGCCGTCTTCGGTACATCTTCAGTTTGGACTTTGAGTTGATGATACCCAGATCTCAAATCAATCTTCGAGAAATAGCTCGCCCCTTGGAGTTGATCGAATAAATCATCGATCCTGGGCAAAGGATAACGATTCTTGATCGTTACCTTATTCAATTCACGATAATCAATACACAAGCGCATTGACCCGTCCTTCTTTTTCACGAATAGTATTGGAGCTCCCCAGGGCGAAGAGCTGGGCTGAATAAAACCCTTTTCCAATAAATCTTCCAATTGAGTTCAGAGCTCTTTCATTTCTGTAGGCGCTAAACGATACGGAGCTCGTGCAATAGGTGCAGATCCTGGAAGAATGTCTATCCTGAATTCCACTTGCCTCTCAGGAGGTAATCCTGGTAATTCGTCAGGAAAGACATCAGAATACTCTGAGATAATTGGAATTTCTCAATCTTCGGCTTTGGATCATTTATAGTCACTTGTGCCATGTAAATGACACATCCACTTTTCAAACACTGTGATACTTTGAGAATAGACACATTGCTGGGCAACCCATATTGTGTATCTCCCTGAATAGTGACTGATTCGCCAGAAGGGGTTTTGATAATAACTAGCTTTTTATCACAGGCAATCTGGGCTTGGTTATGCGACAACCAATCCATGCCTAAAACTATATCAAACCCAGCCAATTTCATTGGCAAGAGGGATAGCGGGATAGAATGATTCTTAATGGATATAGAACATCCATCAAGAAGAGTGGAAGCTGTTTCTAAGGTACCATCGGCAAGTTCTACCTCATATTTTATGTCTAGAGTCTTAATAGGCAAATTCAATAACTTACAGAACTTATGGTCTACAAAAGACTTATCAGCACCGGAATCAAATAAGACTCTAACATAGTTATTATTGATGAGGAAGGTACCTGTTATAACGTTCTCGTCGTTCACCGCTTCCCTCGCGTTCATCTGAAAAACTCTTGCATTGTTCTTTTTCGCCTCCTCAGGCTTCTTTGCATTCTTGGGGCAATTGGTTTTGATGTGCCCCTTTTCATTGCAACCATAGCAAGTTGCATCCTTAATATTTCGGCACTCAACAGACTTGTGCCCCTTTTTCTTACAAATCCCACATGGTTTGGCCTGTGGATCCTGGTTGCACTTCCCAAAGTGCCTCTTATGACATGTCTTGCACCTGGGCTTATCATTTGACTGCCCCTTTTTAGAACCAGAATTCCCTTTCCCCTTTTTGTTTGACTGCGGAGACTTGTCTTCCTCTCTTTTCCTTTTCCCCTCATCGGTACTCTTCTTCGCCTTACTCCTCACAACATCTAAAGTGAGGGACAAAGATAGATCTACAACGGATCTGTAAGTGGCTGGCTTAGAGGCCTTAACATTTCCCTTTACTTCAGGGGCCAAACCACCAATGAAACGCACAATGCGTTTGGGCTCAGGAGTGACTAGATACGGCACAAGCCTCGACATAGAATTGAAGCTAGTCACATAGGATCTACAATCCAGGTCCTTCATCACTAAGGTGAGGAAATCAGTCTCTATCCGCTCGACTTCGTGCTGAGGACAATAGGTGTCCTTAACCAAGTCAACAAACTTCTCCCAAGAAAGATTGTACAAATGAACCTTCCCGGTGGACTACACTAGAGCTTTCCACCATGTGAGGGCATTGCCCTTGAAGGATTGTGATACAAACTTCACTATATCCTCTTTAGCACATCCACTGATGTCTATCACAGTCTCCATCTCGTCCAACCATTTCATACAATCAGTCGCTCCCTTTTCTCCTGTAAAATCCCTCGGCTTACAGGAGACAAAGTACTTGTAGGTACAACCCTTGCTGTACCTAGGAGTCGGCTCGAGGACTATTTGCCTCTTGGGTTCACTACCCTGATTGGATGAGTGCTGAGACTCACTTTTCTTATGAGTTTGAGGTTGAGAATGGGTTCTCGAATGAGTTTGAGACCGAGCAACACTCGGCTCTTTAAACTTAGCATCTACCGCTTGAGAAACTGTTGCGGTGATCATTGCTTGCAGTTCGGCACCAGTGATATTAATCCTGGTGTTGCCTTCTACAGGATGACTGTTTACTTCATCCGAGCCAGCCATTTCTGAATACTATATCAAACATAAATAATATATTTAAATCACACATTAGATCATCGCATTGATGACTAGATGGTCATGGTATTATTAAACCATTTAGACCATTTTAAGTAATAAGTAAATAATCACTAGAATATAATATTCTTTATATTTATTAGACAGGGGAAATAAAATTTTCACAACTGTCAATGTCGTAAAGGACATTTTATTTAACATTAGGCTCGTCTCGAAGGACACTTAGATAGCTCAAAAAGCTCGTCATAGGGACGATTAAAATATAATCAATGATCCCTTGGATTAGTGATCTTTTAAGGGTCGAACAAAGTTCATTGCCCTTTTGACAAGAAATTTAAAACTATCATTGTCATTATCACACATTTGCTTATAAGCACACATCTCATATGGATGTTTTGGGTGTGTACATCATATTGATGTTTATTAGCCATCATTCGCATTGATCAATTAGGCTATAAATAATTGACTTGGAAAATCCAAGCACAGTTTTGGAAGCTTGTGTGGCTTCTCGTACCGCACAGCTAGGAATTTTAACATGTTTTTAGATGTGAACAGAGATTTACTGTCTTAAAAAGGTTGTACCATCATAGCCAGTTAATATTTTGGCTAGGTTAACCACTAAGAATTTCTTTGGCAGATCAATTATAAATTGAAAAGATATAACATGATGTAATAAAATACATATTTAAAAACCAAAGATAAACTTCATTAATAATAAAACGAGTACAGGTGCCCTAAACGGGTCTTAGAAAGAACAAACTGCCCACACAGGGTCTTACGGAAATAGGAAATAAGTCCACGCAGGGACTTTAGTACAGAAAATAAATTAATGTCCTCACAGGGACTTGATTAAAAACAATACAAGAAAATTAAACAATTCCCTACTTCTTCTTGCCTTTGATAAGGTTTGCAAGGCCCTTCATGAAGCTACTATGCTCCTTCTTGTTTTTCCTAGCTTCGTGTTCAACCTTGTCTAACCTCTCCAGGATCTCCTGAGTTTGCTGCTGCTGGGGATGAGGAGGTTGCTGGTAAGGCGGGTATTGATAACCCTGCACTAGGTATCCAGTTGGATAAACTGGAGGGTAAGAAGAAGGGTAAAGATGATGATATTCTGCAGCTGTAAGATACGGGTCATGAGTCCCATAATCCGATGGATATCCCGATGGATTTTCAAAAGGGTTGTACCCAGAGGAAGCTGGGTAAGTCGGGATAGGGTTGTCGAAACCCATAGGCGGCTGAGGTGGTGCATAAGAAGTTGGCGGAGGATCGATCTCTGGCGCCGCGTTCGAGGGCCCACCCATTTGGGGGTCCTCTGGGATAGGAGGGTAAGAACTCGAACCCTGAGGAGAACTAAAACGAGGTCCTCCTCGCACTGACATGCGCGCATTCCTCCTTCGCCTCGGAGGCTTGGGAGGTGGCTGCGGTGGCTGCTGAGGTGGCTCCTAAACAGGAAGTGGTGGAGGTGAAACTACTTGAAGTTGGGGCTCAATCAAAGGAAGTTGAGCTGGAGAGCTATGGTACGATGGAGTAAAGTACCAATCATAGGTGGCCATCTTCTCTTGAAACGAATCGGGCCCACGGTATGGTCATCCCTGAAATGGAGAACCACTAGCTATGCTAATTGGGTGGCCCGGCGTTCCGGTCTGCATCTCCGGATCTGGGTCGTCGTCCATCTCCATTTCTTGAGAAAAATGGTCCTCAGGGCCCAAAGGGTTGTAGCGAAGGAAGTCGTTGACATAGTCATTCGGATTGAACTGCACTGGCGAGTAGATAGAATCCGAATGGTGAAACGAATGGGAATGCAACGAGTGGTACGATTGGTGAGACTCCTGAGAGTGATGGGATTAATGAGAGTGGTGCGAGTGTTGGGGCTCGTCTGGGATAAGCGGCCCGAAAGATGGGTGGAAAGATGGTGAAGAGCTTAACGAGACAGAATGTCTCGCCGGCTCAAAGGAGTGACCCCACAGACCGTGAGAGTCAGAACTGGAAAGGGACGCAGACGGAGTGCGTCGGTGAGATGGTCCTGCTGCTAATGGTCCCCCTCGCATGGGACCCTTGCCTCTTCCCCCAACTCTTGGAGGCATGTTGATGAACTTCCCGTCAAAACAATAAATCAAGACAAAATGAAATATAAATAGCCATTGTTGTAAAAGTCAGCCTACTCGGCCTTGTACTCGGCGAGTACTCGATCCTCGGACCACCTCCGAGGCGAGTTTACCCTAGTCGGACTTGACTAGTCGGCGGCGGTCAAAATCGGCCTACTCGGCCTGTACTCGGACTACTCGGCCTTGTACTCAGACTAGTCGGCCTTCTATTCAGAATACTTCGGACTTGTACTCGGCCTACTTAGCCTTGTACTCGGGCTACTCGGCCTACTTGGCCTTCTACTCGGACTACTCGGTGAGATTTGAACTTCAAACATGTTTCATTTTCAATTATACTCATTTTGACATGAATTATGCTTCTTTTAACATATATGTAATATACACCAATTAATTTTCTTTATATTTATTATGTCCGCGTACTCCCCGAGTACTCTCCGAGTACTCTGATTACTCCCAACTCCCCAGTCGGCCGACTAGGGACCGCCTAACGACTTTTACAACACTATAAACAGCAAAGGAAAGTTAAGAATAAATCCTAGGTCATTTGCCTAGACTCGAGAGTCTAAGGAATGTGCTTATTGTGTCATTGAGATTAAACACAAAAGGTTAGTGTTTAATTCACTCAATGTTGGCTCTGATACCAACCTGTCACACCCCGATATTTCCACATATTACCGGTGGGCCCGGCGGGGAGTATCGTGACGTAGTTGATATCATCATTGTCAATACACACAATATTATAGCACAGCGGAAGGCTTGGTGAATAAACTATTACAAACCATAATGTCTGAGTGTTCGAGTTTATGAATATACAGACTGGAATGTAATAAGATCCACAGGCGGATCATAAATGTATAAAGAAACAAAAACAACAGACATCAGGTATCTTATGGATTTGCAAGATCCTCTATGACACCCTATAGCTCCAGCCTATTTCGAGAGGTACCTGTCAATCAGTCTTTAAGAAAATACGTCAGTTTACACTGGTAAATACAATTTAACTGACTCTTTTGAAAATGTTTATAAAAATTGATTTAAGTGCACATGGCACAAACCATTTATAACTTGGGACAATCTTTAATAAAATCTTGTATACAGTTTTACATGTTTGTCACACATATGGGGCCGGTTTGGAAGCCGGTCATGATTAACTGACTCACCACTGATAAAACCCACAGAGGAGTTATCCCCAACTTTTGGGTAAATTAATATTTAGCATTTGCATCTGTCAGGTGCATGCCTGTACCCCGTACATAGGCCGTGGCCATTAATAACTTAAATGAGCCGAGGATATCCAGGACACGGTCGTTAACCCCCAATGTTTATGTTATCAAACAATACAGATTAAAACGGGTTATGCAGATTTATTACATCACAATCCGATTAAATAATCTCATATCCGACCAAGCGGTATTATTATAATACCGTATCCCAAGCCCGTATAAGGGAAAATAAGTTAAAAGTATTTACCTGATGCTAGCACTAAAATTCCTAAAGCTTTTTGAAGGCACCTTCTATCGGAAGCTATTTAATCTGTATAGAAGGTTTATTAACCTATTAGGATGCTAACGGGTCTTTAATTAAGTCAAGGACTTAGACCGGCTAGCTAGAAGGAAACCTTACGGTTCTAAACGCTAGATTAAGCGGAGACCGGAATAGAATGTGGTTTAGACCTGACAAGCTTGGATACTTGTATAATTTGGGTAAACTAAACACATTCTGGAAAATGAGAACTTAATGAATAGGTTAAGCCCATTTCGGCTATTTTACATAAGCTAGTCACATAAACCGATTCGAACGCATACACGCGTAACAGGTAACCAAATAAATTATATACAGGTCTTAATCATTATTATGCTCAAAATATGTTAATACAACAGTAATATATTAACATATATGCCCAAAAAGTAATTTAAACCAAAATAAGTCCCATAAAGGCATTTTGGTAATTTTAATGTCCATAAAAGAGTTTAAATATTAAACTGAGTTTCAGGTCTGGTTTAATCAGTAAAAATATGCATTTTTATAAGTTATATCAGTAGGGTATTTTATATATGTGAAATTTATCTTATGTAACCAAACTATGTGCCGTAGGGGCATTTTGGTAATTTCACATAGGCTTTAAAGGTCAAAATACACTTCTGAGTTTAAAAACTTTGGCTTACTATTGAATTATATAAATTAGCTTAAAACATCAGTGGGTAATAAGTTTTATATGCCAAATATAGTTTTAACTCAAACTATGTGCTAAAAACGCTTAAAAATCGGTTTTAAGGGATATTCGGGTTAAAACAGGAAATCTGAGTTTTTGATCAGTAGCAAAAGGTTTGGCATTAAAAAGTTATGTAAAACTCATTTTATGCATGAAAAGGGTAAAACTGACAATTACCGAAATCAAACTATAATCCTATGTTATGCTCAGCCTAAAAATAAATAAAAATCTCCAAAAATCCCAAAATATTATTTTACATCAGTAGGTAAAAAGTTTGGTATTAAAAATCGGGTTTAGATTGGCTTTATGCTAATTACGCCATTTAAATGATAAAAAGCTCCTTAATTACGCTATTGAGCATAACTCCTATTCTAGACCTCAAACTGATGTCAAATTTTCGGGACATGTCTAACTATCAGTAGCAAAGGTATTAGTCCATTCACATTGTTAAAATCTCAGTTGTATGTCAAAAGGGTGTTTATGGCATTATTAAGCATAATTACGATCAAGTGCATATAATTCAAACCACTAGGCACCATGCAATATAACTCTAGAGGGTTATACTACTAAGTAATGTGGTCCTAATGGAAGCTTAAAACATGGGAGAATTAAGCTTGAACGGGTCAGAACTGAAAGTCAAAGCAAAAGTCAAGCTTTTGCGACTTTCGGTTATAAACTGACCTTAGACTATTAATTGTCGGGTTAGTTTTGATAAAACATGTTTTAATATTAATTACCAAGTCATTAGAATGTTAAAATATAATTTAGAATCTCTTTTATTAATTTTAATCATTTTCAAACATTCTGTCCAGTTTGACTTTTTGTCAAACTACTTTGACCCGATAATTGACCAGTCAAACGAGATAATTAGGAGGTGCCCTTTTGGGGTTAGTCACCTACCTTAATATGGTCCCATAACCACTTTCAATTTGATCAGTGGCTGGTCCATATGCAATTAAAACGAAAGTCAAACTTAATTTACGATAAGTTTGACTTTAGAGTAATTCTGCTAATTAAAACGACTAAACAAGTAATTAGAGGCTTACTAATGGTCCTAGCTGTCTTTTCTACCCTTGAAAGTCTTCTCCTAATGATGCAAGCTCCAGAAGTGTGTTTTGAATTATTGCAAATGAAGTGAGCACATGAACATGTGAACTTAGGACCCTTATATACTAATTTGCCATGCATTTGGATCTTTGCAGCTGTTATGGAGGCATCTAGGATCACTCCAGGTGTCCTAGTGGTTTAATAAGACTGACATACAGCCCCCGGTATCATTTCTAATGAGTTAAAGTCGGTTCTGAACATAAACCCGCAGCTGGCAGTTACTTTCTGAACTGGTAAGGGTATGGCTACCCGCGACGGGCAAAGCCTTAGTCCTTCATGGGTCGCCACGGCCTCAAATAAGTTTCCAAATTTGGCAGTTTTAGTCCCTGTGCTCTAAAACTCAATATAACTTTCATTTTTGGCATATAAGGCCCTTGTAGTTAGTTTGTAGAGGTTCAAAGGAGTATAACCAAACTCCGTTAGGCTCGGTTTCGTTAAATATCACTATAAACACAAGTTTCATCAATTTGACACTTTTCACCCCAAGTCTTGAAAACTTGCTTAACGATCTCGCAACCACGTGAAATTTATACCACTATTCTTGAGAGTATTTTTGAATATTTTGAAGCCTCGGTTTCGTTAAAAGATCACTCAGAGGTAAGAATTAACATGTTGACACGTTTAACCCTTTTAGTTTTATAATCTTCCGATTATTTTCACAAACGGCTTCTTACATCCAATCAATCACTCATTTAAGAATATATTTATCACGTATGGTCATTCAAAGGCTCAAGTTTGGCATGTTGACACTTTTAGTCCCTCTGTAAGCATAGTTTCACTGTTTGTCATCTTTAGTCCCTTAAACTCAATCTTTCACATTATTAGAGTTTAGAACACGTGTCTATACATAATTGGACACGTTTTTACGTGGTGTTACACTTCTATGCTTCTTTTGGGGCTTATTTGCTTCTAAGCTTTTAAGCATGATGTGAAGCATTTGAGCTTGTCGTGAAGCTTTTAAGCTCTTTGGCTTCCTTTGGTGTTTTAAAGATTTTAAGCTTCTGTCACAAGTTTCTTTAGTTGTCAAATCTAGTATGGCAGCTTGCTTGATTTGTCATGATGGGACAACATAGTAGGGAAGCTATTATTTCTTCGGGGCAGCATGTAAGCTTTGTTCCACATAAGGGACGTTTCTAGCTTACAAGGAATGATTATATATACTTCTAAAGCTGCCTATCCTTGTTGAAGGGCGCCTAAATGTCCATGCATAAATGGAATTATCTCCTTAGTGGACCTTACTATAGGCAAGTAATGGATTTGAACATAAGTTCTAATAGTTCACTATGTGCCTTGGATGTTGTTGATCCATGACCCCAATGTTCATGGTAGGCCCTATTTATGTGAGCGTCTTGGTTGCGCATCCCAATGACCTTTGGAGCTTTGTTCTAGCCCTTTTCTTTTTGCTAGACAAGAGCTCACGGATTTTGTTTATAAATGAAGCAGCTTACCTTCCCCAAAATCTTTCGGTATTTGAAGTGTTGTGATGTTGATATAAGCAATGTACCAAGCAGGAAGAAGTGAAGTGTGTATAGGAATGAGCTTCTTGTGTGCATGGTGCATGTTGGTGATCTTATTTTACTCAGTCGTGAGCTTCTTTCTTGTAAAGGTGAGTTTCTTGTTCTTGGAAGTGAGCTTCTTTTATGCTAAGATAAGCTTCTTGTTAATGGAGGTTATTTTCTTTCAACACCTATGTGGAGGCTTTGTCCCGAATAGTTGATTGTCCTATAGCTGAGCTGGAAACTCTAGAGCCAGTAGGTCTAAACAAGGAGCTTTGTGAGCAATTGCTTTCTATGGCCTCCGTTAAGCGGGCCTTGTTTGAGGCTGGTGATGAGGAAGGTGGTGATGTTGGCCCCTCTTCAAAGAGGTTGAAGATAACCCTAGATCCTGAGCCGATTTCTTTATGTCCATTCCCATCGATGCTTCCCCTTTGTCTTTTGGGAGGGGTGAGTCGGCTCCTCTTGTTCCTGGTGATAATGAAGCTCTCGATGACTTGGATGGCTTATATGATGATCTTCCCCAGAGCAAGAATCCCCTCTTCGGGGATGCTGGTGGTTCTGGCTCAGCTTGATGATCTTTTCTACTTTTTGTTGTGGTTGTAATATGAACAATTTAAATTTTCTTTTGTAGCTGTTTGTGGTTTGTTGTGCCCTTATGAGGGCTTATCATGTGTGGACTTATGTTATCTTTATTAATGGAATGGGAGCTGCCCCGTTAGGGGTGTTTAGCTTCCTTTTATGTTCTACACTTGTGTGTTTGTATTGCTTTTTCTTTCTATGAAACTATCTTTCTCACCTCAAATCTTCATCCCCTCATATGGAAACCCACTTCCCCATCTCCTTCTCATATTTCCCCCTTTTTTTATTTCTTAATCCTCCTTTTCACCCCTATTAGCTCCATTGCATTCCTCATCTATCGTGCCATCTTCTCTTGTGCACACCTCACATAAGTCACCACCAACCCCCCCCCCCCAAACAAACACATTGCTACCCACCTCACAAAGCGCCCCCACCACACCTTCTATTGTCCCTTTCACCATCTTCCCCTAATTGATACCTCCTACAAGTACGATAAAAACTCGTGGTGTGGACGCGATCTCAAAATTGAAAATCTTTATACTTCGCCACTCTTTCATCATTCCCTTACCTAAAAAAACCCTACCAATGCTTAGTCCACTCTGGAACGTAACAAATCCATGCACAACGAGTTTGGTGCTCTTATTGCAAATGAGACATAGGAGTTAGTTCCACAACACTCTTGATGCGTGTTAGTGTGTATATATTTTTGATGTATATTTAAGCCCTTTTTACACTTTTAGCCAAGTTTTAAATTTATAAAACACGATATTCACTAACACTAAACACACATATGGGCAAGTGCACCCATCGTAGACGTAGTATAGTGTTGGTAAGATACCGAGGTCGTCCAAGGACACAAGAGCTTTTAGTACCGGTTTATCCTCAACGTCTAATCAAATCAAAAAGTTAGAAAAATGTTTTAAACTAAGAAAAATAAAAACTAACTAAATGCTGAAAATAAAAATAAAATAAAAACAGATAGACAAGATGAATCACTTGGATCCGACACGTGTATTAGTATAACCTTTGATTATTTTCGCACTTTTGCACTTGTTTAAGAGATTATCTTAGTTATTGTAGTAGGCCCCTCTTTTGAAGGCGACGTTACCCTCAACCCAGTAGTTTGAGTCAGCAAGGATACAATCCTAAAGGGTCGGATTATTGAAAGATAATGAATTAAGTTATTAATGCAAATTGTGGTAGGCCCCGCTTCTGGCGGTGACGTTACCCTCGGCTAAGTAGTCTGAGTCAGCAGGGATACAGTCCTAAATAGCCGGGTTATAGTATTAATAGTAGTTAACTTATGAGGGGGTCAAAGAGTTTGGATCCCCGCCATCCAATACCTATGGGCATTGAAGGAGATCCTACTAAATTTGACCCAGGTCCCAAGCAGGACCTCTAAACGCTGAACAAGGGCAAGACCCTTACCAAACCGTTCCCTTAACCCCCGACCAGGTAGCCAACATACCTCCATATAGACCGTGGAGATATGAATGGTGAAAATCTTTTATTTTATATAGACAGTAAAATAACGCCAAGACACCACGGACAAACGATAAGGAAAGATCACCTTCAACATAAGTAACTAGTTATTAAAGTCATTAATACAAAACCAAATAAAAAGTGCAAAAGATTAAAAATAAAAAGTATTATACTAAACACTTGTCTTCACCAAGTGATGTAAGAGACTTAGGCAAACATGGCCTTGATTGTCAAGAACTCTTACGATCAATCTTGGATCCCGAGACGACTCACACACTCTACGATGGACAATGGATGATGGTGGTGGATGATGGTGTTATGGTGGTGGTGGGTGGTGGATGAGGTGTGAGAGAGGTGGTGTGCCAAGGGATGAGAGAGAATGAAGCCAAGCTCCTCTATTTATAGGCTGAACAGAAGGCTGGACACGGCCCCGTGTCCGCTGGACACGGCCCCGTGCCCGCCTGACACTCTCTCTCTTCATTAATTGTAATTGCGAATTACAATTAATGCGCCTGCTGTACTTTCACCACGCCCCCGTGCTCGCTGGACACGGCCCCGTGGTGGGCAATGGAAGCTTCTACTGGTTTGTCTTTTCTGCTGCTTCCTGGGCACGCCCCCGTGTTCGCTGGACACGGGGCGTGTTCAGACTCTGTTTCTTCCTTTTTGCTTTGGGAGGTACCGTTGAGGGTCCGGGCAGTCTACTTTTGTTCCTTTTCTTGTATTTATGGTAGAATTAGTGGTCTTTTTGCTTCTTTTGTGATTTTGAGCTCATTTCATCCTGTAAATACAAAAGGAAGACAAAAACACTCTTTTTCCAACATTAGTACTAAAAAAGGGTTAGTTTTATGCCTTAATTGATGTGTTTTATATGTTGCATTTTACACACATCAAATACCCCCACACTTGAACTTTTGCTTGTCCTCAAGCAAAACTCTTTAAATGTGGCTTACACTCCCAAATGGAATAGGTAGAAGAGAAGTTTTTTAGCTTGTCCTAGAGTGTCGGGAATCCAAGGTTTTTATAGGCTTTATTTTTATTTATTTACAATCCTATTCGTTATGATTTATTTTGAACTTTTCATAAGATAAATTATTTATTTAGGCATAGCATACCTTATTAAAATTCCATTTATATACAAGTTCACATACCTCACGGGAGATCACTCAACACTCGGCCGAAGGTGTATATTTTAGTGAATCACTCGAGAGCGGCACGGAACTTACGTCTTTCCATAGGCTTGCCAAGCAATCAATCCTCCTCCTTTTTAACTTTTTACCTTTGTAAATATCAAGAGGACTTTTTGGGTGAAGGCTTGGGTTTAAAGGTGGGTGGTTGGTTAGTGGTTAGTAAAAAGGGCGAAAATCGTAACAAGCGTCGGTTTTCGTGAAGTACCTTATTTTTAGTGACTTTTTATTTTTGAAGTATTTCTCCAAACAAGCTTTTTATAGCTTTTGTTTGTTTTTGACTTCATCATCATTTTTTTTTAATCGTCACATAAAAAGGTGAGTTTACGAAAAAGCGAACTTGTTACTAAAAAAAATAAATAAAAAGGTTTTTGGTGGGTAAAAAGGGTTTTGGGGTAATGAAATGAAAGGTTTAGGCTCAAAGGGGCTATCTAGGGGGATTTTGGGTAGGTAAAAAAAATGAAAAATAATGGTTTTGAAAGAAAAATGGTTAGTCCTAATGCCTCCATCATTTACTTACTTGGGTTTAAGTTGGTAAGGACCGGGAATGTATCGTCGTGGCAAGTTCTAGATTTGTAAGGACCGAGCGGCTATTCACACAAGAAACGAAAAATGAGCATTTAATCTAAATATGTGTATTTTTATGCTCAATAAAGGCTCAAAACTCACTTTTGTGGGAATGGGTTTTTAATGTGACCAAGCATATATAATCGAATTTTAAACTAGACTTGTTATGCCGTTTCATAATTTTCTTATGTTGGTTCCTTTTTATCACGACGCTATCGGTTGTAAACTTGTAAAAATATAACCTTTTTAGAACTTGTTATTCCCAACTTAAACTAAGACAAGTAAATAAAAAAAATGAAAAAGTTTTTGAAAAAATTTGGGGTGTTTAGCGATTCCAATAGAGTTTTGTGTAAGGCTTGTGTTTAGGATTTTGCAAAATTTCAAGGTTTTAACATCCCCCCCACACTTAAATTACACATTGTCCTCAATGTGTCCAAAAATAATATTTTTGGTTGATTAGAATGTATAAAAGTATGTTTAAAAAGCAAAGGTTTATGTTACTGGCATCCTAGACACGGCCCCGTGTTCAGCGGACACGGCCCCGTGGTGAACTGCCAGTAACGAAAACTTACAGAAGGTGGACACGGGGGCGTGTCGGGTGAGCACGGCCACGTGTCGGGCAAAAAATTGCAGGTCAGTAGCCAAACAGCAGATCTGGGAGATGGACACGGGGGCGTGTCGGCTGGACACGTCCCCGTGTGGACAGTCTGTTAGCCCGAAAAATAGGTTTTTCTCCCGGTTTCTCCATCCTGGGGCTGCAAGTGCTAATGTTTAGCACTCTAACCCTTGCATTGCACCTGTTTAATCACTTAATACCAACCAACCAAGCACAAACCATCCTAAATTACCATTGTTAAACATTATCCAAACATAAAGTAAAAACAAAATAAAGATAAAAATAGTTAGGGAAAGTAAATTGTTCGACAAATGGCACGCAGGCCATGAATTGTTTGATAGATAAAAGGGCACTTAAACCTGTGGGTTCATCACCAACCAGCCCGTTGTTCCTCCAAGCCTCCTACTCCATGTCTTCATCACTACCATCACCTCCACCCCCTTGCCTCGCCATGTACTCCCGGATGCTACCGATATCATCTTGTATATCGTTAATGTTGCGTTCGATAGCTCCAACCCGGTGGTGTGTGTTGTTGGCGAGGTTGTAGGTGTTCCTTGAGCACATGAGGTTTTCCTGCAAAAGATCATGCAAACTTTGAAAGTTAGGAAACCCACCTCCTTGAGAGGAGGATTGGCCCGCATCGCCTTGGGGTGGATACTGAAAATGGGGATGTGGTGCATGAAGAACTAGAGCCTCCTGCGGGTTCCATGCATAGCCTTGCGTCCTTTGAAAGCTCACCGTCCCGTCTCCGCTTCATAAAGCAAGTTCATGGCTCGGCAAATGTGATAATCGACCCGGCCCGACCATGGACTCCTTTCGAAGGACTTTGGGATATTCGTGAAGTGCTTGAAAAGACGGTACACCCATCCCCCGAAGAAGATTGGTGTAGGAGCAGAAGCAAGGCGGTTCAAGTGCATGTTTCGCAGCAGGAGGAAAGGAACATCGAGAGGCTTCTGGTTGTGGATGCAGTGAAGGACAACCAAACCTTTCAACCCAACAACGCCACTACTGTCATCGCGTTGGTTCAGCGAGTACGTGAGGAGCCTGTGGATGTAGCGGTATAACGGGTCCCTCAGTTTGGTGCTTTTGGTGCTGCTTGGGTTGTAGATTCCTTCACCTATTTGAGCCCATGCGGCTTGACGTTCGGTTGCATCCAAGTCTCGTAACCCCCCTGTATTCTCTTCATTCCCCGCTTCCTCTTCACTGTACAGCCCAATGATGGCTCCAAACTGTGCCATGGATGTTCTAAATGTGGTCCCTCCACATCGAAATTCGACCGCGTCATGATCAAATGGTTCGCGCCTCGAGTTGAAAATGAAGGTGCTATAGAACTCCATCGTGCATTGATGTACCGACCGTAGTCGGGTGGTCAATGCGGCATGCAGTGGACCCCTCACAATGTTGTTGAAGCGGTCAAGTTGGTTTACCATGGTTAGCAAATCAGTACACGCCCGCCTTGGGTACTCTTCCGGTCGTGTCTGTAGAACCTCGTACCGTGCCCTAGCATCCAGTTCATTTGCGCCAAACCTTGTGAATTTCGACATCTGAAAAGAATACATAAAAAGTTAGTACGAAACCAGGAAAATTAAAGTGAAACTGCAAACAGTGGGCTGGACACGGCCCCGTGTTCAGCGGACACGGCCCCGTGTCCAGGCGTCTGTAACCCAAAAATTCCATTTTTTGTCCCGGTTTCGAAAACCTGAAAATTTTTAGCCCAATAGTAGCGGTTTCCCCCCGAAAATGAAACCCTAAGTGTCATTTTTCCCAAAACAAACCGTTTACCCTTTCAATTTCGTGTTTTTCGGTTCAAGAACAAGGGTTTGGGGTTTTATTTGGAAATCGGACAAATCTATCAACAATACTTGCCTAGTTACTTTCTACTACACTAATCTAAACTACTACTAACAAATTTCATCAAAAATTTTGAGTTCGATCCGGATGAACATGAAGAACCCTAGATTTTTCCCCAATTTTTGATGTTTTAACTACATGCAAGTAACTAATCTAACTACTAATGAAGATAGAATCATACCTTGACGTTGTTAGATTTGGTGGTGACGTAGAAAAACTGCAGAAAATCGCCTCGAACCAGAGAGTTTTCGGCTAAACGGGGCGTGTGGAATGGTGTAACTGATAGGAAAAGAGGGTTTTATCCCGACAGTCGCCTCGACACGGCCCCGTGTTCAGCGGACACGGCCCCGTGCCGGGCAAAGTTTTTGAAATTTTTTTTTTATGTGCTCGTGTGCATGCCCCTTATTTCCGAAAAATGATTTACTGGTTTTTAAACGTACACTTACCTGTAACATGTCGGGTACGAGTTTATTCGTTAACCGTCTGAAGTGAGATCTCCTCTTCCTCATCCTCAATGAATCCTCGGTAGAGTTTCAGCCGTTGGCCATTGACTTTAAATGGTGTCCCATTTCGAGTTTTAATTTCTACTGCACCGTGTGGAAAAACATGGGTGACGGAAAAAGGTCCTGGCCACCTAGATTTTAACTTACCAGGAAATAATCGAAGTCGTGAATTAAACAATAGAACTTGGTCTCCAACCCGAAATTCATTAGATTTAATATATTTATCATGCAGATTTTTCATTCTTTCCTTATAAATTTCGGAATTAGAATATGCATAATTCCTAAGTTCGTCTAATTCGTTTATTTGACAAAATCGATTTTTACCGGCATTTTCCAAATCTAAGTTTACGTTTTTTATTGCCCAGTAGGCTTTGTGAGCTATTTCTACTGGCAAGTGACAACTTTTTCCATAGACGAGTTTATATGGGGTTGTGCCTATAGTGGTTTTATAAGCAGTTCGAAAAGCCCATAAAGCGTCGTCTAATTTATCGGCCCATTCTTTTTTATTTATTCCTACGGTTTTTTCAAGTATTCGTTTTAAACCTCGATTAGTCACTTCGGCTTGCCCATTTGTTTGAGGATGATATGCTGTTGAGACCCGGTGATAGACCCCATACCTTGTTAATATTTTTTCGAGTTGATGATTGCAAAAATGGGTACCTCTATCACTTATCAAAGCCTTTGGTGTCCCGAAACGAGAGAACAGCTTTTTCAGAAATTTTACCACTACTCTTCCATCATTTGTTGGAAGAGCCTCGGCCTCTGCCCATTTAGACAAGTAATCGACCGCCACAAGTATATATTTGTTTCCCTTTGAAGGTGGGAAAGGTCCCATGAAATCGAGTCCCCACACATCAAAGATTTCACAGACGAGAATGCCATTTTGAGGCATTTCGTTTTTGGAAGAAATATTACCTGATCTTTGGCATGCATCACATGTCTTTACAAGGTTTTGTGCATCCTTGTAAATGGTCGGCCAGTAAAATCCTGAATCAAATACCTTTCGTGCGGTACTTGCGGCACCATGATGTCCTCCGTATGGACCTTCATGACAATGATGGAGAATCCTTCGTGCTTCATTACCATAGACACACCTTCGGATGAGCTGGTCGGCACACATTTTGAAAAGATAGGGGTCTTCCCAAAAGTAATGCTTTACATCAGCAAAGAATTTCTTTCTTTGATGATGTGGCCATCCTTTGGTGACTACACCGCTAGCTAAGAAATTAGCGTAGTCGGCATACCATGGTTCTTGTCTACTCTCTATCATTTCCAAGGATTCCGTGGGAAATTTTTCGTTGATTTGCTCGTCCCTGGTTATCTCCAAAGCTGGGTCTTCTAAGCGTGAGAGATGATCTGCAGCAGTGTTTTCTGCTCCTCTTTTGTCCTTGATTTCAATGTCGAATTCTTGGAGGAGTAGAATCCATCTTATCAAACGGGGTTTTGCGTCTTGCTTCTTGAAGAGGTACCTGATGGCTGCATGGTCTGTATAGACTATTGTTTTAGAAAGAACAAGATAAGAACGAAATTTATCAAAAGCAAATACCACCGCTAGTAATTCTTTTTCTGTAGTTGTATAATTTTCTTGCGCATCATTAAGAGTTTTACTAGCATAATAGATTGGGTGGAAATGTTTTTCTTTTCTTTGTCCCAAGACTGCTCCAACAGCGAAGTCACTTGCATCGCACATGATTTCGAAAGGAAATTTCCAATCTGGCGCTATCATGATAGGTGCATTGACTAGCATTTCCTTGAGGGTTAGAAATGCTTGATTGCATTCCTTGTCAAAGATGAAGGGTGCATCTTTTTCAAGTAATTTTGTTAGAGGCCTTGAAATTTTTGAAAAGTCTTTGATAAACCTTCTATAAAATCCGGCATGTCCTAGGAAACTTCTGATTGCTCGCACGGAGGATGGAGGAGGTAATCGAGAAATAGTCTCTATTTTTGCTCGATCAACTTCCATTCCTTCGCTTGAGATTTTGTGACCGAGTACTATTCCCTCTGTTACCATGAAATGGCATTTTTCCCAGTTAAGGGCGAGGTTAGTTTCCTCACATCGGGATAGCATTCGTTCAAGATTATCGAGGCATTGGTCATATGAGTCTCCAAAGATGGAAAAGTCATCCATGAAGACTTCCATTGTCTTTTTGATCATATCATGGAAAATGGCGACCATACAACGTTGGAATGTTGCAGGCGCATTACATAGACCAAATGGCATGCGTCGATATGCAAAAGTTCCGTAGGGACATGTGAAAGTTGTTTTCTCTTGGTCTTCTGGTGCTATCGGTATTTGAAAGTAACCTGAAAAACCATCTAAGAAACAATAAAATTTATGACCGGATAATCTTTCTAACATTTGATCAATGAAGGGCAAAGGAAAGTGGTCTTTCCTAGTCGCTTCATTTAATCGCCTATAATCTATACAGACTCTCCATCCTGTGACGGTTCTCGTTGGTATTAATTCATTTTTCTCGTTAGTTATTACCGTCATACCTCCTTTCTTTGGGACTACTTGAACTGGACTTACCCACGGGCTATCGGAGATAGGGTAGATTAGTCCGGCGTCGAGTAGTTTGATGACTTCATTCTTAACCACTTCTTGAACATTGGGGTTCACTCTTCGTTGTGGTTGAATTACCTTCTTGTAGTCATCATTCATTAAAATTTTGTGCGTGCACATGGAAGGGCTTATTCCTTTAATATCTACAAGCTTCCAAGCGATCGCGTTTTTGTGTTTTTTAAGTAACTTAACTAATTTCTCTTTTTCTATATTACTTAATTTAGATGAAATAATTACGGGTAAACTACCTTCTTTGCCTAGAAAAGCATATTCCAAACCTTTAGGAAGTTCTTTGAGCTCAATGGGTGGGTCTTTAGAAGACACCTTATTTTGTGGCTCATCTAGATCAAGAACCTTAAAAGTTTGTTCTATGGCTATCTCTTCTTCGACAAAGTGGTCCTCTTCGTTGGTTGTATCGGGTGGTTCAGCTTCATCTTCAATTAGGGGGTCATTGTTGCCAAAAGGATATTTCATTGAGCGCTCAAGATCTATGCTCCTTTTGAATGCCCCTAATTGAAGAGGTAGATTGTTGAATTTCCGGTTTTTCAAAGCTCTATGAGTTTGTACAAAAGGTTTTCCCAAGACTAAGGGAGCGTCATCTAGGATGACGAAGTCGGTTGGGATTACCATTTGATTTGTTTGAACCAACACATCTTCAACTACACCGATTGATTTTATTACTTTCCGATTGGATAGAAAAATGGGTATTTGAAGTGGAGTAAAATCACTAACACTTAATTTTTCAAAAATATAGTTAGGCATTATGTTAACGCAAAGATCCTTATCGATGGTGATATTACTAATAAATGAATTTTGAAAGAAACATGGAACCGGTGTAATGTTAATTTCAAAAGGGTCTTCTTTTATTAGCGAGGTTTGATCATTAGTTAACTTAACACTTACTAAGTCTTTGATTTTAGCACTAGTGTTTAACTCTTTTAAAAACTTAGCATGAGGGGTTATTAAACAATGGTTTTCGAAAGTAGGTGACAAGAGGTTAATTTCTTCAAAATTAGACTCTTCTTGAATTTTAACATTATCGGACTCACCATTTTCGTTGTTTAACTCATGTGTCGGTTTTTCACTTTCTTGTTCTTCCATTTTTACACTTTCAACTATCTCTACGTTATTATCATTTTTTAGCTCTTCTCTTGCGCGAGATTCTTTTATGCAACGTTCGATAGTTTTAATGTGTTCTAATATCCTATTGGTCACTTCGGTGAGATTGAAAGAATTTGGCTCCTCAAAGCTTGAATCCGGTTGTTCGATCCTTGGCTCCTCATAGTACTCATATGAAGTAGATGGTTCACACCATTGTTCTTCATTGTAAGTATATGATGGATAAGGGTCGAAACTTTGTTCTTCATAGTACTCATATGAGGTGGGTTGTTCACGCCATGATTCCTCATAATAAGAGTATGAAGGTGGTGGCTCATATGTTGAATCTTCAAAGTATGAGTATGAAGGCTCATACCTTGGTTCATCAAAATATGAGTATGAGGGAGGAGGTTCATACCTTTGGTCTTCATAGGATGTGTATGAAGTTGATGGCTCGTACCTGGGCTCCTCATAGTAGTTGTATGAATTGGATGGTTGATATGAAGTATTATATTGAACCGAGCGTGTGTTACGACAACTAGTACAATAATTACCCCTATAATCATCCTCATCATAGGTGTAGTTGTAACCTCTTGAGTATTGATCCATAAGAATCACTCAACAGACCACAACTGAGTCTCGGGACCAGAAAACAAAAATAAGACGGAAACAGAAGCTGGACACGGCCCCGTGTTGGGTGAACACGGCCCCGTGTTCAGGGACTGTATCTGGGCGTTTTAATTAAAGTTACTGGTCACGTTGAGCACGGGGGCGTGTTCAGCGAGCACGGCCCCGTGTTCAGACTCTGTATCTGGGTATCTAACTAAAAATATGCAGCACGGGGGCGTGTTCAGTGAGCACGGCCCCATGTTCAGGCTACTGTAAATGCAAAACTAAACTAAAATGCAGAAAAATGCGCGCGTTTTGAAAAGGTTTTGAAAAACTGATTAGGCCGTCGATTTTAAGCTTTCTTAAAATCCTTGTGTCCCCGGCAACGGCGCCAAAAACTTGATGCGTGTTAGTGTGTATATATTTTTGATGTATATTTAAGCCCTTTTTACACTTTTAGCCAAGTTTTAAATTTATAAAACACGATATTCACTAACACTAAACACACATATGGGCAAGTGCACCCATCGTAGACGTAGTATAGTGTTGGTAAGATACCGAGGTCGTCCAAGGACACAAGATCTTTTAGTACCGGTTTATCCTCAACGTCTAATCAAATCAAAAAGTTAGAAAAATGTTTTAAACTAAGAAAAATAAAAACTAACTAAATGCTGAAAATAAAAATAAAATAAAAACAGATAGACAAGATGAATCACTTGGATCCGACACGTGTATTAGTATAACCTTTGATTATTTTCGCACTTTTGCACTTGTTTAAGAGATTATCTTAGTTATTGTAGTAGGCCCCTCTTTTGAAGGCGACGTTACCCTCAACCCAGTAGTTTGAGTCAGCAAGGATACAATCCTAAAGGGTCGGATTATTGAAAGATAATGAATTAAGTTATTAATGCAAATTGTGGTAGGCCCCGCTTCTGGCGGTGACGTTACCCTCGGCTAAGTAGTCTGAGTCAGCAGGGATACAGTCCTAAATAGCCGGGTTATAGTATTAATAGTAGTTAACTTATGAGGGGGTCAAAGAGTTTGGATCCCCGCCATCCAATACCTATGGGCATTGAAGGAGATCCTACTAAATTTGACCCAGGTCCCAAGCAGGACCTCTAAACGCTGAACAAGGGCAAGACCCTTACCAAACCGTTCCCTTAACCCCCGACCAGGTAGCCAACATACCTCCATATAGACCGTGGAGATATGAATGGTGAAAATCTTTTATTTTATATAGACAGTAAAATAACGCCAAGACACCACGGACAAACGATAAGGAAAGATCACCTTCAACATAAGTAACTAGTTATTAAAGTCATTAATACAAAACCAAATAAAAAGTGCAAAAGATTAAAAATAAAAAGTATTATACTAAACACTTGTCTTCACCAAGTGATGTAAGAGACTTAGGCAAACATGGCCTTAATTGTCAAGAACTCTTACGATCAATCTTGGATCCCGAGACGACTCACACACTCTACGATGGACAATGGATGATGGTGGTGGATGATGGTGTTATGGTGGTGGTGGGTGGTGGATGAGGTGTGAGAGAGGTGGTGTGCCAAGGGATGAGAGAGAATGAAGCCAAGCTCCTCTATTTATAGGCTGAACAGAAGGCTGGACACGGCCCCGTGTCCGCTGGACACGGCCCCGTGCCCGCCTGACACCCTCTCTCTTCATTAATTGTAATTGCGAATTACAATTAATGCGCCTGCTGTACTTTCACCACGCCCCCGTGCTCGCTGGACACGGCCCCGTGGTGGGCAATGGAAGCTTCTACTGGTTTGTCTTTTCTGCTGCTTCCTGGGCACGCCCCCGTGTTCGCTGGACACGGGGCGTGTTCAGACTCTGTTTCTTCCTTTTTGCTTTGGGAGGTACCGTTGAGGGTCCGGGCAGTCTACTTTTGTTCCTTTTCTTGTATTTATGGTAGAATTAGTGGTCTTTTTGCTTCTTTTGTGATTTTGAGCTCATTTCATCCTGTAAATACAAAAGGAAGACAAAAACACTCTTTTTCCAACATTAGTACTAAAAAAGGGTTAGTTTTATGCCTTAATTGATGTGTTTTATATGTTGCATTTTACACACATCAACTCTAACATGAAAATAATACGTCACATGTGTATTTTTCAACATAATTTGATTTTTGAAGATTCTCTTGAGTGCTATAAGGCTTTTGTGTTGGCAAGTCCCAATAGGTTGGAGTGGACCGTGGTGAATTTGTTAGCTCGATGGTTAAACTGATAATCCAGTGAACTGTTGTATCTCTTAATCATGGTTAAAACACTAAGTAGATACAAAGAATGCATTTCTACACATACTATCCATAAGATGATGTACATGCACCAACCAATGGGCTTCTATAACTCCTCACTTCTGAATCATGTTTGCCTACTAAAGTGTGTCGATATAGTATAAAACATGCATCGTGGGTTTGATATCAAAGATTTGTCGATTGTGTTACTCACCTAGTCTGTGTTCACAACCAATGTAACCATTCTCTATTCATTTATAAACACAAGAGAGAAACAACATACCTTCTTCTTTATGTTGAAAACACTCATACTCACCACCTCTACAAATAGTCTTCAAAAACATCTCATATCGCATCTCAACCGTGAGTTTGTTATGAAGGATCTCGGAACATTGAGTTATATATTGAGAACTTCAGTCACTTGCAATGCCACTACCATATTTTTATCTCAAAATAAATGAGCAAGTCATATTCTTGAGCGAGCTGACATGCTTTCATGCAACCGTGTTGCCATACCCGTAGATACAAACACAAAGCTAAGTGCTACCCCTAATACATTAGTTAAAGATTCTACTTTATACTAAAGCTTAATCGGGGAACTACAATACTTAACCTTTACTCAACCAGATTTTACTTATGGGTCCAACAAATATGCACGTACATGCATGAACCCCGGTCAAATAATTAGAACACCTTGGAGTGAATTCTGTGCTACATCAAAGGCACTCTCTCTCTCATGGCCTTTATTTATCTCCCACATCTGCCACCACTCTCATCACTTACGTTCATGTCAATCAGGCTTGATGCCCAGATACCCGATGATCAACTTTCGGCTATTGTGTTTACTTGGGTGACAACCTTATTTGTTGGTCATCCGCAAACACCAAATGACCATTTCGAGATCATGCGCTGAAGCTGGATACCAAGGTGTTGCAAATGTGGTGGCAGAAATTTGTTGGCTTTGCAATCTACTCTTGGAGTTATCTCAACCGCCATCAATGCACCAAACACATCGAACTGGTGTTCTTCACATTCCTTCACGTTATGAAAGCAAATTGTTTAAGTTTGCATGTTATGAGTCTGACAATTCGCATGTGATGTTAATTCTAAATGCTGATTTTGCATGTTATGATATCATAAACCGCATGTATAAAACATATTATCAAAATGGTCATTTTTGCATGTTATGAGTCCAACAATTTGCATGTTTCGTTGTTTTTATGATGAAATTTTGGAGTTTTAATATATCGTATGTTATGAGTCCGATAAATCACATGTGCTGTCTCTTCTTTATTTGATTATGTAGATGAAAGGCTTTATATTCCGGAGGTTGAAGCATCAGCTACACCAATGGTTGGAATGCAATTTACTTCTCTTGAACAAGCATACATGTTTTACAAAACATATGCTAAGTTAGCTGGTTTTTCTACTCGGAAAGGTGGTGAAGTACACAGTGGTGGTATAACCAAAACTAAGTATTTTGTTTGTTCTAAAGAGGGACATAAGCCATTGTTTATTGACGATGCTTATTCGAAGTCAAACAAAGCCATTCAAATCAAGGAACAAAGGGACCATTAGAACTGGGTGCAATGCTCAACTTATAATTTTTTCGGTGGATGGTAGATCATATACAGTCAAGAAATTCGTTGATGGCCATAATCATAAGTTTGTATGTCCACACGATATTCATATGCTGTCAGCTTACAGGCAATTGTCAGATGTCTAGGAGGAAATGATATGGGAACTAGGCACTCTAAACCTTGGCCCTGTCAAAGTTTTTCATATAATGAGGAAACGATATGGTGGTTTCGAGAATGTTGGCGCCACGGTCGATGATTGCAAAAACTTTAAAACTCGAATTAACAGCTATATAGGAGAATATGACGCTGACATGGTGATCAATAGGTTGACCGAAAAAAACAATATTTAGTTGATCTTTCATTTGAATATTCTGTTGATGAGGACAAACGGTTAACTGGTTTGTTCTAAGCCGATGGGTTATGCAAGCGTAACTTTATGGAGTTCAGGGATGTGATATCGTTTGATGCTACTTTCAAAACAAACAAGTAAGTGTTACATAAATGTTTTTTAATATTTTCGCATGTTATATGATTGGCAATATCGCATGTTAATATACATTGAAATTTAGGTGTTGAATATATCGCATGTTTTAATGACTAATTCGCATGTTTATAATGTTTATTTTCTCATGTTACAATGTGTACTTCGCACGTATTAAATCTTTGAATTATTTTTTATTTTCAGGTATAAGATGGTGTTTTTGTTCCGTTCACTGAAATTGACAACCACTGTCGAAATGTAACCCTTGGAGTTGGGTTGTCGGCATCAAAGAGCATTGACTCTTATAAATGGCTTCTCAAATCATTTGTAAATTCATTTGGACGTCAGCAAAAGGTTGTAGTGACGGACCAAGACCCTGCGATGAAACAGGTTTTCGAGGGTTTTTTTACTACCAGCAGACACAGATTGTGCATGTGGCACGTAATGAAAAAAGTTGCAGATAAGGTATACTATGCTATATTGTCTTTCATTAGCATTTTATTAAACTATGTATCAATTACATGCTGATATGAAAACCATTTATCGGTGTAGATTAGACACGAGTTGCGCAACAATGATGACTTTAAAAGGAAGATGTGTGATATCATATGTACTGATTCCATTGAGCTCGAAGTTTTTGAGAGACAGTGGAAGTTGGTAATGATTGAGTACGGTCTTACATAAAATAAATGGATTGATGATATGTTTGTGATGAGATCCATGTGGAGTCCGACTTTTTGCCGGAACGAGCCAATGTCTAGACTTATGAGAACAACTTCGAGATCAGAGAGTGAGAACCATTTTTTTGCCAGGTGGCTAATTCACAACTCACTCTCGTAGAGTTTATGAATCATTTTGACGGTTCAATGGATGTCCAAAGGTTCAATCACAGAAAGAATGATCATATTTTAAGATATACTAAACCTGATGATTGGAGCAAAACTACTTTGGAAAAAGATGTTGCTAAGATATACACCAGGTCTATATTCTTCGATCAGCAGACAGAGATATATGGAACTATTACAGAATGTCTGCCAATGGACACCAAAATTGAGGGTGCCCAGATATCGTTGAAAGACTTTAAAGCTCATGAAGATGGGTTTTTAGAGGTAATATATTTTAAAATATGCGATTTTTGAAACCCCCCATGTGAATTTAACACAAAACATGATTTACAATATGCGATTTTGAGGAACATATGCGATTTTAAATTATTTTCAAAAAAATGACTTTTTTTAGACATGCGATTTTGTTCACATACACATGCGATTTTAATTTTTTTATTTTTTTTGTTTATGTAGGTGTGTTTCAAGAATCTTGAAGAAGATGTAACTGCACAATGTAGCTGTCTACGTTTTGAACAGTATGGACTGCTATGTAAACACATTTATTTTCTTTTCAAGATGTTTGGTGTTAAAGAAATACCAAACAAATATATTATGAAGAGATGGACAAAAGATTTGGTTTCGAATGAATTAAATGCCACGTTTGATGTAAAGGTGGATGCTAAGGATGAGCAATACAAGGCTAAACAGATTGCTCGTGAAATTATGTACACAGGGGAGTATTTGGTTAGCAATTTGATTACCGATCTTGATCAACTTGTTTTAGTCAGGGATCAAATGAAGTAGATTAAAGAAAAATTTGATTAGAGTCGTATAACCAAGCAGCTTGATCCAAAGTTTGAACGGTTTTCAAAGTTGATTGGTTATCAACAACCAGTAACTAATGCACCTCCTACTGTCCGTGTGCCAGCTGGTATAAGAAACAAAGGTCGTGGCTCACATAAAAGGATTAAATCGAAGAAGGAACAAATGATCAGCCGCAAAGGAAAGAGGACAAGGACATGTAGTGCATGTAATGAAAAAAGTCATGATATTCGGACTTGCGAGATACTCAAAGGCAAACAACAAAAGAAGATGAAGGGAGTCTAGATTGAAAAAGATCCCAGCCACAAAGTCAATGAGGTCGAAGACGAAGACGAAGACGATGAAGAGGAAGATGAGTTCGAAGATTAGAGTGGAGGGAGTGATGATGGCAGTGAAGAAGATATTTGGGAAGAGGTTTCAGAGGATGAAGATTAAATTTTTTAATTGTACATGCGATTTTACACGATAAACATGCGATTTAATATACATGAGGTTTTATTATACAAACATGCGATTTCATATACATCAGTTTATAAGTGGTTTAACATGAGATTTTATTGTGTTTTCATTTTATGACATGCGATTTGTGTTATCTTGTATTTGTTACAAACATGCGATATATATGTAATTCATTCATGCGATATATAATAACTAACCATCATATGTTTTCAAAACATGTATACAAAAACATAAACATAAAGTTATTGTTATTGTTTAACACAACTAAAGACTATAAAATGATAAAGAGAAATCTAGTTACATGAAGCAAAGATTTTGCACGTTCTGCCGAGCTGAACTCCATCTTCTCTTTCACTGTAGTCAGAGCATCATTCAAGAAAGAGAAGACTAAGTCATCAGCTCGAGACTGTTCCTTGATGTGCTCCAATGCGGCGTCTTTGAAGCTCGATGGTGGTTCTTCAAGGAGTCTCTCCCATATGCCTTGATTTTTCTTGATTTATGCAAGAATCTTCCCCTGCACATCAAGAATCAAGTGAGAAGAGTTGACATCGGTGCTTATTTCTGTCAACGTGCGAGTTGACAATAGTTCCTTTATTGCAATGTTCTTTAATTATTCTGAATCTTCAGAAGACATTTTTGTGTGTGTTTTGTGTGTGTTTGTGTTTGGTGTCTTAATATGGAAGGTTGTTATCCCTGGGTATTATATATTAAAATAGTAAATTTATTATGTAGGTAGGGTGGTAAGTTCAAGAGTATTTATGTTAAAAGTGATCGTTACAAGTCACATTACAGTCACATTGGTATTAAATTCATTTTTTTATATAAAATAGTAAATTTATATTTATTTTAATATCAATTCATAATTTCTTATTGTGCATTTTAATCAACGTGGAAATAGTTACATGAAATCATCAGCATCATTTTTTTAAAATCGCATGTGGCTAGAATAAGAATTCGCAAACTATAACAAACCACAAACAATATCCCTTTTTTTTAAAATCGCATGTGTCTTGAAACAGAATTCGCACACTATAACAAACCACAAACAATATCACCTTTTTAAAATCGCATGTGGCTGGATATAGATATCGCACATTATAACAAACCACAAACAATTCTTTTCGCATATTTTTAAAAATCAACAACCTTTCTTTTGCTTTTCAAATGTTTTTCGCATGTTCAAAATGCATTTCGCATATTATAATGATCCTGGATTCGCATATTATAATGATCATCCTGGATCATCTTCTTCAATAGATGGTCAATCGATGTTATTGTAGTTCAGAACTTCCATATCAGCAGCTATGAAATCGCAGCTATGAATCTTACGTTGTTGTATTTGATTCAGGGTTCGATTTTTTATTCAGGGTTCAATTATGAATATAAGATTTGAATCTTCGTCAGTTACAAAGATTAAGATCTCGTAATGACGATTTTAACCTTTTTTATAAGATTTGAATATATTAGTATGATTAATTTAATGAGAGTTTGATGGATTGAAGATCCTACGGTGTGTGTATATATATATATATATATATATATAGGGAGCCGCTAAAATGAAAACCACCCCCAGTTGTAAGAACCATGAGAACCACTCTCCACCAATCAGATTATGCCAACTTAAAGGGTAATTTGGTCATTTACCCCAAATGTCAAATCTGATCTCTCTCTCTTCATTTAAATCAACTGACTTTTTAAATACATCTCTCCTCTCTCATCTTTCCTCTTTCATCTGTCATCTACATTCATCTATTCCTTTTCTCTATTCAAATAACATTCTTCAAAGATCCATTCAAAATCCATTCTTCATATCCATTCAAATCCTTTTGTCTCTTATCATATGTCTCCACTCGAGCCCTCACCCTCCCCCTCTTTGTTGAAGACGAACAGCCGGACTCCGGCCAGTCACGGCGGAGCCGGCGACGGCGGTGGGTCCCAGCTGCGGCTCCCTCTCCGGTGAAACCGTTTCGGCACCGGTAACCAGCCGACAACCCCCTCCCTGAACCTCCCTTCTTATCCCCATGTAACACCCTCATCGCACAAGTTAGAACCGATCTCGAAGAGATAGAGAGAGAGATGAGGAGCGAGAGAGAGAGAGGAGTCAGAGAAGACGGTGGTCGACGGTAGCGCCGCGGGTCACGGTGGTCGAGGAACCAACAAGCATAAACTTCTCGAAACATCTGTTCTTCTTTATCACTTCTTCCGTCACGATTTGATTTCGAAGAAACCTGATTGTTCATTCGGAGCAAGATTATGGAAGTTTATTGTTATTTTACGAAAGGAGTTCAATGGAGTTGTTTGATTTTTGAAGAAAGGAACTGAAATTGTTATTTCACGGTACTGAGATTTTGCTTTAGTTTTTGTATGCTTTGTTTTTATTTTCTTAGATTGTCTTTTGTTTTATGTAGATATTCTTTTGTTTGTAGGCTTTGCCAAATAATTACTTTAGCTTTAAGCATGTGCTAATGTTGACGTTTTTGAATTCTTTATGGGTCTTGAATCTGGGTTTGAATGTTGAATCTGGGTCTTGAATCTGGGTTTGAATGTTGAATCTGGGTTTTTAATTTTGTTGAATCTGGGTTTAAATCGGCTGTGATGATGCAAAAAAAAAAAGCTGACGATGGCGCGGCAAGGATGGCGGAGGGTAGGGTTTTGAACCTGCAACCCCACTTTGAAGCCTCTGATTATCGAAAAATCTGAGCCAAAACTTCGTTTTTTTTTTTCAAGAATCCTCTCATTCTTTTGATTTTTTTGAGGCGTCGATGATGATAACAAAGTATCTGAGACACATCCCGATTGTGCGATTTTCTGAGTGCGTTCGTTTTTGTGTAAAAACGTTTTTATAAAAAAAAGTTAAAACATAAACTTTTTAACGTAAACCGTAAACTTTTTATCATAAAACGTAAAATCGTAAAAGTTTTACGTAAAGCGTAAAAAGTGTTATGTAAAACGTTTTACGTAAAACGTAACTCGTAAAAAGTTTTACGTAAAACGTAAAAATTTTAACGTAAAACGTAAAAACTTTTACGTAAAACGTAAAACGTAAAAAGTTTAAAATTTTTAACGTAAAACGTAAAAAGTGTACAAAAAGGGGCGCGTTAAAAAAAGTGAAAAAACGGCGCGTTAAAACGGCGTGTAAAAAATTTGGCGCGTTAAAAAACCGTAAACCACCACTATAAACTTGAAAAAAAGGGTGCGTAAAAAAGTTTTTGTAAAAACAAAGTTAAACCGTAAACCGTAAACTTTTTAACGTAAAAACGTAAAACGTAAAAAGTTTTACGTAAAACGTAAAAACTTTTACGTAAAACTTAAAACGTAAAAAGAGCGCGTAAAAACGGGACATGAAAACGGGACGTAAAAAAATCCGGTCGCAAAAACGGCGTGAAAAAAACGGGGCGTAAAAAAACGGCGCGTAAAACGGGCCGTAAAAAAACGGCGCGTAAAACGGGCCATATGAACGGCGCGTAAAAACGGGACATGAAAACGGGACGCTAAAACGGCGTGGTAAAAAAACGGCGTTAAAAAACGGCGCGTAAAAACGACGGTTGAAAAAACCCGGTGTGCAAAAACTGGCCCGCAAAAAAAATTATCTTTGTTAAAAAAATTTGAATTTAAAAATGTTTTTACTAAAAGAAACTTTTAAAATAATAAAAAGTAATATAATAAAACTAAAAAGTAATATAATAAAACAAAAAAGTAATAAAAAATAATAAAGGCAAAAAGACAAAAAAGAGTTATTTTACTTAAATACCCTTTTGGATTAAAATAATAAAGATATAATAAGACAAAATCTATTTAATATTAATTTTTGTTACTTTTAATCTCATCCATTTATCTTGTTGATCCAAAGACTAGAAAGTGGTTCCCATGGTTTTTACAACTAGAGGTGGTTTTCATTTTAGCGATCCCCTATATATATATATATATATATATATATATATATATATATATATATATATATATATATATATAGGGAGAAGATCATGCGAGAACCACCTCTTATTGTGAGAACCGCGAGAACCAATGTGAACACACCAAAAATGCCTAAAAATAGCTAAAAATCACACAAAAAATTTTTTTTTGAATTTTTAAATATTTTTTATAAAAAAATCGCTACTTTTCGAAACAAAAAAAAATTAATTTTTTTTAAAAAAAAAATTTTTTTTTGCTTCTAAAAGTAGCGATTTTAACATAAAAAATTCAAAAAAAATTTATTAGATTTTTTTTAGATTTTGTTAGGTTTTTTGGGGGTTTAGTTTTTAGCATTTTAGCTTAGGGTGGGGGGGGGGGTTTAGGTTTTTGGGGAGTGGGGGAGGGGGGTTTAGGTTTTTTTTTGGGGGGGGGGGGGGTGAGGTTAGGTTTTTTTTTAGGTTTTTTTTAGCATTTAGCTTGAGAGGGGGGGGGTTTGGGGGGGGGGTGGGGGGGTTTAGGTTTTTTTTTTGGGGGGATGGGGGTTAGGTTTTTTTTTAGCTATTTTAGGTTGTGTTCACATTGGTTCTCAATGTTCTCACAATAAGGGTGGTTCTCGCATGAGCCCCTCCCTATATATATATATATATATATATATATATATATATATATATATATATATATATATATATATATATATATATATATATAAGGGATCGCTAAAATGAAAACCATCTCTAGTTGTAAAAACCATGAGAACCACTTTATGACCCTTAGATCAACTAGATGGATGGATGTGATTAAAAGTAGTTAATATTAATATTAAAAGCTTTTTGTCTTATTATGTTTTTAATATTATAATACAAAAGGGTATTTAAGTAAAATAACTCTATTTTGTCTTTTTATATATATTAATTTTAAATTACCTTTTTTGTCCTATTCATTAATTACTTTTTATTACTTTTATTTTTTAAACATAATTTCTTTACTAAAAACATTTTTAAATTCAGATTTTTTTTTAAAAGATTTTTATACTTTTTACAATTTAAGTTTTACGTTAAACTTTTTACGTTTTTTTGACGCGCCGTTTTTAACGCCGTTTTTTAACGCGCCGTTTTAACGCTGTTTTTTAACGCCGTTTTTTAACGCGCCGTTTTTAACGCCGTTTTTTACGCGCCGTTTTTACGCGCCGTTTTTTTTAAGGCGTCGTTTTTCTCAATCGGCGTTTTTCTCAATCGCCGTTTTTTACGCGCCAATTTTTTAACGCCGTTTTTTACGCGCCGTTTTTAACGCCGTTTTTAAAACGCCCCGTTTTTTCGCGCCAATTTTTTAACGCCGTTTTTTACGCGCCAATTTTTTAACGCCGTTTTTTACGCGACAATTTTTTAACGCCGGTTTTTTTACGTTTTACACGCCGGTTTTCTTATGTTTTACGCGCCGATTTTTTTACGTTTTACGCACCGGTTTTTTTACGTTTTACGCACCGGTTTTTTACGTCAACGTTTTTTTTACTTTTTATGTTTTTAAATTTTACGTTTTATGTAAAACTTTTTTACGTTTTAAGTTTTACGTTAAACTTTTTACGTCAACGTTTTTTTACGTTTTACGCGCCTGTTTTTTTACGTTTTACGCACCGGTTCTTTTACGTTTTACACGCCGGTTTTCTTACGTTTTACGAACCGGTTTTTTTACGTTTTACGCACCGGTTTTTTTACGTTTTACGCACCGGGTTTTTACGTCAACTTTTTTTTACTTTTTATGTTTTTAAATTTTACGTTTTATGTAAAACTTTTTACGTTTTAAGTTTTACGTTAAACTTTTTACGTTTTACTTTTTTAAGTTTTACGGTAAACTTTTTACGTTTTACGTAAAAGTTTACGGTTGAACTTTTTTTCCACAAAAACTTTTTTACACGAAAATTAGGTTTTACGTTAAACATAATTTTTTTATTAAAAGCATTTTTGAATTCATATTTTTTAAACTGTTTACGTTTTACGTTTTACGTTAAACTTTTTATGTTTTACGTAAAACTTTTTTACGTTTTACGTTAAAATTTTTACGTTTTACGTTTTACATTTTACGTTAAACTTTTTACGTTTTACATTTTTACGGAAAACGTTAAACTTTTTACGTTTTACGCTTTACGTTAAACTTTTTACGTTAAAAACTTTACTTTTTACGTTTTACGTTAAAAAGTTTACGGAACCTTTTCTTCCAACTAACGACAATTCACAGAAAACAACGGAAGACATGATCAATTCTCAAACCCGCAATATAAAAAACACAAATGGTTGGGCATCCAAGATCAATTCTATAGCATATATAAACCCTTTTTGAAACGATAGGATCAATTCTCAAACTCGCAATATCAAAAACACAGTTATTAATTGAAATATGTGTTCTGTGATATACCTTGCTAATTGCTAATTTACATGATTACTTGTGGATTCTATTGTTATACAAGGCATTAGTTTTAAATAGGGGTAGCACAAACATGAAAAGGAAGTCACAGAGGATTAGAGGATCGTTGTCCATTTTTTATTTATATTTCTTCAAATCCACTAGATAGTCATAGAGCATCATCAAAACATGTAGCACATCAAAATATGAAGCAACCAAATTTTCTTCACATTAATATTTATACTAACTGGCATATGGAAAGTGTCTGATGAAAAAATAATTAAAAAAAAACAAGACTACATTTGGATGACTTTAATTAACTGTAGTACAAAGCTTCAGTGGCAATTCCAAAAATACGACAGTAGACAATAGGGATGGATGAAAATTAAATGACCTGGATGCCCACCAACGGAAACCACCACCACTTTCGTGCCATTACTGTCTTCATCATCTCATCGGTTATCATCTATTAAACATCATCATTATTGGAAACCACACCCCCCTCCGCCTGAAATGATCAGTACCGGCCAAAAAAAATGAAAGAAAGAAACATGGATCTGGAATATCTTAAAGAAACAAGGAAGTTGAAAAGATTTACCCGGTTACACAGCTGCCGGAGCTTCGACCCACCTCCGCCGCTGCTCCGATCGGCGAACCAACGCCGCCGTCCGTCGATCTATCCCCGCCCCCCTCCGACGCGTCTCTCTCTTTCTCGAATCGCGTGGGTGTGCTTGTCTCCGTCATCACTATCGCCGGCCCACCACGACAGGGTGGCCGGCTGTCTCATCTCTTGGGTTGTCGCCAGCAATTGTCAGGTGTCGAAAGAGGAACCTGGTCGCCGGAGATCGCCGTCGTCCACCTACCTTCGCCGGAGATCGCCGTAGGCTGCCCTGTTCATCGGAGGGTGAGGGAGGAACTTGAGGAAGAGAGAGAGGTGTTTGGATTAGGGTTTTGCAGGAGTGAGAGAAGCGGGGAGTTATATTATTGAAGAGAGAGAAAGGGTTGAGAGATTTAAAATAATATCTGGTGCATTAAATGGAGAGAGAAAGAGGGATTTGACATTTGGGGTAAATGACCAAAATAGCCTTTATGTTGGCATAATCTGGTTGGTTAAGAGTGGTTCTCGCGGTTCTTACAACTGGAGATGGTTTTCATTTTAGCGCTCCCCTATATATATATATATATATATATATATATATATATATATATATATATATATATATATATATATATATATATATATATATATATATATATATATATATGGAGAAGATCATGCGAGAACCACCTCTTATTGTGAGAACCGTGAGAACCAATGTGAACACACCAAAAATGCCTAAAAATAGCTAAAAATCACCCAAAAAATTTTTTTTTGAATTTTTTAATATTTTTTATAAAAATATCGCTACTTTTCGAAGCAAAAAAAAAAAATTTTAGGGTTTAGGGTTATTTTTTTTGGCTTCTAAAAGTAGCGATTTTAACATGAAAAATATTAAAAAATTCAAAAAAAAATTTTATATTTTTTTTAGGTTTTTTAGTGGTTTAGTTTTTAGCATTTTAGCTTTGGGGGGGGGGGGTGGGTTTAGGTTTTTGGGGGGTGGGGGAGGGGGGAGGGGGGTTTAGGTTTTTGGGGGGTGGGGGAGGGTGGGGTTAGTTTTTTTTTTTTTTTTTTTTTTTTTTTTTTTTTTTGGGGGGGGGGGGGTGGGGTTAGGTTTTTTTTAGCTATTTTAGGTTGTGTTCACATTGGTTCTCAAGGTTCTCACAATAAGGGTGGTTCTCGCATGAGCCCCTCCCTATATATATATATATATATATATATATATATATAGGGATGAGTTAAAATGAGAACCACGACTTGTGAGAACTTTTTGATCCCGCGCGAGTTAGGCCAAAAAAATTTTACACAAACGTAGATGCAAACATTATAAACACATCTGTAAAAAAAGTTAAAAATATTGTCGAGTCGTTAGTTTTGACTAATTCAAGTTTTTTTACGCCATGATAAAAAAAATTAGTTATCAACTGTAAAATTTTACACTAGCGCGTAAAAAAAACTTGCATTAGTCAAAACTAACGTCTCGACAATTTTTTTATACTTTTTTTTACAGATGTGTTTATAATGTTTTCATCTACGTTTGTGCAGAAAAAAAAAACTTTAGCCCAACTCGCGCGGGATCAAAAAATTCTCACGGTTCTCACAACTCGTGGTGATTTTCATTTGAACCGAATCCTATATATATATATATATATATATATATATATATATATAGACAAAGTATATCGTACATTACGGCTTAACATACTTCACGTACGATAATGTGTGTGATTTGTTCTATATCATGCGTGTTTAATGTTTTCAATATGCGTTATTATTGTGTTTCAACATGCGTGATTTTGGATTTTTAAGTTATAATGTGCGTGATTTTAAAATGAACGTGTGTAATTACCTGTCGTACGTGATGTACGTTAAGCCATAATGTACGTTAACTTTCCTCTATATATATATATTAGTTTTGATTATAAGAAAAATACAAGAGTTATGCCATTTTGGTCCCTGAAGTTTGGTCACTTTTTGTCACTTTAGTCCAAAACTCAAATCTTTTAAATCTGGGTCCCTGTGGTTTCACTTTTATTGCCATTTTTGTCCAAAAATGAAATCACCTGATATTTGGCTAATAAAATCCTATTACTTTGTCATTTTACTCAGGGGCAAAATGATCAATATAAATTTATTATAACACATTATTAATTAAATTAATTAATTTCTTGATCTTTATTATCTTCGTCTTGTTGCACATTAACAATTTCTTGATCATGATCCAAGATCATGACTTTCTTCTGCCCCACTTGAAGATTTTCTTCCAAATCTTCTTTGATTTTATCTTCATTGTCAAAAGGTTCATCTTCTTCATCAGTTTTCTCAACATTTGGTTCATAAGATCTATTAATACCTTCAATTTTCATGGGATCAGATCTACATCTCATCAACAACAAAGCATTCTTTGGTGGCACACAAACACTCACTCTTGCTTCATCTTTATACCCTTCAATTCTATCACCAACAATCTGCAGATGATCAAACACATGTCTCTTTTTCCCAACACTTTCTCCATCATCATCATCTTGTTCTTCATCTCCAACAACCAATTCAATAACTTTTCCACCATCCTGCACCGCCACCAGCCACCGTGCCACCGTTGTTTTCTCTTCTCTCCGGCAAGGAAACAAGCAACTGAACTCTGGTCCAAACGCTCTCAAAGCATCACAAACAGTCACCGGAATATGCACTCATTTCCTCTGCACCTGTGAACATTCCTGATCTTGATGGTCATTTTGAGCACCCTTTGATCCAAGATTCAAACCCTCTTTATGTTTATGACGTTTTGAAGGAAACCCATCAAGGGTATGATCAAATTTTCTAAAACTAACATCATCAGCTGATTCAGCATTATGTTTTCTTGATAAAGTTTTGAGCTTTTTGGCATTTTTCTTCTTGCTTCTAACTCTAACTTGACCAATGCAGGTGACTTTAGGGGAAGAAGGTTTTGGGAAGTTCCTCTCTTTTTGACGGTGGTGGTGAACACGCGCTTAAATTAATTAAATTAAATGGACAAGGGGGATATTTAATTTAATGAATTTAATTAATAATGTGTTATAATAAATTTATATCGACTATTTTGCCCCTGAGGAAAAGGATAAAATAACAAGATTTTATTAGCCAAATATCAAGTGATTTCATTTTTAGACCAAAATGGCAATAAAAGTGAAACCACAGGACCCAGATTTAAAAAGGTTTGAATTTTGAACTAAAGTGGTGACCAAACCTCATGAAACAAAAGAGCAGTTTACTCAAAATACAATTTTAAAGGATTCATGAAGGTTGATTCTGTTATTTTGACGATTTACACACATATTACCTATGTTCGGTTTGTCCCTAACATCTTACATTCATTCATATACTTAATAATTTAAGAATTGGTTTAAAAACAAGTTTCACCATAAAACAACAAAGCTACCAAATCCAAACTTGGTTTTGAAATCGGGTTTGTAGAAGTTAAAATCAGTTCGGTTTACATGAAACAATCTCAACCCGCAAACCGATCAAATAAAACCCTGGGACAAGGTACTGTTTGAACGGATAAACGCGACGATGAGTAAGAAAATGTAACAGCATTATATCTTTAAAAACCTAAATTCCGTCATTTTTTTCAGTAGCGGCATCTACAAACCTACACAAATTAACTGATGCTCTTGATTTCTTAATACAAGGTAAAAATACAGATAACAAGATTTTTGAATCATAGATTATATTTCACATTCCATTTGCCATTAGCATCAGCAGTGAATGTCCAGTTGTTTTCCCTCACTTGTACATACGGAATCTGCAATAAAAAATTTACAAAAATCCAAAATTAACAAACCAACAAATCCCATAAAAAAACTGCATGAAGATAAAACGTAAGACACACACGCGCGCACATCAAGTACTTACACTTGGTGTTTTAAAGATATAATTTGAGACACCCTTATACAGTTACATAACCGTCCTATGTGTCACAGTTAAAGCAACTGCAAGCTGCATTAAGAAATTACTTGGTATCCAAGCCGTTCATTTTTCAATGAAAAATACCTTGTCAAAGATTTCGTAGCCCACTTTAAGCCTTAACTCTTGATCTTTCTGAAAATCAACAATGTTCCAAACCAGTTCAGCTGCTCCACTTGGTGTTGGCTGTTAGAAATACATAATACCATAAGAGAAACATAATACGTATGAAAAAAAATCCCTTAATAGAAAGTAAAATACTTAAAATTAAAGTTTATTTATTGGGCAAAACGGTAACCTGTTTAAATTCTTTGTCGAGATCGCAACGACCCTTAATAACAAAATTGACAAATTGATCAGGAATCAGTGGAAATGATTTTTTCCCATGCATGGTATAATGAAGTTTCTCACGCTTAGTATATTGTAATCCGGCTCCAATCTTTGCCGAAAGCTGTTAAAGTTACAAAAATTTAGAATTAAAAGGTTAAAGATGTTACAAGTAGTTGTAAAAGTTTATTAATTTTAGCAGGGAGAAAAATGATATCATACTTCCGGAGGAAAGTATCTCAGAAGTGCACTGAAAAAAGTTGGAGCTCCAATCCTTGTATCGAGTTCTCCATTAAGCTGTTAAGTTTCAAAAAATACACCATCAATCAATCAATCAATCAATCATACCCAGTAAAATCCCACAAATAGCAGAGAGCTATTGGTAGGGTCTGGGGAGGGTGGGATGTAGGCACACCTTACCCCTATCCCTAGGGATAGAGAGGCTGCTTCCAGTGAGACCCTCGGCTCCAAAACACCCAGGGAAAAAAAAAAAATAGAACATGAGGTGTATGTGTGTGTGTATGAAGCTACCAATATAACATGAGTGGTGAAAGAGTGCATGGTAAACAAGAAAAATATAACAACACAAACAGCCTATACAAAATTACAAATAGATACATATCTACGACTATACACTACCCCTAAAAACACAATTGAACCCTCTCCTAGAAATCTTTAACCTTAATCCTACGTCTCCACGAGCTCCTATCATGGACCATGTTCTCAGAGAGGTGCAATTTTTGCAAATCCTGCCTAATCCGCTCATCCCAAGTGATTTTGGGTCTGCCTCTACTCCTCCTCCCCTCCCCTCCACCTCGTGAATTTGGGCCTGCCTCTCCACCTCCTCCCCTCCACCTCGAGAGTTTCAACTACTCTACCATGTTCTCAAAAAATACACCAAAATAAAAAAATAAATTATGAAAGGTGTTTAAATATGTATCAAGAAAAAATCTGAATTACTAATTAGTTGATAATGAAAAAACAAACATGATGTTAAGAAAAGTATCATTTAATTACACAATGTCTGCCATCTACCCAAGTCTAAAAATAAACTTAATTTGTTAATGATAAACCAGATTTTTTAATGATTAATGTCTTATAAGTATGATCATAAATTAATATTGTTACAAAAATAATATTATAAATCTTTGTCTATGTTCTCTTAGCTATTTTTTGAGCAAGTGTTTTGAGTAACTTTTACGTGTTCTACCTCTTTGTCTACGTTTTCTTTTCTGTTTGAGTTCGTGTGTGCGCGTGTGTTGCATCAGTTCCAGTCTTAACATGAACAACTCCAAATCATAGTTCATGAAAATCGGGCATCTCCTACAATACAAGTGTTGCAATTTGATTATTGGGTTATAAACGTATCAATTGTTGCCCTGCTTGCGGTGTGCGCATATAATGTATATATGTGTGGGCGCTCGGGGGGGAAAGAGTGGGATGGTACTAAATTTAACGTTATTTTAGTAGTTTCGAGAAAATAAAGTTAAAAGCGGCGAACGGTTAATCATGCATCATGTGGTGGCGTTGATAGCTGAAAGACACGGAGGTACATGCACCAATCGTTCTTTGTCCCGATTGTTTGAGTGTTATGTGCCTTAGGTCCAAGGCTTGATACAAAACTACTATCGAGCCGGGGATCTCACTGGAAGCAGCCTCTCTAATCCTACAGGGTAGAGGTAAGGTTGTCTACATCTACCCTCCTCAGACCCTACCTTAGCTTTGCAATTGGTGGGATTTACTGAGTATGATCATCCTTTTTTAAAAAGCGCGCCTGAGGCGCGCTGAGGCGCGAGGCGCACTAAGGCGCAACTTCTGGGGCTTTTTCGCTCAACGCCTTGTGTAATTATAAGAAGCGCCCAAAAGGCGCAGAATTTTGGGGTTTTTTGGGGGATTTTATGCCTGAGGCACGCGGCTCATGTATCTGAGGTGTTTTTCTGTAGAAAAAAGTTGTACCTTGGGTTTTTGACTTGTACATGTAAGCATAGTTATTAAAGGCGCGAAGCGCACTCTAGGCGCATAGGCTCCGATTAGGGCCTAGGCGATAGGCGCAAAAAAAGCGTGGGCCCGAGAAAAAAAAAGCGCACTTAAATAAAAAAATTAAAAAGTTCATTAAGGGAATAAAGTACTCAAAACTAAAACAATAATGTTCATAGTAGCACTTAAAAAGTCTCACATAACAAAATACTTAAAACCAAAATGTTCATTATCATCTAATTAGTACCAAAAATTCTAAAGAGTAGTGTGTTAGTGAAGAAAAGTAGTACTAAATAGACATTTTTTATTTTATAAAACTACAAAAGATTTCTACATATTAATTTAAATTTTAATGGCATATAATAAATTTTTTTTCAGATGTAATTAGATAAATATAAATTACAGGATCTGGTTTTTAATATTTTTTGGAGATTAAAAAGTTTAATAGTTTGCTAGAATCGTTTGTTTTGAGGTCTTATAAAGAGGAGAATATGAAAAATTTGTCATTAATCGTTTGTTTTGAGGTCTTATAAAGAGGAGAATATGAAAATTTTGTCATTAAAAAAACACCTTAATTAGTATTAACTGCAAGAATTTGTCATTAAAAAAGACCTTAATTAGTATTAATTGCGCATTAAAAAGTATCATTAAATTTGTTTATGTTGAGGCCTAGAGAAAAAATCGAAGCATTTATCATTAAATAACAAAATTCCCTAATTAATAACAACTGCCATAATTAATCGCTTTAATTACCTTGGTAACAGAAGCGCATTAAATGCGCTTCGCCCTAAAAAATCGCCTAGGCGCAAAAAGCGCTCGCTTTTAATAACTATGCATGTAAGTAAAAGGGTATAAAAGCCTTATTTATAGCTATATTTTGGTTAAAAGAAGCTAAAAACCTATGGGATATGTATGGGATATATAAAAAAATTATATAAACACCTTGCGCCTCGGGTAAGAAAAGCCCACCGCTTTTGCGCTTTGTGCTTCGCATCTCAATTTTAGACCTCGTCGCCTTGGTTTTAAAATGCGCGCATAATGCGCGCATCACATGATGCAATGATGAGATCGCATCGCGTGTTGCGGTTCCATGATGCGCGCATCACATGATTTGGTCTAATGTGGCGCCTTATGCGGTTGACCGGTATTTGAACAAATTAGATCTTTATTTGGACAAATTTGACTATAGATGATGACAATATATTATATTTTAGTGTTTAAAGGTTCACAAGTTAAAAAATTAGTTATAAATGTTTTTTAAGTATTTTTGAAAAGAGAACATCTCGCATACGTGATGCGTGCGCTTCACGCATTGCGCATCACACATCGGATTTTGAGATCAAAACGCATCAGATCGCTACACGCATTTTAAAGCCAAGCTCGTCGCTTTTGTGCACCTATCGCTTTTTAAAACCAAGATGATGATGATGATAAAACATATGAATTGTCTCATAGATTTAGAAAGATTTTGTATATGAATTGTCTCATAGATTTAGAAAGATTTTGTTATCAACCTCCCAGCTTATTAGGTAACAAAACAAACCTTGATAGTAAAAGAATACCAATAACCAGCGATGATAATCAACTTAGGATGATTTGCTTAATGTACACTTCGTTAAACACTTATCCAAGTATGGATGTTCATACTTCTTTTTAGCAATACCTTTATTTGCTTTGTTAGATATTATGCTACTTCCCTACCTATTAAAAGTCATTATGACAGCGCCGCGTTATCCACTTCCTTTTTGTTTGAGCTAAAATTTTGTGAAATAAATTGTTTATAATTTTGGAATCTTTATAAAATTGCTTGTCATCATATGACATCCTTTGACTAAGAATCTTTAGGCATGGTGAAATACTTTTGAGTGTAGGGTTGGTATATATATACATTTATACTAAATCCTTAGACTTGAAGACATCACATAAGAATACCAAGTCAACTACTTGTGGTATATGTCATTGTGGCGCCAATGAAATGATTATTTTGTGGCCATGTGCATAGTTGTTAATTGCGCTCATAGCGAGCGCTATAGTGAATAGTGTAGCGAAGCGCTCATTCATCACTATCTGATTTTGGCGCCTCCATAGCGAGCAAATAGCGGGATTTCAGGTTTTGTTGTTTTTTTTGTTTTAATATAAATAGTAATAAATATACATATACAATGGATGGATTGTAGGTTTTTTGTTAAATATACGTACAGAAACACCGTATTTGGATCAAGGTTTAAAAGAACGGAAACGAGTTTCGAGGCGTTTTCCCTTCGCCTCACGAGGCGTAAGCCTCTAGGCGAATCGAGGCATATAAAAATTATATATATTACAAAAATAATAATACTAACTAATTTCATCACCGGATTCATCAAAATCATCAAAAACACACTTAAAAAAGACATGACATGCTTGAAATTGACACAAAAAGTCAAAAACATCAAAAACAACTATCAAAATCCCCTGAGGCGCAGCTTTCTTAGCACCTCAGCCCCTCTGAGGCGCATATACATTAAAAACACCATGAGGCACGCCTCAGACTCGTTTTTTGGCCGTTTCGCCTAGAGGCGCGCCTTGAGGCGCACGCCTCAAACGTTTTTTAAAACCATGATTTGGATATAATTTACATATAAAATATTTCTAAAATTTTCTTCTAGTGTATCACTAAACATAAAATAGTGCCCGCTATTTCATCGCTATTGCTACGTAGCGCATAGGTTGCTTGTTGCTATCGTCCGCTATTCACAATTAACAACTATGGTCATGTGGCCCAGTTCCATACATACCTTCTGATTTTCAGATATACTTAAAGAGTAGTGAATCTAGTGTATTATTTTGATATAGATACAGCTTTGGAACCATGTGTGAGCATTCGGATATTTTGTTTGTAGGGTACCTAGTATTAATAAATAATTACCCTAACTCTTATTGCTTCAGCCCTATATCTTTGTTTGACTGCTGCTACTCTGGTGTCAGTGGCGGTGTTTGATGAAGAGATTTTTGAAATTAAAAGTTGCTTTCATTTTTATATATGTGGCTTTAATTCATTAGGCTATATGGTGTGGGATAAAGCCCCTCGCGCCACAAGGGCTTTATTGTTAACTTGCATTGTGCGATAACGCCGCCTTTAGACTTTTTAGACGCCGCCTTTAGACTTTTTAGGCCGTAAGTTTGGTTATTTAGGTATTTCTATTGGAGTTAAGTATAATTATGTAACCTTGTTATTATAAGGCCAATGTGAAATGAGAGATGATAGGAAGGCTAAATATGTCAATTGGATGCATCTAAACCTAGATAATTCATAGGCTTATTATGACAGACAGCAATTCCTTCATAATCCATATAATTCAGCTGAAGGTCGCATATAACAAGTCTTTGAGGATTTCATCGAAACGACTCACACAGGATAAGGAAGAGGTAAAAAGGAAGGTACCTGAAGACGAGTGTTGGAATCGATATGGAACTTCTGCTTAGCATAGATTTTGAGGGCGGAGCCGGAAGCATCGCTGGCGTACCTCACCGTCTGAGGACCCTTCTTGTTGTTGCTCGTCGGCGTCTTGTTGATTTTCAGGGCGCTCGAATCTCCGCCGTATCTCAGCGAAGTCTCCATTTCTTCTCTTCTTTCTTCTACCCAACGGAGTTCAGTAGATAATAAAACCCTAACACAAGAAATACCAACAATTTTGTCTCTTTCACTTTTCTTTCTGTAAGGGGGTGTTTGGCCTAGCTTTTTTAACCAAGCTTATAGCTTTTTTAGCTTTTTTTTTTATAAAATAAGCTTAACTAGGTGTTTGGTTTAGTTTTTTAAGCTTATGCTTATCTATACAACCTAATAAAAGCCTTAATTAGGGGACACATGTCCTCCTCTCTAAAACTCATTTTCCCGCCATTTCTCTAAACTCTTCATTCCCCTTGATGTGAACCGAACGCGGGATCCGAATAACACATTCGGGTCATTATAACCCGACTTCTTACGTTTCATTCGCATAGACCTAGGGTTTCTCCTGTCTCCTTCCACATACGCCTCTCTCTCTCTTCCCATCGCTTCCTCAAACCCTAGATTCTCTACTCCTCTCTCCCTCCGCTCTTTAGAACTCTGCATAGATCTTTCTTTAGAATCATCGCCACTCTCCTTCGCTCCAATCTCCAACGCTCTCCTTCCAGATCTCCATCGGCTGCAAATCCTCGATGACGTTGAAGATCATTCATCCTTTTCTTTTTGATTATGTCACATCTTGAAAGATCCACCACACTCTCTTCAACCCAGGTATATCACTGATTATTACATATATCTTTAATGTCTTCGATCGTCTACAAAAAGGTATGTATATATGAGATGTGTATGTTTATGTTATTGTGTTTTTGATTTCAACAACGCTGATGGTTGGCTATGCTTTCAAGGTCATTTTTTGATTTCAAATATTCTTCACATTCATTTTTCTCTTACTGATATTTTGATTTTGATTACAGAATCTGTTGGTATATATTTCGCCAATGGTTCAGTTCATGTTGTTTGAGAACACCAACGGGAAATTGTCATACCAGGAGGCGAAATCGTGCCGGAAAAGAGATTCCGTTGTTCCTCAATGAGACTGGCGAGTAAAAATTTGTAGTCATCTTCTTCTCCAATGGCTAATCAGGTTGATTTTTTACCTAATTTAGATTGGGGGTTTTATGTAATATTGATAGACGAACGTGTACTGTGAGTTTTTTTCTCAATAATGAATGATATGGAAATTCTAGAGAGGAAAACTAAAATGTTTTGAATACTTTCCTACAGTAACAATTTTTCATTATGAAACCAACACAAGTTATAACCCAATATTTTGAAGTGCACGCAACATCTGATCAAGTGGCAAGATATCGGGATAATCATCACGTTAGTACGTTTGTGTATAAATATTCTGTAACCAAAACATGTCATTGTAGTTATATTGGAAGATTCTGACTTTAAAGAAACGGATAATCGGGTGCAAGTTTACAACCAGAGCCACAGTTCTGGACAACAGACGGAACACGGGTTTGGTATATGATCGATACAAACAAAAATTTATGGTTTCTTTTGTAATTGATTTGATTTTTTTTTTGTAATACAATGTTCGTAGATGCCTCAGTATGTTTTTTTTAGTTATCTTTTGATATATCCCTTAACAATTGCTAGAGGTTAGTGAATGCATGATTTAGTTTTATGTTCATTAATTAATGGAAAGAATCTTTTTGATTTAAACTTTGGTATTCTTTTACTGGAATTGCAGTCCACGTCTTCTAGGCAATGTATGTTTGTAAATTTTTTATGTATTAATTTAATGACCACGTTGTGGTTGGCAAAAGAACTAAACTCAGATAGTTTGTAAGAGCATAAATAGTGGTCTTTTTTGGAGCCATGTACCCTGTGTGGGAGCCAAAATAAGTTTAGTTCACATTAACCCATGCCTCAATTGCTTCATCTTATCAATATTATTTTATATATATTTTATTTGTGACAATGCAGCTTACATCGGACCAGCCTAATCGAGATGAAATCGGCTTTCAGTTCCTAGGAAATGTTTCCGGCCAGCCTTATATTCTACAAACAAGTGTATATGCTGACGGTTTTGATAACCGAGAAGATAGAATTTACCTATGGTTTGATGCCACAAAGGATTTCCATACATATTCTATCTTATGGAATCTTCATCAATTTGTGTAAGCGTTTTCTTTGTCGAACCAATCTTTTCTAGCGTTTTCTTTGTCGAACCAATCTTTTCTAGCGTTTGAGTTTAGTTTAAAAAGGTTGTTTTTTTCATATGGGGTTTTTGAATTCTAAGTTGAAATGATGAATTTAGTTAAAAAAGATTGTCTCTTTCATCCGTGTTTTTCAAATTTGTAGTTAAAATGATGAATTTAGTTTAAAAAGAGTGTCCTTTTGATCTGGGGTTTTTTAATTTATAGTTAAAATGATGAATTTAGGTAAAAAAGAATGTCATTTTCAACTTTTTTTTTGTATTTGTAGTTAAAATGATTCAAGATACATCATCGGATATTTCCCGAACCACAGTTGTATCTCAAGCTGACACCGTTTGCACGCTGCCAGTATTGGCGACTACATCGGATGGGACCCTTCGGCGGTCAACAAAACGACGAAAACACGTCAGCTTTGTGACCCCAACAAGTCAAGATGTTCGGTCAATAGAGCCGATTCTTGAGCAAAATACAACAACTGATCAAGATTTATATCTGGATACTCTTTACTCAACAAACTAAAACATTGGTGACAGGTTTGGCTTTCTCTTCAAATGACATGTTTTTGTTTGGCCAAATTGACATGCCAATCAAGTTGGTACCGGGTCATTCAACCGGTACAGTCTTGGCATTCTATGTAAGCCAAAATAAGTTCAGTTCACATTAACCCATGCCTCAATTGGTTCATCTTATCAATATTATTTTATAAATTTTATTTGTGACAATGCAGCTTACATCGGATCAGCCTAATAGAGATGAAATCTACTTTCAGTTCCTAGGAAATGTTTCCGGCCAACCTTATATTCTACAAACAAGTGTATATGCTGACGGTTTTGATAACCGAGAAGAGAGAATTTACCTGTGGTTTGATCCCACAAAGGATTTCCATACCTATTCTATCTTATGGAATCTTCATCAAATTGTGTAAGCGTTTCCTTTGTCGAACCAATCTTTTCTAGCGTTTGCCCTTTTGTAACTAAAATGTAAAAAGATGGTTTAAATGGGTCAGGAAATATCCTTATGATTATTGCCAAGATAATAAGAGATTTAATAATAATCTCCCCAAAGAATGTTATATTTCAAGGTATTGATTCTTTGATCTCCATCAAAGAATCTCTTTAGCTTATGATTCCAGTCATATTAATAATAATCAGTCATGAGGTATGGTTTTCATAACATTATAATATACTTGTGGTTTACCAGAACCGTTGTGGAAATTGTAGCTTTTTTTCTTTTCAAGAATTGCACCCATGGCTTGACTTCCTTTATATGCTTCTTTAGAATTTAGATGTTTAATGTATACTTCTGAAAGTTGATCACATGGCATGCCCTATGTTGATGCGATAGTCAGATGAAAGAAGCTACAGAGCGGTATTCCTGTTTAATTTACGTTAATATGTTAATATATATTTATTTTCATAATCACAGTATCTAATTTATCTTTATAAGATTTATATTGTTTCTTTTCTGCTTCAAGTTCGTACTTATAAAAAAATATTTTTTGTTTTTGTTTACAGAAGTATCACATACAATATTCTTAGCTTTCAATCCGTGACTTATGTGTTGGTAGGATTTTTCCATCTATTTAACTTAATATTAAAGGTTTGGTGTTTGATATATAAACAATGGTATTATATCAGTTTTCAATTAAATAAGATACTTGTGATGATAAAACTGGTGCAGTGGCATCAAGCTTTATCACAATAACATGAAAAGAAAAGATGATTGTTTGATTTTAATGATGGATGATGCAGGGTTTAAATCATGTACGCACATTGAAGGGTCATGAGCATAAGGTGATGGCTTTAGTTTTTGTAGAGAGGGAAGTACCATTATGTATAAGCGGTGATAATGTGGGGGGGGGGGGGTCATGGTCATTTTGGGCATTGAGGACGAGAAGCCAGTGGCGGCTTTGATGGTGTGCGGCGAGGACCTCCGCACAAGGCCCGTGATTTCGAAGGGCACGCGATTTTAAAAAAATCCGATATATATATGTTATTCTTTTTAGATAGTAAATACATAACAATTCCAATATAGGACCATTTACAAATAAGTTTTTATTGTTTAGAATTTACCCGACTTGGCATTAGGTTTATTGAGCCCAATACTAATTTGATCTTTTTTAATAATAATAAACCATTACAGAATGGCAGATTTTTTTCAAGCTCAAACAGGGTACGGAATTCTCAGAGACACCTCTGCGAGAAGCCAATCAGAAGAATGAATGAGGAAAAGATTGGCGTTACAGTGGTATTCATGCCCTTGCAGCAGCTGTTTCTGGATCTGATTATTTTTATGCACGCAGTGGGGATAAGTCAGTAAAGGCCTGGTCGATGCATGCAAGTAAGATATTTCTTTCTTCAGGTAATGATTTTATGATATAATAATAATGATAGTTGTTTTGTGTTTGTTAGGATTATTGTCTATCATGTACTATGAATGACAAGTCATAAATCATTGGTGTGTACATACCAACTAGAACATGGAAGCAATGGATATTTGCCCAGCTTTGATCACGTTCATTTAAAATTCTTCGTCATGCTTTTGTAATGATATTTAGTTATTTACATGTTTTATATTTCCTTTGTACAGATAAATAAATGTGATGTATAAAGAATCTTTAAAGACGTGATTTTTTTTTGTATTTTAATCTTTAACTTCAGATTTACATAATAAGTCCATGCGTATAGTTTCTTTATGATTAGTATAAACGTAATTTTTTTCTTTAAAAAAAAGCATATCATTTCTAAACTCCGCGAAATTCGCGGGTATTAGCACTAGTTAGCTTATATAAGCTAATTTGAAGAAGCTTATGGGAAGATGGTTATTTAGCTTATTTTGAAGAAGCTTATTTATGTAAGGGTGTAAGTTACTCATTTGCCCTCAAATGGTGGTGGATTAATATTGAAGAATGGTGAATTTAACAACTTATTAAGACGCATCATTTACCGTCGTTACTCATTACCCATGGGTTTATACAAATGAAAACGCATCATTTACTGTCGTTATGAAAAACCATTTAATCCGTTTCAATATTGTTAAAAAAATCTTATTTTGGCTATAAGTCCTAATTGCAAATTGCTTATGTCAGATTATTGTTAAAAAATCTTATTTTGACTATATGAATTTAAAGCTCTGTTATACATGCAAACAATGAAAACAAGTAACGCATCATATACTAATTGCTGATGTCAGAATAGCATCATATACTAATTGCTGATGTCAGAATATATGAATTTAAAGCTTAGTTATACATGCAAACACGTAATGCACAATTCTGCAGATTTAGGTGAGATAAATTGTGTTTATGATGCTTCTTATGTGCCTAAAGATACATGCAAACAAGCTAGCATACATGGCAATTCATAATTATATTAGTAAAAAAGATACATGTGATGAAGGATTTACCAGGGCGCAACAAGAATCTTACACTCTAAATAATGGTCCAGGATCTAATGACATTAATGAAGTAAATGAAGACACAAGTACATAACGTAGAATAGATGATTTATACATGAGTACAGTTAGAGATATGATTGCAGGAGAACTAACCAAACCAAGATGAATGTTTATTGAATATTAATGTGTTTTTGTAGAAGTTTTACGTCATCCTCGACGTAAATTTATCCAAAAATGATGGTATAACTCATAAAAACAAAGTTGATACATATAAAATATAAGTTATGTGATAATATGTAACCATGCCCCTTTTGGTCATTTTACTAACATAAGCTAAATAAAAAAAGCTAACACAAACACTTAACAAGAGCTTATCAACTTGTAGAATATAAGCTAATCCAAACACTTAAAAAGAGCTTATTAAATGAAAGAAAATAAGCATAAGCTAGTTTAAAATATAAGCATAAGCCAAAAAAATAAAAGCTAGGCCAAACACCCCCTAAATAAAGAGTACACACTTCTCCTTTTTTTTAATGTATTCCTTAGCTTTTCAATACTACAATACGTCAATACATACTTTTTAACATATTTTAGTCTCTAACTTAGATCTCTTTAAACTTTTAGATTTATTGGTTGCGTATTAAATGTGTTACGAGGTGCAAACCACAGGAACCATCTGTGTAGTTTTAGAAAGTTAGGGACCAAATCCAAAATTTTTGTAAACCACATAGACTATCTGTGTACTTAACCCATAAATAATTTACAAAATACAAATCCATATCATCAATGTATTAACATAAATACACCATTTATGGCCTAGCGATAACAGGCTTAGATTCTCTAATAGAGACTCAAGTTCAATCCTCACTTATATTCAATGCTGTAGAAGACGTTAGACGCTAGTTGGGCGGTGGGGTATCGCCTAGGGATTAATCGGATTGAGTTTTTTATGTATAATTTTATAAATTCATACATAAAAAAACATTCATTTTATACTTTTTTATCTACAAAACTGAAAGTTTAGGGACCAAGTGTAAACTAGTGAAAATAGAGAGGGGTTAAATGTTAAAATACCAAAACATTATTAAACCTAATCCCACCATCGTTCTTCATACACCGTCTCCCCTGTCCTTCGTTCATCAGACCCCCTAAATTCTCCTTCATTAATCACAGCGACATCAGGAATCTATTGACTAATGTTGATTTCGCATAATATAGACTCGTTTTGACTCGAAATTGGTTCGATTTTGGTTCAAATTATGGTAAGAGCACCTTTCCCTTGAGCGATTTGGTCTAATCTTGACCCATTCTGATCCAATTGCTACCGGTTTTGACCTAATTTTGACCGACTAGGTCCGATTTTCAGCGGATTTCCACCGATTTTTCCCGACTTTGACCGGTGTTGACTTTTGCCACCTAATTATGTGACAACCCTCACAATTACAGGTATCCGTACAATTAATTTATATTAAATTTGTGCTTAATGACGGTGCTTGATTTCAACTAACGGATTAAACTGATTTATGATTTTTGCATCATACCTACATATGCATCACATTCATACTGTCACTCCATTTATTACATACAACCTTTAGTGACAAACTTGATGCAGAAAGCACAGTTAGCACAGTGAGCGGATAACTCAGAAAACATGCTGACAATGCCAGCATATAGACAGACAATATATTGGGGCTCAGTATGAGCCAGAGTCAAGGTACTACACTAGTAAGGAGTGTAGGAAAGTGAGGACCATAATACTGCGTCACTAGGTGATAGTTTAGGTGCCGAAAAGTGCCTAAAACCCACTCTAAGTGCAGAATTCTGCACTTATTAGCAAAAATTCAGCATTTAAACATGATAGTCACTTGCAAAAATATGGCAAAATGGTCCTGTATGCTTTCCTAAGTGTCGGGAATTAAAAGTGTCACTAAAAGTTACATAAAGGACACTATACGACATAACTTAGCACTTTAACGGGACGGTATCAAACCGAACAACCGGACATTACCCGGAACACCAAAATAATGCTAGAAGCATTGTTTTAACATTACAAGGCTAGTTATGGTCCCCGCATATCATAACACACTATATTATTACATAACATCTAAACACTTAACTAAATCACTTACATTACAACCATAAACTAACCATCATAGTTGAAACTCAACTAAACAACCCCCCCCCCACCATACGGTTACAAGGGTGGTACCCCACCCTTGATTTTCTTGAATTGTTTATTTGATTTGTCAAGTACTTTACAAACATAAGAACTAATGGTTAAAGATTTGTTGGAGGATTATAAGACTAACCTCTAGTTCATCATTCCTCATTTCTCATTCACATCAACAACACCTCACTCTCTCTTCTCCCTCTCTTGGCTTCGGCCGAACCCAAACACCATCACCATCATCATCATTCAATCATCTTCCTCCATTCTACAAGCATACAAAGGTGCTACAAGGTGTTCAACGAAGCTTGGTGTTCTCGGAAGTTGAAGGACCTTCTCCATTTGCTATTAACCATCATTTTTCTTCTCTTGAACATCCCTAGCCTTGAGCTAGTGGTAAGAACTTGAATCCCTTCATTTTACATCTTATAAAAGTGGTTAAAGTAAGATACATGATGTTAATCTTGAAGAACACTAAGAATCAAAGGAATGAAACCTTAACATAAGCTTAAATCATGAAGAAACTATGTTATTTTAGTGTTGATTTGTTGTTGATCATTGTTTGCTTGTGAAGATGATGTAGATCATCATATGATCTTGCTAGATCATGATTAAAAACATGATCTAGCAAGATGAGAGGATGAACATGTTAAAGATTATAGATCACCCTCACTAAAGTCATGAACTTGAAGGAATATAAAGTTTCTTATAAAATGATGAACAAAGAAGGTTTAAAGTCTTATAAATCTAAATGTTTCAAGTATGATTTACCAAGAAACCAAGTTAAAATACAAGTTTTACTAAATTTTGGTTCTTACATAAATATACATCATTTCTAGTGGATAACAAAGCTAAGAAGCACATGTGTAACAAGAAAAATACATGAAGAAGCATTTTTAGAAAATATGAACATAAGTTGTAAAGATCCATATTCCTTAAAAATGGAGTTTTTAAAGAAGCAATCACACTTTAGAGGGGTACAAGACTTACTAAATACACTAGTAAGTTACTACACATTTTTATAAACTTTCAAGTTCGTGAGGTAGAAATTTATGCTTGTTTTTAACAAGATTGATAAGTAAAGATTGTATATTGTTGGTTGATGATTATTGAATGAAATTTTGAAAAGAAAATGATATGCTTATAAGCATGGACACCTCCGTTTACAAAGTAAACTCTGGCGAAATTTTCTAAAATTCCAACACTTAGAAAATATTTTTCTAACAAGTGCTTACAAATATATTTTTAACTTTGTTTTTCAAAATAAACTTCGCCATAGGATTTGTTACAAAAATACAAAGTGTCGGAGGTTGATTTTATAAATAAAAATGGATAAATATATATTTATAATATATATTTTCTACCAAGACACTTGTGTGAATATTTGTATATTTTGTGAACTAGTTATATTATTTTAGGGTAAAATAATATAACTTAACAAATACCATGGAAATTACAACTCCAAAATAATACAAAAATATCGAGGAATAGAATATTTAGGTTACACACTCTGTATCGAGAAACCGAACGTTAAAACATAACTTATGAAATATTCCGGAAAATACTTCTACAAATATATTTTTGGTAAAATATTATTTTGGGAATTTAATAAGCAAAGTATATTATTTTTGGGAAAAACGTATATATTTTGGAATAAGTTGTTTTTGGACAAATAAGTTAAATATACCCTTAAGTGAGACTTAAAATATATTTTTCGAAACTACGAATATACAAGTATAAATACCCCATCCTTGGGAAGGAAATACGAAGTTAAAATACTTGAGAAGCATGAATGCGAAATATTGTTTAACAATTATTCCAAACATTAACTATAATTTAAAGTTTAAAATAATCATTTTAACTAATAATTATAACTTGGAATAATATTCGGAGACACAAGAAATGCAACTCAAAAACATTAAACTCTAAGCCAAGGCACAACCCGTTCGTCTAATCGACATTAGTACGTTGTAGGTTGTCGTGTGGCTGATCAGGTTTGAGTACGAGCACAGGAGACGCACTACAGTGAGTTCATGTCCCCCTTTTTCTCTTGACTGTTTTCAGTGTCACACCCCCAAAATCCCACCTGCGGAGTACTACCGCTAGGAGGCGTGACTGACCAGGATCCAGCCACCAATCATACTGAACAAGCATATGAATAGTTATAAAAGTCTAACCAATACGTTTGGTGTTCAAACAAAACAAAGTTTAAGTTGTAAGCGGAAGCATAAGTCTTAAAGTTAAAACATAAGTTCAAATGGTTTCAAGTTTAACATAGTACGCAGCAATCCGTGTCCCACAACGACTCTCCTCCATGCAAGCTCCAGCTGAGTACCTACGGTCCTGCAAAGCATGTAGTAACGAGTCAACAACTAGTTGAGTGAGTTCATAGTTGGGTGTTCGTTTTAGTTGTTTCGAAAACAGTTTCCTTTAGCTGGCATCCTGCCGTGGGGGTCACCCCATAGTTTAAAAACGTGACTTGTTCATTCCCAGTTACTCTGGCATTCCAGCCGTGGGGGCTACCCCATGTTAGTTATCAGGCATTTCGGCCGTGGGGGCTACCCCATGCGTACACTAGACTCGTTACCATATCGACTGCTGACTGTAGTCATGTTTATGTGCCCTGAAACTGTCAATGTCTATCATCATTGACGTGCCCCAGATCCATTAGTTCACGCCCGTCCTCTGCGGCACGGTGTGAGGTTTGTCAGACCTAAATAGCGCTATCTAACTAATGACCCGCTCGCCATTGGCCCGGCGATTAAGTCGATATAAAAAGGAGGGACTTCGTGATAGAGTTTTGGTCTAGTACGAGTTATCGGTCCGTCCGGACGAGGAATCACATTCCTGAACCACTGCTGTCCTACCCAAGGAGGACGAGGAACCCACGTTCCTTAACCCCATTCCCAACCCAGGGAATCCCATGCTTTGTAAAGGGTGTGAACTCACCTTGGTTTGCTCGGCAGTTAATCACAGAAAGGTCAATCAAGTTGCAAGTGGCCAACTATGTCCTAACATAGATACCATTTATATCAGATTCAAACCAAGCAGTGCACGTACAAGTAACGATCCTAGCATACAAGTTCTATCATGGCAATTTCGACAACAGTGCACAACATATTCAGTTAACAGTAGCACGTATAGCCCATATGTTCAGCCCAATTACTTAAGCCCAAAACACGCATTAAACAGTAGCACAAGGAGTCCATAAGGCCGGCCCATTAACTTAGGCCCATAACTAAGCAAGCCCAATAAGTGTGGTCTCGAGTCGCAACCGGACTCGCAAGCATGGTTGCGGGTCATGCTGTTTATGTTGATCATAGATGGTTGCGAGTCGCAACCTGTGTCGCAACTATGGTTTCGGCTCGTCATGCTATGGTTCCGAGTCGCAATCTATGTCGTAACTATGGTCTCGGCTCATCATGCTGTGGTTTCGAGTCGCAACAGGACTCGCAACCTGTGGTCTCGGCTTGTAAGGCTGTGGTCTCGAGTCGCAACCAGAGGTTTCGACTCCCCAGCAGCTGCTGATCCTTCGCAGATTGTACTATCCAATGGAATTCATGCAGAATTATGTACTATCCACTAAACATGTTTTGTTGTCTAACATTTACCAAAAATGGATCAAACAATTCAGATTTCAAATATTCAAAGCACCTTCAAAGCACATTCAAGTTGTTCTTCATGTATTCATCATGTTCTTCAAATATTCAAATCACAAACAACCCTTATTCAAACACATTTTGCATCAATCACCAACATAATCATGAATAACAAATCAACACATTTAACATAACACTACAAACTCGGTTCTATACTAAGCCGATTACATGACACATGTAAACCGGTTTCATGATCATCAACAACTAGTGGTTTAAGCTTCATTTAGACACAAAATATCATCAACTCATCATGCAATATAACCGAAACCAAGACATGTTAACCGATTTATTATCATCATACATATGATATCAAGTAACTATTTTCTATCAAGCAAACATCCTTATCATTCATACTATCATTTAACACCACAAACATAATAAACATTCTAACATACTAGCATCAACAATAAACATCATAAACACTAACCGGTTGATGGGTTTCGAGGATGTGTGTGAGCTTCCAACCGATTGTGTGTGTGAGCCGATCCAAGAGTCCAAATCCGAGAATGAGGGAGTGTTTGTGAGGGAAAGTAGAAGAGTGTGTGTAGAGGAGTATGGGTGTTGTCAAAAGAAATGGTGAGTGTGGCCATGAGTGTAGTATATATACTAGTTCTTCATGATTCACCCTAAAGGGCTTATAAGTCGGCTAAAGGGGTTTACGGCCCAAATGGCCCAACCGGTTACTGTTCACTCGAGACCACATGGTCTCGAGTCGGGTCCTTGTTGTCTCGGTTCATATACATACACGCATACACATAATATAACATGTAGTTCACATAAGATGTTCACATATATCATTGCACCAAACATGTCAACTAATCACATAACGTACAAGCATGTTACATCAAGACACAACGAAAGGTTCTAAATTTCGAGTTGTCACATCATCCCCAAGTTGAAAGAAATTTCGTCCCGAAATTTGATGGCACTCACTGAGGAAGCTAGTTAAGTTGCATGGTTTTCCCGGTTTTCCTGGGGTGTCACATCCTCCCCCCGTTGATCTGGAATTTCGTCCCGAAATTCCGTAGCTTCAGCCTCAGTAGTGGTCGTACCATTTGCAAACAGTTGGGGATACTTTTGTTTCATCTGATCTTCGCGCTCCCAGGTGAACTCTGGGCCGCGACGTGAGTTCCAACGAACTCGAACGAGAGGTATTCTAGTGCTCTTGAGGACCTTAACATCCTGGTCCGTGATTTCGACTGGTTCCTCGACGAATTTCAACTGTTCGTCGATCGTGAGTTCCTTCAGAGGAACTACGTGGGTCTCATCTGACAGACACTTCTTCAGATTCGACACATGGAAAACGTTGTGAACTGCACCGAGTTCCGCTGGTAAGTTCAGTCTGTAGGCCACCTTGCCTATTTTCTCAATGATTTCGAAAGGTCCAACGTATCGTGGGTTGAGTTTGCCTCGTTTACCAAAACGAACCACACCCTTCCAGGGTGAAACTTTGAATAATACCCGCTCCCCAACCTGGAGCTCAAGTGGTTTCCTGCCCTTATCGGCGTAGGCCTTCTGACGGTCACGAGAGGCCGCCATGCGTTGTCGTATTTGAGCAATCCGCTCAGTAGTGTCTACCACATGTTCTGGACCAGTGATCTGACTATCCCCCACCTCTGCCCAACAAAGAGGTGACCGGCATTTACGTCCGTACAATGCCTCAAACGGAGCCGCTTTAATGCTGGTGTGGTAGCTGTTATTGTACGAGAATTCCACGAGTGGCAGATGCTTTTCCCAGCTGTTGCCAAAGTCGATTACACATGCTCGAAGCATGTCTTCTAAGGTCTGAATAGTGCGCTCGGACTGTCCGTCCGTCTGTGGGTGATACGCTGTGCTCATATCTAGACGTGAGCCAAAAGACTTGTGCATTGCTTGCCACAGTTCTGAGGTAAAACGTGCATCTCGATCAGAGATGATAGAGGTGGGCACCCCGTGCCTCGAAACAACTTCCTTGAGGTATATCTCCGCTAGAGTGGAGAATTTATCCGTCTCCTTAATTGCCAAAAAGTGTGCGGATTTTGTGAGTCGATCCACGATCACCCAATCATTATCGTTTCCGCGCTGAGATCTAGGTAAGCCAGTAACGAAATCCATGGAAATTTGCTCCCATTTCCATTGTGGTATCTCTGGTTGCTGGAGTAGGCCTGAGGGTTTCTGGTATTCTGTCTTGACTCGCGCACAAGTCAAACACTTGCTGACGTAAGTTGCTATGTGGGCCTTCATGCTAGGCCACCAATACGTAGTTTTGATATCATGGTACATCTTGTCCGAACCGGGGTGTACCGAGTAGCGAGATTTGTGCGCTTCATCCATCACAAGCTCTCGTAGGTTGCCATGGAGTGGGACCCAAATGCGTCCTGTTACGTAGTAAGCACCGTCTTCCTTCTGCTCTAAGCGTTGTCTTGACCCGCGTAGGGCTTCGTCCCTTACGTTTTCTGGTTTCAGTGCTTCTATCTGAGTAGCTCGTATTTGCGAAGGTAGACTAGAATGTATAGTGAGTTGTAAAGCTCTTACGCGCTTAGGCGCAGTGTCCTTTCGACTTAGGGCGTCGGCCACAACATTCGCCTTGCCCGGGTGATACCTGATGGAGCACTCATAGTCATTCAGCAGCTCGACCCATCGTCGTTGCCGCATATTCAGTTCCTTCTGCTTGAATATGTGCTCTAGGCTCCTGTGGTCGGTGTAGATGGCGCACTTGGTTCCGTACAGGTAATGTCGCCATAGTTTAAGTGCGAAAACAACAGCTCCCAGCTCCAAATCGTGTGTAGTGTAGTTCTTCTCATGAACTTTGAGTTGTCGTGAGGCGTAGGCTATGACTTTATCTCGTTGCATCAACACACAACCAAGACCTTGAATTGATGCATCACAGTATACCACAAAATCGTCTGTGCCCTCTGGCAGTGAAAGGATAGGTGCACTACAAAGTCTATCCTTTAGATGCTGAAAAGCTAACTCTTGTGCATTTCCCCAATGATAAACAACGCCTTTCTGCGTTAGCGAGGTGAGAGGCTGCGCGATCTTAGAAAAATCCTTAATGAACCTCCTGTAATAACCTGCCAATCCCAAGAATTGGCGAATTTCCTTTGGTGTACGAGGCGCAGGCCAGTTCTTAATAGCGTCTACCTTGGATGGATCAACGTGAATCCCATCCTTGTTTACCACATGTCCTAGGAAATGGACTTCACGAAGCCAGAAGTCGCATTTCGAGAATTTTGCATAAAGCTGTTCTGTCCGAAGGAGTTCCAGAATAAGTCGTAGATGCTGTTCGTGTTCCTCCTGACTCTTAGAATAGATCAGGATGTCGTCGATGAAGACTATAACGAATTTGTCCAGATAGGGCTTGCACACTCGATTCATCAAGTCCATAAAAACTGCGGGTGCGTTCGTCAGCCCAAACGGCATGACCAAAAACTCATAGTGCCCATATCGAGTCCTAAAGGCTGTATTAGAGACATCCTCTTCTCGAACTCTCAGCTGGTGATATCCCGATCTCAGATCAATCTTTGAGTAGTAGCTTGACTCCTGTAACTGGTCGAACAAGTCGTCAATGCGCGGTAGAGGATAACGGTTCTTCACAGTCACCTTGTTGAGTTCACGATAGTCGATACACATCCTGAAGGTACCGTCCTTCTTTTTCACAAATAGTACTGGAGCTCCCCAGGGCGATGAGCTAGGACGAATGAAACCCTTATCCAAGAGTTCTTGTAGTTGCGTGGAGAGTTCTTCCAACTCTGATGGGGCTAAACGATAAGGTGCACGGGCTATAGGCGCAGCTCCAGGAGCTAGTTCAATCTGAAACTCGACTTGGCGATGGGGTGGGAGGCCAGGTAATTCCTCAGGGAATACCTCAGGATAGTCTCGTACAACTGGAAAATCTTCTAGCTTCTTCTCCTTCTCCGAGGTATCAGTAACTAGAGCCAATATCGCTGTGTGGCCCTTTCGTAAGCACTTCTGGGCCTTAAGGAGAGAGATGATGTTCTCAACAGCACTTCTCTTGTCGCCACGAATCATAAGTGGTTCACTACCGGAACCCGGAATACGAACGATCTTCTCGTTGCAAAGAATCTCTGCTCGGTGTTGGGATAACCAATCCATCCCAATGACAACGTCGAAACTACCCAAGACGATAGGAATAAGGTCAATAGAGAAGGTCTGGTTAGCGAGAATAAGTTGGCAACCTTTGACTACGTGTGAGGCCTCCAAACTCTTACCATTAGCTAGCTCTACAGTGTGCTTGTTGCTCAGGGGTGTTGGAATACGCTTAAACATTTTACTAACTTCTAGTGACGCATAGCTAGTATCAGCACCCGAATCAAATAAGACTGTAACATAAAAGTCGTCGAGAAGGAACTTACCCGTCACCACGTTGGGATCATTCCTTGCTTCACCTTGACCAATCACGAACACTCGTCCCCTGGCACCATTGTTGTTGTTGTGGTTCCCATTGTTGCCATTCCCCTGATTGTTGTTGTTGTTGTTGTTGTTGTTCTGGTTCAGTTGGGGACAATCTTTCTTGAAGTGGCCTTCAGCTCCACACTGAAAGCACCCTTTGTTGTTACCCTGTTGCTGCCGCTGGTTCTGTTGAGGTTGCTGACGATTCTGATTGGCGGGGTATGCGCTCCTGCAATCCTTTGCAACATGACCAGGCTTGTTGCACCGATGACAGTTGCCCCTGGTGCATGGCCCACTGTGGTGTAGGTTGCAACGATTGCATTTGGGGTGATTCCCCTTGTACCCACCATGACTTTGACCACCAGACGATTGCTGTCTGGGGCTCTTGTGGTCGTCAGTCTTTCTCTGCTGAGACTGAGATTGCACAGAAGTTGAATCCTTGCTTGAAGTTCCATCCCATTTCCGTTTGTTCTCACTAGAGGTACCAGAAGTAGTTGCAGCACCTATGCGCTTTGGTAACTTGTTCTGCTCCACCGCTTGGTCAGTAAGACGGTGAGCCAACTGAACAACCTGCTGGATAGTGGCCAAGTTTGCTGAAGTCACATGACTTTGGATCTCTGGCACCAAGCCCTTGAGATAGAGTTCAATTCGCTTATACGGAGGGTCCACCATAGTAGGACACAACAAGGCAAGCTCATGCGATCTCTTAGTATACGCCTCAATCTCTGACCCCGTCATCTTGAGGTTGTAGAACTCGTCTTCCAACTTATGAATGTCATCGCGACTGCAGTATTCCTCCCTGATCATTTCCTTGAAAGTTTCCCAAGGGGTGGCGTTGGCAGCAACCAACCCCAGCATTTGCACTTGAGCATTCCACCACGTGAGGGCCAAACCCTCGAGAGTACCAGTAGCATACTTCACCTTGCGCGCTTCAGGGCATTCACACATTTCGAACACAGACTCCAGTTTCTCAAACCAGTGGAGGAGACCTACTGCTCCTTCAGTTCCGCTAAAAGTAGTGGGTCGGCAGTCCATAAAGGTCTTAAAAGTGCACACCGGTGCCTGAGCATGTTGACCTAAGGTAGGTGAAAGAAAGACAGAGTTTAACACAAAGGTTGGTTCACGAGAGTAGGATCCTAAAGATCCTAGGATAAGTTCGGACTGCAGGATATACCTCCTGCGTATGCAGCTGCGAGTGCTGCGGCAACTCGTTCGTTGATCAAAGCCGTCAACTGGGCTTGTGTCATGTTAACGCGTCCAGACATGATTCTTCACATCAAGAGTAACACGAGTGAGAGAGGTTCGCGAAAGTACGATAGTAGGATAGAGTAAGCACGCACACGTTCAAGCAACAGTAATTATACTAATCAAGCATACCATGGGCAATGTACTATGTAACTAACAAGTAGGCAATATACACATATCATATCACCTAGTATGTCGAGCCTTGCATGTGGAGTGAAGCGTCGTTGTGGACCGTTGAGCACTATACCGGTTATAGTCTGGTTTTAACAAAAACGTTTCTCCTTTATTAAAACCAAGTTCACTATAACCAATGGCTCTGATACCAATCTGTCACACCCCCAAAATCCCACCTGCGGAGTACTACCGCAAGGAGGCGTGACTGACCAGGATCCAGCCACCAATCATACTGAACAAGCATATGAATAGTTATAAAAGTCTAACCAATACGATTGGTGTTCAAACAAAACAAAGTTTAAGTTGTAAGCGGAAGCATAAGTCTTAAAGTTAAAACATAAGTTCAAATGGTTTCAAGTTTAACATAGTACGCAGCAATCCGTGTCCCACAACGACTCTCCTCCATGCAAGCTCCAGCTGAGTACCTATGGTCCTGCAAAGCATGTAGTAACGAGTCAACAACTAGTTGAGTGAGTTCACAGTTGGGTGTTCGTTTTAGTTGTTTCGAAAACAGTTTCCTTTAGCTGGCATCCTGCCGTGGGGGTCACCCCATAGTTTAAAAACGTGACTTGTTCATTCCCAGTTACTCTGGCATTCCAGCCGTGGGGGCTACCCCATGTTAGTTATCAGGCATTTCGGCCGTGGGGGCTACCCCATGCGTACACTAGACTCGTTACCATATCGACTGCTGACTGTAGTCATGTTTATGTGCCCTGAAACTGTCAATGTCTATCATCATTGACGTGCCCCAGATCCATTAGTTCACGCCCGTCCTCTGCGGCACGGTGTGAGGTTTGTCAGACCTAAATAGCGCTATCTAACTAATGACCCGCTCGCCATTGGCCCGGCGATTAAGTCGATATAAAAAGGAGGGACTTCGTGATAGAGTTTTGGTCTAGTACGAGTTATCGGTCCGTCCGGACGAGGAATCACATTCCTGAACCACTGCTGTCCTACCCAAGGAGGACGAGGAACCCACGTTCCTTAACCCCATTCCCAACCCAGGGAATCCCATGCTTTGTAAAGGGTGTGAACTCACCTTGGTTTGCTCGGCAGTTAATCACAGAAAGGTCAATCAAGTTGCAAGTGGCCAACTATGTCCTAACATAGATACCATTTATATCAGATTCAAACCAAGCAGTGCACGTACAAGTAACGATCCTAGCATACAAGTTCTATCATGGCAATTTCGACAACAGTGCACAACATATTCAGTTAACAGTAGCACGTATAGCCCATATGTTCAGCCCAATTACTTAAGCCCAAAACACGCATTAAACAGTAGCACAAGGAGTCCATAAGGCCGGCCCATTAACTTAGGCCCATAACTAAGCAAGCCCAATAAGTGTGGTCTCGAGTCGCAACCGGACTCGCAAGCATGGTTGCGGGTCATGCTGTTTATGTTGATCATAGATGGTTGCGAGTCGCAACCTGTGTCGCAACTATGGTTTCGGCTCGTCATGCTATGGTTCCGAGTCGCAATCTATGTCGTAACTATGGTCTCGGCTCATCATGCTGTGGTTTCGAGTCGCAACAGGACTCGCAACCTGTGGTCTCGGCTTGTAAGGCTGTGGTCTCGAGTCGCAACCAGAGGTTTCGACTCCCCAGCAGCTGCTGATCCTTCGCAGATTGTACTATCCAATGGAATTCATGCAGAATTATGTACTATCCACTAAACATGTTTTGTTGTCTAACATTTACCAAAAATGGATCAAACAATTCAGATTTCAAATATTCAAAGCACCTTCAAAGCATATTCAAGTTGTTCTTCATGTATTCATCATGTTCCTCAAATATTCAAATCACAAACAACCCTTATTCAAACACATTTTGCATCAATCACCAACATAATCATGAATAACAAATCAACACATTTAACATAACACTACAAACTCGGTTCTATACTAAGCCGATTACATGACACATGTAAACCGGTTTCATGATCATCAACAACTAGTGGTTTAAGCTTCATTTAGACACAAAATATCATCAACTCATCATGCAATATAACCGAAACCAAGACATGTTAACCGATTTATTATCATCATACATATGATATCAAGTAACTATTTTCTATCAAGCAAACATCCTTATCATTCATACTATCATTTAACACCACAAACATAATAAACATTCTAACATACTAGCATCAACAATAAACATCATAAACACTAACCGGTTGATGGGTTTCGAGGATGTGTGTGAGCTTCCAACCGATTGTGTGTGTGAGCCGATCCAAGAGTCCAAATCCGAGAATGAGGGAGTGTTTGTGAGGGAAAGTAGAAGAGTGTGTGTAGAGGAGTATGGGTGTTGTCAAAAGAAATGGTGAGTGTGGCCATGAGTGTAGTATATATACTAGTTCTTCATGATTCACCCTAAAGGGCTTATAAGTCGGCTAAAGGGGTTTACGGCCCAAATGGCCCAACCGGTTACTGTTCACTCGAGACCACATGGTCTCGAGTCGGGTCCTTGTTGTCTCGGTTCATATACATACACGCATACACATAATATAACATGTAGTTCACATAAGATGTTCACATATATCATTGCACCAAACATGTCAACTAATCACATAACGTACAAGCATGTTACATCAAGACACAACGAAAGGTTCTAAATTTCGAGTTGTCACATCATCCCCAAGTTGAAAGAAATTTCGTCCCGAAATTTGATGGCACTCACTGAGGAAGCTAGTTAAGTTGCATGGTTTTCCCGGTTTTCCTGGGGTGTCACATCCTCCCCCCGTTGATCTGGAATTTCGTCCCGAAATTCCGTAGCTTCAGCCTCAGTAGTGGTCGTACCGTTTGCAAACAGTTGGGGATACTTTTGTTTCATCTGATCTTCGCGCTCCCAGGTGAACTCTGGGCCGCGACGTGAGTTCCAACGAACTCGAACGAGAGGTATTCTAGTGCTCTTGAGGACCTTAACATCCTGGTCCGTGATTTCGACTGGTTCCTCGACGAATTTCAACTGTTCGTCGATCGTGAGTTCCTTCAGAGGAACTACGTGGGTCTCATCTGACAGACACTTCTTCAGATTCGACACATGGAAAACGTTGTGAACTGCACCGAGTTCCGCTGGTAAGTTCAGTCTGTAGGCCACCTTGCCTATTTTCTCAATGATTTCGAAAGGTCCAACGTATCGTGGGTTGAGTTTGCCTCGTTTACCAAAACGAACCACACCCTTCCAGGGTGAAACTTTGAGTAATACCCGCTCCCCAACCTGGAGCTCAAGTGGTTTCCTGCCCTTATCGGCGTAGGCCTTCTGACGGTCACGAGCGGCCGCCATGCGTTGTCGTATTTGAGCAATCCGCTCAGTAGTGTCTACCACATGTTCTGGACCAGTGATCTGACTATCCCCCACCTCTGCCCAACAAAGAGGTGACCGGCATTTACGTCCGTACAATGCCTCAAACGGAGCCGCTTTAATGCTGGTGTGGTAGCTGTTATTGTACGAGAATTCCACGAGTGGCAGATGCTTTTCCCAGCTGTTGCCAAAGTCGATTACACATGCTCGAAGCATGTCTTCTAAGGTCTGAATAGTGCGCTCGGACTGTCCGTCCGTCTGTGGGTGATACGCTGTGCTCATATCTAGACGTGAGCCAAAAGACTTGTGCATTGCTTGCCACAGTTCTGAGGTAAAACGTGCATCTCGATCAGAGATGATAGAGGTGGGCACCCCGTGCCTCGAAACAACTTCCTTGAGGTATATCTCCGCTAGAGTGGAGAATTTATCCGTCTCCTTAATTGCCAAAAAGTGTGCGGATTTTGTGAGTCGATCCACGATCACCCAATCATTATCGTTTCCGCGCTGAGATCTAGGTAAGCCAGTAACGAAATCCATGGAAATTTGCTCCCATTTCCATTGTGGTATCTCTGGTTGCTGGAGTAGGCCTGAGGGTTTCTGGTATTCTGTCTTGACTCGCGCACAAGTCAAACACTTGCTGACGTAAGTTGCTATGTGGGCCTTCATGCTAGGCCACCAATACGTAGTTTTGATATCATGGTACATCTTGTCCGAACCAGGGTGTACCGAGTAGCGAGATTTGTGCGCTTCATCCATCACAAGCTCTCGTAGGTTGCCATGGAGTGGGACCCAAATGCGTCCTGTTACGTAGTAAGCACCGTCTTCCTTCTGCTCTAAGCGTTGTCTTGACCCGCGTAGGGCTTCGTCCCTTACGTTTTCTGGTTTCAGTGCTTCTATCTGAGCAGCTCGTATTTGCGAAGGTAGACTAGAATGTATAGTGAGTTGTAAAGCTCTTACGCGCTTAGGCGCAGTGTCCTTTCGACTTAGGGCGTCGGCCACAACATTCGCCTTGCCCGGGTGATACCTGATGGAGCACTCATAGTCATTCAGCAGCTCGACCCATCGTCGTTGCCGCATATTCAGTTCCTTCTGCTTGAATATGTGCTCTAGGCTCCTGTGGTCGGTGTAGATGGCGCACTTGGTTCCGTACAGGTAATGTCGCCATAGTTTAAGTGCGAAAACAACAGCTCCCAGCTCCAAATCGTGTGTAGTGTAGTTCTTCTCATGAACTTTGAGTTGTCGTGAGGCGTAGGCTATGACTTTATCTCGTTGCATCAACACACAACCAAGACCTTGAATTGATGCATCACAGTATACCACAAAATCGTCTGTGCCCTCTGGCAGTGAAAGGATAGGTGCACTACAAAGTCTATCCTTTAGATGCTGAAAAGCTAACTCTTGTGCATTTCCCCAATGATAAACAACGCCTTTCTGCGTTAGCGAGGTGAGAGGCTGCGCGATCTTAGAAAAATCCTTAATGAACCTCCTGTAATAACCTGCCAATCCCAAGAATTGGCGAATTTCCTTTGGTGTACGAGGCGCAGGCCAGTTCTTAATAGCGTCTACCTTGGATGGATCAACGTGAATCCCATCCTTGTTTACCACATGTCCTAGGAAATGGACTTCACGAAGCCAGAAGTCGCATTTCGAGAATTTTGCATAAAGCTGTTCTGTCCGAAGGAGTTCCAGAATAAGTCGTAGATGCTGTTCGTGTTCCTCCTGACTCTTAGAATAGATCAGGATGTCGTCGATGAAGACTATAACGAATTTGTCCAGATAGGGCTTGCACACTCGATTCATCAAGTCCATAAAAACTGCGGGTGCGTTCGTCAGCCCAAACGGCATGACCAAAAACTCATAGTGCCCATATCGAGTCCTAAAGGCTGTCTTAGAGACATCCTCTTCTCGAACTCTCAGCTGGTGATATCCCGATCTCAGATCAATCTTTGAGTAGTAGCTTGACCCCTGTAACTGGTCGAACAAGTCGTCAATGCGCGGTAGAGGATAACGGTTCTTCACAGTCACCTTGTTGAGTTCACGATAGTCGATACACATCCTGAAGGTACCGTCCTTCTTTTTCACAAATAGTACTGGAGCTCCCCAGGGCGATGAGCTAGGACGAATGAAACCCTTATCCAAGAGTTCTTGTAGTTGCGTGGAGAGTTCTTCCAACTCTGATGGGGCTAAACGATAAGGTGCACGGGCTATAGGCGCAGCTCCAGGAGCTAGTTCAATCTGAAACTCGACTTGGCGATGGGGTGGGAGGCCAGGTAATTCCTCAGGGAATACCTCAGGATAGTCTCGTACAACTGGAAAATCTTCTAGCTTCTTCTCCTTCTCCGAGGTATCAGTAACTAGAGCCAATATCGCTGTGTGGCCCTTTCGTAAGCACTTCTGGGCCTTAAGGAGAGAGATGATGTTCTCAACAGCACTTCTCTTGTCGCCACGAATCATAAGTGGTTCACTACCGGAACCCGGAATACGAACGATCTTCTCGTTGCAAAGAATCTCTGCTCGGTGTTGGGATAACCAATCCATCCCAATGACAACGTCGAAACTACCCAAGACGATAGGAATAAGGTCAATAGAGAAGGCCTGGTTAGCGAGAATAAGTTGGCAACCTTTGACTACGTGTGAGGCCTCCAAACTCTTACCATTAGCTAGCTCTACAGTGTGCTTGTTGCTCAGGGGTGTTGGAATACGCTTAAGCATTTTACTAACTTCTAGTGACGCATAGCTAGTATCAGCACCCGAATCAAATAAGACTGTAACATAAAAGTCGTCGAGAAGGAACTTACCCGTCACCACGTTGGGATCATTCCTTGCTTCACCTTGACCAATCACGAACACTCGTCCCCTGGCACCATTGTTGTTGTTGTGGTTCCCATTGTTGCCATTCCCCTGATTGTTGTTGTTGTTGTTGTTGTTCTGGTTCAGTTGGGGACAATCTTTCTTGAAGTGGCCTTCAGCTCCACACTGAAAGCACCCTTTGTTGTTACCCTGTTGCTGCCGCTGGTTCTGTTGAGGTTGCTGACGATTCTGATTGGCGGGGTATACGCTCCTGCAATCCTTTGCAACATGACCAGGCTTGTTGCACCGATGACAGTTGCCCCTGGTGCATGGCCCACTGTGGTGTAGGTTGCAACGATTGCATTTGGGGTGATTCCCCTTGTACCCACCATGACTTTGACCACCAGACGATTGCTGACTGGGGCTCTTGTGGTCGTCAGTCTTTCTCTGCTGAGACTGAGATTGCACAGAAGTTGAACCCTTGCTTGAAGTTCCATCCCATTTCCGTTTGTTCTCACTAGAGGTACCAGAAGTAGTTGCAGCACCTATGCGCTTTGGTAACTTGTTCTGCTCCACCACTTGGTCAGTAAGACGGTGAGCCAACTGAACAACCTGCTGGATAGTGGCCAAGTTTGCTGAAGTCACATGACTTTGGATCTCTGGCACCAAGCCCTTGAGATAGAGTTCAATTCGCTTATACGGAGGGTCCACCATAGTAGGACACAACAAGGCAAGCTCATGCGATCTCTTAGTATACGCCTCAATCTCTGACCCCGTCATCTTGAGGTTGTAGAACTCGTCTTCCAACTTATGAATGTCATCGCGACTGCAGTATTCCTCCCTGATCATTTCCTTGAAAGTTTCCCAAGGGGTGGCGTTGGCAGCAACCAACCCCAGCATTTGCACTTGAGCATTCCACCACGTGAGGGCCAAACCCTCGAGAGTACCAGTAGCATACTTCACCCTGCGCGCTTCAGGGCATTCACACATTTCGAACACAGACTCCAGTTTCTCAAACCAGTGGAGGAGACCTACTGCTCCTTCAGTTCCGCTAAAAGTAGTGGGTCGGCAGTCCATAAAGGTCTTAAAAGTGCACACCGGTGCCTGAGCATGTTGACCTAAGGTAGGTGAAAGAAAGACAGAGTTTAACACAAAGGTTGGTTCACGAGAGTAGGATCCTAAAGATCCTAGGATAAGTTCGGACTGCAGGATATACCTCCTGCGTATGCAGCTGCGAGTGCTGCGGCAACTCGTTCGTTGATCAAAGCCGTCAACTGGGCTTGTGTCATGTTAACGCGTCCAGACTGAGGGAGTTCAGCCTTAGAAGCTGGGGAAGTTCAGTCTTAGAGACCGAGGGAGGTTCAGTCTTAGAGACTGAGGGGATTCAATCTTAGAGATTAGGGAGGTTTAGTATTAGAGACTGGGAGGTTTTGGTCTTAGAGACCAGGGAGTTGGTCTTAGAGACCAGGAAATTAGTCTTAGAGACTGGGAGTAGGTCTTAGAGACCAGAGAATTAGTCTTAGAGACTGGGTGGGATAGTCTGGGGAAGACTAGGATGATTACTTGCTTACATTGTTGTGACTTACATGCTTATTTGGTTTCATGTTGATATATGTGCATATGTGTGGTTGTGTTACAGACACCATGCCGTCATCTTCAGATACCGGAGTGTCAGACACCCTGGATCCCATGGCGATAGTCTCGGACGACGAGATCCTACCTGAGAGTGAGGTTCATACATCGGATACTACGAGCACTGATGAGGACGACTTCCAGCCATTTGCCCTACCGGACGATGCGCCTTTAGCTGATGGTCCTTTCGACGGGGATCTACCTCTCATTCCGATCCCTGCTCCTATCCCCCTTACTGCTTTTCCCTTAGAGGATTTACCTCTCGACGCGTTACCAGATGACGATATCGACCTTTTCATTGAGGGTCCCCCGGAGGGTGACCAGGATGGAGGGGCCCCTATGGAGGACGATATTCCGGTTGACGACCCTGTAGTTCCTATTGTTGAGGTTCCTGCCGCTGACGCGGTTGTCTTGCCACCTGCTGAGGCTCTTATGGGGGAGGCTCCTTCTGATTCGTCTGGTCCAGACTCGTTTGAGTCTGTGGCATCCGCATCTATTCACGACCAGGGCGTGCAGCACTACTCTCCTGACGCAGACTCGGACATGGCGATGTCTGTTGCGCCCATCGTTCCCCATGACGTCGACCCAGATCCTGAGGTCGAGTTTGTACCTTCTGACCCAGCTCCAGCTGATCCAGAACTCGAGTTAGCTCCAGAGCCTGATCACGTCGATGCACCAGCCGTTGTACCACCGGTTCCTGATGTTCCTATTGTTGATGCGCCCGTTATTGCACCACCTGTTGTCGACCATGCACCTTTTGCCACACATATTGATCCCAGATATGTTGACACCCTTAATGGGTGGATAGAGGATGTTGATGACTATCCTCCATTTGTTGTACCAGTCACACCCACTGCTGCACCTGTCTTTGCACCTCTTGATGTTCCCCAGTTTCATCCACACATATCTGATGTCCACCGCACAGACTTACCCATCACTTTCCTCCAGGACATACCCCCTCCCCATCCAGGGGAAGGACCTTCCACACAGCAGCCCGATCACATGCCACCCATGACAGCAACCCTTCCACCTATGCCCTCTTTTACACCGGCTGCACACACCATATCTCCCTTTGCACCCTTAGGCGAGCCGTTCCTGTGGACTTCGCCCCATGTCATGCCTCTTTCAGACCCATATCATCCTTACCATGTTGGATATACCACAGATGACATACTCATATCCCTGCAGTTACAGCAGGATGCGTTGAGCCGACGAGTCCAGGAGCTGGAGAGGACTCCGTGTCCTCCCCCTTGTTATTGTCAGTCTCCTTTTGCTACACCACCAGCTCCTCTTTCACTACCCCCTGATTCTGATGTTCGCTTCCTTACTCCTGAGCAGCAGATTGCTTACCTGTTGCGCGTTATCCATGCACTTGAGGAGGATTGGGTGCGTTTGCGCCGTTTAATTTTCTTCCCTCCTCCTCCTCCTCCCCCACCATCAGCTTGAGGACTTTTGGTCTGTTGCAGGTAGCACTACTTTTGATGAGAAGACCGCGATTGAGCCAGACTGTACATCATTTTTGAAGACCATAGGATGACATTATGATCTTTTGATATTTGATCTTGGTTGTTGTATATGGCTAGACAGTTCAGACAAGGGCAATGTGACCCTTAGTCTCTTTTGGGATGTATGATACATTTGTAAAACTTGTAAACACTGTATTTGTGGTCTTGATTTTATGATAGCTCAATCGCAGTATTCTCATTACATGCATTGTTGATTTATTTGGTTATGATTATGACATGGAATGTTATGTGTTATTGTGTTGATGGATGTTATTACATACGCATATTACTTAATTACCGTACTTACTATGACCTGACCAATATGATCTCCTTTTAGAAGATGCCTCCACGACGAGACACACGCTTGCCTACTACCGAGGCAGAACTACAGGAACGTATTTCAAAAGTGATAGCTGACTATGAGGCCTCCCGAGCAGAAACTAGCGGGAATACTTCAAGAAACAACAACCCACCCAATGGTAATGTCCAAGTCGCTTGAGACACATTACGTTACATTTAGATACTTCTTACACATCCACTAATGCTTATTGTTAATGATATTGCCTGTACAGGCTGTACCTACAAACAATTTCTGGATTGTAAGCCCTTAAGTTACGACGGCACTGGGGGTGCTGTTGCTTTCGTCAGATGGGCGGAAAGACGGATTCTGTTCTAAGGATGAGCAAGTGTGCCCCTGAACATCAAGTTACATACATCTCAGGGCTTTTTCTTGATGGTGCTTTATCCTGGTGGAATCTCCAGGTCAAGACCCTGGGGGAAGCGGCGGCGTATGCACTAACATGGGCTGAGCTAAAGGAGCTCATGTGGAAAAAATACTGTTCTCGGGCTGAAATACAGAAGCTAGAAACTGAGTTCTGGCACCTAAAAATGGATGGTCCTAAAATTGCTGAATATGTGCAAAGGTTCCACGACTTGTCACGCGTTGTGCCGTATATGGTTGAGCCTGAATTTAAACGCATTGAGCGTTTCATCTGGGGATTGGCACCCCAGATCTTGAGTATGGTAACAACGTCCAAGCCCCCAACAATCACCGAAGCCATTGATCTCAGCGTGGCACTTACTGAGGAAGCCATCAGATTGAACAAGTTTTCAATTTCTGAACCGAAAAAGAAGGAGACACACGTCGAATCATCAAGTGAGAACAAGAGGAAGTTCTCAAACTTCAAAAAGGGGACCAGCAGTGTCGGTAAGAGAGAAGAGGCAAACGCACCAACCAGGGCCGAAACTGGTGCTGAAAATAGAGGGAAAGGTTACATGGGCACTCTGCCCAAGTGTGATACATGCCAGTACCATCATCCCGGCACGTGCAAATTCAGGAAATGTGAGTCTTGCGGGAAGACTGGCCATTCCAAAGAAACATGCTGGGTTGGTACCGGAGTTGGTCGTGGTAATCAAAGAGGATATGGAGGAGGGAACAGGAACCGCCAACAGGGAGGAAATGGCGGGAATGGAAATCGTGGAAATGTTGGGAATCAAGCTGGTAACCGGGGAGCAAACGTAAATCGAGGCGGAAATGGAAGTGGGAATGGTCGAGGACCAGGGTGTTTCAACTGTGGAGACCTGGGAACTGAATCAAGCGCAAGGCAGAGTCTTTAACATCGGTGCGAGGGAAGCACGCTAGGATCCCAATGTAGTAACTGGTATGTTCCCTATTAACCAACGCTTTGCATCTGTACTATTTGACACTGGTGCCGATTATAGCTTTGTATCGCTAGAATTTAAGAAAATGCTTGGGTTAACTGCTAGTAAGTTAGACATTCCGTACTCAATTGAACTGGCTAATGGAAAGCTAGTTGAAACAAATGAAATCATCAGAGGATGCGTAATAGAGCTGGGAGAACACGAGTTCACTTTGGATCTACTGCCCGCAGAGTTGGGAAGCTTCGACGTGGTAGTGGGGATGGATTGGTTGTCAAGCAACAAAGCCGAGATTGTATGTCATGAGAAGACCATTCGCATCCCAATGGCGGATGGAGAAACGATTGTGGTACATGGAGAGAAGTGCGATACGCCTTTGAGAATCATCAGCTGCTTGAAAGCTCGAAAATGTTTAAAGAGAGGATGTGTTGCCTTCCTGGCACACATCGTGGACAAAGAAGCCACTGAGCCAAAATTAGAAGACATTCCAATCGCGAAGGAGTATCCTGAGGTCTTTCCAGAAGACTTGCCAGGATTGCCGCCTCCGAGGCAAGTCGAGTTTCATATCGACTTAGTTCCAGGCGTCGCGCCTGTAGCTAAGGCATCTTATCGACTTACACCTACAGAAATGCAACAGTTGTCAACACAACTCCAAGAACTGTTAGATAAAGGATTTATCAGACCAAGCTTCTCGCCCCGGGGAGCTCCAGTTTTGTTTGTTAAGAAGAAAGATAGTAGTTTTCGCATGTGTATCGACTACCGGGAGCTAAACAAATTAACAATCAAGAACAGATATCCGTTGCCGAGGATCGATGATCTATTCGATCAGTTGCAAGGTTCAAGTTTTTACTCAAAGATCGATCTACGATCAGGTTATCACCAGTTAAGGATACAGGAGGAGAGTATTCCCAAGACTGCTTTTAGGACTCGCTATGGACACTACGAGTTCCTGGTTATGCCGTTTGGTTTGACAAACGCGCCAACAGTATTCATGGATTTGATGAACAGAGTTTGTAAGCCGTACCTCGACAAGTTTGTGATTGTGTTTATTGATGACATTTTGATCTACTCAAAGTCGAAAGCAGAACATGAGCAACACTTAAGAGCCATTCTAGAGCTGCTTAAAAAGGAGAAGTTATACGCGAAGTTCTCGAAGTGCGAGTTCTGGTTACGCGAAGTCCAGTTTCTTGGTCATGTGGTTAATGGAAATGGAATCCATGTGGATCCCACAAAGATCGAGGCGATCAAGAACTGGGAGACTCCAAAGACGCCAACCGAGATTCGATAGTTTCTAGGTTTGGCTGGTTATTATCGCAGATTCATTGAGGATTTCTCGAAAATCGCTCAACCATTAACCTCTCTCACACAAAAAGACAAGAAGTTTGATTGGGGTGACAAGCAGGAAGAAGCCTTCCAGTTGTTGAAAAACAAGCTCTGTGACGCACCAATTTTATCTCTACCCGAAGGCACTGACGACTTCGTGGTATATTGCGACGCCTCACGTCAAGGTTTAGGTTGTGTGCTAATGCAACGTCAGAAGGTTATAGCATATGCTTCTCGCCAGTTAAAGGTCCACGAGAAAAATTATACCACGCATGATTTGGAATTAGGCGCGGTGGTATTCGCATTGAAGATCTGGCGACATTACTTATATGGCACGCGATGCACAATCTTTACTGATCACAAGAGCCTGCAGCACATTTTTTATCAAAAAGAGCTTAACATGAGGCAAAGACGCTGGATTGAACTATTGAATGATTACGATTATGAAATTAAGTATCACCCAGGGAAGGCGAATGTGGTCGCCGATGCCCTAAGTCGGAAGGAAAGGATCAAGCCCATAAGGGTTAGGGCTTTGGAAATGATCGTTCAAATAGACCTCTCGTTGCGCATTCGTGCCGCGCAGAGAGAAGCTCTTAAGGAAAGGAATATTGAGAATGAGTATCCCCATGGAATGGAGAAGCAGTTGGTACCAAACGGGGAAGGAACTTTGTGCTTCATGAAACGAATTTGGGTTCCTTTGTTTGGTGGATTGAGAAAGGTTATTTTCGACGAGGCTCACAAGTCACGGTACTCGATTCATCCAGGAGCGGATAAGATGTACCAAGATCTTAAGGATTTCTATTGGTGGCCAAGGATGAAAGGCGATGTTGCGATATATGTTGGTAAATGTTTAACTTGCGCCAAGGTAAAGGTTGAATACCAGAAGCCTTCAGGTCTCTTGCAGCAACCTGAAATACCCCAATGGAAATGGGAACATATTTCTATGGACTTCATAACGAAATTGCCAAGGACGCCCAAGGGCCATGATACAATTTGGGTGATAGTAGACCGCCTAACGAAATCTGCGCACTTTTTGCCAATCAAGGAAAAAGACAACACGAGTAAACTTGCGGAGATATACATGAGAGAGATTGTTGCACGACATGGAGTGCCGCTCTCTGTTGGATCTGGGTTTGATTCTGATTGTATTTTGTGTTTGTAATTAAGGTGAAAATGGATGAGTGTGCAGCGGAATTAAGATGAATACAAACTTTGCAAAAATCAAAAGAGAGTAGTACTTTGATCAAACATCTTTACACAATGAATCGGAAGATTGAATTTATTTCAATAACGATTACAATGATTGATGAATGAATGCAAACTCCCCCCAGCCAGAGCTCAGTTGTTTGTTCGTGCAAAGAAGACGATTGTGCAAAAGAGCTAATAGAACGGTACAAAGTACTGATCTATTTATAGGCACTTGCAAACTACTGAGCATCTTAGCTGACGTCACCATGAAAGTGACATCTAACCTCCTAACAAACTCTAACCTCTGATCTATACAAACACTGTTGTGTTAACTACTGCTGTTACATTATAAAACAAAACAGACTATTGATCAGCTGCTGCAACCTTCTACTGCTGTGAACCCAGCAGCACTTGTCCGGATCAGCAGAGCTTGACTCAAAGCAGTAGATTGAATCAGCAGGGCTTTAGTCTTTCATCAGGTCTTTACATGAGCAGCAGTTGTAGGTCAGCATTTAGCAAGATCAGCAGATAGGAGGTCATCAGCTGTTGAAATCACTTTCAAGGGGAGAGATTTGTATGTAAACATCTGCTTATTTAGGATCCACTGCTCTGATCCAGTTTTGGCTTTAATTATCTGTTCCTCTGATAGGGTTCAATCCCAACAATCTCCCCCTGGAACAGATAATGCCAAAACTCTTTATTATTGTGGACATTTATTGCCTCATCAACAGTTCCCTTATCTGACCTTTAAATTGTAGTTCAAAGTTAAGGGCATCTGTGTCTTCATTATCCCTGCTAAGTGGAAGATCAAGGAGATCCTGCAAATCTTCAAGACTCAGGCCAAGAGCTTGTTCCCTTGATATTTTCTCCACTTCTCCACCAGACCTGAGCAAAGTCAATACGCAGGTCTGTTTGTCAGTTTCCCACTTTTGTATTTTTGAGCCTGGTGGGTTTCTTGGGAGATGTTTATTTGCAGAGGTATTTGGTGAGGCTGGCCTGTTCATAACTGGCTGAGCAGTTTATGCAGATTGACCCAAACCAAGAGTTTCTATGATCATTTTCTTTATGCCTTCTTTTACAAGGTCATCTCCTTTTATCAACTCTTGGATGGTTTCAGCTCCCAACTGTTTGTGTGACCTTCTTTTATAGATGGCAGCACCAGTTGGAGCAGTGGTTCTCCTGATTTGCAGCTTTGATGGTCTTTTTGAAACCTCTGCTTCAGGATAGTCAGGCTTTTGAGGAACTTTTGGATCTTTCTTTCTTAATTCCTCCAACCTTTTGTAGGTGATCCTGACCACATCTTCTTTCCATCTTGCAACTTGTCTTTTGTTACCATATTCTGCAGCAACCAATTCTTCTCTCATTCTTTTCAGTTCTACTTGTTTGTCAGGTACATTTGCCCAGTCAGGAGGAGTGTGAGTGACTTTCCTTTTTATCATGTCTTGAATTCTTGCTACTTCATCTTCAAGCTCAGGAACAGTCCACCCTTTGTACATGTATCTCTCTCCCTTGTACTTTTTGTGTGCCATGATGCTTTCAATATAGTCTTTCTTCAAAGTTTCAGCTGCTCTTTCTGAAATTTGTTGACTGACATTTTTTGCAAATCGTTCAAGGGAGCTGACTTGTGTGAGCAGATATTGATAGTTTCTAGAAATTTCTTTGTCAGATTTCCCTTGGGTGTTTTTCTTTGAGATATCCTCTGCTTGCTTGGCCTTGATCTTCAAATACTCATCAACATTTTTAGGCCAGGGATATCCTTTTATTGATGGCAACCTCCTTTTGGCAGGGTCATCCTCATAGTAAAAGGATTTTATTTCTTCTCTAACAGCTTCAAGTTCAAGAGGAAATTGAACACCTGCAGGAGGTAAGGGCTTGTGCATTTGAACTGGAGAGATAGAAACTGGTTTTGTTTTTGTGACAAGAGCCAAAGATTTTGAAGATGTTTGGGATGGTGAAGTGTCATCATCTTTGAGAATTAGCCTTCTCCTCTTTGGTTGAGGAGGGACTGATGATGTTTTGGATGGAACAGTGGTAGTGAATGTAGTGGCAGTGGTTTGTGATAGACTAACAGTTGTTGAACCAACTGGTGTTCCAACCACTATTGTCTTTACAGCAGATGTTGTAACAACTGCTGTCTTCTGCCTTTTGGCAGGAGGTGATTTTGTTTTTGGTGGTGATGGTGGTAAGGCAGTGGATGTTGTGTGTGTTGAAGTGGTGTGTATTGAAATAAGAGCAGATGTTGAAACCACTGAAGTACCAACAGTAGTGGGTACAACAGGAGTTACAACAGCTGTTTTAGGTGGTGGTTTTGAAACAGACTTTGAACGTCTGGTTGGAATGGATTTGGGCAGCCTTACTCTTCTTGTAGGCTTCTTCTTTTCATCAACAAGATTTTCATCATCTTTTGACCCTGAAGTACCCTGATCCGGATAATCCACCCTGGCTTTCCTTTGGCCTCTCTATCCCTTTTTACACTTGCAACTGCTTCTGCCAGTGCATTTGTGGTCATATCAATTATCTTGCTTCCATCTGGTAAAGGGATCTGTTTGGTCATGTTTGCATTTTCTGGTGCAAGGTAGAGACCATCCTCTATTCCCTTCTTTTTCCACTCCTGAATTTTCTCACCCTTTTTGACATTATCTGGGGGAAAGTTATCAATGAAAAGAACTGTTGGAGGAGCAGTGCCAGTAGTGTGCAGGATCTGAGTTTTGAGAGCCTTTAGATCAGCCTGAGTGTTCTTGAACCTTGACTCCATTGCATTTCGCAGCTGTTGAACATGTTTTTCATGTTGCTGATCTGCTAGTTGTGCTTGATGATGGAGAAAAGGTTGAAATAAATTTCAGAGCTCATTTGTAGCAGATGCCTGTGGTGGAGCAGGTGCTTGAGGTGGAACAGCAGTGGATTATACCTTTTGTACTTGTGACAACTATTGTAGCATATCTTTGAGTTCTGCAACAGAGTTATCAAGTTTTTCAACACGACCCGTCAATTTCTGGTACTTTAAACCATCACCCAAATGAATGGGATCATCTGATTTCCCACTAGCAGTGGTTTTATCAGTGGTAGAGGTAGGGAATTTACTCCAAACTTTAACCACTGATGCCCCTTTTTCTTGGTACTGGGGTCTTCTCCCTTCAACACTTGACAACCTTTTGATGTTGCCAGTAGGATAAATAAATCCACTGGTGGTTGGCAGAGGTGCTATAAAAGGAATTGCCTCCAAGGAAGTCTTATTGATGTAACCACTGTCCAACTGTAAACCAGTGGGTTCAACAGATGTAGTGGCTGCTTCACTTGGATTACCACCAAGAGTTACTTGTAACTCAAGGGGTGTAACCTCCTCAGGTTGTGTTGGTGGGTTAGCAAGGAATGATACATCAGGCTCAGTCATTTATTGAGGCATATTCTCATTAACAGGTGATTGAGAAGGACTAGGTAATGCCTGGTTCAAATCGATTGCATCCAATAGAAGTTGTGTTTTTGGTGGAATTGTGGATGTGATGGTGGGTGTAGAAAGAGGATTTGCCCCGGGCATTGAGCTGTGGATGATGGAAACGAGTGTATCCAGAGCATCATAATGTGGTGGCCCTTTGTGTACAACCTGTTCTTTTTGTGAAGAAGCAGGAGGAGTTATGGTTATGGGTTGAGATATTTGTACCAACTGCTGTGAGGAAGTAGCAGCAGTGGTTTCTTGTGACATTTGTGTTGTCACAGGCAGTAGCTCTGGTATCTCATCCTCCAGAGTTGCCGTTTTGATTGGTTTGGGGGGTTTTTGATTTTTCTTTTTGTTTGGCTTTTTGGGATTTGTAGGTGTGGGTTTCAAAACAGTTGGGCTGCTGCTTTGATCACCTAGAGCAGTAGGCTCAGCAGCAGGTACCTGAGGAGCAGTGGTAGCTACTAAATTCTGCTCAGGCACTTCTGCTTGTGTTTTGCAAGGTGCTAACATTCTTGAAAAAGTTTCAGTTGTTAGGCAGTTTATTTGAGTAATTTCACCTTGATTTATTGCAACTAAATCATCCTTACTGAATTTCTTTTCAAAATAGTAACTTAGAAACCTTGGAAACAGTAAGAATGATTTTGTCTCAACATTATTAACCAAATCTTTGAAGATTTCCTGAGAATAGTTAAAATTTTCTTCTTGTAAAATTGCATATCCCAGATTTTGAATCTTTAAAGGGATTTCATTGAAAGAAGTGGTTTTATTTGAAACACATAGTAGGAGGGTATGAAATAAAAATCTGGTTGCAGAAGGAAAATAACCTTTTTGTAAGGTAAGTTTCTTCATCATTGTGGCTTCATACCCTCTTTCAATGAAGTCAGTTTGTAACTCGTTTTTAGTGAAAGAAGTTTTACCTTTCTGATCATCGAGTTGAAAGACCTCTGAAATGGATTGTGGCGTGATTTGGATAGCTTTTCCCTTTATAGAAGAGTGTATGGTAGTTGCAGTGTCTCCTTGTTTTTCAAGGGTTGCACTCTTCCAGAACTCCCTTTGGGTCTCCAAATAGATTGATGCATTGGCGGTGAACAAAGTTTTGTACTTTGATTTTGCCATGATGTTAATGATGGAATCGAAAACATCGGTGGTTCCTGGTTTTGTGAGAAGACCCAGGAGATTGTGAGATGATTTATATGGGATTTCAGTGGAGATTGCCTTTTGTGAGGCTGTTTTCGATGAGGATTTGGATGAGGGTTTTGCAGAAGGCTTCGATTTTGTCATTTTTGAAGAGAATGATCGAAGAAATTTGTGAAAGATGAGATGAAAAACTGCTTTGAGAAGAGAATTTTTGAGGAATTCAATTCGACAGTAAAACCCTGTTTTGGTGGTGAGTGGGGGATTTTATAGGGAAGAAAGTGAATGCTAATGTGGCAGCCGTTACAAAAAGTCTGAGCACTATGTACTGCCCACGTGACAACCCCTGGTGACAGTGAAGGACAGTACTTCGATGAAAGTGAGAGATGAAGGCAGTGGTAAGGAAGCAGTGGATGATTTTCACTATCAGTGGATAGCATATCAGTGGATAAGACACTACTTTTGAACAACAGAGGTTATCAAAGGAATGAGAGAGCAGGGGTTGACTTTTAGCAGTGGACAGACTTTTGAAGTAAAGCAGACTTTTGAACAATCAGTGGTTATGGCAGACTTTTAAGGATTTTAATGAAAATTTCATTTTTAGCTATTTTTAAGGATGGATTTTTGATTTTCTGAAAACATTTTGTTGCTTTTATTCACAGAAAAACAAGATGTTGCTTGTTATTCCATGTTCAGCATCCCAATCCTAGAGACCAAGCTTTCAAAAGTGGCTGTATCAAGTGCTTTTGTGAGCACATCTGCCAGCTGGTCGTTAGTTGGGACATGATGCAGAGAAATCAAACCTTTTTCATAGCAATCCCTCACAAAGTGATGTCTGATGTCGATGTGTTTAGTGGTAGAATGGGAAACTGGATTTTTGATGATATTTTCTGCAGCCTGGCTGTCCAACATGAGTGGTGTTTTTAAGGCAGTGATACCAAAATCCAGTAACTGATTTTGAAGCCACAGGAGTTGGGCTGTACAGCTTGCAGCAGCAATGTATTCAGCTTCAGCAGTGGATGTTGAAACTGCTGCTTGCTTTTTGCTTTGCCAAGAAACTAAGCAATCACCTAGAAACTGGCACCCTCCTGAAGTGGACTTCCTTGTGGTGTGACATCCAGCAAAGTCACTGTCTGAAAAACCTGAAAGCTTAATATTCCCATTAGCTGGATACCAGATACCAAGTGTGGGAGCACCCTTTATGTATCTGAAGATCCTTTTTACAGCAATGAGATTTGATTTTCTGGGAGCTGATTGACTTCTTGCACAGACACATGTTGCAAACATGATGTCTGATCTAGATGCAATTAGGTACAATAAAGACCCAATCATGCTTCTATAAAGTGTTTGGTCAATCAGCTCATCCTTTTCATCAGACATGACCAGCTTATTTGTTGCCATGGGTGTGCTGCATGGTTTACAATCATTCATATCAAATTTGGTTAAAAGTTCTTTAGCATATTTGCTTTGATGAATGAAAGTTCCATTTTGCATTTGCTGTACTTGGAGACCAAGAAAGCATTGCAGCTCACCCATTGCACTCATTTCAAACTCAGCTGTCATAAGTTCTCTAAACTCTTCACACATTTTGTTACATGTGCTTCCAAAAATAATGTCATCCACATAAATTTGGACAATCATTAAATCCTTCCCTCTCCATTTAAGAAACAATGTTTTATCAATGGTACCTCTTTTGAAACCATTTGAGAGTAGGAAGTTGGAAAGAGTTTCATACCAGGCCCTTGGTGCTTGTTTCAGGCCATACAAGGCTTTGTTTAGCCTGTAGACATGATCAGGATAAAATGGATCCTCAAAATCTGGAGGTTGACATACATACACCTCTTCTTGAATTGTGCCATATAGGAAAGCACTTTTGATATCCATTTGAAACACCTTCATGTTGTGGTTGACAGCAAAGGCCAGGAACAGTCTAATGGCTTCCAATCTTGCAACAGGGGCAAATGTTTCATCATAATCAATCCCCTCTTCCTGTCTGTAACCTTGAACCACAAGCCTGGCTTTATTCTTGACAACAATGCCCCTTTCATCAGTTTTGTTCTTGAAGAATCACTTTGTGCCAATGGGACTAACCTCTGCTGGCGGTGGTACAAGCTCCCATACTTGTTGTCTTTTAAACTGTTGGAGCTCCTCTTGCATGGCTTCTACCCAGCTGTTGTCTTTCAGTGCCTCTTGGTAGTTGACTGGCTGATGGAGTGATAGAAAACCAGCAAAAAGACAAATGTTTTGGGTTTGTCTTCTTGTGAGCACCCCTTCATTGATGTTGCCAATGATTTGATCAGGTGGATGAGATCTCAAGAAGATTAAATCTCCTTGGTATGGTATGATGGCATTTGTTGGTGAAGGCTGCAAATGTGTATCATCTGAGCTAACCACTGCTAGTGACTTTGATGTCCCAGCAGTGGCTTCAAAAGGTGGTGGAATAGGAGGTAATGAAGTGGACAACTGCTGACTTTTATCCACTGTTTGAGGACTTTTGTCAGCAGTATTTGAGGATGTGGAAGCAGTGGTGGATGGGCTACTTTGGTCAACAACTGTTGAGGTAGCAGTGGTTGAGCTTTGACAGCTGTTTTGAACAGCTGGTGCTTTTCCCTTTGTGGCGGACCTTTGAGGAATGATGATTTCATACCCATAGTCTGGTGTTGTATCCTCTGATGGACCTGCACTGTTAGTCTTAACAGCAGTATTTTCAAAAGCAAATTTTTCAAGATCAAACAGATCTGCAGGATTTGCTGGGATTTTCATTGAGGAAAGTTCATTAAATTTTACATTCAAAGTCTCCTCCACTGCCTTGGTCCGTGTATTGAACACTTTGTATGCCTTGGCAGTGGCTGAGTATCCCAGATGATAACCACAATCAATTTTGGCTGCAAATTTTGAAATGGAATCTTTTAAGTTCAAAATAAAGCATGGGCAGCCAAACACCTTGAAATATGAGATCAGTGGTTTGATTTTATACAGAATTTCATAAGCAGACTTTTTGTGCCTGGGGTTTATTAAAACTCTGTTCTGGACATAGCAAGCAGTGTTTACTGCCTCTGCCCAGAAAGTTAATGGCAAACCTGAATCTGCAAGCATAGTTCTGGCAGCCTCAATCAAAGTTCTGTTCTTTCTTTCAACAACCCCATTTTGCTCTGGTGTTCTAGGGATGCTGTACTGCCTTACAATCCCTTTCTTCACACAGAAGGCATCCAACTCCTTATTTTTAAATTCTGTGCCATTGTCACTCCTGAAGCTTTTCACTGGAAGGTCAAATTGCTTTTCAACCTGTGTCACAAAGTCTTGCAAAATGCCTGCAGTCTCATCTTTTGAGTGTAAAAAGAAAGTCCATGTAAACCTAGAAAAGTCATCAACAATAACCAAACAATATCTTTTCTTTTTGAGGCTCATGACTTGAACTGGGCCAAACAAATCCATGTGTAGCATTTGCAAACACTGGGTTGTTTTGGACTCTTCAATGGACTTGAAAGAACTTTTATGTTGTTTTCCTTTTAAACAGGAGATGCAATGTTCATGACATGAAAACAATTTTTGTGGTAGGCCTCTCACCAAACCATTTTTTGAAATTTCAGTGATTGTCTTAAGATTTGTGTACCCCAGCCTTCTGTGCCAAAGTTCTGTCTCTTTGTTAGAGGCAGCTGAGAACAGACAGGCATCAGCTCTGGGACACTCTTTTGACATATCAACAACATAAACATTGCCACTTCTTTGAGCAACAAGTTTAGTTTGACCAGTTTTGATTATTGCCTCAATCTTTTTGACCATTTCTGGTCCAACAATCTTACAACAATCTTTTGTGACGAATGACCCAAACCCTTTGTCACTCATTTGTGATACACTCAGAAGGTTGAATTTTAGATTGTCTATTAGATTGACATTTTCAAATTTTACATTTCCAGATTGCACTGTACCAGACCCTAGAACTTTCCCTTTACTATTATTCCCAAAGGATATATCACCCCCTCCATGGATTTTAAAGTCTTTGAGGAGGGCTTTACATCCTGTCATGTGCCTGGAGCCTCCACTATCTACATACCAAAGACTATCAAAGCATGCAGTAGCTCCCTGCACATGAAGTAAAAGGATTAGTTCATTAAGGGCTCCAAAGCCAACAAGGCTTTTGGATGGGGATTCAGCAGTGTCTGGTATGGATGCAAAGTGATGGACAGTGGTCAGATCAGAGGTTTGGACTGTTTTAGTACTGTTTCTTGCTAACCACTGTTGAGGGTCTTGACCAATCACCTGCTGATAACCAAAAGGATGCCTATTCACTTTAGGTTTAGAGGGCCTTTTGTAGGCCTCATAAACATGTGGAATCCTTTGGTAAGACTGTTTTTCTTTGCCTTTTCTGAACTGATTGGCAGGGGGTGCATCAGTAACCTGAACATCTCTTTTGACAGATGTTTGGTTCAGCTGTTTTGTGACAGCTGTTTGAACTGGTACAAACAGTGGTTGTTTCTTGGTGAATTTGACAGATGATGATGATGATGATGGACTCAAGGATGTTCTAGCAACGTACTCATTCTTTTTCACATCAAAGTTTTTGAGATACACACATGCTTGAGTTTTGTGGTTTGTTTTACCACAAACAATGCAACTTTCAGCTAAAACAATGACACTTGTTCTGTTTATATCATAGGCTTTTAAGTGGAAACAGTCTTTTGTTAGATGATTCCTTTTCTCACAAAATTCACAAAACAAGTTATCAATTTTTTCTTTCTTCTTTCTCTTTTCAGACTCCTTTGCAGCAGAGGTTTTAACCACTGCTGGGATGTCCTTGAGAGGTATAACTTTAGCTTTTGGAGCTTTAACACCATCAGTTGATGTAAAGTCCATTGGCTTGAAATTTTCAAGAATATCACACTCATCAGACCATTTTGGTTTAAACTGATGATTTTCAAGTTCCTCAAAAGTAGAGGATTCAACTGGTCTGTCAAGTGTGATTTTGATACCAATTTGTCAGTGATTTTCACTTCTTGGCCATTCTTGTTTGTGGGGATGAACTCAGTGATTACATCAGTGGTTTGAACAGATTTTCCAAAAGCAGTGTTTTCATCATCATATTTTCTATAACCAACCCCAAATTTCACATTGCTTTTTATCTGTTTTTCAAGCATAACCTCATACCCTTTGCATGATTCCACCCATCTCTCACATGTGATCTGGGTGGACTCTAACTCCTTTTTGCAAACTTGGTATTTTTCTACCAAAGTTTGGAGTTGGGTTTTGGTTATGCTTTGCTCTTCTTTCATGCTGCTAATCTCTTTCTCTTTATCAGCCAATTTGTTTTTAAGTTCTTTTAGAGATCTTTCAAATTTGACTTCATCAGATAAGATTTTATCACGAAGGTTTTCATTCACCTCTTTGATGTTAGCAAAAGCAATAATGCAATTGTCAGAACACAGTTTTTCAAGAACTTGAGGTGATACCTTGGCAGCAGCCATCATTGCACAATCACATTGAGGATTTTCTTCATCTTCAGCTCTTTCTTCTTTCTCACCCGCCTTTTCTTCTTTCTTTTCTTCCTTGTTCTCTTCGGACCATCGGTCTGTCAGTGGTTCAATCAGGGTACCCGAACTTTCTTCCAACAGTAATTCACCAGCCACAGCAGTAACCACTGCTTCAGTCACCTCATCCACTGTTTCAATACTCAGCTGTTCCTCCTCAGTTTCAACCCCCTCCTGTATTGACTCTAATGCCATCAAACAAAATTCATTATTAGAAGAAACATTTGAAGCATAGAGTGCAAAATTTTCATCACTGAGGTCTTCAGGCATACTGCTCCAGTCAACAAACCCTTGAGTGAAAAAACTTTGTTGATCTGGTTGTACTGCTGCTGGAGCAGTGGTTTGAGGTGCAGGCTGCACTTGTGCCTGAGGGACAGGGGTTTGAACATATTGGATCTGTGGAACAGTGGCTTGGACATAGTGCACTGGCACAGGGGCAGCAGCATAGTGAGCAGTGTTCACTTGAGCTGCTGGGGCATATTGGGCATAGTGCACAGTGCCTTGATTTTGAGGTCTGGGATTTGAGCTAGGATGAGTGATTATGGGACCAGTAGTTTGACTCCTACATTCCCTAGCAAAGTGTCCCAACCTATTACACTTGTAGCACTTGATTTTCGATTTATCCAGCCCAACCCTTAGATGCCCATGCAAACCTGGGAATTTTCGCCCTGTTCTTTTATAAAATTTGCTAGTTCTAACACTTAGCAAGGCCAGTTGATGCAGGATGTCCATTTCCTCTAAGTCAGTGGGGTCAAAATGCTGTAGATCATTGAGTTCAAAGCTTAGGTTGTCTGACATCTGGTTTTCGTTTGCAGTGAATGCATAACTTGTAGAGTGAGGATCAGGGTTGTTAAAATTTGCACCAGCAGTTATGTCAATGAAGTGATCATAACCCTGATCCTTTCCACTACTCCCAGATTCTTCTTGACCCAGAAGAGCAGTGTTACCGAATGTATAATCATCAACGGTTTTTCCTGACTCTTGTAACTTCCTTTTCTGGTTCAACTCCCTTTCGTAGGTCAGGAGTCGACCGTGGAGTTGGGTCAAGGTCAGATCCTTGAACTCAGGTGAGTTTCGGGTGACAAAAGCTATGGTGTCCCATTTTTCTGGCAGTGACCTGAGGAACCTGCTATTTTGAGTTGAGTTTGTAAAAGTGGTTTTAACAAGCTTCAGTTCACTGATGAGACAACTGAAACGCTCAAATTGTTGCGTTAGTGATTCACCTTTAACATGACAAAATGTTTCATACTGTTGGTTCAGGATTTCCCTATTGTTTTCTATGACTTCTTCGGTTCCCCCAAACTGTTCCTTAAGCGCGTCCCATAACTCTTTGGCACTGTTACAGTGTAACAGTCCAGCATATATTTCATTGGGCAGCGCTGAAGCTATGATGCTAAATGCTTTAGCATCTAGTTCGATCTTTTGAAAGTCGGTTTCGGTATAGTTTTCAACTGGTTTTGGAACGAACTTTTTAGTATCTTCAGCGCTTGGCACTGTAGGAACATGGGGACCGAAGACGACAGACCTCCAACAACCTGTGCTTTGTTGAGCGAGGATGTGTCCCATCCTCCTCTGCCAGATGTTGTACTCATTTCTTTTTAGCATAGGTGGTTTAAAAAGCGAGCCGATGTTGTTTTTATCATCCTGAGATTGTGACGTCATTCTTGTTGTTTTACAGACACTGAGAAATCAACTTTAATGGTGATTAATTCTTGCTTTGTTTTTCAACAAACGAACAAACGATCAGTATCAACTGTTATGAGCTGAACTATTTACGTCAAAATGATTGTTAAATCAAATTTGACTGTCCAAGCTCTGATACCAATTGTTGGATCTAAGTTTGATTTTGATTGTATTTTGTGTTTGTAATTAAGGTGAAATGGATGAGTGTGCAGCGGAATTAAGTTGAAAACAAACTTTGCATACAATCAAAAGAGAGTAGTACTTTGATCAAACATCTTTACACAATGAATCGGAAGATTGAATTTATTTCAATAACGATTACAATGATTGATGAATGAATGCAAACTCCCCCTCAGCCAGAGCTCAGTTGTTTGTTCGTGCAAAGAAGACGATTGTGCAAAAGAGCTAATAGAACAGTACAAAGTACTGATCTATTTATAGGCACTTGCAAACTACTGAGCATCTTAGCTGACGTCACCATGAAAGTGACATCTAACCTCCTAACAAACTCTAACCTCTGATCTATACAAACACTGCTGTGTTAACTACTGCTATTACATTATAAAACAAAACAGACTATTGATCAGCTGCTGCAACCTTCTACTGCTGTGAACCCAGCAGCACTTGTCCGGATCAGCAGAGCTTGACTCAAAGCAGTAGATTGAATCAGCAGGGCTTTAGTCTTTCATCAGGTCTTTACATGAGCAGCAGTTGTAGGTCAGCATTTAGCAAGATCAGCAGATAGGAGGTCATCAGCTGTTGAAATCACTTTCAAGGGGAGAGATTTGTATGTAAACATCTGCTTATTTAGGATCCACTGCTCTGATCCAGTTTTGGCTTTAATTATCTGTTCCTCTGATAGGGTTCAATCCCAACACTCTCAATTATATCTGATAGAGATGGACGCTTCGTGTCAAGGATTTGGCAATCCTTTCAAGAAGCTATTGGTTCTCAGTTGAATTTGAGTACTGCATTTCATCCACAAACCGATGGACAGAGCGAACGAACAATTCAAACATTAGAAGACATGTTGCGAGCTTGCGTAATGGATTTAGGTGGAAGTTGGGACACTCACCTACCATTGGTTGAATTTTCATACAATAACAGTTACCATACAAGTATTCAAGCCGCACCGTTCGAAGCTCTCTATGGACGCAAATGTCGATCACCGATTTGTTGGGCTGACGTAGGTGATAGACAACTAGTTGGTCCGGAATTGGTCCAGGAAACGACAGACAAGATTGCACAGATCCGAGAGCACATCAAAGCGGCTCGTGATCGACAAAAGAGTTATGCGGACCTAAGAAGGAAACCTCTGGAATTTGAGGTGGGAGATATGGTGTTATTGAAGGTTTCACCCTGGAAGGGTGTGGCACGCTTTGGAAAGCGTGGGAAGTTGAATCCCAGATACATTGGTCCGTTCAAAATCCTGCAAAGGATTGGGCTTGTAGCATACAAATTGGACCTACCTGCAGAGCTTAATGGCGTTCATGATACATTTCATGTATCTAATTTGAAAAAGAGTCCAACTCAAGAAATAGTTGTCATTCCTGCCGACGAAGTTCATATCGATGACACACTCCACTTTACTGAAGAACCTGTTAAGGTTACGGATTGGAAAGTTAACAAGACACGCCGGAGTAGTGTCAAACTCGTCAAGGTTCGATGGAATGCACGACATGGGCCAGAATTCACGTGGGAGCGATCACATGAAGGAAAAGTACCCACATTTATTCCCCAAGACCCCTGCTTCTAGTAGCAGAACTAAAATTTCGGGACGAAATTTTCTTAACGGGGGGAGAATGTGACAACCCTCATGTCACACCCCAACCAATGGCGGAAACATCGGGATGAGACGAAGTGTGAAGATTGCTAGAGACATCATAACGCTATTTGTGACAATATTTAATAAACCGATTTCATTTCATAATTCATTTGTCAACATTACAAGGAAATCAAATAACATCGAGTTCAAGGGAAATACAATACAACATAATCAAAATTTATACAACGATTAAACCTAAACGTCTATATGTGTATCTAGGCATCAACGCTACTTCATTTCATAGCTTCATCATCCTTAACCTGTAACATGTTTAGAATAAAGTTCAATGCAAAAGCAAAGGCGAGTATACAAGTTTGGTACATACGTATCAAAAGATAAGTTTAAACAATTCCATGTGGCAAGCTCTTGATACGAGATAAACAATAAAATTGGCATGTGTCAAACATATCAAACCAATAATGAAACGCAATATGCTCATGACATAACCACAAGTCTACGGGCGGGTCGTTAATCCTATAGCGCTACATAAGTCATGGTTTGGCTCGTACGAAGTTAATGATAAGTCTAACACATAATGTCCTCAACCCAAGTTTAAAGTACCAAGTAATCAAATAAGCATGCGTGTAATAGGAATGTTTATGTATTATGATAAAGTTTGTGTGTAAGTTTATAAATAACATGTTACACCCCAAAAAGTGGTAAACGAAAAAAGGGTTCGAGTATACTCACAATATTGCATATGCTTTCCGATTATCCAATGTGCGAAGTTGATGAGGTTAGAAGGTTGAATGTGTAAGGGTTAAAGTTCAAGTATGTTTAGAGTCGAGATTCGGAATAGAACAGTATGAAAATAACATATGAGAATAACATGTGAAAATAATCATCTAATACATATGATACTTGTTTTTGACACTATTACTCCAAGGAGTTTATATGGTTTCATGAAACAAGGTTCCATTAGAATCGTAACAAGTTATCATACTATAGGATGATATAATCTAGTACTTGGATGTATGAACACTAGTTCACCATCTAAGATTTGATTATTTGGATTAGGTGTTTATATATTACATATATTATATACATATTATTAAGTCCAATAGTTCAAGCATGAGGTAGAAGATTAACACCTTCATTTAGGTACCTCTAATGTCATAGAAATCATGTAGGAGGTAGGAAGAACAAGCTTCCATTTAGGTTCCTCTTAAGTATTCACCACTACACTTGATGTAAAAACAACCAAGGAGGGTCATGAACTAATAACATTACAAGAATAAGAATCAACTATACTATGAGAAATCATCAAGGCATGTGGGGATTCTATGTTGGGCAACCCAAGTTGACCCATAATCTCACCTTCATCAAGCTTGAAGCTTGAACTTGACTTGTGGGTTAAAAACCCTAATTAAAACAGAAAATATGTGAGGTTTACACCTCTGATTTCACATTTCTCAGCCTTGTTTTTAAGCCTAACCAACCATAAGATAGGTTGTAAGCATTAGGACATAGGTGTGAGATGAGTTAGACTCAAGTTTGATAAGTTTAAACAAGTTTTGAAAGAGTTTAAAACATAACAGAAAGTTTGTGGACACTTTTAGGGCAATTCCAGGTCTGATTTCTCCAAGGAGAGATCAAGGAATCAAACCCAATGATTATCCAAGCAAGTAGGAAGAAGAATCAAGTGATTTGGTTGAGTTTTGAGCAAGTTATGCTCACTTTTGTAAAGAGGTATGAATCTGCCCGAATTTCTGATTTGCAAGAGTTTTGAGAGTGATTTAGGGGAAGGAGTAGGTGGGTATTTATATGGGAAGGAGGTTGATTGGAGGTGTTTAATGGAGGTTTAGAGGTTATTGGAGGAAAAGAAATGTTGGGATTTCGTGCAAATTCGCGAGCTGTTTGAAAATCTGCCCGCCAGACACCCCGTAAGGGGAAAGGCATACAGTCCGTAAGCCTTTGGGCTGAAACACAAAATTTTCATTTCATTTATATTTTAATCCTACTTGTCCAAATGTTACCAATTACGGGTTTTATGATCAATTTAAGATATTTTAGGGTATATAGCATGTTCTAAAGGTTACATAAGTACCAAAACAAATAAAATTAAGTATAAGTATTGTACAAATTATGTAGGTCACGAAATGGTAGGTTCATCACACGTTTGTAAGTATCACAAATCACGGTTCACGTGTATGAATGTATGATTGTATAGAGTATGATTTGAAATAACATACAAGTTTCATTACGAGTTAAGTCTTGAATTACAATGGTTATAACGAATCGAAGAGTCCAAGGTTGCAAAGCTTCCAAAAATAGAGTTTCAAGCAATGGTTTCTAAATGTAGAAAGTTTGAAAACGCAGGGCGTTACACCTCACAATTACAGGTATCCGTACAATTAATTAATATTAAATTTGTGCTTAATGACTGTGCTTGATTTCAACTAAGGGATTAAACTGCTTTATGATTTTTGCATCATACCTACATATGCATCACATTCATACTGTCACTCCATTTATTACATACAACCTTTAGTGACAAACTTGATGCACAAAGCACAATTAGCACAGTGAGCGGATAACTCAGAAAACATGCTGACAATGCCAGCATATAGACAGACAATATGTTGGGGCCCAATATGAGCCAGAGTCAAGGTACTACACTAGTAAGGAGTGTAGGAAAGTGAGGACCATAAAACTGCGTCACTAGGTGATAGTTTAGGTGCCGGAAAGTGCCTAAAACCCACTCTAAGTGCAGAATTCTGCACTTATTAGCAAAAATTCAGCATTTAAACATGATAGTCACTTGCAAAAATATGGCAAAATGGTCCTGTATGCTTTCCTAAGTGTCGGGAATTAAAAGTGTCACTAAAAGTTACATAAAGGACACTATACGACATAACTTAGCACTTTAACGGGACGGTATCAAACCGAACAACCGGACATTATCCGGAACACCAAAATAATGCTAGAAGCATTGTTTTAATATTACAAGGCTAGTTATGGTCCCCGCACATCATAACACACTATATTATTACATAACATCTAAACACTTAACTAAATCACTTACATTACAACCATAAACTAACCATCATAGTTGAAACTCAACTAAACAACCCCCCCCCCCACCATACGGTTACAAGGGTGGTACCCCACCCTTGATTTTCTTGAATTGTTTATTTGATTTGTCAAGTACTTTACAAACATAAGAACTAATGGTTAAAGATTTGTTGGAGGATTATAAGACTAACCTCTAGTTCATCATTCCTCATTTCTCATTCACATCAACAACACCTCACTCTCTCTTCTCCCTCTCTTGGCTTCGGCCGAACCCAAACACCATCACCATCATCATCATTCAATCATCTTCCTCCATTCTACAAGCATACAAAGGTGCTACAAGGTGTTCAACGAAGCTTGGTGTTCTCGGAAGTTGAAGGACCTTCTCCATTTGCTATTAACCACCACTTTTTTTCTCTTGAACATCCTTAGCCTTGAGCTAGTGGTAAGAACTTGAATCCCTTCATTTTACATCTTATGAAAGTGGTTAAAGTAAGATACATGATGTTAATCTTGAAGAACACTCAGAATCAAAGGAATGAAACCTTAACATAAGCTTAAATCATGAAGAAACTATGTTATTTTAGTGTTGATTTGTTGTTGATCATTGTTTGCTTGTGAAGATGATGTAGATCATCATATGATCTTGCTAGATCATGATTAAAATCATGATCTAGCAAGATGAGAGGATGAACATGTTAAAGATTATGGATCACCCTCACTAAAGTCATCAACTTGAAGGAATATAAAGTTTCTTGTAAAATGATGAACAAAGAAGGTTTAAAGTCTTATAAATCTAATAGTTTCAAGTATGATTTACCAAGAAACCAAGTTAAAATACAAGTTTTACTAAATTTTGGTTCTTACATAAATATACATCATTTTTAGTGGATAACAAAGCTAAGAAGCACATGTGTAACAAGAAAAATACATGAAGAAGCATTTTTAGAAAATATGAACATAAGTTGTAAAGATCCATATTTCTTAAAAATGGAGTTTTTAAAGAAGCAATCACACTTTAGAGGGGTACAAGACTTACTAAATACACTAGTAAGTTACTACATATTTTTATAAACTTTCAAGTTCGTGAGGTAGAAATTTATGCTTGTTTTTAACAAGATTGTTAAGTAAAGATTGTATATTGTTGGTTGATGATTGTTGAATGAAATTTTGAAAAGAAAATGATATGCTTATAAGCATGGACACCTCCGTTTACAAAGTAAACTCTGGCGAAATTTTCTTAAATTCCAACACTTAGAAAATATTTTTCTAACAAGTGCTTACAAATATATTTTTAACTTTGTTTTCAAAATAAACTTCGCCATAGGATTTGTTACAAAAATACAAAGTGTCATAAAAATGGATAAATATATATTTAGAATATATATTTTTTACTAAGATACTTGTGTGAATATTTGTATTTTTTGTGAACTAGTTATATTATTTTAGGGTAAAATAATATAACTTAACAAATACCATGGAAATTACAACTCCAAAATAATACAAAAAATATCAAGGAATAGAATATTTAGGTTACACACTCTGTATCGAGAAACCAAACGTTAAAACATAACTTATGAAATATTTTGGAAAATACTTCTACAGATATATTTTTGGTAAAATATTATTTTGGGAATTTAATAAGTAAAGTATATTATTTTTGGGAAAAAACGTATATATTTTGGAATAAGTTGTTTTTGGACAAATAAGTTAAATATACCCTTAAGTGAGACTTAAAATATATTTTTCGAAACTACGAATATACATGTATAAATACCCCCATCCTTGGGAAGGAAATACGAAGTTAAAATACTTGAGAAGCATGAATGCGAAATATTGTTTAACAATTATTCCAAATATTAACTATAATTTAAAGTTTAAAATAATCATTTTAACTAATAATTATAACTTGGAATAATATTCGGAGACACAAAAACGCAACTCAAAAACATTAAACTCTAAGCCAAGGCACGACCCGTTCGTCTAATCGACATTAGTACGTTGTAGGTTGTCGTGTAGCTGATCAAGTTTGAGTACGAGCACAGGAGACGCACTACAGTGAGTTCATGTCCCCCTTTTTCTCTTGACTGTTTTCAGTTTTATACTTCGGGGGTGAAATACATGTTACAATTATTACAGACATTTTTATACATGGTATGGTTAGCTTAAGGAGGGTTTTACTACGCGATCATGTGAGTGGTGGTCATGACACTTAAGGCTATTAATCCTCATTGTAGGACCAAGGGACATGAGTGACTATTTGGGTGTAGCGAGCCCACACCCGTGAGGCCGGGGCGGCCCATAGTGGCGACTATGTCTTCATACCGTAGACAAATTTGCTAGGTTTGAGTCTTCCTGCACCAATTTCACACATACCATTGGCTTTGCAACCCATTGGTGATCAGTTTTTCCTTAATTGCTACATACCAGGGATTTTCATACATACAGTCATACTTTGAAGGTTTATACATACTCACATACACATGAGCTCGCTCAATGTTTTGTTGATTTTTCAAACTACATGTATTTCAGGGAACTGATCGGATCTGGCAAGTGTCTGCATATGTGTCAAGTTGCGTACTAAATAAAGATGTCATCCAGGGTAGTAGGTTTAGGAGGTGTAACCCTTACCTGGACGGGTTACATGTCTTTAAACCACGTTTTATTTAAAGTCTTTTGCTGAGTCTTATGAACTCTTTTCAAACAAGTATGTTATGGTCTGTAACTCTATTTGGTATCGATGTTTTAAAACAATGATGTTGTAGTGTTTTTAAACTTAATGAATGGTTGAACATCTTGTGTTTTATCATATAGCATTGTTATGATTGTTGCTATGGTATTAAGAAGTCACACCAAATAAACCCACGCTTCCGCAAATGACAGGGTGTGACAAATTAGACCGATTTCGAAAAATCCAAGCGGCAGACCTCCGACGAGCGACTAATTGCCGCCTAGAACCGATTTCTACAACACTGCTTATGTCACTTTGGTAGATTAGGCAATGATGGATAGAGCCTAGCCTGACCCCACCCGGGTTTTCATCTCATTAAGTAGCAGTCGACGTTATGATTTCCCAAGGGAACGCTCAAGCCAAACTCTGAAGCCAGCGTGGCTCCGGTTAAGACAACATAGTGGGGCAACGGGGCTCTCAAATTTGGGGAGTACAGTAATCTAAAAAAATCAAGAAAATGGTCGTTCTAAAAAAATCAATTTATTAACTCGTATATTTTCAACCTCAAGTCCATTATGACACTTGTTCGACTGGCTATGCTTTCAATTGTCCTTGAAACGAATTTCAATTGGTTGTATTTGAGGTTATGTTAGAGCATTTATATCCCTTCCACCAAATTTACCCTATAATTCCCTTAAAAACACACTTTTTCTATCTACTTTCAATTAAATGACATTTTTTTATACATTTATGGTTACATTTTCTCTCTCATACACTCACCACCACTTTTAAAATATATTAAAAATTTATTAGAGAGTAAAGAGTGCCCCCTACATATGGATAGTAACTTTTTCTCTCACATCCACACATAATCACTTACAACCACTTTTTAAAATATAAAAACCACTCTCATAAAATTTGGTTGACGGGTTGTGAATGCTCTTAATATTAGTGATATATCATCAATCAATATATCACTGATATATTGGTTATCGGTCCCCATATAAAAAAATTATTTGTGTCAAATATCGGTAAGAACGTCGGTACCGATATTATCAACGATATTGACCAATATATCAGCGATTTTCCTAATATCAGTATCTTTCTTCATAATTATACCATTCTTATTGATGTTGTTCGTGTTTTTATTATTAACTAGGTTTATCACCCTAGCCGCGTTGTGGCGAACTTCTTTTGTTATTTAGTCTGTGTTTACATGTGTTTTGAAATCACTACGAGTGCGTTGCACGCGGAACCACTAACAAGAATAAAAAGAAAATGTAAAAAACAGTAAAAAATAATCGAATGAAAATCAACCAAAAAAGTTGTATGTTAATGATGTTGTTCGTATGAAACCCATGGTCAGAGATGAGCAAATAATACTAGGTACCGGTACCGAAGTTCCCAAACCGAATGATCTTACGTACCAATTCAGTACCGACTTTTGGCGTTCCTAGTACCGGTTCGCTACCGATTTTTACCTTCATATGCCGGTACCGTAATCGGTATTTTCGGTATCGGTTGCCACCGAGCTCATCCCTACCCCTAAAACTAAAAAAAGAAATCATTAAAAGTTGAAGAAAATCAACAAGAAAAAGTTGTATGATACCGTTGTTGTTTATACGACACCCGTGATCAGGGATGAGCAAATGGTACCGTGTAGCAGTACCGAATTTCCCGAACTAAAAGATTTTTAAACTCAATCCGGTACCGACTTTTGGCGTTTTCTGTATCAGGATGGTGCCGATTTTTACCTTCATGTACCGATGCTGAACCGGACCGTACTTGTATTTTCGATACCAGTATTGGTTGACACCAAGCTTATCCAACTGAGAAAGTAAAAAAAAATTAATAATAGAGTAACCTGCAATTTTAACCCCTGGGGTTTAGGCCAATTGACACTCTGACCCCCCTAACGAAATAATTGCAATTTTACCCCCCAACGTTGAGGTTGTGTCGCACATTTACCCTCGGCGTTAGTTTTGCTTAACAGTCAACATAACAAGGTGAGGGTCAAAGGGTAAATAGGTAATTTTGCCAAACCATTGTGAAGCTTCTTCATTACAACACCCTATAAGTAACATATGAAAGCATATTTACCCCCCACCTTCCCACCGATCCTCCTACAATCGATCCTTCTCCGGCGATCAGGCTCTCCGGTGACACACCTTCTCCGGCGATCAGGCTTCTCCGGCGACACCACATCCTCCGGCGACACCACTTCCTCCGTTGACACCACGTTCAGACCTTACAATGCCGGTTGTTTGTTGGCTGATCCGCTATGTCATCCGCCACACCGCAGGTACAATCGCCCAATGTTAGTTAATCAGGGTCGGATTTGGTTCACTGTTAGTTATTATCATGTTATAAACAGGGTTAGGGTCGGATTTGTGTCTGATTGAGTCTCATGTTAAACAGGGTCGGATCTGTGTACTTAACCCATAAATAAATTACAAAATACCAAATACAAATCCATATCATCAATTTATTAACTTAAATACACCATTTATGGCCTAGCGATAAGAGGCTTAGATTCTCTAATAGAGACTCAAGTTCAATCTTCACTTATGTCCAATGTTTTAGAAGACGTTAAGCGCTAGCTGGACGGTGGGGTACCGCCTATGGATTAATCAGATTGGGGCTTTTATGTATAATTTTATAAATTTATACATAAAAACATTAATTTTATACTTTTTATCTACAAAAATGAAAGTTTAGGGACCAAGTGTAAACTACTGAAAATAGAGAGGGGTTAAATGTTAAAACACCCAAACATTATTAAACCTAATCCCACCATCATTCTCATATGTCGTCTCCCATGTCCTTCGTTCATCAGACCCCAAAATTCTCCTTCATTAATCACAGTGACATCAGGAATCTCTTGGCTGATGTTGATTTCGCACAATGTAGACTCATTTTGACTCGAAATTGGTCCGATTTTGGTTCGAATTATGGTAAGAACACCTTTCCCCTTGAGCTATTAGGTCTAATCTTGACCCATTCTAATCCAATTGCTACCGGTTTTGACCTACTTTTGACCGACTAGGTCCGATTTTCAGCGGATTTCCATCGATTTTTCCCGACTTTGACCGACGTTGACTTTTACCGCCTAATTAGACCGATTTCAGAATATCCAGGCGGCAGACCTCCGACGAGCGACTAATCGCTGCCTAGGCGCCGCCTAGAACCGATCTCTACAACATTACTTATGTCACTTTGGTAGATTAGGCAATGATAGATAGAGCCTAGCCTGAGCCCACCCTGGTTTCGTCCCATTAAGTGGCAGTCGGCGGTATGATTTCCCGAGGGAACGCTCAAGTCAAACTCTGAAGCCAACGTGGGCCCGGTTAAAACAACATAGTGGGGCAACGGGCCTCTCAAATTTGGGGAGCGAAGTAACCTAAAAAAATCAAGAAAGTCACCGTTCTATAAAAAATCAATTTGTTAACTCGTATATTTTCAATCTCAAGTCCAATATGACACTTGTTCGACTCGCCATGCTTTCAATTGTCCTTGAAACGAATTTCAATTGGTTGTATTTGAGGCTATGTTAGAGCATTTTGTTGGTCCCTTGGATAGGATCTCTACTTTGGAAACTTAGTTGAATCGGATATGATTAATGCGCGGAATTCATTGAATCACACAACAGATATACGAGAACATATTCTACTCTGAATTACTGTCTGATCTTCTATTGATTGAATATGAAAGTGTACAAGCTCCTTAGAAAGTTCGGAAGGACATGAGTTTACCAGAGAGTGAAAGTATCCAAAGTTACAAATGAGCTGATCGAACAACTATTTATAGGCACAGTCAGGATAGAGTGAGTGCTGGCCGATCGGCTGGGCTAGCTGATCGGCTGACATTGCTGACCGATCGAACAGCCTGTTCGATCGGTTGGGCTGTCCGATCGGCTGGGCTAGCCGATCGGCTGGCATAGACAACACAAGTCAGCACTTAACAAAAACGCGTCATATCCTGACTTGCTTTACAAACATACATACAAACATAAACTATTCACAAACATACAAAACATGACTACATGCTGACGGAAGCTACAGACGTCATTGTACTAATAGACTCCCCCTCGGATGTAGGTGTAGTTCATTCCAGCATAGTCTTCAGTTCTTCCTGTTCCTCCTTCTCTCTTTTGCCTCCTCTTTTCTTCTCTTTCTTCTAACATCTTTCGTCTCTTGTGTCTACCTTCAGTCATCCACCATTTCCTGTACTTTGGGTCACCGTCACGCTTTCGATCCCATTTTGGAATTTTTTTTCTTCCGATTCAATTGCGTCTGATCTGTTGGTGGCACATACCCCATTCTTCGTCTTCCCAACTCAGCAGCTTTCTTTGCTATCTCCTTTGATCTTTGACTGCGTTTGTATCTCTTCAAGAACTCATCAATTTCAATACCTCTCCATTTAGACTTTCAGTATCTACCAGAATTGATGTCTTGAGCAAAGCACACATCCACAATCCCTTGATATTGCATTGCTTGAGCCTTGTCTTTGTTCTCATAAACAATCTTGTTAAGGAACAAGCGATCAATGTCTTTCTTTGAGCAGTTGATAAGCCACATTGGATCCAGTATACTGATTCTTCTAGATTCTCCCGTGGACTTGTCAAATAGAGAGATCACTGCTTCAACCGTTGTTTCATTGTAAAACCATCCTTGAAATATATCATGAAAATCTTGCTCGATGGTTCTAAGAGGCATGTTCTTCAGACACTTGGGCAGCTTTACATCCAGAGTTATATCTTTCTCTCCGTTTTCCAAAATTCTGACAATCTGCTTTGGATACTGTGGTTTCCAATCAGGATAACCATTCTTTGCTTGCAAGTTAATGTAGTTCCACAGATCTTGATCATGTTGACGAACTTCAGGACCATAGTAGAACTGTTTGATATTCTTTGTCTTTACCAATTCATCCACATCCCACCATGGCAGAGAAGCAATATCAGACAAGAACTCGAAGTATTGAACTCCTTCTTCTCTCCTGATGGCATACACTTTGAGATCTTCAAGGTATACCCAAGATAAAATATCTCCCCATGATAGATTTTTGCTGTGAGTAAAGTACTGAAGGGCTCTGAGAGTCTTTCTTGCTTTAGGCATATTCTTGAACCATTTCTTTCTTTCTTCTGCAAGAATCTCTCTCGGAACAGTTTCAGGAACACCTTCAGTGGAGATCTTTTCAACAATCTTTCTTTTAATCTCATCTTTATTTCTGTCTTTGAACATCTCAGCAAATGAAGGAAACGTCTCATCAACCCCAGCATAATGAAAATCAATTTCATCTTCGGATGAATCTGAAGCATCTTCAACAATCACATCATCATAATGATCTGCTTCAAATGCATATCTAGGCTCAAAGTCTTTTGCTGGTGACTGAGGAATCTCATCCTCAATATCAAACTTGAACTTTCCTTCTTCTAGCCCCAATTCCTCTAGCATTTCAGCTCTAGATCTTCTAACCTCAACCTCTCCTTCTTGTTGAACATTCAAGTAAATGACAGTTGGGTTTGAGAGAAGTACCTGATCAACATGTTGTTTTCCAGATGATGATGCTTCATTTTGTATATCATCCTCTTGCTCATTAATCTCATCATTCAATAGCTCTTCAATTCTTTCTTGAATAATTGGATCTTTGATTAACAACCCGGAAGCACCTTGATCATTGTCATCATCACCTTTATCATCTTTATCATTGCTATCATCAGCCTTATCATCCATTTGATCATCAACATTATCTCCATCTTCCTCTTCTTCATCTTCTCCAATTAACTCTACATCGGAGTCATCCTCAACAACTTCTCCACGAGCTTTCTTTGCCTTTCTACGCCTTTCTTTAACTTTCATCACACGAGCAACTTCTTGAACGTTGTAAGGCACATGATAGGCATCACCAACAAGAACAAATTGTTGTGTCTTCCATTCTAGTACACCACTTCTCCTTGCCTTTCTTTTTCTTTGAATACCATCAACCCTTCGAAGAATGTTGTCAATATCTACAGGCTCAGAAGACTCACCAACAATCATGAAGTCTGGTTCCTAAACTTCTTCAGCTTCAACCATTTCTTGTTCATCTTCAACTATTTCTTGTTCTTGAACTTCTACAATTTCAACCATTTCAATATCTTGTTGTGATGAAAAACCACCAATATCAGGTTGACTTGATGATCCACGAGCTTCTTGAGTATCATCAATCACACCTTTGTTCTTTTGGGTGGCTTCTTCAGCTAGGCGTCTTTCACGTTCTAATCTCCTTTCTTCGGCTCGTTTCACTTCTATCTCATTAAATGCAGCATGAACATCCATCTTTAAATGACTTTCCATGTCAGAGTATAACATATGAAGTTGTTCATCTTTCACAACCTTGTCTGCCTTCATGGCTTCCATTTCTAACTTCATCGCCTTCATTTCATTTGACGAAGCTTCACTCATTTCACTGAGAAGCTGATTGAGTGTTTGATTCACATCTTCTAAGTTCTTTATCTTTACATTCAAAGAAGCGATCTCTGTCGTCAATAGTTCAAACAACTTAGAATTATCATGAGCTTCATCCCTCATTTTGTTCATCGATTCATCTTGTTCTATCAGCACTGCTCTGACTTGATCATGAGCTTTCATGAGATTATCAACTTGTTTCTTCAAAATATCACGTTCTAATTCAGTCTTGGCTTTTTCTTTCTCCAACTTGTTAACCTTTTGTACCAATTCTTTGACTGCTTGATCGTTGAATATGTCGTAGTCTTCTTCAGGAATATCTTCTGTGTAAATTCCTGTGGCTTCTGGAAATCCTTCAAACATGTAATCAACCTTTTCTTTCTGATGAGATGATTCTGGTTTGTCTTGTGGAGGAGCACGTGGACTAGCAGCTTTAAACCCAGTGATTTCTACGTAATCATCACCACCTGTTTCTTTTTCAGCTACTGGTTCTTTTATTGATTCCACTTCAGGTTCTTTTGGTATCTCAACACCTTTCGTCTTCTCAGTTTCAAGAACCTTTTCTTTCTGAACGTGTTTCTCTTTCTTTCCACCTTTATCTTTATGAGGTTCAGCTCCTTGTTTCTTTGCTCTCACATTCCTTGGAATTACTCCAGCTTGTACTGCTTTCCGTTTCTTTACTTGTATCTTTGGCTGATCTGGTTCATAAGGTGAATCTTCTTCATCAGATGTTTTCTTCTTCTTTAAAGGTTTCTTTTTCAGCTGAACTTTTCCCTTTCCAAGAGTCGTTGGATCTAATTCAGATTCAGATTGAGTTGCTTCAGAATCATCCTCACTTGAACTTCCCTGAGCTTCAATCTCTGGTTCAACTCTTGTAACCTTCTCAACATGAGTACTCGATCCTTGAACTTGTTGTGCTGCTGCTTCCTCATTCCTTTTCATATAACTTTCAAATGATTGGTTTAGAAGACCAGCTCCTTGCTTAATGACCACAGATGGCTCTAAGACAGTTTCATCAATCAATCTCTGTTGTGGTTCCCCAGAAGACCCTACAAAAAAAATATTTACAGAGACGTTAGAAACATTTAATAAACATAAATTCTAACTGTCTTAAGTCTCCCCCTTTCACTATACCCTTATCTCCATCCTTAGGAATGGTAACTGCAGGGGATGACTTGGGTGTTCTCTTTCTTTTTCCATCTCTCACACACCACCATCTAGTCTTCTTCTCAGCCATCTCGCTCATCCTTTCATTTTCATTCTCTGAATCATTGTTATCATGCCTCCACTTTTCATTCTCAGGAGCAACATAATCTTTATCTTTGATTCTGCATATCATTTGCTTTGTTTTTGCGTCCTTTTCCTTAGTGATTCTTCCAATTGTAATATAGTTTACACTACTCAGCTACATGATATCATCACTGTTCTTTGGAAGATCCTTGATCTTATCATTGATTAACATCATGATGAATCTAGGGTACATGATGTATCTGTCTGCTTCATTTTTGCAATTTTCTTTCATGTAATCAAATATCACTTGAGAAATATTATACTTTCTATTCAATACCAGGCTAGTAATGAAGTTCATGATGTAATCGGGTACTTCATCATATGCTCCTTTTCTATGTGACATTGAATGCACCATGCAATGCATCAAGTACCGGTAAGCCTTTGAGAAATTCCTTTTAAGCATTTTTCCATTTATATGCCCAGTGAATCCCATTCTACACCACAACCCTTTGACAAGACGTTCTGACATGATTGTTGGATCATCATCAGAATCCTGTAAATTGAGAACTCTCCTAACATCTCCAACACCAAACTCAAACTCCACATCTATGTCTTTTCCAGCTTGGTCCTTCTTTCTCAACACTGCGTGTATCATTTTGTCAGATTCTTCAAATCTTGTTGTATCCCAGAAAGCTCTAACATGGGATTCATAAACTGCAGTTCTATTTGATAAAGCTTTTGCAACTCTGCTTTCTCTTAAAAATTTTGCCATCTTTTCAACCACCGTACCATTCGTGGTTTCAGCATCAATTACGCAATGTACATTATGACCTTTGTCTGTATCCTTTCCTCTTCCCTGTAAGTATATACATTATTAATCATTTGTACAGATATAGAGGCATAAGGATGAAAAATGAAATTTTTGAAAATTTTTCTAACACTGAGATTCTTTATGTGATAGTACTAGAGAATCGACTGGCCTGTTCGATCGAAGAGCATTGCTGTTCGATCGGTTAGTATATGTAGTGAGACAGTGACTGTTCGAACGGTTAGCATGTCTTCTTGAATCAAATGAGAAATGCTCTTCGATCGAGTGGCAGATGCTGTTCGATCGGCTAGCAGGTGCTGTTCGATCGACTAGCAGATGCTGTTCCATCGGCTGGTCTAGCCGATCGGCTGCCATCTTCATTCAAGAACAGTCATGAACACAAACAAAAGATTCAAAATTTTTATGCTAATTATAACAAATTAAGCACATATCCATGTTCCTAATGTTGTTGCGATCAAAACCCTATGTTCATCTTTGTCTAACTCGATCTATCCAGGGTTTAATTTTACAAAAACCTCTCCGACTACAGAACACACAAATTCCTAGATCTATCAAGATTAAGCAAGATTTAACACAAACTGAACAGGTAAACTTGTAGATCTAATCATTCCGAACAAAACCCTATATTCAAAATTCATCACAACTTCTTAAATCTTCCTAAATCTAAGATTAAAGAACCGACAGTGAAGAACACGAAGAATCATGGTGAAATTTAACAGATTTGGATGTGAAAACATACCTTTGCCATTGAGAATGATGAGCAAACCAACAATCCAATGAAATAATTGTAAAGAGAATCAAGAATCAGTGAAAATCAGTGATAAGTTTTGAGAGAATAAGTTAGTTCGATAGAACTGTGTAACCGTTTGACTGACCCTTGACCACCTATTTATTGGTGTCTTTGAAACGGCTTGGCTGTTCGATCGGCTAGCAATGTTGGCCGATCGGCTAGCCTGTTCGAACCAAGTAACCTTTTGACTTTCAAACAATTTGACTTTTTGACTGTGTTGATTTTATCAGTGTTTGAGAAATCCACTTAAGTATCTAGGTCCAAGTTAATGACCCTAGGTACTTAATTTGCCTACAAGTTCAACTTAATGACCTTGGTTGATTCGAGACAAAACATACTGATATTTTGTTCAATCTTTTTCTGAAAATTTACAAGTTTCAAATTAATGAACTTGCATGAACTTTTCATTTCTCTGTTTTATCAAGATTAGCTCCCAACTCATTTTCCAGGTTAGAACAACTTCCTGCATCTGCATCAGACTGTGAATCCGAAGATCAATTTTCTGCTTTGGTTTGTCGAAAAGATAAAGCAGAAAAAGAAAAATCTTTTTGGATTTTCAAATGCACACACTAGACTAGAAATGAATGATCAGAAACTAAAATACAGAATGCAATGAAAGTAAATTTTTACAAACATATTTTTGGTGAGCGTGTTAGGGAATCATATCAGCTGCCGACAAGTTACAAGTGTTGTTAAGCTTAAATTCATACTCAGAATTAAACAATTCACATAGATTGTCGATATACTGGTCTACTTTAAATTTTCACACAAATTTCAATTTATTCAGGATACGATTTAGATGTCTTAGGAACTTAACTCATTCATGTGTCCCACCTCTTGAATATACGCCCGTATCCAGATCCTAGGATTCAGTCTTACAGGTGAGTATACCACAGATGATATCTGTAAGGGGTTAAATGCGAGGGCCGTGATAGCTCAGGTCGATACTTCCGTATACGCAAAGAGATGACGGCTTCGACTTTTCGGTGTGTCCCCTTTAGAGGATCTTTTTGTTTCAACAGCACACAATTAGCATTTTGCAATGTTTCATTGTTTTTTATGCTGAGGGTGGTGCTATATTTCAAGCAAATGCGAAAAGTATTATTCGAGGACTAGGCCAGAACTTCCATTCAGCAGAAGTCCCGGAATAATACCCCAGATATCACTGAGTATAAAGACCTAGTATTTCAGAATAAGGGACCTTTCAAACGAGATTTCAGGGGTTACCTATATATCCAAGTAGTGTTCCCCACGAAATAAGTTTCGTTTTGAAATTTTAGGTTTATATCCCGAACAAGTTTAAATGTGTAAAAACCTATCGACACGTCATTAGTGAGACTGTTTAATCTTTTTAAATCTTTACAAATCTTTAGCATACCGTAACTGTCTAGCTGATGTACTATCATTTTCCCATTTTACACAAGCTCTTTTTCAATTTTCTACTGTTTTTGGATTTTTGAATTTCCTCATGTTTTTGGGTTTTTCAATTTTTTTTTATTGTTTTTGGATTTTCTGAAAGTATATACAAATATACCTATCTCCCCCTAAAGACCAAAACAGGTAAAAAATCGACAAACCAGTGCAGATTGTTTTTCAACATCATCTACAGTGGTATCCTCATTAACGCCAATGATTCCATCCGACACCGATAAAGGCATCATACCATTCAGTTTTAAAAGATATTTAAAACGTGTTTTATCAAATGCTTTGGTATGTAAATCAGCCTTTTGCTCGTCAGTGTGGATTTTCTCAATTCGTATCAACTTTTTCTCGAAACAATCGCGAATAAAGTGATAACGAATTTCTATATGTTTAGTTTTAGCGTGATGGACTGGATTCTTTGTTATATTAATTGCGGCCTCATTATCAACAAAAAGAGGTGTGTTAAGAAACTGCAAACCGTAGTCGCGCATCTGGCAGACACGTACTCCACTTCACATGTGGATAGCGCCACAGACGTTTTTTTCTTACACTGCCAGGTAACCAAACGAGGTCCAAAGAACTGGCATCCTGCAGTTGTTGATTTTGCATTGCATTGACTTTGCAGCATCCGAAATCCGAGTCGGAATACCCTTCGAGCGTAAAGTCGCCTTTTCTAGGATACCACAACCCCAACGATGGAGTTCCCTTCAGGTAGCGTAATATCCTCTTCACAATTACCATGTGCAAAGCTCTAGGGTTAGATTGAAATCTTGCTGCGAGGCACGTTGGATACATAATATCGGGTCTTGAAGTAGTTAAGTACATCAATGAACCGATCATGGAACGATAAAGTGTTTCATCTGCCCTGTCTCCGGTGAGATCTGGGTGAATCCCATGATTTGTTGCCAATGGGGTTGCAGCCGGAGTAGAACTTGACATCCCGAATTTTTCTGGAATATCATGAACGTACTTCGTCTGGTGAATGAAAATTCCCTCAGGTAGTTGATCAACTTGGAGTCCTAAGAAAAACTTCATTTCCCCCATCGATGACATTTCGAATTTTTGCTTCATAACTTGTTCAAAATCTTTGCACAAGATCTCATTCGTTGACCCAAAGATTATGTCATCCACATATATTTGAACTATCAAAAGATGTCCGTCGACCTCTTTGGTGAAGAAAGTGGCATCCACTTTTCCACGAACGAACCTGTTGGCTAGAAGATGTTGAGACAGAGTCTCATACCAAGCTCTCGGGGCCTGGTGTAAGCCATACAGTGCTTTGTCCAGCAAATAAACCTTGTTCTTGTGGATTGGGTCGGTAAAGCCCGGTGGCTGTCCGACATATACCTCCTCTTTGACCTTCCCATAAAGAAACGCCGATTTCACATCTAGTTGATATACTTTGAAGTTTTTCCAAGATGCAAAATGCCAGGAAAATTCTGATTGCTTCTAGTCGTGCCACAGGAGCGTACACTTCAGTAAAATCGATTCCCTCATATTGACTAAAGCCCTGAACAACGAGTCGAGCTTTGTTTCGCACAACAACTCCTCTGTCGTCTCTCTTACACTTGAACACCCATTTGGTGTTGATTTTCCTGTGACCATCAGGCAGATCCACCAGTTTCCAAACACCCAATTTTTCAAACTGGTTCCAGTCTTCTTGCATCGCATTGACCCAAGAATCTTCAGTAAGCACCTCTTTGTAAGTTCGTGGTTCGATCTGCGAAATAAAACAACTCAATGAAAATTCAGTTTGTAAAGGTGCTGCTATAGAATAAAAACTTGTAAGCCCTTGGTCAATTTGATGTCTGGTGCGAACGCCTGATTGCAGCTCTCCAATGATCAGCTCCTATGGATGATATGAAAGAGTTCTTGGCATTACTTCACTCGGACAACTACATCGCCTTCCAGATTAGTAACATTTTGGTTTGCACCTTGTTCACTGATAGGATTTGCTTGATCTAAAATCTGGATCCGCTCCCCCTCAGACTCTGAATCACTCTGATCAAATGTTGGACCGATATCGGGTGTTAAATCTTCATTTGTTGTCGTCTGATTATCGAGAGTTTGTTCTGAAGAAGTTTGTGGAATATCATCATTTTCTCCAGCATTACTAGGCCCTGCTTCATCGTCATTTGAAGTTTGCTGAGATCGCCTAGAATACTTGGCTGGAAATCTTTCTTCTGATGAATCATAATCTCTAAGAATATCCAATTCATCAAAGAAATCTTCTTCCTTTTCAGGTTCTTCCATCACATCAAACGAATCCCACAGAGTGTCGTAATGATAACGCAATGAATCTCCAGGGTTCTGTGGCGGCATCGTATGACCTTGACATTCAACATTTGCAGCTTCAATAATCCGCTTCTCACTTGGAACGAAGACACGTCACATAGGACTTGCATAACCAACAAATATACCCTCAATGCACATCGGACCAAACTTTCCAAAAGGTTCTATTACCGTACAGGGTGACCCGAACGGTTCAAGATACTTCAAATTAGGCTTGCGGTTATTGATCAACTCAAAGCATGTTTTGTTGAACTTCTTGACAGTAAGAACTCTGTTGAGCGTATAGCATGCGGCGGAAACAGCTTCTGCCCAAAAATTTAACGGAAGCTTTGAATCAGTAAGCATAGTTCGTGCCATTTCGATTAGTGTCCTGTTTTTGCGTTCTGCAACTCCATTCTGCTGCGGGGTGTATGGAGCACTAAACTCATGCAATATACCTCGTTCTTCACAAAATTCTTCCCTCTTGTTGTTCTTGAATTCAGTACCATTATCACTTCGAATTCTTCTGATACGCCTCTGGTACAGATTCTCAATCTTTTTGAACAATGCCATCAAACTGTCATACGTTTCATCTTTTGATTTCAAAAACGATACCCACGAAAATCTGGAATAATCATCAGTAATAACCAAACAGTAGTAATATCCTGTAATACTTTTGACATTCACAGGACCGAACAAATCCATGTGAAGTCTCTCCAAAGGTCTTGAAACTGAATTGACTTGCTTTTTAGGGTGTGACTTTTTCTTTTGCTTGCCTTTAATACAGCTAATGCACCCCCCTTCCAGATGAAAACCTTTGATGTGAACTCATGTAACCAAATCATTGTGCACCAAGTGATTCATTTTTCTTAGATGAATATGCCCCATCTTGCGGTGCCACAATCTTGATTCTTTCTCAGTTGCTCTCGACACAAAACAATGAGCCTGACCCGTGGTTGTCGTTGTTACACTCATATCCAACACATACAGATCATTGACTCTTGGTGCCCTCATGATGATCCATTCCTTAGGGACAACAAATCCTGGTTTCAAAATCAAGCATTCTTTGTCAGTGAAGTGAGTGGTATACATTCTGTCACAAATCTGCGAGATACTCAGCAGATTATTCTCCAGCTCAGCAATGTAGTTAACTCTTTTAAACGTTACAATCCCACTGGATAGCGTTCCTTCACCAATAATCCTACCACCTTGATTACCAGCGAATCCAACATAACCTCCATTGATATTCTTCACATCGTACAGCAATGATGTCTTCCCTGTCATGTGCCGAGAAGCTCCATTATCCATAATCCAACGTGAAATGGATCTTGGAAGCCCCTGCACATTTCAAAAATATTTAATTAGATTTTGATGCTACCCAAGCCTCCTTTGACTCGGGTAACTTGACATTGATGTGAGTTGTTTTTGTGTAAAGTGGTGGAAAATTTTTGTCACTTATCTTCAAGCTCTCCTCAGACCCAATCTCAACCTCTTTATATAAAGACACATCCTTTTTCAGAGGTTGACCAGATGATTGGTCTTTTTTCACCACATACTTTTGACTTTTGTTTCTCAAGTTTCTCGTATAAATCCAAAGGTACATACATCTTCTTTGTTGAAGATGATGATTTTTTAGTCTCAGAAACCTTTGGTTTTGGAGAACTTTCTTTCTGCTCAACACCTTTTGGCTTCCAAGTTTGTTGAGATGAGGCAACTCTTTTGTAAAATCTGTCATTTTTAGTTACCGCATTTTTAATAGGTTCAGTTTTGAATTTAATGTTTTCAATTTTCAAAACATTTTTCTCAACAAACATTGGTGCTTTCCCTTTCACATCATCTTTCTTTCTTGGACATGTCACAGCTTCAGTCTTGGATTTCAAGTTGGTACACTTTCGTGCAATATGTCCAACTTGATTGCATTTAAAGCATGTTCGGGAGTCAACAACCCGACTTGAATTTTCAGACTGAGTCTGTGACGCCTTCTTTTCGAAAAACTCTTCATTTGATTTTTGAAAAACTTTAGATTCTTCTTCACAAAATGAACTTGAACCATTTACAAACACCTTTTTCTCCACAAACCTTTTGTATTGAACATTTTTCTTTTGATAATTCTTACCACCCTGATAACCACCTGACCATTTGTTTTGATAATTGTTACGAGAACTTGGTGATATAACAGGCTTCTTGTAGTAATTTTTATCTTTTACAAAATTCTTTTGCCTCTTTGTCTGGTTCAAGCTTTTCACCTCAGACAGATTAATTTCTGTCAATTTGAACACATTTGTCAATTTATCAACATTTACATTCTCCAGTGGAAACTCGGAATCCGAATACAACTTATCCGATCCCAACATCTTGTACATGACAAGATTAGGTTCATCATTTAAGTTGTTTTTGGTTTTGAGTTTCGGAATGTAATTATTCAAGAAACACTCATCATCTTCATTTGAATCAGACTCCAAAACACTTTCAGCCATGCTTTTAACAATATCAGTCTGAACACTATCATCAGATGATGATGACGAAAATGTGATATCAATTGACTCTTGAAGTTTTATTTCATTTAAATCTTCTTCACCATTAACCAGCCCGGACTTTTTCTTTGAATAATTGTTTAAAACTGGTGGTGGAACTTGATGATATCCCACCCCTGTTCCATCCGAAAATACATCTTCGCCTGCTTTGTTTTTCCCGATGGGTTTGGGAACAATGTGCTGCAAAACAAAGCTTGCGGAGTTGTAGCTGGTTAATTTCAATTGGATGCGTTCATTTTCAATTTTTTGCTTCTTGGAACTAAAGCTTCAGTTTAGAAATTTCATCCACTTGTTGATTAATTAACTCTTCTTTCACCCTAAGCACTCCCGACAGTTGAAGATTTTCTTTTGTTGTTTTACCATTTCGTTCATCAGAATCTTTAACCGTTCGTTTAAGCTTCTCAAAATTTTCGGTGATGTGACGATTTTCATGTATTAGTTTTTCATTTTCTTTCCTAGTTCTTTCTATGTCCTTTTTTTTTACTTTCAATTTTTTCAGTTAACTCTTTTGCTCGATCGTTTGAAGCTTTCAACATTTTATCCCGGTTTAAGATCTGAGCTTCAACCTCACTGACTCTTTTTGTCAGATCTTCAACCTTTTTGTTGTTAAGGTAAGCAATAGTACTACAATCTTTGCAGTTTTTCATGCAATTCTTGCAGTTACTTTCAATTTTAACTTTCTTACCTGACACTTGGTTTGTATCAATCTGACTAACCTGGCTTTTTGACTCAGTTCCAGAACTAGAAACTACCTCCAGTTCCTTTGCAGCAAGAACTCTGTCAGCCATCTTCATCAGGTTCTCAGCTTTGAGCTCCTGTGATGTATCTATCAACCCATCATCAATCTTCTTTGTTTGTTGCTTCTTTTCTGCCTCTTTCTCTTTTTCTTCTTTCTCTTCCACTTTCTCTTTACCGCTTCCCCACCATTCTTTCTGTCTGGCTTCTTCTTCTTCTTCAGCAAATTGCTGAATGAGTGCATCAACACTAATGGAATCAGGATCAACTGCGATATTTCCTTGTGGATCAAGGTAGCATTCTCTGTCGGCATCCCATCTCTTTGCCCTTTTGGCTTCTTTGTACGTGTTGTAGATTCTGCTCATTCTTGTTTGGGCTTTCATTCTTCTGTTCACAAACTTTTCTTCTTCCGTTCTGTTGTCTTTAAGCGGAACAATCTTTGTTGCTGCAAACGCATAACCAACTGCGTCTTCCTCAGGCAATAGCTCACTCCAGTTATATCCTTCATCGTCATGAATGACTGCAAGAGCTCTAGACTTCTCTTTGTCTTCAATCTGCTTCAACCTGGGAGGTTCCGATTTATTCTGATGACAGATTGCTTTCTTGTAGTAATCTTCTCGGAACGGATTAGCAGAATCATCAGCATAATCGTTTCTGCACTCGCGTTTAAAGTGACCTTTCTGTTTACATTTGAAACATGTCACCTTTGATTTGTCAAAACCCAATTTGGTAGAAGGTCCACCAATAGACTTCCTTCCAGTTATCTCCATGAAGCGTTGAGCTCTTCTTACAACACTGGCCATACACCACCTTATATCGATCAATTCCATCTCCTCCGGATCGATTTGATCATAGTCTTCTTTTGTAAGGTTGGTGTTGCCTATCTTCCCGGCCACAAGACTCTCAAATGATTCTAGCACTGAAGCTAAGAAGACCATCTGTTGCTTTGCTGACTCCTTACTGAAATTTCGACCATTTTTCAAATCCACAACGATATTGCATTGAAATACATTCTTTGGTGCTGATTGCTGTTGACTTGAAGTACTAGAAGATGATCCTTGACTTAAAGCATTTGAAGACATTCCTCCATGAAAACCAATGTTTAAGCTTTCTTGATTTGTTGGTTGTGAACTTTCTGCTGTGAAGGCTGTTTTGGGAGACACAGTTTTTGGAATCATGCTCTTTGGATAATACAGTTCCACATTTTGCTGATATAAAGAGTGATTGACTTTATTTGTTTTCTTTATCTCCAGCTCATGACTCTCTAGTATTTCAATCAGCAAATCAACCGTTAGCTCTTCTGACTTGATTGTATTCTTGATCATCAATGCAAAGTATTGCCACTCCATATCGTTAAAGAGTCAAACAGCTTGTCAACTAGCTCTTCTTGAGAATATACGACTCCATGTCTTGCCAACTCCAGCTTTAGATGCCCAAATCGTTCAATCATTTTAGAAACAGACTCATTTTTTAGACATCCGAACAAATCAAACTCTTTTCTCAGTAATTTCTTTTTGTTTTTGATTATTTCAGCAGTACCAACACATTTAGTTTTTAATTTTTCCCAAAGATCTTTTGCGTTTGTGTATTCAATCAATGAGATTATGTCTTCTCTCACTGACTGATGTATCAATGCTATGCACTTCTGCTCAGCCACAAAATTTTCTATATCTTCACTTTCTGTCAAATTTTCACAATCTACTCTTCCATTGTTGAAGCCGTTCTTCAAACTTTTCCAGCTCGGGTATGCGAAAGCCTTTAACCATTCATCAAATCTTTTGGCCCACCTGTTATACTCTTCGATCGCCATCAGCTTTGGTGGTTTATTATATGTTCCATACGCGCTTTCTACTCTTAAGTCATCGGACAAAGTCTTCTTTGTACTTGGAGAATTTCCATTCGTTCGGTTTGACGTATCATCTCCAGAATTTCCAGCGAATGCATACATGTCACTAAAAGGATTCATGAATTCATCCATTTTTAAGTACCTGAAACAATTTATCAAACACTTAGAAAAAAATTTTGTGATTTTTTAAAAATCTAACACAAATGCACTTGGATCGAATGACTTGTTCGATCGAACGGTATACACTCAATCGGTTAGCTTGTTCGATTGGCTTGTTCGATCGAACGACTTGTTCGATTGAATGTAACATCAATCAATTACTGTTCGATCAGTCGGCTTGTTCGATCGGCTAGCAATATGACGTCAACATGAAATATCAAATATCAACAATGTTGTCCGATCGATTAGCTTGTTCGATCGACTAACACTGATGATGTCAGCAACACTTTCTGAATGCAATCTAACGGAAATTGTCCGAACGATTATCCGAACAAGTTGATGATGTCAGCAAGTCTAAGAACAGCTAGGTCGTCCGAACGGCTGACATCAGCAACCAAGAACAGTTTTTCATAGTTTTTGATGAATTTGAACAAGTTTTTGAACGAATTTTGTTATGAAAACTTGAAGGATTATACTTCTGATGATTGCGAATCGATCTATAGCAACTTTATCAAATTTTAACCGTAAAATCACTCTCAATTTTAAGTTTTTCCGATTTTATGGTGACAAAATGAAAAATAAAGCTAGATCTGAGTAGAAAGTAGAAGAATCTGTCAAATTTCCGGTGAAATTTGAGTCAAATCGGCAGAAATGACAAATCTCCGGTGAAATTTGTCTTCAAATCAGCAAACACAGCTCGAATTCCGGTGAATTCGTCTTCGTAGATCTCGATTCAGCTTCCTGATGCTCTGATACCACTTGTTGGTCCCTTGGATAGGATCTCTACTTTGGAAACTTAGTTGAATCGGATATGATTAATGCGCGGAATTCATTGAATCACACAACAGATATACGAGAACAAATTCTACTCTGAATTACTGTCTGATCTTCTATTGATTGAATATGAAAGTGTACAAGTTCCTTAGAAAGTTCAGACGGACATAGTTTGCCAGAGAGTGAAAGTATCCAAAGTTACAAATGAGCTGATCGAACAACTATTTATAGGCACAGTCAGGATAGAGTGAGTGCTGGCCGATCGGCTGGGCTAGCTGATCGGCTGACATTGCTGACCGATCGAACAGCCTGTTCGATCGGTTGGGCTGTCTGATCGGCTGGGCTAGCCGATCGGCTGGCATAGACAACACAAGTCAGCACTTAACAAAAACGCGCCATATCCTGACTTGCTTTACAAACATACATATAAACATAAACTATTCACAAACATACAAAACATGACTACATGCTGACGGAAGCTACAGATGTTATTGTACTAACACATTTATATCTCTTCCACCAAATTTACCCTGTAATCTATACTCACTATTAAAGGAGCTTAGATGATGACCTCACTTTACTTACGTGTCAACTTCTTAGCTATGCCACGTAGTCCTCGCTGATGTCATAATTACAATTTATTTATTATATATAAATATTAAAATCGGATTTTTTAAATATATACAAACTAAAAATTTTAGGAGGCAAATTTGAATTGCATTGGAAGTTGTATGGCCATTTAATGCACATCAGAACTAATTAAATCAACTCTCTCTTTCTTCTCAATTCAAATTCACAACCCATTTCTCTCTTTCTTCTCTCTTCAAAGTTATTCTCCTCTCTTCTAAGTTCAGGCGATTTCTAGGGTTTGTGTTTCTTCTCGATTCAAAAAGCTTCAAGTACATGCCTGATGAGGCTCGATTTTTTAAGGCGTACGATGAGCTGCGGCGGCTAAGGTTCCGTTGGAACCCAACGACGGAGGTTTTCTTTTTCTGCGGCATTCTCTTTATTGTTTCTCATGGTTTGTTCCTCGATTTTGAGGTTTACTTATCTAATTTTAATTTTATTGCCAGGTATCTATCTATATGATTTTGAGTTCGACGGAATGGGTCAGTTGAATTTTTAGTCAACTTGCAGATGACACTTCTTGGAGTCAGTTGGATATTTTAATTTTATTGCCAGGTATCGCCGCTTGGAACTTCTATCAATTTTATTAAACAACCAGCTGAGGTTGTTTAACTACTTTATTTTCATCAATTTTACTATTTTTTTCGTTGAGTTTTATCTATTTTTGATTAGTGGATCATCATGTTTATTTGTTTATTTGATAGAAGTAAATTCTTGATTACTGTACCACCCATCATGTATGCCCTCCACCTGTTTGTTAAAAAGCCCCACTCAGTTGTTTTTTTTTTTTTTTTATTTTATAGAGTTTGGATAGTTTTGAGTTGAATAATTTTGTTGATATGTAGTTGTGGTCTGGGTAACTTTTAGTTGTGATTTATGAGAGCTTTAAATTTTTTGATGTGTTTATATGTTTTGTTTTTCATTTTTGGTTATGAATTTCCAGGGAACGAGGGGTTAATCGGGCTTCGTTTATGGATAATATGAAGTCGTATCAACAGAGACGAGGGAGTTTCGTCCCTCTATCACCAACACAAATGCTTTGGTCGAGTGAAAATGGTACAAGTAACAAAGATGACAAAGAGAAAGGTCTCAATGTGCAAGTTGTTCTGCGTTGCAGGTCTGTTTCGAGTAGCGTTTGTCCTATCTTTCTTTCTTTAAGTTGACATAAATGAGAATCTTGGTTTGGAGCATCCATAGTTATTAGTAGCGCTATAACGAATAGCGTAACACCGTCCTTGTGAAAATGATTGCCTACTTGCTAACCAAGATATGGGTGTCATAATTTATGTTGTTAATTAGGTATTACAACTAACTTTTCTTCAAAGAATTGAATCGATCAAAGGACAGTACATGAATTTATAATGGAAATTGAAGTTCTGACCCATGTGTTGGGTTAATTACCATGAAAATGGAATGGAATTGTTATTTTTATGTTATGTTAACTTTTGAAATTCATTTCTAAAATAAAATGTTAATATTGGCAATTGTCTAAATTTCTCTTTATTTGCTAATAAAGTAATACTATTAAGTAACAATGTCAACAGTGGTGGTGATGATGATCTTTTTATGATGCAGACCCTGATAACAAAATAACCTTACCGAGTTGGGGTACTGCTCCACATCATGGTGGCGTAATAGGTGATTATGAGTAGGTCTATCTGGAAGTTAGCTCACATTGTTGACGGTAGTAAAGTGTAATTCGGATTTTTGGATTTTATCTTCACTTTCTCTAGAAGCAAGCTGATATACAAGTTCGAGTCTTTTATGATTCTTAGTTTTCTATATATGTTATTATAATTTTAAAGTGTAATTGTTCAAATGACTCAAAACTTCTATGCTAAATTTAATTGTTGGGTACTAGAATGAACTTGACAATATTATCACGACCTGTATTATCAGAATATAATGATGTATGTTTTATATGTTTGTGACTTAGGTTCATATAGTTTCAAGTTGGTCATTTAATCTTGGATTGATGTTGCTAAAGATTACACCACTGCATTTGGTGGATTCGTTCTTGGTATTGGTTAACAAGGTAATGCATGGAGATTTAACTAGGCACATCTCTACATCTTTTATGAATCCTAATCTGATTCTAACCATCCTTCTTCTTGATTTGTTCCTTCATGTTGATGTGACATAGAAGGATGAGAATCCGAGTCTAGATTCGACTTGCCAGGTTTGTATTCATCTTTTAATCGTTATATATGTTTTTTAGGGTTCTTACGTGTGCTTGTAATTCAGCGAGTTTATTCATATTAGGAGAAATAACGGAGAAATTGTCCTTGATTGATTTTTGGGAGCCAAAATTGAGTGTTAATTTAGGGTTTGTTCTTGCGTAAATCGCATGATAAAGGATTCCTAAATCAAGTCGATTCACTTCCAGGTATGTCGATTCTGACTTTTTATTTGTTTCATCACCTCAATTTCTAATAATTTTTGACTGTTTCATCTAATATGAGGAAGACGGTGATGATGCTGGTGACCTGAAGAGGAACGATGAGAATGACATGGGTTGATTTAGGGTTTCTCTTGGTCTTATGAAGGTGGTGGTTTAACACCACAACGAAAAGTCGACGGCTAGGTTTCCAGCAGCACATAGATCTGACCAATTGTGGTTTCGGCCAGTATCGGTAAGTTGTTGATCCTTCTATGGTTAATCAAGCAAACTACAACCTACACCCACCCACCACTATTTATTTCTTGAATAATGAGATAAAAAAGAGATTTGATCTTCATTTTTTCTTTATATCTTTGTAGCTCTGATGGTTAATCATTAATTATTTGTGTGTGTTTCAAGGTTTTTTCATACGTGTTGCCGGATTTTGAGACATGGAATCAATGATATTTTGGCCTTGAATAATAGTTGAATTGAGAGAGAGAGAGAGAGAGAGAGAGATAGATGACGGGGATGGTGATGCTAACAAGAGGAGGGTGAGGAGGTGGTGAAGGAAGAGCGATTGCCGAGCAGTTTTTGGCGACAATGACAGATGCGAAGCTGTATGCTGAGCGTTTCGCTGACCTTGCTGAAAAATTGGGCTTTGATGGGTGGCTGCTAATTCAACAACGCTGCTGTGCAAAACACGGTATGATTTCGAAATTCTCACATATTATTCAAATTAGTATGTTCATCTAATAGATTTTGTTTGTATTTTCTATAGATATATACTCGATTATATCGTATTTAGGGATTTTAACATTCATGTCGTTTTAGATGATCTTATTTATGTTTAGATATTTTTTTCCAGGTCGTTGTTTTAGCCGTTCGTGGATTCAATTGCAAGGTCTCGATGGATCTGTCACTCTTCAGGGTAAGAGTTTCTAATTAAGAGTGCTGATTGTGGATCAATGAAATAGGAATTGATTTGTATTGTTTTGGTTTATGTTTTTTTTTTCATTAATGTGATTGTTTAGGTTTTTTTTTTCATTAATGTGATTGTTATTTGCTTGAATGTAGACCCAATTGGATACTTGAATTTTGTCATATATATATACATATATATATATATATATATATATATATATATATATATGTTTATATATATTGATGTGTTTGGTTTGGAAACTTTGTGCAACATATTGCAAACTTGGCGGGCAACAAGAAGTTAGTATTACAAGTACCCGCATTCAATGTTATTAATGGTGGATCACATGCTAGAAACAAGCTTGCTATGCATGTATAAGTCTTTATTACATACGCACTTTTTTATTTACTTAACGTTTCTTGATATTGAGTTGCGTTTTTTTTAGGAATTCATGATTCTTCCTACTCGTGCTTCGACTTTTATGGAAGCTATGAAGATAGGCGTTGAAGTATATCATAATTTTTGGTGGGTTGAAGCATATTTCTTGAAATTTTTAAATCTGCACCTTTGTTTGTGATTGTTAATCTTTCGCACGCGTTTGCAGTCTGTTATTAAGAAGAAATATGGTCAGGATGCAACCAACGTTGGCGATGAAGGTGGTTTCGTCCCTAATATTTAGGTAGTTATGGTTTTAATTTGTCATATATCATTGTGCCATTTAGTTTTGGTTTGTTGATTGTCGTTTAACACAATATTGTCGTCTTGAAATTTAGGAAAACAAAGAGGGCCTCGAGTTGCTCAAGTCAGCCATTGCTCAAGCTGGTTACACAGGAAAGGTGATTAGGTTAAAACCACTCATTTGCATTAGTTTCCTTGGATGAACGATATTTTTTTAAAATCTTACAGCTATTTTTTACTTTGGGGGTTAAAATACCAAAATAAATTTTAGATCACATGTTGGAAACAAGCTTGCTATGCAGGTATAAGTCTTTATTACATACGCACTTTTCGATATACTTAACGTTTCTTGATATTGAGTTGCGTTTTTTTAGGAATTCATGATTCTTCCTACAATCCTACTGGTGCTTCGACTTTTATGGAAGCTATGAAGATGGGCAGTGGCGAAGCTTGAAAAAAAGTTCGGGGGGTCGGAAGGTAACAGACCTAAAAAAAATTTCTATCGCGTAGTTTCGAGGTGTATGTTCGGGTCGGACGTCGGTGATTCGACTCGGGTCGGGTCAAACATTAATATCAAACAAAAAAGGTTCTCAAATATTAAAACGTAAACATTGTTTAACAAACAAAGACACCAAAACATTAAAAAGGAGAGAGGAAGGTGGGCACCCGGTTCTCCTGGATTAGAATTATAGTTCTGCCCGTCTTCCCCATAGCATAATCTAATAACAAAACAAGTTAACAAATCACCCTAAATTTTAAACTCTAATTTCTATCTAAACCAAATCACAATAAGATTAAACAAATAAAATTAGACATAGTTACAGAAAGATTCAACAAGTTTAGGGCAAAAATTCAGACCAATTTCACCCCTAATTTCAACCTAAATCACATAATTTGGAGCACTAAATTAAACCTAAAGATAAAAAACACATACATTTAACCTTATGAAGATTGAAGAAGTCGAACAAGAGTACAAGACCACAACAACGAGCAGCGTTTTGGCTTCTGTTCTCGAACAAGAAACTGAAGTCGAACAGTTCTGGAACCTGCGTTTTCCCCCCTTCTGCAGTTCTGGCTTGTGGCTTCTGTTCTTCTTGTCGATGTCCCAAAGTAAACGAATTTGGGTTTTTTTTGGATAGGTTGGGCTATACAATGATTTGATTTGGATTATATAAATATACATTCTAGTATTCTACCAAATATAATTATTTGGGCTAATTAAATATTTTATTTGGGCTATATAAATAAAAAATTAAAACTGGGGGTCGAAAACGTATATACCTAAATTTTTTTTATAAAACCGGGGGGTCGAAAACGTATACACCTACAAAATCCTATACGAAACGTATATATATATAACACTACTGGCCGAAAAGTTCGGGGGGTCGGGCGCCCCCTCCCGCCCCTTAAATCCTATGCCCCTGAAAATGGGCGTTGAAGTATATCATACTTTAAAGGTGGGTTTATGCATATTTCTTGAAATCTTTAAATCTGTACCATGAAAGATTGATCTTCAGCTTCATATATTATAATTAATTCATGGGGAATTAGTTGTAATAATCCCACCTAAACCTTATTGGCCATTAATAATCCCACCTCTGAATATTCACCCCACCAGTCCCACCTTTCACCTATTTTTCCTACAATGGTCCCCCGTTAAAAAAAAACTTAACGGAGTTAAGCTTTTTTCCAAATTACAAACAGATTTTTTAGGGCTTTTGATCAGAATGATGATACGAATCCATTGATGTAAAACTTACTTCGAAATGGTGCTCCGAGTGACTTGATTTTGGTTAATTGGAAATTTAAACACCCGAATTGAAGCGCCGTTTTCATCGTTTGGAGCGCCGTTTCGAGGCAAGTTTTACATCAATGGACTCGTATCGTCGTTCTAATCAAAACCCCTAAAAATTTGTTTGTAATTTGTAAAAAAGCTTAACTCCGTTAAGTTTTTTTTTAACGGGGGACCATTGTAGGAAAAATAGGTGAAAGGTGAGACTGGTGGGGGGAATATTCTTAGGTGAGATTATTAATGGCCAATAAGGTCTATGTGGGATTATTACAGGCCAATTTCCCATAATTCATTGATTTTTTTTATTAATTGTGGTTGTAGATTATGATCATTTTGTTTGATATGGGTTTGTGTTTGTTTATCGATTACTTACCTTATTTTCTATATCAAACATGTACACTAAAACAATAAACATTTAACATTGTTTTATAAAGATATGTAACTAAACACAAAGAATTTAAATAATATATTATACTATGTTTTTTAGTATTTGATTCCGATCGTTATTAGAACAAACCTGTGTATTCACACGGGTGTACACCTAGTTCCCTTAAAAACACATTTTTTCTCTCTACTTTCAATTAAACAATATTTTTATACCTTTATCGTTACTTTTTCTCTTTCATCCACTTACCACCACTTTCAAAATATATTAAAATTTTTTTAGAGAATAACCAATGCCCCCTCAAATAGACAGATGGACAGTAACATTTTCTCTCTCCTCCACACACAACCACTTTTATAATATAAAAACCACTTCCACAAAATTTGGTGGATGGGTTGTGAATGCTCTTAATATTGGTGATATATCATCAATCAACACTGATATATTGGTTATCGGTCCTCATATAAAAATATTTGTGTCAAATATCGGTACCAATATGATTAGCGATCTTGACCAATATATCACCGATTTTCCTAATATCAGTACATTTCTTCGTAATTTTACCATTCGTCTTTCTTCTTATTGATGCTATTAGTGTTTTTATTATTAATTGTTGGTGTTTTAAGTCTTAATCAGTTCATACTTACTACAATTGTTAGTGTTGTTTTGCAAGTTGCAAAAAGTTAACTTGTTAATGGTAGGAGAATATACTGAATTGTTAGTGTTAAATTGCTATATGTATAAATTCTGCACGATATTAAAATTACCGATAACCCACCGCTATAACCTATATTTCAAATATCGGTCCTTGAACAATATATGATATTTTATCGCATTAACTGCATAGATTTTAGGGTGTATTTTATCGCATTAACTGCATACATTTTAGGGTGTGTTAGTTGTTAGAAACTATAATTCTTTTTATTTATTGAGTGTATTTAAAATCTGTTTTTTTTTTTTTTTTTGAATGGCAAACAGAATTTTATTACTCATCAAAAGCTTACATCGACCCTATAGCAAGATACTACAGGAACCGAATGATTAAGAACATTTACATATGAAAAACAACAAACCGAATTTATTTAAACCATGAAAAGTATTTCCACTCCTCCCATGACGCTATTTGTATCTTCGTTCTTTGCTTCATCCACTGGAACGACTCCTCTTTTATGTCCTCGATTATTTTAAAAACCGCTTCACCTCTCTCTTTGAAGACCTTTGAGTTCCGATTCTTCCATATACGCCATGCCGTAAGTGTGAAGACCGCGTGTATGCTTTCTTTTTCACTTTCGGCCATTGAAGATCGTTTACGACTTCAATCATTTCTTTTATTGTATCTGGTTTTTAATGTGTGTAAAATGCAACATATAAATTACATCAAATGAGGCATAAAACTAACCCTTTTTAAGTACTAATGTTGAAAAAAGAGTGTTTTTGTCTTCCTTTTGTATTTACAGGATTAAATGAGCTCAAATTAACAAAAGAAGCAAAAAGACAGCTAAATCTAACATAAATACAAGAAAAGGAACATAAGTGGATTGCCCGACCCCTCGACAGCATCCTCCCAAGCAAAATAGAGAAGGCAGAAGACTAAACACGCCCCGTGCTCAGCCAGCACGGGGCCGTGCCCAAGAAGCAGCAGAAAAGACAAACCTATAGAAGCTTCTATTGCCCAACACGGGGCCGTGCCCGGTGAACATGGGGGCGTGGCGAAAGTACTGCAGGCACATTAATTGTAATTGCGAATTACAATTAATGAAGAGGGAGAATGTCAGACAGGCACGGGGCCGTGCCCAGCGGACATGGGGCCGTGCCCAGCCTTCTGTTCAGCCTATAAATAGGAGTGCTTGGTTTCATTTCAACTCATCCCTTGGCACACCACCTCTCTCACACTTCATCCACCACCCACCACCATCACAACACCATCATCCACCACCATCATCCATTGTCCATCATAGAGTGTGTGAGTCGTCTCGGGATCCAAGATTAATCGTAAGAGTTCTTGACAATCAAGGCCATGTTTGCCTAAGTCTCTTACATCACTTGGTGAAGACAAGTGTTTAGTATAATACTTTTTATTTTTAATCTTTTGCACTTTTTATTTGGTTTTGTATTAATGACTTTAATAACTAGTTGCTTATGTTGAAGGTGACTTTTCCTTATCGTTTGTCCGTGGTGTCTTGGCGTTAATTTACTGTCTATATAAAATAAAAGATTTTCACCATTCATATCTCCAGGGTCTATATGGAGGTATGTTGGCTACCTGGTCGGGGGTTAAGGGAACGGTTTGGTAAGGGTCTTGCCCTTGTTCAGCGTTTAGAGGTCCTGCAAGGGACCTGGGTCAAATTTAGTAGGATCTCCTTCAATACCCATAGGTATTAGATGGCGGGGATCCAAACTCTTTGACCCCCTCATAAGTTAACTACTATTAATACTATAACCCGGCTATTTAGGACTGTATCCCTGCTGACTCAGACTACTTAGTCGAGGGTAACGTCACCTCCAAAAGAGGGGCCTACCATAATTTGCATTAATAACTTAATTCATTATCTTTCAATAATCCGACCCTTTAGGATTATATCCTTGCTGACTCAAACTACTGGGTTGAGGGTAACGTCGCCTTCAAAAGAGGGGCCTACTACAATAACTAAGATAATCTCTTAAACAAGTGCAAAAGTGCGAAAATAATCAAAGGTTATACTAATACACGAGTCGGATCCAAGTGATTCATCTTGTCTATCTGTTTTTATGTTATTTTTATTTTTCAGCATTTAGTTAGTTTTATTTTTCTTAGTTTAAAAATCTTTTCTAACATTTTGATTTGGTTAGACGTTGAGGATAAACCGGTATTAAAAGCTCTTGTGTCCTTGGACGACCTCGGTATCTTACCAACACTATACTACGTCCACGATGGGTGCACTTGCCCATATGTGTGTTTAGTGTTAGTAAATATTGTGTTTTATAAATTTAAAACTTGGCTAAAAGTGTAAAAAGGGCTTAAAATATACATCTAAATTATAACACACTTCACGCACATCAAGTTTTTGGCGCCGTTGCCGGGGACACAAGGATTTTAAGAAAGCTTAAAATCGACGGCCCAATCAGTTTTTCAAAAACCTTTTTAAAACGCGCGCACATTTTTCTGCATTTCTAGTTTAGTTTGCATTTACAGTAGCCTGAACATGGGGCCGTGCTCATTGAACACGCCCCCGTGCTGCATATTTTTAGTTAGATACCCAGATACAGAGTCTGAACACGGGGCCGTGCTCACTGAACACGCCCCCATGTCCAACGGGACCAGTAACTTTAATTAAAACGCCCATATACAGATCCTGTACACGGGGCCGTGTCCATTGAACACGAGGCCGTGTCCAGCTTTTGTTTCCAGCTTTGTTTTTGTTTTCTGGTCCCGAGACTCAGTTGTGGTCTGTTGAGTGATTCTTATGGATCAATACTCAGGAGGCTACAACTACACCTATGAGGAGGATGATTATATGAGAGACTATTGTACTAATTGTGGAAACCCGCACTCGGTACAATATTGTAACTTGTTTCAACCATCCACTTCTTACAACCATTATGAGGAGCCCAGGTACGAGCCATCAACTTCATACACATCCTATGAAGACCAAAGGTATGAACCTTCTCCCTCATACTCATATTTTGATGAACCAAGGTATGAACCTTCATACTCATACTTTGAGGACTCAAGATATGAGCCACCACCTTCATACACTTATTATGAGGAACCATGGCGTGAACAACCCACCTCATATGAGTACTATGAAGAACAAAGTTTCGACCCTTATCCATCATATACTTACAATGAAGAACAATGGTGTGAACCATCTACTTCATATGGGTACTATGAGGAACCAAGGATCGAACAACTGGATTCAAGCTTTGAGGATCCCAATCCTTTCTCTATGTAGGATCGGACTTCGACCTAAATGAGTCGTTCGGAAGAACTCAAATCCGTTTCAGCGGCGGAAACAAAGAAACGGACGTATACACAGCTTGTATCACACTTTAATCCTCTTGTATATTGATATAACAGCGATTACAGTAAGAGGAAATACCGACAGCACCTCGGTATCAGTTCTGAACAACGTTTCAAATGACATGAACAAAGACCTATTTATAGTAAACTATGAACCGTGCATATGACATTCCCTAAAGGCGGTTCATGTATGAGCGATCCCACAAAATGATGTAAAAGCGGTTCCGATCTGACATGTTGACATAAAGGCGGTTCCAACATTTGATCATCTTCATGCCTCCATATAGTTGACCATTCAAGAGTTTGTCTTTTTGTGAACTTTCATCTCATTGGACCTTCAAACCAATGCATATTATTGGACCTTTGTTTGGTCCAATCACAACAAACCTTCTAATGAACCATGTAATTATAAACGGCCACCATCCATATTAATGATTCATGATGTCACATGTGATGTCATCAAGGTGATGTCACATGTGATGTCATGCTTGATCGGATCCGCAACGAGACCGAGACTCGAAACCAAGACGAAGGCGACAGATGACTGCACCAACAGACTCCCCCTCAGATGTTGACGAGTCTTAAGTGTCGAGTCTTCAACGACTTCAGTCTTTCTCACAATCTTTGGACTTCTCTCTCTATCTTCAGAATCTTCAGGCTCCCCCTTTCGTCAAGCTTCCGTGCTTTTGGGATCGACACCTGGCTTTGCATATCAACAACATGACATTCTCGGAAATAGTTCGGTCTTCTTCAAGAATTCTGCCTGGATCTAACTTTCTTTGGCTATAACCTTCATCAGACTCCCCCTATCACTCTGCTAGGATAGTTGTCTGGGATTTTGTTACCACCATCGAAATTATCTCCTGGCTTCTCTCTGTTCAGCTCATCATCTGCATCATCTCAAACACTCTATCACAAACAAATAAAGTTGTGATTCAACTTAATGAATCAACAAATCATTTGAGAATTTTTACAAATTTAAACACTGATTACAAATTTGAAACATTTCAATTACTGATTCAACCTAATGAATCATTTTAAACATTTCAAATGTCTTAACCAACCTGTATGTTCATCAAGTTTAGCCTTTGAGATTTTGAAAATCAGCTCTTCACCATCAGTTGTCGAAAATCTTTTTGGATTTTTGAAAATATGAAACATAAATGCAAAAACAAAAAATTAAATGCAAAACAAACATATTTTTGTGAGTTTGTGCAAGAGGATCATATCAGTTTTTTTGAGACATGACACAAGCACCGTTAAGCTTTTAATCGTTTTAAGTTCTAAACGATTCACGTAGATTGACGATATAATTGTCCTCTTAAATTTTCATACAATTTTCAATCTATTCAGGATACTATTTAGGTATTTTATGAACTTAGTTCAATTCATGTGTCCCACCTCTTGAATATACTCCCGTATCCAGAATCCCAATATTCAGTCTTACAGGTATGAACACTACAATGATGTCTGTACATAAATTAGGGGAAAGATGCGAGAACTGAGGGATCTCAGGTCAGAACTTCCGTTCAGCAGAGAGATATCAGCTTCGACTTAGCAGTGTGTCCCCTTTAGAGGATCTTTTCAGCTACAACAGATGATTATCAATTTTATTGTCTAATCAACTGAGGGCTTTATGCTATATTTCAAGCATTTTGCGGAAAGTATTAGCCAAGGACTAGGTCAGAACTACCGTTCAGCAGAAGTCCCGGAATAATACCCCAGACATCATAGAGTATAAACACCTAGTATATCAGAATACGAGACCTTTCAAACGAGATTTCAGGGGTTACCTATATATCCAAGTAGTGTTCCCCACGAATTTCATAAGTTTGAAATTTTAGGTTTATATCCCGAATAAATCTACTAAATGTACAAAAACCTATCGTCACATCATCAGTGAGACCGTTTATTACATTTTTCATTACATTTCTTTAGCGTGCTGTGATAGTCCAACTGATTTACTATCATTTCCTCTTGTTTTGCAACAAAACTCATTTTACAATTTTTAATGTTTTTGACATTTTCAAATTTTCTAATTTTTTTAAAATTTTTTCTCCCCCTAAAATCAAAATATGTTTCAATTTTGATTTTCTGGGAAAATTTGAAACAAACTGTACAAACTTGACAACCTGATGAGAATCACTTCAATTCTCTATCCACCTGGCATAAACAATTAGAACTCCCCCTCACAACTAACTATTTTCCCATTGTGATTTCAAAACACTTAAGTTTGTTTTAATCAAAATGGCTTTTCCGGAAAACTTAGTTTGTTTACCAAACAGTTTATGTACGGGGTTACTTCATCATCTTGTTTTCTACACAAAAGTAGGAAAATCCAAGTACAAGTTAATGTCCTTGATTTACCATATGCAGTCCAGAATCCTCTGTACCACTTGCAAAACATTCACAAACACAACCAAACCTCTTTACCGTTGGCATGATTGACGTTACCGAATAAAATTCAAGAAAGATGCCGATTCATGATCCACGATACCATCTTGGGATCTCCGGCAATTCCTGCAAAATCTTCAAACACAGATTTAAAAAGATGCCGATTCATGCTCCACGCTTACAAACCTGGGAGCTCCGGCAAGTCAGGTTTTTCTATTTGAAAAGTTTCACCCAAGCCTGACCAGCCTTGGGTGATTTTGAATTCTTATTCAACAATGGTGGAAAATTTTTCTCATCCATTGTTAAACTAGAATTCTCGACCTTTACCTCAACACATGGCTCCTCTGGCTTTAACATTCCAGAATCATTGCCTGAATGTGGCTTGTCTGACTTTAATGAGTCAGATTCATCGCCGACATGTGGCTCCTTTGTTTTTGAAGAAACAGATTCATCGCCAGGAAGTGAAAACTTCACTTTCTTCTTCTTCTTATCCTCTTTAGTCCTCAGATTTGTATCTGAAGAATTCGGTTTTCTTGACTTTGCATCCGAGGGAGTTGATTCATCAGAACTTATATTCTTTCCAATGGATGAACCCGAGGACAAAATCTTCTCCAGATATTCTCTGGCTTTCTTCCTCTTCTTTCTCAGTCGGTCTTTCTGCCCTTGAGACAGCTTCACTTTTGTTTCTTGAACTTTAGATTCTTTGACCTTCTGTTCTTTGACATTTTGGTCCGAAGCTTTCAATTCTCTAGGCTTGACAACGACTGGTATCTTCTTTGCCATTTTCTGAGAATTAGCCCTCAATCTGTCATGTGATCTCTTTGGGCAATCTCTGGCAATGTGACCTTTGATATTGCAATTGTAGCACCTCCTGGTCTCATAACTCCAGTATTGGCAGTTAACAGCAATATGCCCCTGATATCCACAGCTGTAGCACACCCTGTTATCATACCAGTTACCATTTTCACACCAAACGCTCAGATCATAGCATTGTCTGGCTTGGTGATATTCTTTCCTCAAATGTGCTGGTTTTGACGCTTTTGCACTGTAGTTCGTCCTGCACACAACAAATTTTGAATTTTCATTTTCTATTTTTTGTAATTTTTTCTTTTGATTGGATGATCGCACTGATGAGTTTTTCCCTTCATTTTTAAAGTTTTGATTCTGTTTTACAATCTTCTTCACAGGTTTTTGCTTAGAGCATTCAACTTTTTCAGTTGATTGCAGAACAGTTTTCTGAAATTTTTCTTTCAACTTTAAAAACAATTTTTGTTTTTCTTTCTTAACATTTTCATCATCAGACTCTGTCACAGACTCATCTGCTGAATAAAATTTCTCATTTTCCTCATCAGTTTTATCATCACAATCTTTGACTTTGACTTTGTCAACGTTTGTAGCCTTTTCACTCATCGGAACTGAATTGATCGGTTTTGGACAAGGAATATTCAACTTGTCATATTTAGTCGCAAAACTGATCAATTTCTTCTCAAGTTTATCTATCTTGGTCCTGGAATTCTTAGCTTCTTCCTCAAGCTGAGATATTCTCTCAAGATGAGACTTGATGGAATTGTCATTCTCAACCTTCAAACTTTCAAGAACAGACTTTTCATTTATCAAAATTTTGATCTGTTCCTGAAATTTTGATTCATTTGCTTTTAGATTCTTGTTTTCAAGCTTTATCCAGAAATCCTCATCTTCTGACGTTTTCTTTTTGCTTTCAAGCTCTTTTACTAACTCTTTGATTCTCTTTTGAGCGCTTTCACCTTCTTTTTCAAGTTCGACAATTTTCTGAAGATGGGAATTTATCATCTTTTGTTTTTCAATGTTGTTTTTACTAAACACATTTTTCTCATCTTCAACAATTTTCACTTGCCCTTCAAATTCTTGATATTTCAAAGTCAAACTGTTAAAATCAATCAACAGTTTGTCATTTTCTGCTTTCAATTTCTCACAATCTTTTTCCAGAGAAAGAATCTGGTTTTCAGCAACGTGCTTCTTGTCTTTCAACTTTTTGACTGTAAATGCCAAACTTTCTATGTCTCTAACGAGTTTGTCATTGTCAGTCTTAAAGTTATCGCATGTTGAGCACATTGTTTCATTCTTCACCGATTCTTCAGCTTTTGAAGTTTCTTCCTTTGCTATCAATGTACCTGCACAAAACAATTTAACGAAATCAAAAGGGTTTCCATTATTATCAATATAACAACCTCGTTTGAAATCGTATTTCAGCACATGTTTTGCCCTGATACATTTACCAATCCTTTTGATCATCTCCTCAAACACATCTAAACCCAGATCTAGCACATTATTCTCCAAAACCTTGATCAAATCTTTCTTCTTCTTTCTAACTTCAAGTTCATGAGTTTGAAGTTTGCTGATGAATTGATTTAGAGGTAATTTTGAAAAATTTGAGTTCTCCTTTAAATTCTTCAAACATTCACCCCATTCAATCGGTAATGCATCTGCAAATTTCTCCAATTTTTCAGCATTTGACGGGTATATCTCATGATCTTTCATATAACTCAATAAAACACTATATCTGTCTTTAAGATCATCCAACGTTTCGTCTTTCAGACACACGAAATATTTGAACCTTTTTGCCCAACCATCTTTGCTCACTTTTCTATACCCCTCATCTAGAAATCCGTTATTCCAGTTATTAAATCTTTCGAAATAATAGTTCTCCTGTTCATCAATCATCATTGCCATTTTTCGCAAAATCCCGACACGTATTTGTTGACAAATAAGCGAACCAAGGATGACGGAAAAGCGGACCAATCAGCAATTTGACACAAAGGCGGACCGGTATCTAAATGGGGCGGTGGGCTGTTGTAAAGAATGATGGGGATTGGGCCGTTTAGGTGAGTTGGGCGGTGCAACAGTTTGAAGGTAATTCTGATTATATCTTTTTACTTTTAACAAATAGTGGGGTGGGCGGCAACCTTTTTAAAACTTAGTAACAGGTGGACAACATGCAACAAAGAACTAAATGATTCTTAAAGTGTAGTGGGACGGTGCACAAAGCTATGTCATAAAGGCTATGTCATAAAAGTTTGTCAGATAAGTGAACCACGTGAATAATTCCTATGAGCGATCCAGGTAGGTCTAATGAGCGAACCACGTATATTTTCCTGACATATCAGCGGTTCAGAAGTATTTCGAGCGGTTCAGAAGTATTTCGAGCGGTCCAGAAGTATTTCGAGCGGTCCAGAAGTATTTCGAGCGGTTCAGACGGTATTTCGAGCGGTTCAGATATGACGTCAGCAAACACGAATCGCTTTTAGAGCGAAAAATCAATTTTAATCACTTTTAAGCCGAATTAAGGTCTGAAAATTTCCAGGATTTGTTAAGTCATGATTCCGCACACAATATGTAAATTTGAAGCGATTTTGACCGTAAAAAGTTGCGTTTCTCGAAAAAGAAAGGTGTAGAAGCAGAAAAAGTGATGAACACGAGCTGTATATGCGAGATCTCCTCCTCCTTGGCTCTGATACCAATTGTAGGATCGGACTTCGACCTAAATGAGTCGTTCGGAAGAACTCAAATCCGTTTCAGCGGCGGAAACAAAGAAACGGACGTATACACAGCTTGTATCACACTTTAATCCTCTTGTATATTGATATAACAGCGATTACAGTAAGAGGAAATACCGGCAGCACCTCGGTATCAGTTCTGAACTACGTTTCAAATGACATGAACAAAGACCTATTTATAGTAAACTATGAACCGTGCATATGACATTCCCTAAAGGCGGTTCATGTATGAGCGATCCCACAAAATGATGTAAAAGCGGTTCCGATCTGACATGTTGACATAAAGGCAGTTCCAACATTTGATCATCTTCATGCCTCCATATAGTTGACCATTCAAGAGTTTGTCTTTTTGTGAACTTTCATCTCATTGGACCTTCAAACCAATGCATATTATTGGACCTTTGTTTGGTCCAATCACAACAAACCTTCTAATGAACCATGTAATTATAAACGGCCACCATCCATATTAATGATTCATGATGTCACATGTGATGTCATCAAGGTGATGTCACATGTGATGTCATGCTTGATCGGATCCGCAACGAGACCGAGACTCGAAACCAAGACGAAGGCGACAGATGACTGCACCAACACTCTATCACCGAAGTGACCGATAGGATATTAGAACACATTAAAACTATCGAACGATGCATAAAAGAATCTCGCGCAAGGGAAGAGGAGTCCCGCGCAAGAGAAGAATTAAGAAAAGAAGAAACGATAGTTGAAGAGTTAAAAATAGAAGAACAAATAAGTGAAAAACCGACACATGAGTTAAACAATGAAAGAGGTGAGGTCGATAACGCTAAATTACAAGAAGAGTCTAATTTTGAAGAAATTAATCTCTTGTCACCTTCCTTTGAAAACCATTGTTTAGTAATCCCTCATGCTAAGCTTTTAAAAGAGCTAAACACTAATACTAAAATTGAAGAAATGGTAAGTGTTAAGTTAACTAATGATCAAACATCGCTAATAAAAGAAGATCCTTTTGAAATTAACATTACACCGGTTCCATGTTTCTTTCAAAATTCATTTATTAGTAATATCACCATTGATAAAGATCTTTGTGTTAACATAATGCCTAACTACATTTTTGAAAAGTTAAGTATTAGTGATTTTGCTCCACTTCAAATACCCATTTTTCTATCCGATCGGAAAGTAATAAAATCAATCGGTGTAGTTGAGGATGTTTTGGTTCAAGCAAATCAAATGGTTATTCCAACCGACTTTGTCATCCTCGATGACGCTCCTTTAGTCTTGGGAAAACCTTTTGTGAAAACTCATGAAGCTTTGAAAAACCGGAAATTCAACAATCTACCTCTTCAATTAGGGGCATTCAAAAGGAACATAGATCTTGAGCGTTCAATGAAATATCCTTTTGGCAATAATGACCCCCTAATTAAAGATGAAGATGAGCCACCCGATACAACTGAAGAAGATGACCACTTTGTTGAAGAAGAGGTCACCATAGAACAAACTTTTAAGGTTCTTGATTTAGATGAGCCACAAAATAAGGTGTCTCCCAAAGACCCACCCACTGAGCTCAAAGAACTTCCTAAAGGTTTGGAATATGCTTTTCTAGACAAAGATGGTAATCTACCTGTAATTATTTCGTCTAAATTAAGTAGCGTAGAAAAAGAAAAATTAGTTAATCTTCTTAAAAAACACAAAAATGCGATCGCCTGGAAGCTGGTAGATATTAAAGGAATAAATCCTTCCATGTGCACGCACAAAATTTTAATGAATGATGACTACAAAACAGTAATACAACCACAACGAAGAGTAAATCCCAATGTGCAGGAAGTGGTTAAAAATGAAGTCATCAAGCTACTTGACGCCGGACTAATCTATCATATCTCCGATAGCCCATGGGTAAGTCCCGTCCAAGTAGTCCCAAAGAAAGGAGGCATGACGGTAATAACTAATGAAAAAAATGAATTAATACCGACAAGAACCGTCACAGGATGGAGAGTTTGTATAGACTATAGGCGATTAAATGAAGCAACAAGGAAAGACCACTTTCCTTTGCCCTTCATTGATCAAATGTTAGAACGACTATCCGGTCATAAATTTTACTGTTTCTTGGATGGTTTTTCAGGTTACTTTCAAATCCCAATAGCACCTGAAGACCAAGAAAAGACGACTTTCACATGCCCCTACGGAACATTCGCTTATCGACGCATGCCATTCGGTCTATGTAATGCACGTGCAACATTCCAATGTTGTATGGTAGCCATTTTCCATGACATGATAGAAAAGACAATGGAAGTCTTCATGGACGACTTTTCTATCTTTGGAGACTCATATGACCAATGCCTCGATAACCTTGAACGAATGCTATCCCGATGTGAGGAAACTAACCTCGCCCTTAACTGGGAAAAATGCCATTTCATGGTAACAGAGGGAATAGTACTCAGTCACAAAATCTCAAGCGAAGGAATGGAGGTTGATCGAGCAAAAATAGAAACTATTTCTCGATTACCTCCACCATCCTCCGTTAGAGCAATCAGAAGTTTCCTAGGGCATGCCGGATTTTATAGAAGGTTTATCAAGGACTTTTCGAAAATTTCAAGACCTCTAACAAAATTACTTGAAAAAGATGCACCTTTCATCTTTGACAAGGAATGCAATCAAGCATTTCTAACCCTCAAGGAAATGCTGGTCAATGCACCTATCATGATAGCCCCTGATTGGAAATTTCCTTTCGAAATCATGTGTGATGCAAGTGACTTTGCTGTTGGAGCAGTCTTGGGACAAAGAAAAGAAAAGCATTTCCACCCAATTTATTATGCTAGTAAAACACTTAACAATGCACAAGAAAATCACACAACTACTGAAAAAGAGTTACTAGCTGTGGTATTTGCTTTTGATAAATTCCGTTCTTACCTTGTTCTTTCTAAAACTGTAGTCTATACAGATCATGCAGCTATCCGATACCTCTTCAAGAAACAAGACGCAAAACCCCGTTTGATCAGATGGATTCTACTCCTCCAAGAGTTCGACATTGAAATTAAAGACAAAAGAGGAGCAGAAAACACTGCTGCAGATCATCTTTCACACCTAGAAGACCCAGCTTTGGAGGCAACCAGGGACGAACAAATCAACGAAAAATTTCCCACAGAATCCTTGGAAATGGTGGAGAGCAGACAAGAACCATGGTATGCCGACTATGCTAATTATTTAGCTAGCGGTATAGTCACCAAAGAATGGCCGCATCATCAAAGAAAGAAATTCTCTGCTGATGTAAAGCATTATTTTTAGGAAGACCCTTATCTTTTCAAAATGTGTGCCGACCAACTCATCCGAAGGTGTGTCCATGGTGGTGAAGCACGAAGAATTCTCCGTCATTGTCATGAAGGTCCATACGGATGACATCATGGTGCCGCTAGTACCGCACGAAAGGTATTTGATTCAGGATTTTATTGGCCAACCATTTACAAAGATGCACAAGATCTTGTAAAGACATGTGATGCTTGCCAAAGATCAGGTAATATTTCTTCCAAAAACGAAATGCCTCAGAATGGCATTCTCGTTTGTGAGATTTTTGATGTGTGGGGGCTCGATTTCATTGGACTTTTCCCACCGTCAAAAGGAAACAAATATATACTTGTGGCAGTTGATTACTTGTCTAAATGGGCAGAGGCCGAAGCTCTTCCAACAAACGATGGAAGAGTAGTGGTAAAATTTCTGAAAAAGTTATTCTCTCGTTTTGGAACACCAAAAGCTTTGATAAGTGATAGAGGTACCCATTTTTGCAATCATCAACTCAAAAAATTTTAACAAGGTATGGGGTCTATCACCGGGTCTCAACAGCATATCACCCTCAAACGAATGGACAAGCCGAAGTGACTAATCGAGGTTTAAAACGAATACTTGAAAAAACCGTAGGTTTAAATAAAAAGGAATGGGCTGACAAATTAGATGATACTTTATGGGCTTTTCGAACTGCTTATAAAACCACTATAGGCACAACCCCATATAAGCTCGTCTATGGAAAAAGTTGTCACTTGCCAGTAGAAATAGCTCACATGGCTTACTGGGCAATAAAAAGCGTAAACCTAGACTTAGAAACTGCAGGTAAAAATCGATTCTGTCAAATGAATGAATTAGACGAATTAAGGAATTATGCATACTCTAACTCCGAAATTTATAAGGAAAGAATGAAAAAATTACACGATAAATATATTAAGCCTGATGAATTTCGAGTAGGAGACTAAGTTCTGTTGTTTAATTCACGACTTCAATTATTTCCTGGTAAACTAAAATCTAGGTGGTCAGGACCTTTTTCCATCACCCATGTTTTTCCTCACGGTGCAGTAGAAATTGAAGCTCGAAATGGTATTCCATTTAAAGTCAATGGCCAACGGCTGAAACTCTACCGAGGATCCATTGAGGATGAAGAGGAAGAGATCTCGCTTCAAACGGTTAACGAATGAAAAGCATCCACATCATACCCGATATGTTACGAACAAGTGAGTATACATCGAAACCGGTAAGTCTTCTAACCATGTTTTCGAAAAAAATGGGCACTCACACGAGCACATAAAAAAAAAAAAAAAAAACTTTTGCTCGGCACGAGGCCGTGTCCGCTGGACACGGGGCCGTGTCGACGCAACTGTCGGGATAAAACCCTCATTTCATAACAGTTACCTCATTCCACACGCCCCGCTCTGGTTCAAGGCGATTTTCCGCAGATTTCCGACGTTACCTCCACGTTTAACAACATCAAGGTATGATTCTATCATCATTAGTAGTTAGATTAGTTACTTGCATGTAGTTAAACATCAAAAATTTGGGGAAAAATATAGGGTTCTTCAAGTTCATCCGGATCGAACTCCAAATTTTTGATATAATCTGTTAGTATTAGTTTAGATTAGTGTAATGGGAAGTAAATACACTTGTATTGTTGATAGATTTGCCCGATTTCTCACTAAAACCTCAAACCCTTGTTTTTCAACCGAAAAAGATGAAATTAAAGGGGTAAACGGGTTGTTTTGGGAAAAACGACACTTAGGGTTTCATTTTCGGGGGAAACCGCTCCTACTTGGCTAAAAAATTTTCAGATTTTCGGGACCGGGACGAAAAATGAAGATTTTGAGTAACAGACGCCTGGACACGGGGTCGTGCCCGCTGAACACGGGGCCGTGTCCAGCCCACTGTCTGCGGTTTCTTTCAAAATCTCACTGTTTCGTGCTAACTTTTGGTGTATTCTTTCAGATGGCATAGTTCACAAGGTTCAATGCGAGTGAGCTCGGTGCTAGGGCAAGATACGAGTTACTTCAAACAAGGCCCGAGGAGTACCCCAGACGAGCATGCACGGACCTGTTAACCTTGGTAAACCAGCTGGAACGATTCAACAACATCGTTACGGGACCACTAAGGTTTGCATTGACCACTCGGCTTCGGTCGGTGCATCAATGCACCATGGAGTTCTATAGTACTTTTACCTTCACTTCAAGGTATGACCCGTTCGACAACGAAGGGGTAGCATTTCGATGTGGTGGAACGAGGTACTCGATCTCTATGGCACAGTACGGAGTGATAGTGGGATTGTACGCTGAAGAAGAATCGGGGAATGAGGAAAATACCGGGGGATTACGAGATTTGGACGAAAATGAACGTCAAGCTGCATGGGCTCAAATCGGTGAAGGAATCTACAACCCTAGCAGCACCAAGAGTACTAAGCTGAGGGATCCACTCTATCGCTACATTCACAGGCTCATCACCTACTCTCTTAGCCAACGTCACGACAGTAGTGGCATTGTAGGGTTGAAAGATTTGGTTGTCCTTCACTGCATCCACAACCGAAAGCCTCTTGATGTTCCTTATCTCCTGCTGCGAAACATGCATTTGAACCGCCTTGCTCGTGCTCCAACACCTATCTTCTTTGGAGGGTGGGTGTACCGCCTCTTCAAGCATTTCACGCACATCCCTAGGTCCTTTGAAAGAAGCCCATGGTCGGGACGAGTTGACTATCACATTTGCCGAGCCATGAACTTACTTTATGAGGCGGAAGACGGGTCAGTGAGCTTCCAAAGGACGCAAGGCCATGCATGGAACCCGCAGGAGGCCCTAGTTCTTCACGCACCACCTCCTCACTACCAGTATCAACCCCATGGTGATCCGGGTCAATCCTCCTCACAAGGAGGTGGTTTTCCTAACTTCCAAAGTTTACATGATCTTTTGCAGGAAAACCTCATGTGCACCAGGAACGCCTACAACCTTGCCAACAATACATACCACCGGGTCGGAGTTATCGAGCGAAACATCAACGATATACAAGACGATATCGGCAGCATCCGGGAGTATATGGCGGGTCATGGGGATGGAGGTGATGACAGCGATGAGGACATGGACTAGGAGGTTGAAGGAGCAGGAGCGGGTTGATGGTGAGCCCACAGGTTAAAGTCCCTTTATCTATCAAAACAGTTTGTGGCCTGCGTGCTAAGTGTTGAACAATTTACTTTCCTTAACTACTTTTATTTTCTACTTTTATTTTCTTTTACTTTATGCTTTGAACAATTAACGATGGTAATGTAGGATGTTGGTATTACTTGGTGTGGTATGTAGTGATGAAACAGGTACAAAACAAGGCTTAGAGTGCTAAGCATTAGCACTCATAAGGCCAGGATGGAAAAAAACCGGAGGAAGGAACCTATTTTTTAGGCTTACAGACTGTCCACACGGGGACGTGTCCAGCCGACACGCCCCCGTGCTCACCTCCCAGGCCTGCTGTTTGGTTACTTTTCTGCAGATTTTTGCCAGACACGGGGCTGTGCCTAGCCACCACGCCCCCGTGTCCATCTTCTGTAAGTTTTCATTACTGGCAGTTCACCACGGGGTCGTGTCCAACAGACACGGGGCCGTGTCCAGACTGCCGGTAACATAAATTTTTGCTTTTAACACCATGTTACACATCTAATCAACCTAAAAATTTATTTTTGGGACACATTGAGGACAATGTGTAATTTAAGTGTGGGGGGATGCTAAAACCTTGAATTTTGCAAGTCCTAATAACAAGCCTTACACAAAACTCTATTGGAACCGCTAATCACCCCAAATTTTTTCAAAAATTTTCAATTTTTTTTTCCTGTCTAAAGTTTAAGTTGGGAATTCTAAGACTAACAAGGTTATATTTTTACAAATTTACAACCGATAGCGTCGTGATAAAAAGAACCAGCATAAGAAGATTATGAAACGGCATGACAAGCTTAGTTAAAATTCGATTATATATACTTGATCACATAAGAAAAACCCATTCCCACAAAAAGTGAGTTTTGAGCCTTTATTGAGCATATAAATACACATCTTTAAGCTAAATGCTCATTTTTCGTTTCTTGTGTGAATAGCCGCTTGGTTCTTACGACTCTAGAACTTGCCACGACAATTCATTCCCGGTCCTTACCAACTTAAACCCAACTAAGTAAATGATGGAGGCATTAGGACTAACCCTTTTTCTTTCAAAACCATTATTTTTATTTTTCTTTTCACCTACCCAAAAACTCCCCCTAGTTAACCCCTTTGAGCCTAAACCTTTCATTTCTTTACCCTAAAACCTTTTTAACCACCAAAAACCCTTTTTATTTTTACCCTTTATTTTAGTAACAAGCTCGGTTTTCGTGTGACTGAAAAAAAAAAAAAACAATGAAGTTAGAAATAAACAAACAAAGCTCTTAAAACAAAAGCTTGTTTGAAGAAATACTTCATTAAGAATAAAAAGTCACTAAAACAAAATGTTTTACGAAAACCGACGCTTTTTACGCTTTTTTGCCCTTTTCTCCTAACCACTAACCAAACTATCCACCTTTAGCCCAAGCCTTTACCCAAAAAGTCCTCTTGATATTTACAAAGGTAACAAGTTAAAAAGGAGGAGGATTGATTGCTTGGCAAGCCTATGGTAGGAATAAGTTCCATGCCGCTCTCGAGTGATTCACTAAAAATACACATTCGGCCAAGTGTGAGTGATTTCTCCCGTGAGGTATGTGAACTTGTATATAAATGGAATTTTAAAAAAGGCATGCGATGCCCAAATAAGTAATTTCTTTTATGAAACGTTCTAAATAAATCATAACGAATAGGATTGTAAATAAATAAAAATAAAACCTAATAAAGATCTTGGATTCCCGACACTCTATAACAAGCCAAAACCTTTTCTTCTACCCATTCCATTTGGGAGTGTAAGCCACATATTAAAGAGTTTTGCTTGAGGACAAGCAAAGATTCAAGTGTGGGGGTATTTGATGTGTATAAAATGTAACATATAAATTACATCAAATGAGGCATAAAACTAACCCTTTTTAAGTACTAATGTTGGAAAAAGAGTGTTTTTGTCTTCCTTTTGTATTTTCAGGATTAAATGAGCTCAGATTAACAAAAGAAGCAAAAAGACAGCTAAATCTAACATAAATACAAGAAAAGGAACATAAGTGGATTGCCCGACCCCTCGACAGCATCCTCCCAAGCAAAATAGAGAAGGCAGAAGACTGAACACGCCCCGTGCTCAGCCAGCACGGGGCCGTGCCCAAGAAGCAGCAGAAAAGACAAACCTATAGAAGCTTCTATTGCCCACCACAGGGTCGTGCCCGGTGAACACGGGGGCGTGGCGAAAGTACTGCAGGCGCATTAATTGTAATTGCGAATTACAATTAATGAAGAGAGAGAATGTCAGACAGGCACGGGGCCGTGCCCAGCGGACACGGGGCCGTGCCCAGCCTTCTGTTCAGCCTATAAATATGAGTGCTTGGTTTCATTGCAACTCATCCCTTGGCACACCACCTCTCTCACACTTCATCCACCACCCACCACCCACCACCATCACAACACCATCATCCACCACCATCATCCATTGTCCATCATAGAGTGTGTAAGTCGTCTCGGGATCCAAGATTGATCGTAAGAGTTCTTGACAATCAAGGTCATGTTTGCCTAAGTCTCTTACATCACTTGGTGAAGACAAGTGTTTAGTATAATACTTTTTATTTTTAATCTTTTGCACTTTTTATTTGGTTTTGGTATTAATGACTTTAATAACTAGTTGCTGATGTTGAAGGTGACTTTTCCTTATCGTTTGTCCGTGGTGTCTTGGCGTTATTTTACTGTCTATATAAAATAAAAGATTTTCACCATTCATATCTCCACGGTCTATATGGAGGTATGTTGGCTACCTGGTCAGGGGTTAAGGGAACGGTTTGGTAAGGGTCTTGCCCTTGTTCAGCGTTTAGAGGTCCTGCAAGTGACCTGGGTCAAATTTAGTAAGATCTCCTTCAATACCCATAGGTATTGGATGGCGGGGATCCAAACTCTTTGACCCCCTCATAAGTTAACTACTATTAATACTATAACCCGGCTATTTAGGACTGTATCCCTGCTGACTCAAACTACTTAGTCGAGGGTAACGTCACCTCCAAAAGAGGGGCCTACCATAATTTGCATTAATAACTTAATTCATTATCCGACCCTTTAGGATTGTATCCTTGCTGACTCAAACTACTGGGTTGAGGGTAACGTCGCCTTCAAAAGAGGGGCCTACTACAATAACTAAGATAATCTCTTAAATAAGTGCAAAAGTGCGAAAATAATCAAAGGTTATACTAATACACGAGTCGGATCCAAGTGATTCATCTTGTCTATCTGTTTTTATGTTATTTTTATTTTTCAGCATTTAGTTAGTTTTATTTTTCTTAGTTTAAAAATTTTTTCTAGCATTTTGATTAGGTTAGATGTTGAGGATAAACCGGTATTAAAAGCTCTTGTGTCCTTGGACGACCTTGGTATCTTACCAACACTATACTACGTCCACGATGGGTGCACTTGCCCATATGTGTGTTTAGTATTAGTAAATATCGTGTTTTATAAATTTAAAACTTGGCTAAAAGTGTAAAAAGGGCTTAAAATATACATCTAAATTATAACACACTTCACGCACATCATTTTTGTACTCCAGAAATCTTCACCCAGTACCAAATTTGCTCCCAGACCTCTTTAGCATACTCACATTTCACCAATACATGATCCGGAGTTTCGTCTTCTCGGCCGCACACCTTGCATATGATTGATGGAAACTGTATTCCTGTTTGCCTTAACTGTGTTGAAGTTGGAATTTTTCCTTGCACCGCCCGCCATACGAACATACTGCATTTATTAGTAGTCCAGTTGTTCCACATAGAGCTGTCTGCATCTTCATTGAGATTTAGTTGTCTTGCCAGTGTGCACCTTACACTCTTCACCGAGAACTCATTTTTATCATCATTCTTCCAAATCCACTTATCCGAGACACTTGTCAGCTGAAACTGCAATAAACTGTTTTTCAACTCCTCCATTTGTTCCTTTTCTTCATCTGAGTTTGGTGTTCTAGTCCAGGCCCAATCCCACACGATTCCGTTACGATCCGATTTGTAATATGTTTGTACCGTCGCCTTTTTATCTTTTGCTAGCTGATATAACAATGGGAATTCATCCCTTAGTGGTGCATTGCTGATCCAAACGTCTAACCAGAACCGAGTTTTGTCACCTTTTCCTACTTTACTTATTAAGTTTTTTGTCAAGTTTATGCCCCGTTTCTCCATGTCCTTCTCCACTTCGACAATCGTTTTCCAGATTCCACTATAACTATTATTTTTCGGGATCGTATTTACTTTCCTCCTATTTTTGTGAATGGCTTCTATAACTTTCACCCATAGTTGATGTGGTTCTTCTTTGATTCGTCACCACCATTTGACCATTAGTGCTAGGTTTAAGTCTCTTATGCTTCCCACCCCGAGCCCTCCAAACTTTTTTGATGCTACTATTTTCTCCCACTTAACCCATCTTAATTTCTTGTTTGAGCCGCAACCCCCCCCCCCACAGAAATTTCCTCCTAATTCCTTCGAGTACGTACTTTTATGACTGATAACGGACACTTGTAGAGCGATAGATAATAGTTCGGTAGACTACCCAAGACTGATTTTACAAGTACTACCCGACCCGCGAATGATAGAAGTCTGGCTTTCCAGTTTGACAACCTTTTATTGAAAGTATCAATTACCTCCTTCCAATTTGTTATTCGATTCATGTTCGCCCCAACCTTCAATCCCAAATATGTAAATGGGAGATTTCCAGCTTTGAAATTAAATGTCGACGCCAAATTTGACACCTCTTCTTCATTAACCCCAATGCCAAAAAGTTGACTCTTTCTAGGATTTACTTTTAACCCAGAGACCAGATAAAATATTCTTAAAATTCTTTTTAGATTTTTTAGGTTATTTTCTTCCCACTCTCCAATGAAGATTGAATCATCTGCGAAGAGCATGTGCGTCACGACCATGTTCTCTTCCGGTAATTTCACCCCCAAAAAGTGGCCTGATGATGTTGCCTTTGTCATCATAACGTGCAGTGCTTCCATGGCTACTATGAAGAGGAACGGAGAGAGAGGGTCTCCCTGCCGTAAGCCTCTTTTATATTGGAATTCCCCGGTAGGTGCCCCATTTACAATGACCGAGCCTCTCCCCGAGAATAGTATTCCCATTACCCAATTCCTCCATTTCGAAGGGAATCCCATATGTGTTAAAACAGAAATTATAAACTTCCAATTCACCGTATCGTATGCCTTTTCTATGTCCGCCTTAAAAACAAACAACTTCTTTTTCTTCTTTTTTGCCCACCCCACTATTTCATTTACAATAAGAGGCCCATCTATGATGTTTCTTCCTGACGCAAAGGCTGATTGGGAATTTGAGATCACACCGTTTAATACTTTTTTCATACGGTTAGCTAATACTTTTGATACTATTTTATTTACTACCCCAATTAATGAAATCGGCCGAAAATCAGAAAATGTCATAGGATCTTGTACCTTAGGTATGAGTGATATGAATGATGAACTACATGACTGATGAATGGATCCGTGCTTGTGGAATTGCTTCATCATATCCATTATCCATTGTTTTAGTTCTGGCCAGTACTCCTTGATTAATGAAAAGGTTATTCCGTCTGGACCCGGTGCTTTGTTGCTTCCACACTCCCAAATAGCATTACGTATCTCTTCCTCACCAAATTCCTTAACAAGATCAATCGCCTCATTTTCATTCACCTTTTTGAACCCTTCGGCCTCCATTCTTGGTCTAGAACTAATTGGTTCTTTGAATTTTTCATTAAAGGCCGTTCTGAAGCCTTCCTTTATCGCGTTTGCATCTGTTACTCATCTTCCATTTATCCACAGTCCATTCACTTGATTTCGAACCTTGTGACTATTGACAACCGCATGGAAAAAGGATGTATTTTCATCGCCTACTTCTATCCACTTCAATCTTGACTTCTGATGTAGATCCTTTGCTTTCATTTTTTGCCACTCGTTTATTTTTCTTTTAGCCTCCTGCCATATTAGTATTTCCTAGTCATTAAGTCTTCTCTTTTCAGCTTCACATTCCATTTTCTCTTTGCTTTCGGTTGCCTTTGCTAATTCTGCCTCCTCTTTCTCTTTTTCACCTTTCCTCCACAATTTTAATTCCTCCTTTATACCTTTTAACTTTGCTGCTAATATCTCATCGTTGAATCTTGATTCCACTGTCTTTTCTAAACCTTTTCTGACTGCATCATCGTAACCGGGGATGCCCGACCAACTATGAAAGACTCGGAATGGCGTTGGACCGAATCTGTTCGCTGTGGTCGTCAATATCAGTGGACTGTGATCCGATATCTCCCTATTTAAGGCCCTTAGAGACGCCTCGGGCCATTTTGCCATGAAGTCACCGCAAACCAATACTCGATCGATTTTACTCATATTCCTACCGTCACTGGACATAAAAGTGTACCTTTTCCCACCCATGTTGTATTCTTGGAATCCTCCGTTTCTTATGAAATTATTGAAACATATAGCTCCTATGGCGTCAAACTATGAATTGAACCTCTCTTCGGGTATCCGTACTTCGTTAAAGTCACCTAACATTATCCAACTGCCTTGGATTGTTTATTTCAACATTAACAACTCATCCCACATTTGTCTTCTTCTACTTTGATTTGTCGATGCGTATACGTTTACAATTATCAAATCTTCTTGTTCCCCTTCAATTTTCCCTTTTACTAATATAAAATTTTGACTCTTAACCTGTTGTTCCTTGTTAAACACATTCGGATTCCACATTGATAACAACCCCCCTGACCGACCTTCCGCGTTCACCTTTGAAAACTCTAAAGATGATTTATCCCAAAAATCTTCTTATGATTCTTTCCGGTAACTCAACAAATTGTGTTTCCTGTATTGCTATAAAGCTCAAGCCGAATTTTGATAGCATACCTCGGACTGTAGCGGCTTTACCAGTCCCCCCTGCAGCTTTAATATTTATGGTACCGTAATTCATTGGTTCCTTGCTTTCTCCTGTTCCTCAAGAACTACTTCCTTGACCAGGTCCTCTTTACTCGCTAAATTCACCCCCAATTTTTGCCTCAATTTGCTTGTTTCCTCAATTTCCTTCATAATTTCTTCCTCTGTTCGTATCTCACTATTTTGATCTCTAGTTCTGACTTGTGTGTCTTCCACCAGTGTATTATTTGATGGTTGTTTCTCCTCCCAATCTGAGTTGAACTCATCGTCTGGTACTGATCCGCCCACCTCATAGTTATCGATATCGTCATTCACAAATTTAACTTTTGATTTATTTTTGTTTCTTCTATTTACCTTAATAGGCCTGGATATCATTCTCTTTTTGGGCTAGATACTAATATCCTCCGACAATTCTATGTATAAATCTGGTAGCTTCCCTTTATTAATTTTAGTGTTGGGCTTCAATATTTTATTTCGGGCTTCAGCTAATCTATTCTTCTTCTTTTTCTTTTCTTTTGTGCCTGTCGGCCCATATGAATCCCCCACCTTAAGCCCAATATTACTTACACCTTGTAGACTTGTTACCTGGGTCCCTTGACTTAATAGTATTTTGTGCATGTGGCTTTTCACCTCCTGTTTCCTCAATATTAGGAAAGTCAAACATCCCATTATTATCGAGCTTCCTTAACGACTGTTGATTCCTTGCTGCTTCCTCGTTCCCCGCGATTTCCCCAGTCTTTTCATTATTTTTCTCCTTGTTACCGATGACCGACTTTTCGTTTCCCGGTGGATCCCCCCTTCCGTTGCCGGAATTTTGTTTACCGACGATTTTATTACCGGCGTTGTCTCGTCGACTGCCATTTTTTCCGGTGTTTTTTCTTCAGTGTTTCTTGCATCTAGATTCCCCGTGTTATTCTTATTATGAACTCTCCTCTTCATTATCTTTTCTGGTAACCACGGCTCATCAACTTCTGAGATCCATACAGTGAATGCTTGATATTTCCAAATCATTTGTATTGCTTCCTTTATGTTATAGCCATGTTCCACCTTAATGCCGACAATATCGAATTGTAGGTTTAAATCATATTCATCTGCCTCTGATTCCTGAACTATATCTCCAAACTTCCTTGCAATGACGTTCATGACTTCCTTCATCCACAATTGAACTGGGACCCCTCTGATCATTAACCATGCTATTCTTTGATATGGAATTAGTTGACCTTCCCACATCTCTGTCTTCTTGAACCATTTTTTCCACATTTGTTCATCTCTTTTCAATGCGCTTTCCAAATCCTTTACTTCGTTGAATGTGATAAGAACACTTAGTCCCCCAACATACCGAATTACCGCGTTATCAAGTTTTAATTCTTCCGAGCATTTATCCGTTTCCTTCACTTGCTTCATATTGTGAAATTCACACACCACAGCTTTTTTGTTCCACTTCTTATAGGCTTCAGATTCGTTAGCAAACCTCATCTGATCGTCCGCTTTTACCGTTGGCTTGTTCCCCTTCACCGTATCCGCATATGACACTCCTCTTTTAGTTTCTGCATGGATCTGTTCCATCCGTATATTCGTGTTTACTGGTTTTGGTTCTTCCTTTCTAATCCACTGCTGTTGTCTTTTCACCTCTTCTTTCTTAACAACTTTCACAAATCTTGCCACCTTTGCTTTAATTTTCCATCCGTAGAGATCGACTTGGTTTAGGACTTTTGCCATTTTTCCCCGTCTTTTACTTTAACAAATCTGAGAAACCGAAACGCTTTCCCCATTTATCTTTTTTCCTTGCAATGTAAGCATCCACCAAGTGTCCGTAATTCCTGCATTCCATCCATAACTCTCCATCGGAAACATGTGGGTGAATGTTTGAGATGTAGAAAGTCGTTGCATCCTCCCTTTTGTATTGAGTATCATTCACCAGATTATTGTTTCTTACTTGGTATCTTTCTCTGTGTTTGAATCGGTTATACCCCCCACCTGAACTTTCTCCTCTTTCCTTACCCATCGCATATTGAAAAGGCGGCCGGAAACTTATGAGATGACCAACAGGCGAATGGATGAATCAAGAACTTAATTAGAATGTCCGGTAGATTCAAGAACCACAGTCAAATGCGGATCGAATTAACCGTGCACGCTAATCCGGTTAGATCTTCATCGTCGAGCTTGTTGGGAATTTACTATATGATCGGCCCTTTCAATATTCAAAGTTCACACTCAGCGACGTTCTAAATTTCACCGGCGACTTTTCGTTAAACCGGACAGCTAGCGAATGGATGCAACAAGAAAGGTGATTAGGATGGGAGGATAGGATTATGGTTCACAATTGTGTGAATCATACAACCTGTCTCGCAAATCCGCTTTACTTTATACCGTCGAGCCGACGCCGGAGGACCGAGCAATCATCGAATGGGTTATAACAGTAAAGGAGACTAGCAATAAGGAAGGATCAACTATACCTCACACCCTAATCTACTTTAATCTGCAATCGTCGAGCCGACTGGCCGGAGTTGTTTATCTCGCCGGGAATCGCCTCACCTTTTCGTCTCCCCTGTTTTTTTTCTTTAATTCGGTTATAGTTATTTAAAATCTGTTGCATTTTTCATTTTAGAGATTCTTAAACTGAAAGTGTTTTCTATCGGTTTCTTTTTATATATCTTTCAACTAAGAAAAGAAAAACAAAAGAGTAAACTGTCATTTTGGTCCCTGTGGTTTGGTCTATTTTGCCACTTTAGTCCAAAACTCAAACTTTTTGCATCTGGGTCCCTGTGGTTTCAGTTTTATTGCCATTTTGGTCCAAAAATGAAATCAGGTCATATTTGTCTTATAAAATCCTGTTATTTTGTCATTTTCTACAGGGGCAAAATGATCATTTCTTTTTTATAAATAAATACCATATTTTATAAGACAAATATGACCTGATTTGCCTCTGAGGAAAATGACAAAATTGCAGGATTTTATAAGACAAGTATGACCTGATTTCATTTTTGGACCAGAATGGCAATAAAACTAAAACCACAGGGACCCAGATGCAAAATGTTTGAGTTTTGGATTAAAGTGGCAAAAGTAACCAAACCTCAGGGACCAAAATGACAGTTTACTCAAAACAAAATATAAAATAAAATTATAAGAACAAAAAACACAAATACAAAAAACAATGTTATTAACATAGAATCAACAAAACATGGTAAATGATCACCAATGAGTCATATTAGAACCTCAAAAGCTCTAGAGAAATAACGAAATGTAATCAAATAAATCTTTCTTAAAAGAATACTAGAAATAAATCTCATAATATAAACTAACAATATATAAACTTTAAAAGTAAGCATAAAAAAGTAAAATATATCAAATGGGTTAAGATAGCGTGATTGACCAATTGGTTTGGCTGACTGATTGCGGATCGATTACGGAGTTGAACATCATTACGATGTGATGGGTCGGATCATTTGATGATAAGAGTAGCCATCTTTGATGGACTCTTTATTCGGAGGGTTCAAGTGGGCCATTTGCATAGACTTGTGCTTAGGTCCTTATTTGGGCTGTCATCGAGGTTCTAATTTTTGAAAGATGTGCCTGGCAGCCTGAGTATGAATTTGTAGGGGCGCCGTGCGAACTTGCACTTGTATGCTCTGGTCCATACAGGTTGAAATCGGGTTTTAACTTGTTCGGTTTGTGTTTGACCGATCCGGTTTCAAGTATAGGTTTACAATCCTATCCCAAACCGACGGGTTGGGTCGGTTCTCTAACCAGTTTCACCAAACTGGTCTCAATCGGGTTATGGTTCCGGAACCGAATTTTTTGTCCGCCTCTATATTTTGGGTACTATATAAAAAAGTAGAAAAATAGATAGATTCAATTGAATTAAAATTACAAGAATTGTAAACAAAGTACAACAATTAAGTGTTGGATAGAAAAACATGAAAGTAACCTAGCATCTCCTTTATAACTTGAATAGGATAGGATTCCTTTGACATTCGCCAATAACTAACAGTTAACCAAATAAGCCGACCCACCTTTCCCAACGATCAAAATAATCGAATCATTTGCAATCAACTCAATCTATTATTATAAATTTAAAACCTAAACACCGTTTAGGTTTGATTTTCACACACAACCAAACCAAATCGACCTATGTTCATTCTACAAGATATTTATAAAGGGAAGTCGCTGTCATTATACACACATTGAGAAAGAAAGGGAAAGAATAAAAACGTCTTGATCGTTTTCAAAAACCTTATGGGAATTGCTATGGCTACAATGTGGTCGATACCCCAACCTTGGAGCACATACAGGGCTGTTTGGATTTTGAAATCCTGTTTTCCTTTTTCCTAAAATAAAGCATTGGCTGATAACAAGCATTCCCAAACACCCCCAAAGATCTCATTATGAAACCAAACCATTCTTCGTTATTTTCAAAATTTGTTGCATCATCACTTAAAAGCTAACGTCTATTTAGTATAAAATCAAGCTTCTACAAAAGTTGCAAGTAATATCAGGGGAAAACAACAGGAAGCCTACATTATCAAACTTGGATTTGTAGCGTCAGAAGAACACAAACTAGGTCTCAATTTAAGGTTGAACAAAAAGACAAAAGTAAAACCGAAAATGATTACCAGTTAAATATCTTCAACAAAGTCGAGAAGATCATCAACTTCCTGCTTCAAAGCTGAAATCTTTTGCTGGATTGCAGCCACACGGTTTTCAGCATCTCGACTCATAGATTTTTTCTCATAAGAGTCCACCACCGTCGTGTGTTTTAGCAGAATCTTTTCTTGTAAATCTCTCTCCTTCATAACCAGATCCTCCACCTATGACCCATAATGAAAACAATGATCAGTCAATTTTGACCCATTTACTTATTAGCGGGTGGTCATTTTCAGTTATCTTTAATCTTTAATAATCAAAACCTTGGGTAATATATGTGCAGCTTGTGGTGAAGATTGTAAGAGAGCCAAAAGGGGTTTCAATTCTTTCGAAAGATCCTTCAATAAACTGTCAGCTGATTTGCGGACTGCTTTACAAGCTTGTACATCACCTGTTCTAGAAAGTTCTCTTAATGATGCTTCTAGCTTATCATGGATTAGTAGACATCGATTAATGATATCTTGAAGCTGCTGAATAGTTCCCTGAACCTGAAAAAAAAATCAATCAAATATATAAATACAAGAAATATAACCAAAGAAAATGTAACTGAATCCAGTGTTTCACATACCTCATCCCATTGTAGTTTCGCTAGATATGAAGAAGAAGATTTTGAGATAGTGAGGTCAGCATGCATATAGATGATGCAAGCAACAAATAGGGAGAAAAACCCAAATATTAACATCAACGGTTCTGTAAGTAATGATATGTTGCTGAACTTGTAGTGAACCTGAAACAAGTAACAACAATGGTCATTATAATCCAAAAAAAATCGGTTTTCTAATGTTGGTAGGTGGGGTAGACTTCAGGGGTGTTTGGATGCGAGATACAATAATCTGTTTTTAGCGTTTGGATAAATTAGTCATCGAACTATTTAGGGGACAACTAATCATTTTCTAATAATATACTTCACACCGCCCTACCAAATACCTAAAAGTACTTATCATTGAAAAAAGATGACTCGTTGTGACTATTGGATGACATGAAATAAAAGCTCAAATTATAAATAAATAATTTTATAAAATCATTTACATATTTAGTTTAAATAAAATTGAACTTGAATTACCTGGAAATACTGGTTATGCTCTGGGACAACATTAACCTTTTCGATTACAACCGTGGGTCTACCAGCAATATCCAAGTGAGAAAATTTCGTCTGAAAATAAACCATAAGTATGTCAACATAGGCATTTCAACGGCTGATATCTGTCTTTTGTTTTTCTTTTGAACAGTAATTAAAGTATTGCACCAGCTATATTAATATCTATTTTTGCATTACCTCTTGTGACTGTTTTACAGGGAAAGGAACTGAAGAATATATATCTTTTGATCCTTCAGGCAAAACAACCTGCAAAATAAAGAGAGAAAAAATACGAACCAACTAAGACAAATGTAGAAAGGTTAAAGTCAAATTTGATGTTCTAAAAAAATACCTTCAAGGTAAGGTTTTCAACCAGCACGTCAAATAAGGGTGAACCAAAAGTTATATTAAGGAAGCGGTTCCTTCCTGACTGAAATAAGTAGTCGTGAAGTGGTAAACCATAACCAATGGTGAATGAAGTTTTCCAACCACCAAACATAGGATATCGAGGCTCAATTTCAACTAGTGTCTGCAAATCATAAAATTACTTGTGAGCAAAATGCTACGCAGTTAATAATATCGGTGATATATCACTGATATATCGGTTATCGGTCCCCATGTAAAAATATTGGTGTCAAATGTCCGTCAGAATATCGGTACCGATATTATCGGTGATATTGACCGATATTTGACCGATTATCCCGATGTCAGTACCTTTCTTCTTTGTTCTACTATTCGTCTGTCTTTTTATTGCTGCTATTAGTGTTTTAAGTCTTAATTGTTAATTGTTAGTGTTAATTGTTGGTGTTTTTAAGTCTTAATCAGCTACTTGCTACAATTGTTAGTGTTAAATTGCTATATATATAAATTATACATGATATTAAATTTACCAATATCCCACTGCGATAACCTGTATCTCAAATATCGGTCTTTGACCGATATCCGATCTTTTACCGCATAAGCATTAACTGCTTAGGCATAATGTATCGCAATTTCAACCTGCTTGCTTATGAATTGGTAAAATATGGGTTATGCTTTATCTCTAACGGGTCCAATTGGTATAATCATAAAATTAGCTAAAATATAAAACTGCAAATTGCCCAAAGTGTAATTTCAATGCATAAAACCTCCTAAATCATTTTATTAAAATAGATTCTCAATGAAAGCATAACATGCCTGTAATCATATTTAAAAATCGCCACATTAACTGTTCAAAAAACAAACTTTAAAACTATTGGAGAAAAAGTGTTTCCAGTTAACTCAACCCACACCAAAAACAGCCTGTTGCCCACCCTACCTGATTTTCTATGTCTAAACAAAAGGGTAGAGCTGGAATTTGCTAATATTGAACATTATCCAACCTTGCTTGAATCACTATGTATATTAGATGTTGAAATATTGCCAATGGCATCCCTGTAGTAAATAGAATGCGCTCTTGGTGGTAACATGGCAATAAGATGTCTAAAAGCCGATGCACCTCTCACTTCTGGTCTGGCCTGGAAGTCCAGCCTGAGCACAGTAGCAACATGTCATTAAAAGCGTCACTAAAATAGCAAAACCAACGACAAAATCTAATGTAATCGGTAATACCTTGAAAATTCACCAGTGCTCTGAGCACCACCATGAATAATGCTATAATGTTCAGTCACTTGTACATTGCCCCAATGTGAGATCTCTATTTCTCTTACCAACTCTTTCGCAATCGCAAATGGCTTATTACTAGGAAAATGAATAATTACCGGCGAGTATGATAAAGCAGGAAGATTCTCAAAAGGACCATACTTAATCTCCGAGCCAGAAAACTTGGTTTTTTCAAGCTTCGTATAAGATTCTACATTTCCACTGGGCAGTTTAACAGTAAGTGACTGAACTTTAACATTATAAGGCGACGTAAAATGTGCACTGTCCTGGAACAAAAGGAGTTGCGGTTCAGCTTGAGTGATTTTCTCAGGAAACGGTCGCAATGAATGCGTGAAAACCGCCAAAACATCCATATTCAAACTTTCTCCCTTACCCAATTCCTTGGGCAGAGATGCAGCATACCAAACCAACGACGGCGGTGAATCATTAGGTTGCTTAACACCAATTGCTAGATTGGTAGCAGCGCCTCTATTTTTTCCTTTTCCTTCGGTACTAACCGCCACCAAAAGCGCCAAATTATTCGCTTGGTGTTCAGGAAAGGTAAAAGATACCTCTGATACCGGATCATGACCAGTATTTTCCACCTAAAAAGTCAACACATCAATGAAATATGCTGCCAGAAATTCATCCATAAGATGATGCAAATTTCTTATTAACAGTAATTAACACACACCTTCAAGGTCATCGTCACCCGCACAATCTGTGAAGTCAGATCAATCTGCAACAGAAGGTATTATACAAACATGATAAATTTGTAGGAATATATACAGTTTTTTGCAAATTCAACACCTAATTTGTAATAAAACCGGTGTGTTATCGAATGTGTAGCATTTGTAATGACGAACGGTGTTACAATCATGAACTAAGAGTGTTGTAACTCTACATACTAGACGAATGCAATCAAACTGAGCAACATTTGTTAAAAACGAAACATAAGAAGTAGATTACCCGTCGATCAAGCTTGGAGATGATGAGATCGGAAAGCGCCGGGGATAATTGTAGGGCAAGTACAAGTAAAAGGAGTAGATCGAATCGAAATCTACTCATGATTTTTCTTGTTTCTCGAGTATCACAAGTATTGAAATTAGGGTTTATGGTATCGGAGTAATGAGCAAATTAGGACACAGGCTTGAAGTTTTTTGTGTGTTAGTCGTAGTCGTTGATGTTTTAAAATGCGCCGATGCCTGCGTAATTTAGCCTTTGACTGCATACAAAGGTCCATGATTTAGCTCGTAATTAACTCATGTATCGTTGTACTTGCTATAGTTTACGATACTATTAAATAGTTTATTTCAACGAGTCTATATATTTTAGTGGTTTAAATAATTGAGTTCAAAATCAAAAAGTTTAACGCTCAGATTCTCTTACCACTTACTTTATACTCTAATTTTTAACACTTTTACTTTTGATTTTGGACTCAAGTGCTTAAAACCACTAAAACACAAGGATTCAAAACTTATAAAATGCCACTAAAGCATAAGGACTCAAAACTTATAAAATGAGCGATTAGGGACTCAGGGCGTTAAACTTTTTGATTTAGACTCAAATGGTTAAAATTACTAAAATACAGGGACTCAAAAAATAATTTACTCTTATTTTAAATACAACTTTATTTTCAATAAAATTTTTATTGAATGTTTGGAAAAAAAAAAAAAAAACTTAAACATGAAAGAAAATTTCTATTTACAATTAACAATGGCAAGTTATCAAAGAAAAATAAATTTTGATATATAAAATATGAAAGAAGTTAAGATTGTATATTACTAGTTGGATGCCCTGTCCGCGTTGCGGGACGCTAAACCGAATATTTCTTAGTTTAATAATATGTACGCATGTATTTTAGTTACTTGTGCATACTACTCATAACACAATCTAAAAAAAATTATATCGACTCAACCAATTAAACAAAAACACTACCATAGTTTTGCTAAAAAAAAGGATGGCAAGTCTGCGCTGGGGGCAAAATAGTAAATTGTCATAAACAATGAGCGAGTGTCAGACACCTGCTTGACAAAAAAGTTATATTGGGTAAACCAAGTAAAATAAAAACTATTATAGTATTGAAAAAAATTAAAACGAGGGCAAGACTCCAGATTTTAACTGAATTACTGAGGGCAAAATTATAAGTTTTTAAAAGAGGGAAAACTCATAGTTTTAAACTGAGGGCAAATTCGTAATTTTTAGCTAGGGGGCAAAACCAAAATTTTGTTTTGAACTGGGGGAAAATCATAGTTTTGAACTAAGGGCGAAATCGTAATTTTTAGCTAGGGACAAAAGCATAAATTTATTTTGAATTGAGGGTAAAAGCATAATTTTGAACTGAGTGTGAAATAGTAATTTTTAAAAAGGCAATTATAATTATATTATATTATACTAGCATTAAATAAATAAAAAAAGGGGCTGCCGCCCATTTTCCACCAATGTGGTGGAAGAACTATTGCCATATAAGGGTAAAACTAAAATTTTAAAATTGTTATGAATATATTTATTATTAATGTAGTTATCAACACCTAAAATAGATTAGGCTTGTTCCACAAGTTTTCCTCAATTATATATAGTGTTTTGTATCTCTTGTAATATACATCTCAATCAATGAAATATTAGATCTCTTCTCCCTATTGTTTTCTTCTTCTTTCTTTGCTATTAGGCTAGTTTCACAACACGTTATCAGCACGAAAGTGCTCTGTTCAAAAACCTTTTATCCTTTTATTTCAACGAGTTTGAATTCAACAAGTTGATCGATCCGTGGCAAAAAGCAGCTTCACAAAATCCAGTAATCATTGGGAATATGTGGTCGACTGATATGCTTCGTTTCTACAAAAGGTAAATATATCATAGTCGGTTAATTTTTGAAACTTAATTATTGGAGTAAATATTTGGGAGATATGTTAAAATCATAGTATGATTTCGAATACAGATTTGAATAAGATAAAAAAAAGTGTTCCACTAGGTGTAAACAACTATATTATTCCTATCATATTTTAAAAAAAAATTCATTTAGTTGTATTATGTGACTTGTTACTGGAACACAATTAAACCAATTTCAATAAATATTACAAATCAAAAGATGATCTAGATTATTGTCAGTATTTTTTTATGCGTATACACATTAAACTATTTTATTAGGATCGATAAATTATTATTATCACTTAATAATATTTTGATAATATTTATAGTGTCACCCCTCTGTGGTTTTTGTTAAAGATTTTTATGAATCAAATTTAATGGAATTGGTTTAAGAATGTTATTCGTCAAAAAATTATTTTTATCCATGTTATTTACTAGATTTTCTTTTTACCAATTTATATAACATTAAAGATAAAGGTGGTGGCTGTCACATCAAAAGCCACCGACCCATATTTCTATATATATACCTTGCCAACCAAATTTAAGACAAACTAAAGTGCTGATGGATTGGTTAATGCTTTGCAATTCTACCTTCACTGCCTGGGTTCGATTCCGTCAGCCACTCTTTTCTCTTCTATTTTTTTACACTGTCAAGCCTAATAATTATGCACAACTTACGGTTACAACCATCCATATACTTTTTTAGTGCTGTTTCTTTTTCTTTATTTTTAGTTTTAACTTTTTCATTGTTTTGTTTCTTTTTCTTTAGTTTTAGTTTTAACCTTTTCATAATATAAATTTTAATCATCTATCTTTTTTGTTTTTTTTTTTCCTGTTTAGTTTTTCGTTTTCAGTTTTAGAACACTTTCTTTATTTTATTAACTTAAATTTAACTAAGCTAACTTTTAATTAATTTTTAGAAATTGGTTTTTTTTAATCGATCGAGTTTGTGATTGTTGCAACACACGGCTTTGATACGTCTTCTAGGTGTATAATACATTGAGATTCGACAAACAATTAGTGATTGTGGTACCGTACCTGCACTGTACCAGTTTTGTAGAAGGGTGCTACTTTCTACACCCCCCTATTTACTTTTTTCACCCCCCCTCCTCTCACATACTTTGTAAAATGTCATTTTGACCCTCTCGAGTTTTACAAATGCTTAATTTATGTGTCTGAGTCAAATATAATACGTTTTCGTGCTTATTTTTATTTACGTGTTTTGTTAGTCTACGTTTTGTTCAGAAACGAGTTGGGTAAAATATAACACATTTTCACCAGGCGGTATAAATTTGAGTAACTTTACGTTTTGACTCCGCCACAACGCGTGGTACCATTCTTTAACATAAAAAACACTATTTTCTTACTTGCTTATTTTAAGTACTTTTCGTTATAAACATAAGTCGGTCAAACATAATACATTTTTGTGCTTATTTTTATTACGTTTTCAGTTGACCTATGCTTTGACGTAAATTTTGTTCGAAAACAAGTCGGGTCAAATATTTAACGGTATAAGTTCGAGTTACTTTAGTTTTTGACGCCGCCGCATCGCGCGGCGGGTCAAGAAACTAGTATAAACTATTAAATTGATATTGTATGTCAATTTTGATTTTTAGATTCTTCCAAGTTGTTAATGAGGAGAAATTTTTGGTTTTATTTTTCTACGATGAATTATTGTTTGTATTTCTTTATTAAAACAATACATTAAATAAACTAACAAGGAGATATTTAGATATTTGAGGCGTAAGTTCCTGTATGAAAATACTTTATTTATAGGGTAGGATTTAATTTGTATTGAGTAATCACTAATATATTTTAATATATAGGAAATGCTATTTATTTTGAACATCCTTCGTGATTTATTTTGAACCCAAATATTATTTAATTAATTGGCATATAAATGAATTATTTCAGAGAGATAAGGATAAACTTTCACTAATAGCTAAATATTATTCTCTCACGTAATATCAAACAAATGTTATAGTTTATTAAATTAAACCAAGAGAATTATGTTTAATTCTTACAATCAGTTATAATTTGTGTTGTTTTGATATCTATTGTATTGATATGATATATACTTCTCTGCATTTAAATGGGTGGTCAAGATTGTGATAATAATTGCATATATAAATCAACTATATTTGTTCAACACATGAAAATTTATTCATTTAGTTTGCTTTCTATGACTTTATTATATTAAATAAGTTAAGGGTGATGTTCAATTTAAAAAGAGGGTTATAGACCCTTGAGTAGTTATTTTTGTGATTGGTTATATCGTGATAAGTTATTACACATATTATATATGCGTTTGTTTATTAGTGATGAAAAGGTTTTTTAATTCATAAAGGCCTAAATGCTTATTCTAACTCGTATTAATGTGGTGACATGTTATAACCTCATGTAGTGTACGATTTGACGCTATGGATACCTTGTATTCTATATGCTATCATGTTTTCTACATCGTATCGGATAGAATGATTAAACCAAAGTTGTTATTGTCACTCACATAAAAAAGTAGAAAATATGCTTCTATTTGACACCCAAGGTGTTATATTCCCCGATTCTGATTATCAAGTTATAAAAGGTCGTAAGATGTTTGGCCAATATATCTTATGCGACTCTGCGATTTAATTACTTCTCAATTGGTGTTAAGCACAGAGAATATCATTTACACGGAAAAATCGGTGATTTTTTTTTTCATTTGTCACACTTGAGACATATGCTCTTGAAATAACAAAATCATTATGAGAGGTGTGAAAAGTTTGAAGTGATTTTATAATGAGCAAAGAATGAAAATCTAACGTTTTCAGATTCTATCACATTTCCTGAAGTGTGATTACATATTGAACATTGTAAAGGTAGTGATCATGGACATAATTGAGAAAGTTGTAATGATGAGATCGACCATTTAGAATTGTAATGATGGTCACGTTTATAATGAGATGGACCACCAAAAGTGACAAACTATGGAGTTAATAATGAGCTATAATAATTAACATGATGGCTTGAACTCAAAGGAAGTTCATACGAGCAAGATGAGATCGACAATTCTCTTGTATCTTACGTTTTGTATTACATGCGAGCAAGTAATACGTATACGATCATAAATCAGAAGTTTATAGATCATGATTATTTAATTAATTGGCATGACTGGTTAGACCACACCGAGTCGATGATGATGTAAAATTATTAAAGAACTAGAAGATTCTTCTTGATAATTATACATTGATGTTTGCTCTCAAAGGAAGTTATATATTTGCCAAATAAAGTAGGGTGTGTTTCCCTAAATATTCTGGAAATGGTTAGAGGATATGAATATCCAACACAATACTATTTAGTGTTTTAAATCGATGCATCGTCTAAATGGTTATCAAATTCACAACCTGAAGTTTGTGTGATTGTGGCTTAGCTAATGTGATAGCAAGCATCTTAATCCAGATTAGTATATTTATTTGGTAATAATGAATTTGATTCCCAAGTTATTAACGATTATTGGAATAAGTGTTACTGTTGAGATGATGACTAAACGTCTATTATTGATTACAAAGCCAATGATTATGAGAGGAACAAAAGTTCATTTAGGTACATGTAATTTTACATATAGTACCATTAATTCACATCAAGCCAATAAGTTATAGTTCTCCCCATACAATTGGTTTTTGTCAGGAACCAAAGATGTCTCATCAAAGATTTTGGTTGTGCGACATATATTGAAACTCATCCACCACACCGCACAAAGATGGGACTTCTAAAAAGTTTGAGAATATGTTGGGTATAAATAATCGTTTTTGATTGAATACATAAAGCCATTAGTGAGAAATTTATTTATGGCTCATTGGTTTTCACTTTAGTGAATGAATGTTCCCAACATTAGGGGGAGATAAAAAGCAGTTGGAAAAGAAATGAGTTGGTATGAATTATCATTGATCCTCAAAACTAAAGGTGTGAATCAGAAGTTCAATGAATAACTCATTTACAAAGATTAGCGAATCTATTACCAAACACATTCATTGACCTTTAAAAGGTGACTATGTCACATATACCAACTGCTAATGCTCCAATTAAGATGAGTGTCCCAGAAGGACAACCATATGTTTGTAATGAGTCTATTGCACGTTTGAAGCGTGGTAGACCAGTCGATTCCAATAATAAAATTCCTCGAAAGTTGGAGCAACTAATTAAGATGGTCAAGTCGAGGTTATATTAAAAAGGTCTCCTGAAGAGACATTAGACATGAAGGTTCAAGAAGGACCTCAGGTACCTGAAAATAAAGAGATCTCGATAAGTTATATCATGTCTAAGATATGTATGGAATCGAAACAAAATCGACGTTGTTATACTTTTGTATATAATATAGCGCTTGAATTGATAAAATGACGAGGATCAAGATTTAAGATCTGCCTATGAATGAAAATACATAAATGATTGGCCAAAATGGAAAGACGCAAAGTATGGCAGATTTAAATTCTCTAATGAAATGGAAAGTTTTCGGATCAACAGTCTATACAACTGAATTTGTAAAGTATGTTGGATATTAATGGGGCTTTTATGCGAATCATGTGAAAATCAAATTAAATGAGATAAGCCAAATATGGTGCACAAGGATTTTCGCAAAAACCCATGATTGATTATAATGAGACACATTCTCTAGTGGTGGATGTAATTACTTTCCATTATTTAATTAGTCTGGTAATATAAAGAGAGAATTGATATGCGTTTTATGAAAGTTATTGTCACACCCCGACCACGTAAAACAACAAAACGTGGCGGAAACGTCGGGGATTGTTGTAACAGAATCATTGTTTCACTACCATGGAATAAATAGTTTCGTTTTATTGAATTATTGAACTAAATGTTTTGATACAAATTAGATAAATACAACTATTATCCTCCAAGTTTTAAAGTCGCTAAGGCCTTGTCCATTCCTATGTGAGAATACACCAATATCATCAATCAAAGGCCATCAAATAATGTACCTGAAACACATGTGAAAATAGGTACGTCAGCATAAAAATGCCGGCGAGTACATAGGTTTTGTATGAGTTTCAGATTCATGGCTCGTTTTACATATTGCAATACTTATTTAAAAACCTTGTTTTGAAAAGTATAGTATTGCGACACAAATAACCAACTCAAATCAAATTGGTTATATTTCATAAAAAAAAAATCTCGTAGCCATGATTCTTAACCCCAAAACATTTGTTTAATTAAATCCAGATTTGTAAATCGTTTATGGAATAAAACTCGAATAGTATAATATATTGTTGGAAAACCTTGTATTACAACTTTGTTTTGTTTACCATTGCCCAAGTGATCTAGATAACGCAACGATATATAATGTATTAAAAGCACTTATATATAGGAAGTACCAGCGGCGTATCCACCATGCTTTTAACACATTATACCCGCCCCGTTACCTAATCACTTCCCTAACCCAACGGTTCAAACAGATTCAAACAGTTCGTGTCAATCAACGGTTACAAACGGTTCACATAGTCAAATGGTTACAAACGGTTCACATAATCCAACGGATCATCTAGTCAACGGTTACAGACGGTTCACATAATCAATGGTTACTAACGGTTCACATAGTCAAATGGTTACCAACGGTTCATATGATCAAATGGTTACAACGGTTCAAATGATCATATGGTTACAATGGTTCAAAATGTAAAACAATGTGTCCATATGCTGGATGAGCATATGCGACAAAATGTAGTATATGGAAATCAATGTGCTAGCATGTTACGTGAACATACATAGCAAAACACAATGAAATCGTGTACTAATAATGTACTATTGAACATAGTAAGTATACGATATAAAAACATGGGAAACATGAAAGTATCAAGTAGGTACATGTGTTCCACCCCAAAACAGTTTGAAAACAGTAAAAGAGGGGACTATGTACTCACCTGAGGGTGCTTAGAAGTCTTGAACAACAACCAAGCAAAGCTAGAGTGATCAGGGAATCAAACGGCACCCTATATAGGTAACTATGTAAATAACCGGACCTAAATCGGGAGATAGGATAGAATGAGGTTCTATAAATCAAATGAGTAATTGAACTCATATTGTATGATTTAATAGACCCTACATTCTGATTGAAAGGCCTACCTAAGTGCTTTTGACCCGTTTCGACACGTTATGGTAACATAAGCTACTATAAGGCGTCGTTAGCGTAAAACTATGTTCGGATGGTTAACTATGTGCTATGCCAAGTCTTACATGCCCAATTATCCCTAAACATGTTACTAAATCAGATTATATGTCAAAAATAAGTTCACATAGGCAAAATACGGATTTTAGCTTTAAAAGGGCATTTTGGTCATTTCCTATGGGCATACAAGCTAACTAGCAAATGACTAACCAATCCTATGTGATCATAAGGTATAACCTCAGTGGTTATTCCCTATGCAACTATGATCACTAACTAAGCTTGGTCGGATCCTAAAGATCGACCAAACGGGTCGGGTTCGAAAGGCTAAGCGGTGGTTTAGACCGCTTACCTCACGACCCTAAACAAGCACAAACTAGTAGTGTCGTGTTAGACATGTCAAAACATGTCTAACCTACTGGTTTGGTATCAAAACAAAGTGTTTTGATACCCTAAAGTAGTTCCGAGGCAAAATGCGTGCTAAAACGCATTTTGACCGAAACTTTGACTCGACACTACAACTAGCTAACGTGGTAATCAGCAGCTATAACCGCGAAGGATTATAACTATCGTGATTACAATCACGTTTCAAAGTTCAATTGAACTTTGACTTGACCAATTGATGGTCAAAACCGAAAGTCAAACTGTTGGCCAAACTGTTTGACTTTCTGCACTACATAAGGAAAAAGCAAGAAAAAGAATGAAAGAAGGCTCACAATAGTCCTTGCTATCTTTTCTACAAGAAGACAAAGTCCCAAATGCTTGAGAGAGAGCTCCAAAGCAGATGTGAAGAGAGGAATGAGAAGAATGAGCAAGGAATGAATAAAATGGATGGGCTATTTATACTTGTGGTGATGCTCTAGGATCATCACAAGTGGTTTGTTTAGCCATTAAGGAATAAATCTCATCCATACAAGTGTTAGGAGCAGGTGCAAAGCCTTGGAGAACACTTAAACTTGCTCAACACACCAAGAATTTACCAAAACAGCCCCTGAATTTGCAAACAGATGCTGAAAACACACTTTCTGCCCAGATGAGGCGCTCGCGTAGCGCTAGGGCATAGGCCTTAGGGCTCGCGCTACGCTAGCATGTATCAGGTTCAGCAAAGTTTCAAAATTGACAGAAATGGTCCCTGCACGTGTTTAAAGCCTTTTTCGATGCGTTTAAACCCCGTTAACCTCATTTCAAGGCTCTAAAATGAAGTTAAAGCATAGGGGACTCAAAACATGCTCAAAAATATCTCGGATGTCGGTTCGTTTGGTCGTACGGTCACGTTGTTCGGTTATTTACGACGAAACTCGAACGGACGCGAAAACGATCCAAATTAAGCGACGAATGGAATTTTTTTGCATGGCGATCACTAAAACAAAAATATTTTAGTGTGTACAAAAATTTTGGATGTCCAGATGTGTCCAGAACGTAAGATATGCGCGAAAATGCAAACTTACGCCGTTTTTGACACTTTTAGTCCCTGTAAGATCATATAAGCATGTTTTCACACACCGAACTTATCAAAGCTTATTTCTAAGCCATGTTTAGGTTATATATGGTATGTTTAACTTATGATCAAGTTCCGGACTATACGTTGCCTTATGAAACGGCAGACTTTTGCAAGTTGACGCAAATAGTCCCTGTAAGCGAATAAACTTGATTTCGGCATACCAAACCATCCAAAACTTATTTCTAAGTTATGTAAAGGTTATTTAAGGTATGTTAAGCCTATGTCACTATTCCGGAGTGTTTGTTGCATTAAACTGGTTATATTTACGCATCAGATCGTGTATAACCTTCCAGAAAGCGACTTAAAGCCCGAAATCGAACAAGAATTGATATGTGCAAATGATACACATATTTTCACAATTTCCAAGTATGAAATACAAAATTTCATTGGTTTGGCATTTGTTTGACGGTCACAGTGACACAGGTGTCACATTCTCCCCTACTTTAGGAAATTTCGTCCCGAAATTTATTCGTAGGAGTCTGTCTGTGACTTTGTGTCAAATAACCCCTAGAGATATGCAAAGCATAATCCTATCATTTGCTTAACGGACATTCTTCAGAAACGAAAATGAACAGACGGAGTCATTTTCAACAGATGTTTCCTCAGAAACGGAAATGAAAGGATAATCAGACGGATATTCATTTCCTTCAACGGATATTCTTCAGAAGCGAAAATGAATGGATGATCCATTTTCAACAGATGCTTCCTCAGATTCAGAAATGAAAAGGATATTCAAACGGATATTCATTTCCTTCAACGGATATTCTTCAGAAGCGAAAATGAATGGATGATCCATTTTCCTCAACGGATTCTTCATCAGAACGGAAATGAAAAGGATATTCAAACGGATATTCATTTCCTTCAACGGATATTCTTCAGAAGCGAAAATGAATGGATGATCCATTTTCCTCAACGGATTCTTCATCAGAACGGAAATGAAGGATTAAACAAACGGATATTCATTTCCATCAACGGATATTCTTCAGAAGCGAAAATGAATGGTTGATCCATTTTCTTCAACGGATTCTTCATCAGAACGGAAATGAAGGATTAAACAAACGGATATTCATTTCCATCAACGGATATTCTTTCAGAAGTGAAAAATGAGTAGCTAGTTCATTTTTCTTCAACGGGTGCTTCATCAGAATTGGAAATGAACAAGGTTCACTCAAGGCACATGACAAAACTCGCTGTGGTTTCTGTGCACTAAATTCCATAATTATGTAGGCCTCCATAATTACGTAATTCCTTGCACAGTCTGCACAGTTCATTTCATAATGTGTAGGGGAAGAAAAATCAAACTTGTGATGAGTGTGGCTAGACTACCATAGGGTCCTTTTAATTAGATCAACAAAAGATCTCTTTAATTAGACCACTCAAGGAGTCTTTTCAGCTATATCATCACATGATATTCCTAACCAGAATTTTGGATCAATCTGTTTAACTAGACCACTCAAGGGGTCTAATTATGGAATAGTACTTCATAACCCAAGGGACTCGACTCCAACGTAGAAGTCCATTAAGGATTTAAGATAGTACCTTTGGATATCCTACTATGAATCCCTTATACGAAGATATGGAAGATACTACGAGGATTTGGATAACAAAATTGGATCACAAAAACATAAAAGGGAGAACATAAGCATATAATCACATAATTGTTTAATTTGGCCTTTAAATTGTTATCTTTGAACGCGGATATTAAAGCATACCAGGAATCCAATCCGTGGATTTCATTTGGCACTTTAATCATTTTCAAGAATCTATCTATGAAGATAGGAAAATCTTAATAGGAATTCGGCTTTGTCCTTATTGAATTGTAATGTACGTATTGAATCATACAAAGAATTCAATTAAGGGCTCCGATGAACGATACCCATCCACAAGGATCTAATTATGAGGATAGAAAGATCCTACATGGATTTTGGAATTTGTGTAACGAGAGGTGTTCCGACACCTTGCACTAGGCGTGCTTACGTCGATACACAAGGTAGAAAGTTCATGAGGTTGAGGCACTAGATATGCCAAGGCGACATATGAAGCAGAATTTGAAGGTTGAGTAGCAGCAGGATTGGTAACAACTTTGCTTTGGATCGCAAAGCGGCAGATGTTAACCAAATGTCCCCATCGTCCACCGTGGGTACATTTGAAACAGGGTATTTGATTTGGGTGATGACGGTGGCATTGATTGCACCAAGGAGCAGTTCCCTTATACGGCTTCATCCCTGAGGCGAGTCATGGTGATAGCTAAAACAACGGTCCTCTGGAGTACGACGCCTACTTACTGGGTAGTTGCAGCACCTGGTTCGGACATTTGGGTGTTGTTGCGATGAAGAGGCATCTTGAAGACAATGGAAGGCATAGGAGGAAACAAGCAAAAGATAGCCAAAAGAGAATGACAACACATGAAGATTGTGACCATTTGTTTGTTACCAAAGGCAAACAAATGAGACAGTGACTAATCAAAGTAAGCGGGTCAATATAATGTATCGCGAAGACATGCTCGCCTATAAGTGGACACTCACCCCAAGAGTTCCCAGGTAAGAGTGACTGGTCCGATACTGCGGATTTGTACGAACACTCTAGCCTTAGACAAAAGACCCAGGGTACAGGCATCCACTCTTCCAGTTTGCACGTGTTCACATTATTTAGACCCAAACTTTGACGAGTTTGAAAACTCAAGAGGCACTAAGCCAAATATGAGTCAAACTGGAAGGGTTCAAAACCTTATAATAAATCATCCTAGAACAGATGATTAGTTTTCAAGGCAGATCAATTTATGTTCTTATTGTGGTTGTCACTTAAGGATAAGTGACGGTATTGTTTTATGACTAAACGCAAGTAAACTCGCGTTAGGGTCCTAGGAAGGTTATAGTCTAGGTCAAAGCATTACTAATAACCTAATTCCCTATAACCATTGGCTCTGATACCAACTTTTCTGTCACACCCCGACCACGTAAAACAACAAAACGTGGCGGAAACGTCGGGGAGTGTTGTAATAGAATCATTGTTTCACAACCATGGAATAAATAGTTTCGTTTTATTGAATTATTGAACTAAATGTTTTGATACAAATTAGATAAATACAACTATTATCCTCCAAGTTTTAAAGTCGCTAAGGCCTTGTCCATTCCTATGTGAGAATACACCAATATCATCAATCAAAGGCCATCAAATAATGTACCTGAAACACATGTGAAAATAGGTACGTCAGCATAAAAATGCCGGCGAGTACATAGGTTTTGTATGAGTTTCAGATTCATGGCTCGTTTTACATATTGCAATACTTATTTAAAAACCTTGTTTTGAAAAGTATAGTATTGCGACACAAATAACCAACTCAAATCAAATTGGTTATATTTCATAAAAAAAAATCTCGTAGCCATGATTCTTAACCCCAAAACATTTGTTTAATTAAATCCAGATTTGTAAATCGTTTATGGAATAAAACTCGAATAGTATAATATTTTGTTGGAAAACCTTGTATTACAACTTTGTTTTGTTTACCATTGCCCAAGTGATCTAGATAACGCAACGATATATAATGTATTAAAAGCACTTATATATAGGAAGTACCAGCGGCGTATCCACCATGCTTTTAACACATTATACCCGCCCCGTTACCTAATCACTTCCCTAACCCAACGGTTCAAACAGATTCAAACAGTTCGTGTCAATCAACGGTTACAAACGGTTCACATAGTCAAATGGTTACAAACGGTTCACATAATCCAACGGATCATCTAGTCAACGGTTACAGACGGTTCACATAATCAATGGTTACTAACGGTTCACATAGTCAAATGGTTACCAACGGTTCATATGATCAAATGGTTACAACGGTTCAAATGATCATATGGTTACAATGGTTCAAAATGTAAAACAATGTGTCCATATGCTGGATGAGCATATGCGACAAAATGTAGTATATGGAAATCAATGTGCTAGCATGTTACGTGAACATACATAGCAAAACACAATGAAATCGTGTACTAATAATGTACTATTGAACATAGTAAGTATACGATATAAAAACATGGGAAACATGAAAGTATCAAGTAGGTACATGTGTTCCACCCCAAAACAGTTTGAAAACAGTAAAAGAGGGGACTATGTACTCACCTGAGGGTGCTTAGAAGTCTTGAACAACAACCAAGCAAAGCTAGAGTGATCAGGGAATCAAACGGCACCCTATATAGGTAACTATGTAAATAACCGGACCTAAATCGGGAGATAGGATAGAATGAGGTTCTATAAATCAAATGAGTAATTGAACTCATATTGTATGATTTAATAGACCCTACATTCTGATTGAAAGGCCTACCTAAGTGCTTTTGACCCGTTTCGACACGTTATGGTAACATAAGCTACTATAAGGCGTCGTTAGCGTAAAACTATGTTCGGATGGTTAACTATGTGCTATGCCAAGTCTTACATGCCCAATTATCCCTAAACATGTTACTAAATCAGATTATATGTCAAAAATAAGTTCACATAGGCAAAATACGGATTTTAGCTTTAAAAGGGCATTTTGGTCATTTCCTATGGGCATACAAGCTAACTAGCAAATGACTAACCAATCCTATGTGATCATAAGGTATAACCTCAGTGGTTATTCCCTATGCAACTATGATCACTAACTAAGCTTGGTCGGATCCTAAAGATCGACCAAACGGGTCGGGTTCGAAAGGCTAAGCGGTGGTTTAGACCGCTTACCTCACGACCCTAAACAAGCACAAACTAGTAGTGTCGTGTTAGACATGTCAAAACATGTCTAACCTACTGGTTTGGTATCAAAACAAAGTGTTTTGATACCCTAAAGTAGTTCCGAGGCAAAATGCGTGCTAAAACGCATTTTGACCGAAACTTTGACTCGACACTACAACTAGCTAACGTGGTAATCAGCAGCTATAACCGCGAAGGATTATAACTATCGTGATTACAATCACGTTTCAAAGTTCAATTGAACTTTGACTTGACCAATTGATGGTCAAAACCGAAAGTCAAACTGTTGGCCAAACTGTTTGACTTTCTGCACTACATAAGGAAAAAGCAAGAAAAAGAATGAAAGAAGGCTCACAATAGTCCTTGCTATCTTTTCTACAAGAAGACAAAGTCCCAAATGCTTGAGAGAGAGCTCCAAAGCAGATGTGAAGAGAGGAATGAGAAGAATGAGCAAGGAATGAATAAAATGGATGGGCTATTTATACTTGTGGTGATGCTCTAGGATCATCACAAGTGGTTTGTTTAGCCATTAAGGAATAAATCTCATCCATACAAGTGTTAGGAGCAGGTGCAAAGCCTTGGAGAACACTTAAACTTGCTCAACACACCAAGAATTTACCAAAACAGCCCCTGAATTTGCAAACAGATGCTGAAAACACACTTTCTGCCCAGATGAGGCGCTCGCGTAGCGCTAGGGCATAGGCCTTAGGGCTCGCGCTACGCTAGCATGTATCAGGTTCAGCAAAGTTTCAAAATTGACAGAAATGGTCCCTGCACGTGTTTAAAGCCTTTTTCGATGCGTTTAAACCCCGTTAACCTCATTTCAAGGCTCTAAAATGAAGTTAAAGCATAGGGGACTCAAAACATGCTCAAAAATATCTCGGATGTCGGTTCGTTTGGTCGTACGGTCACGTTGTTCGGTTATTTACGACGAAACTCGAACGGACGCGAAAACGATCCAAATTAAGCGACGAATGGAATTTTTTTGCATGGCGATCACTAAAACAAAAATATTTTAGTGTGTACAAAAATTTTGGATGTCCAGATGTGTCCAGAACGTAAGATATGCGCGAAAATGCAAACTTACGCCGTTTTTGACACTTTTAGTCCCTGTAAGATCATATAAGCATGTTTTCACACACCGAACTTATCAAAGCTTATTTCTAAGCCATGTTTAGGTTATATATGGTATGTTTAACTTATGATCAAGTTCCGGACTATACGTTGCCTTATGAAACGGCAGACTTTTGCAAGTTGACGCAAATAGTCCCTGTAAGCGAATAAACTTGATTTCGGCATACCAAACCATCCAAAACTTATTTCTAAGTTATGTAAAGGTTATTTAAGGTATGTTAAGCCTATGTCACTATTCCGGAGTGTTTGTTGCATTAAACTGGTTATATTTACGCATCAGATCGTGTATAACCTTCCAGAAAGCGACTTAAAGCCCGAAATCGAACAAGAATTGATATGTGCAAATGATACACATATTTTCACAATTCCCAAGTATGAAATACAAAATTTCATTGGTTTGGCATTTGTTTGACGGTCACAGTGACACAGGTGTCACAGTTATGAACCACTGGATACTAAAAGTTTACATGAAAGTCCCTCAAGGATTTAATTTATTAAAATCATGTAAAATAAGTTCTCGAGAACGATATGATCGTTGTATACAGATTCATATTTGAATACGTTGAATATAATTGGAACTTCTGCTGAGTATCCTTAAGGATTTAAGTGCTTATAAGGTTAATTGAAACATCTTATGGATGTAATTCTTGTGCACCAATAAACATACATAGAATACATGTACTTGGTGATTATGGTATCTCAATGTACAGTGTACAAGCATGGTACAATATGTAGTATACAAATAAATCAAGTGCTTAAGACATCCTTGCATATGATATAGAAATCATAGAGGAGGTTTATGTAACAGAACTCCTAAAGAGTGTATGCACATACATTGTTTTTCAAAGTGGAAAAAAATAAGTGAATGATTGTAAATGTCTAACGCATTGATTTCAAAACCTCATGAATGTATTTTTATAAACTTAAAAAGATAGTATGGATAAAATAGTTGGGTTGAGTGTTGTACAACTCATGAATATTCTGATAAAAGAGCAATATGAGTCTGATAATATCATCCATCTTTATCAAAAGTCCTCTCCTAAAAGTTCACTATAATCGCAGTTTACAGTGATGATGTCTAGGCACCATCGAGAGAAACTGTCGAGCTTTTAGAGGGGGAATTTTGAATAACTCTGGCTCAGTCTAGTTACTACTCAACCTACAGTCCGAGTATATTTGTGATCATATTTTTATCCATTGATCAAACTATATCCAGAAGATGCTGAGACATTATAGTATGGATAAAATTGAACCTTAAAGTATGCTAAAGGTTGTTCAGACACTTTTTATAAGAAATGACTATTATCATCTTCTACCAAAGTAAGGATTCTTATTCTAAAAGTACCATGGCTAAAGTGAAATTGTGCATTGATATTTCTTCCTAGCTATGCATGATTACATATATCTTTTATTTAAATTTATAAATATGATATAGCACATGTCCAGTGAGGAGACATTTGAATGGTAAAGAAGATATGTCGATACTCTAAAGGTAAGAATGATATGTGCCTAGATTTTACTAACCCATGAAAACTAGTTTTGTTAGTCTTGTAGATGTAAAGAATGTAACACAACATAGTTGTGGATCTTATGGTACTTGTTCGTAAGAGGGAGCACTAGAAGTCTCACAAGAAGATTTTACAACATTATTCAACATAAAGGATTGCACTTCAAGGCATCAAGCGACAAGTTATTCTACAAAAGTTTTGAGCAACTTTCAAGAAAGATGGACACACGTCACTTAAAGGATGCATATTATAATGAGGGGGAGATTTATTCAAGCTGCACTCTTTTCCCTCACTAAGTTTTGTCCCATTTGGGTTTTCTTAGTAAGGTTTTTAATGAGGTAACATACCTGATCCAGAAGTATCAGGGGGAGATAATGCGCATTACACGCTGCACTCTTTTTCCCTTAGCTATGGTTTTGTCCCACCGGGTTTTCCTAGCAAGGTTTTTAACGAGGCAGCATCAAGGGTATTATGTTGATAACCAAGGGGGAGTGTTATGAATATATTTATTATTAATGTGGTTATCAACACCTAAAATAGATTAGGCTTGTTCCACAAGTTTTCCTCAATTATATATAGTGTTTTGTATCTCTTATAATATACATCTCAATCAATGAAATATTAGATCTCTTCTCCCTATTATTTTCTTCTTCTTTCTTTGCTATTTGGCTAGTTTCACAACAAAAATAAAAATAACATTGCAAAGATGCTTTATGTACTTGCGCCTCATCAATTATACATTAGTATTCATAATCATTGTTAAATTAAGTTATTGCAATGTGTTAATTCATGTTGCTACATAAAATGATTTTATTAAAATTGTTTTTTAGTTTGTTATGTAGTGTAACAACTTTAATAACAAATATTGCAAGTTGTTGTGCAGGTCATAAAGTTCAAGGGGTGTTATTGAAACATTTGGTTATTAACTGATGTTTAGTATGAGTTGAAGGGCTTGTGTGTAAAGTTAAAGATGGCTTAATATATAAGCTCTTCATCAGTTGCAACAGTCATAGTTCCAGATCCTTCTTCTCTCTCATCAAGGCGATTAGGGTTTTGAGTTCATTGTTTAGATCTTTTACGATCTGTGGTTTGTTTGTTTGATCTCTTGTGAGATCTTGTTGTATTGTTCATAGATCAACTGATATTTATCAGTTGATCATATATTTCTTTTGTATTTGTTAAAGATCTCACCGTTTGTGAGATCTAGGGTTCTGGTGGGAGTTTTTTGGTTTGGATAAATAATAAAATTTCTGTCATTGTTTTGTCGCTATTTTGAGTTGTTTTTGAGTTGATCTGTTCATCATACCATTTTTACATGGTATCAGAGCTAGATCTAGCTCTTGTCTACTGATTTCTGTGCTTCCGCTGTGGTTGTTAGGGTTTCTTTCAGGATTGCTTCTTTGATTGTCAAAGAAAAGGAGATCTTGGCAAGTGTGCCTGTTCAGATCTGTTGATTTCTGGTGTTCCAAAGTGTTCAAAGGATTAGATCGTCTGGATCTTGTTGGTTGAAGGCTGTGTTGGTCTTTGAAATCCTAGAAGATTTCAAAGCAAAATGACCAGTTTTTTGTTCTTGGTATTTGCTATTCTTGTATGATCTGTAACCCTAGAAGGTTACAGAGTCATATTGCTTGGATCGCAAAATTTGTAAGATCGTTTCAATCTCTCTTCGTTTTTTTTTGTTGTTGATTGGCTAGTTGAAGTCGGGGTAGTGAGGACCGGCACCTTGATTGTTTATCTTGGATTGTTTCTTGATTGATTGTGTTGTTGTAGGTTGTGGCTCCTGGTTTAAGACATGTCCAGGCACCTTTGAGTGATGAACCTGGAATCTTGACACTGACCCAGTTTCGCCTGTAGTTGTACTTGTTATATTTGTGGTATCTTTCTGTGTTCTGTTTGTTTACTTGTTGCTTTTCTGTGTTAGTTCTTGATTGAAAATGGGTGATACTGGTGATACTAGTAGTACATCTCAGACTTTAATAAGTAAACTTGATATAAGTGACCCGTTATATCTGCATCCAAGTGATTCCAGTGCCTTGACCATTGTTAGTATAAAGTTAAAAGGCACTGAAAATTACTCTGTATGGTCCAATGCTATGAAGTTGGCTTTAGAAGCCAAAAATAAATATGGCTTTATTGATGGCAAATGTGTGCGTTCTGAAAGTGATGCTGTGTTAGCTAGTCAGTGGGACAGATGCAATTCTGTGGTTCTTACTTGGTTGTTAAATTCTGTGTCTGAGGAACTTTACTTAGGTCAAGTTTTTTCTAAGTTAGCATCTGAGGTTTGGACAGATCTTAAAGAGTCTTTTTACAGAGTGGATGGTTCAATTGTCTATGATTTGTATAAGAAAATCAATTGTGTTTCTCAAAATGGTACACCTGTTGCTGAGTATTATAACAAGCTGACAACAATGTGGAAGCAGTTTGATGCTATGCTTCATCTGCCAACATGTTCTTGTCAAGCTGCAAAGGATTATAATGATTTTTCAACCTTAATAAAGTTGATGCAGTTTTTAATGGGACTGGATGATGTTTACCAGTCAGTTAGAACAAATCTTTTGACAAGGGAACCATTACCTACTGTAAAAGTGGCTTTCTCTATAATCTCTAGAGAAGAGTCACACAGGTTGTCTAGTAGTGGGTCAAAACCTCAGAATGTGTCTTTTGTTTCAAAGCCTAGTCAGGTTGTTGATCAAAGAAGAAAAAACAATAGAAATACAAATTCTTCTTTAAAATGTACACACTGTAATATGCTAGGGCATACTGTAGATAGATGTTTTGAGATTATTGGGTACCCTCCTGGATTTAGAAGAAGAAGTAATAACCCTAGTCAGTCTAATCAATCAAATAAAGTTAACATGGCTAGTAATAATAAAACTAATTCTGTGAATGGTGCATCTTCTTCTGTTGGGAATTCTGGTTTACCTTTTACTTCTGAGCAGATTGCTAAACTTCTAAGTTTAGTAGGAGAAAAAAGTGGATCAGATGCTCAGAACCAGAATGTAGGAGGTGAGAATATTTGTGTATCTAGTTTTGTTAGTTATTCTAGTTCTGTTAGCTTTAGTATGAATGGGTGGATAGTTGACTCTGGAGCTAGTCAACATATGGTTAGAACAGACAAAAACTTAATAAATGTTGTTGATGTGTCTGAGTTTGATATAACTGTTGGTCATCCTAATGGAACAAGTGTTAAAGTTTTAAAGATAGGTGATCTAAAATTAACTGAAGAAATAGTTTTAAAAGATGTATTCTTTGTTCCAGGATATAGTGTTAACCTATTATTTGTGCATAGGTTATCTAGGGACAATAATGTGAATGCTGTGTTTAATGAAACAACTTGTGTGTTTCAGGATTCCAATTCAAAGAGAATTCTGATGAGTGGTAGTCAAGATTGTGGTCTGTATTTTGTTGGCAATTCTGGTAATTTGCCTAGTGTTTGTTTCAATAGTACAGTAAAAACCTTTACCTGGCATAGTAGGCTGGGTCACCCTTCTGATCAGGTTTTAGCAGTATTAAAAGAGAGACTTAAAATTCAGTCAAGTGAACATGATCCCTGTGATGTGTGTCATAGGGCTAAGCAAGTAAGGGTTCCTTTTCCTTTGAGTGAACACAAGTCAAAGTCTGTGGGTGACCTCATACATTTAGATGTATGGGGTCCATATAAAGTAACTAGTTATGATGGTTACAAATATTTTCTAACTGTGGTTGATGACTTTTCTAGAGCAGTTTGGTGTTATTTTATGACTAGCAAAAGTGAAGTTTTTGAAAATTTTAAAATGTTTTATGAGCTTGTGTTAACTCAGTTTAAAAGGAAAATTAAGGTTATAAGAAGTGATAATGGAACAGAATTTGTGAATAACCTAATGGATAACTTGTGTAAAACAAAAGGAATTTTACATCAAACCTCATGTTCCTATACACCACAACAAAATGGTGTGGTGGAAAGGAAACATAGGCATTTATTGAATACTGCTAGAGCCTTGATGTTTCAGGGTGGCCTGCCTTTGAGATTTTGGTCAGATTGTGTGTTGACTGTTGTTTATCTTATTAACAGGTTGCCCTCTTATGTGTTAAGTGGTAAGAGTCCTTTTGAAATGATGTTTGATTGTAAACCCTCTTTGGCTCATCTTAGAAACTTTGGGTGCTTATGTTTTAGTACAATTTTGCATGATTCAGATAAGTTTTCATATAATGCTGAAAAATGTGTGTTTATTGGTTATTCTAACTTTAAAAAGGGATATAAGTTGTGGAGCTTAGATAGTAAAAATTTTTTTTTCTCAAGAGATGTGAAGTTTTATGAGAATGTATACCCTTTTAAAATAAAACAGTTAGATAATCAAGAATCTGTAATTGATAAACAGTTGAATCATGCAAACTTCTTTGATGTTAGTATACCTGAAGTTTCTAACATGCCCTATGATGAAGAGGGTACTAATGGTGCACAAGATCTTCATGGTGATGATCAGCAACCATTGTTTCCCTCTACATCAGCCCCTGATTCAGGAGTTGAGGTGGCTCAACACACTGAACAGGTGAGCAGTAGTGGACTGGGATTGAATGAGAGGGCAGAGGACACCATGAGGTCTGATGTTGATCATGACCAATCTGAGGGCATTGTAGATGTTAGAAAATCTTCCAGGAATACTGCTATGCCTAGAAGATTTGATGATTTTGTGGTTGAGGGAAGAGTAAAATATGGAATAGAAAAGGTTGTTAACTATTCTAATCTGTCATATGAGAATAAGTGTTTTGTTGCTTCTTTGAATAAAACCTTAGAACCAACATCTTATCATGAGGCTTCTGGTGATGATAAGTGGGTTGAAGCCATGAACAGTGAGATGGAAGCATTGTATAGGAATAATACTTGGGTCTTGGTAGATCTTCCAAAAGGCAGAAAGCCTATTGGATGTAAATGGATATATAGAATTAAATACAAAGCAAATGGTGAGATTGAAAGATATAAAGCCAGGTTAGTGGCTAAGGGGTTCAATCAGAGAGAGGGTATTGACTTTGGTGAAACTTTCTCACCAGTTGTCAAAATGGTTACTGTTAGGGTTGTGTTAAAACTTGCTGTAAATAACAACTGGCCTCTTTATCAAATGGATATTAATAATGCTTTTTTGTATGGAACATTATATGAGGATGTATATATGACTCAACCTCAAGGTTATAGTTCAAATGATAATAAGGTATGTAAGTTGGTTAAATAACTGTATGGGCTTAAACAAGCCCCAAGACAGTGGAATGAAAAGTTAACAACTGTGTTAACTTCTTTGGGTTTTGTTCAAAGTGTTTGTGATTATTCTTTGTTTGTGATGTCTAAACAAAGTGTGCTTATTATCCTGCTTGTATATGTTGATGATATAGTGATAACAGGAAATGATAAGAATGAAATTGAAAAAGTTAAAACAAGTTTAAAAGAGAGTTTTAAAATTAAAGACCTTGGGTTGCTTAGGTATTTTTTTAGGAATAGAAGTGTTGTATTCTACTGAATGTGTTTGTTTATCACAAAGAAAATACTGTCTAGAGTTGTTAAATGAATTTGGTTTGCTGGGTTGTAAACCTGTGACAACACCTATTGAACAAAGTTTTTTAGTAACAAGTAAGTGTGATAAAAATACTACTGTTTTGGAAAATATAAATGGTTTTCAAAGGTTAGTTGGTAAACTGTTGTATCTGTCTTTGACCAGACCAGATATCAGTTATACTGTACAATTTTTGAGCCAATTCATGCACAGTCCTTGTAAGTCTCATCTTGAGATTGCTTTGAGGTTACTAAGGTACTTAAAGCTTTCTCCTGGAAAGGGAATTAGTTTTAAAAGGTCAAGTGACCTAAAGATTTCTGGTTTTGTTGACTCAGACTGGGGTAAATGTCTTAAGACTAGAAAATCTGTTACTGGGTTTGGTATATTTGTGGGAGGAACACTTGTTTCTTGGAAAAGCAAGAAACAAAGTGTTGTGTCTAGGTCAACTGCGGAAGCTGAGTATAGATCAATGTGCTCAGCTACCTGTGAGATAATGTGGATTAGAAATGTATTATCTGAGTTGAAAATTATTTGTCAATTACCTGTTAAACTGTACTGTGACAGTAAGTCTGCTATTTCAATATCTCAAAATCCTGTGTTTCATGAAAGAACTAAGCATTTTGAGTTGGATTTGCATTTTTTGAGAGAAAAGATAGCAGCAGGAATTATAGATCCTGAGAAAATTAGTACAGATTTACAGGTAGCTGATGTTTTTACAAAGGGTTTGAATGCTAAGCAACATCAAATTCTTTGTGAAAAACTGGGCCTTTATAACATGTTCGCAACTTGAATTATGGGGGCATGTTAAATTAAGTTATTGCAATGTGTTAATTCATGTTGCTACATAAAATGATTTTATTAAAATTGTTTTTTAGTTTGTTATGTAGTGTAACAACTTTAATAACAAATATTGCAAGTTGTTGTGCAGGTCATAAAGTTCAAGGGGTGTTATTGAAACATTTGGTTATTAACTGATGTTTAGTATGAGTTGAAGGGCTTGTGTGTAAAGTTAAAGATGGCTTAATATATAAGCTCTTCATCAGTTGCAACAGTCATAGTTCCAGATCCTTCTTCTCTCTCATCAAGGCGATTAGGGTTTTGAGTTCATTGTTTAGATCTTTTACGATCTGTGGTTTGTTTGTTTGATCTCTTGTGAGATCTTGTTGTATTGTTCATAGATCAACTGATATTTATCAGTTGATCATATATTTCTTTTGTATTTGTTAAAGATCTCACCGTTTGTGAGATCTAGGGTTCTGGTGGGAGTTTTTTGGTTTGGATAAATAATAAAATTTCTGTCATTGTTTTGTCGCTATTTTGAGTTGTTTTTGAGTTGATCTGTTCATCATACCATTTTTACATGGTATCAGAGCTAGATCTAGCTCTTGTCTACTGATTTCTGTGCTTCCGCTGTGGTTGTTAGGGTTTCTTTCAGGATTGCTTCTTTGATTGTCAAAGAAAAGGAGATCTTGGCAAGTGTGCCTGTTCAGATCTGTTGATTTCTGGTGTTCCAAAGTGTTCAAAGGATTAGATCGTCTGGATCTTGTTGGTTGAAGGCTGTGTTGGTCTTTGAAATCCTAGAAGATTTCAAAGCAAACTGACCAGTTTTTTGTTCTTGGTATTTGCTATTCTTGTATGATCTGTAACCCTAGAAGGTTACAGAGTCATATTGCTTGGATCGCAAAATTTGTAAGATCGTTTCAATCTCTCTTCGTTTTTTTTTGTTGTTGATTGGCTAGTTGAAGTCGGGGTAGTGAGGACCGGCACCTTGATTGTTTATCTTGGATTGTTTCTTGATTGATTGTGTTGTTGTAGGTTGTGGCTCCTGGTTTAAGACATGTCCAGGCACCTTTGAGTGATGAACCTGGAATCTTGACACTGACCCAGTTTCGCCTGTAGTTGTACTTGTTATATTTGTGGTATCTTTCTGTGTTCTGTTTGTTTACTTGTTGCTTTTCTGTGTTAGTTCTTGATTGAAAATGGGTGATACTGGTGATACTAGTAGTACATCTCAGACTTTAATAAGTAAACTTGATATAAGTGACCCGTTATATCTGCATCCAAGTGATTCCAGTGCCTTGACCATTGTTAGTATAAAGTTAAAAGGCACTGAAAATTACTCTGTATGGTCCAATGCTATGAAGTTGGCTTTAGAAGCCAAAAATAAATATGGCTTTATTGATGGCAAATGTGTGCGTTCTGAAAGTGATGCTGTGTTAGCTAGTCAGTGGGACAGATGCAATTCTGTGGTTCTTACTTGGTTGTTAAATTCTGTGTCTGAGGAACTTTACTTAGGTCAAGTTTTTTCTAAGTTAGCATCTGAGGTTTGGACAGATCTTAAAGAGTCTTTTTACAGAGTGGATGGTTCAATTGTCTATGATTTGTATAAGAAAATCAATTGTGTTTCTCAAAATGGTACACCTGTTGCTGAGTATTATAACAAGCTGACAACAATGTGGAAGCAGTTTGATGCTATGCTTCATCTGCCAACATGTTCTTGTCAAGCTGCAAAGGATTATAATGATTTTTCAACCTTAATAAAGTTGATGCAGTTTTTAATGGGACTGGATGATGTTTACCAGTCAGTTAGAACAAATCTTTTGACAAGGGAACCATTACCTACTGTAAAAGTGGCTTTCTCTATAATCTCTAGAGAAGAGTCACACAGGTTGTCTAGTAGTGGGTCAAAACCTCAGAATGTGTCTTTTGTTTCAAAGCCTAGTCAGGTTGTTGATCAAAGAAGAAAAAACAATAGAAATACAAATTCTTCTTTAAAATGTACACACTGTAATATGCTAGGGCATACTGTAGATAGATGTTTTGAGATTATTGGGTACCCTCCTGGATTTAGAAGAAGAAGTAATAACCCTAGTCAGTCTAATCAATCAAATAAAGTTAACATGGCTAGTAATAATAAAACTAATTCTGTGAATGGTGCATCTTCTTCTGTTGGGAATTCTGGTTTACCTTTTACTTCTGAGCAGATTGCTAAACTTCTAAGTTTAGTAGGAGAAAAAAGTGGATCAGATGCTCAGAACCAGAATGTAGGAGGTGAGAATATTTGTGTATCTAGTTTTGTTAGTTATTCTAGTTCTGTTAGCTTTAGTATGAATGGGTGGATAGTTGACTCTGGAGCTAGTCAACATATGGTTAGAACAGACAAAAACTTAATAAATGTTGTTGATGTGTCTGAGTTTGATATAACTGTTGGTCATCCTAATGGAACAAGTGTTAAAGTTTTAAAGATAGGTGATCTAAAATTAACTGAAGAAATAGTTTTAAAAGATGTATTCTTTGTTCCAGGATATAGTGTTAACCTATTATTTGTGCATAGGTTATCTAGGGACAATAATGTGAATGCTGTGTTTAATGAAACAACTTGTGTGTTTCAGGATTCCAATTCAAAGAGAATTCTGATGAGTGGTAGTCAAGATTGTGGTCTGTATTTTGTTGGCAATTCTGGTAATTTGCCTAGTGTTTGTTTCAATAGTACAGTAAAAACCTTTACCTGGCATAGTAGGCTGGGTCACCCTTCTGATCAGGTTTTAGCAGTATTAAAAGAGAGACTTAAAATTCAGTCAAGTGAACATGATCCCTGTGATGTGTGTCATAGGGCTAAGCAAGTAAGGGTTCCTTTTCCTTTGAGTGAACACAAGTCAAAGTCTGTGGGTGACCTCATACATTTAGATGTATGGGGTCCATATAAAGTAACTAGTTATGATGGTTACAAATATTTTCTAACTGTGGTTGATGACTTTTCTAGAGCAGTTTGGTGTTATTTTATGACTAGCAAAAGTGAAGTTTTTGAAAATTTTAAAATGTTTTATGAGCTTGTGTTAACTCAGTTTAAAAGGAAAATTAAGGTTATAAGAAGTGATAATGGAACAGAATTTGTGAATAACCTAATGGATAACTTGTGTAAAACAAAAGGAATTTTACATCAAACCTCATGTTCCTATACACCACAACAAAATGGTGTGGTGGAAAGGAAACATAGGCATTTATTGAATACTGCTAGAGCCTTGATGTTTCAGGGTGGCCTGCCTTTGAGATTTTGGTCAGATTGTGTGTTGACTGTTGTTTATCTTATTAACAGGTTGCCCTCTTATGTGTTAAGTGGTAAGAGTCCTTTTGAAATGATGTTTGATTGTAAACCCTCTTTGGCTCATCTTAGAAACTTTGGGTGCTTATGTTTTAGTACAATTTTGCATGATTCAGATAAGTTTTCATATAATGCTGAAAAATGTGTGTTTATTGGTTATTCTAACTTTAAAAAGGGATATAAGTTGTGGAGCTTAGATAGTAAAAATTTTTTTTTCTCAAGAGATGTGAAGTTTTATGAGAATGTATACCCTTTTAAAATAAAACAGTTAGATAATCAAGAATCTGTAATTGATAAACAGTTGAATCATGCAAACTTCTTTGATGTTAGTATACCTGAAGTTTCTAACATGCCCTATGATGAAGAGGGTACTAATGGTGCACAAGATCTTCATGGTGATGATCAGCAACCATTGTTTCCCTCTACATCAGCCCCTGATTCAGGAGTTGAGGTGGCTCAACACACTGAACAGGTGAGCAGTAGTGGACTGGGATTGAATGAGAGGGCAGAGGACACCATGAGGTCTGATGTTGATCATGACCAATCTGAGGGCATTGTAGATGTTAGAAAATCTTCCAGGAATACTGCTATGCCTAGAAGATTTGATGATTTTGTGGTTGAGGGAAGAGTAAAATATGGAATAGAAAAGGTTGTTAACTATTCTAATCTGTCATATGAGAATAAGTGTTTTGTTGCTTCTTTGAATAAAACCTTAGAACCAACATCTTATCATGAGGCTTCTGGTGATGATAAGTGGGTTGAAGCCATGAACAGTGAGATGGAAGCATTGTATAGGAATAATACTTGGGTCTTGGTAGATCTTCCAAAAGGCAGAAAGCCTATTGGATGTAAATGGATATATAGAATTAAATACAAAGCAAATGGTGAGATTGAAAGATATAAAGCCAGGTTAGTGGCTAAGGGGTTCAATCAGAGAGAGGGTATTGACTTTGGTGAAACTTTCTCACCAGTTGTCAAAATGGTTACTGTTAGGGTTGTGTTAAAACTTGCTGTAAATAACAACTGGCCTCTTTATCAAATGGATATTAATAATGCTTTTTTGTATGGAACATTATATGAGGATGTATATATGACTCAACCTCAAGGTTATAGTTCAAATGATAATAAGGTATGTAAGTTGGTTAAATAACTGTATGGGCTTAAACAAGCCCCAAGACAGTGGAATGAAAAGTTAACAACTGTGTTAACTTCTTTGGGTTTTGTTCAAAGTGTTTGTGATTATTCTTTGTTTGTGATGTCTAAACAAAGTGTGCTTATTATCCTGCTTGTATATGTTGATGATATAGTGATAACAGGAAATGATAAGAATGAAATTGAAAAAGTTAAAACAAGTTTAAAAGAGAGTTTTAAAATTAAAGACCTTGGGTTGCTTAGGTATTTTTTTAGGAATAGAAGTGTTGTATTCTACTGAATGTGTTTGTTTATCACAAAGAAAATACTGTCTAGAGTTGTTAAATGAATTTGGTTTGCTGGGTTGTAAACCTGTGACAACACCTATTGAACAAAGTTTTTTAGTAACAAGTAAGTGTGATAAAAATACTACTGTTTTGGAAAATATAAATGGTTTTCAAAGGTTAGTTGGTAAACTGTTGTATCTGTCTTTGACCAGACCAGATATCAGTTATACTGTACAATTTTTGAGCCAATTCATGCACAGTCCTTGTAAGTCTCATCTTGAGATTGCTTTGAGGTTACTAAGGTACTTAAAGCTTTCTCCTGGAAAGGGAATTAGTTTTAAAAGGTCAAGTGACCTAAAGATTTCTGGTTTTGTTGACTCAGACTGGGGTAAATGTCTTAAGACTAGAAAATCTGTTACTGGGTTTGGTATATTTGTGGGAGGAACACTTGTTTCTTGGAAAAGCAAGAAACAAAGTGTTGTGTCTAGGTCAACTGCGGAAGCTGAGTATAGATCAATGTGCTCAGCTACCTGTGAGATAATGTGGATTAGAAATGTATTATCTGAGTTGAAAATTATTTGTCAATTACCTGTTAAACTGTACTGTGACAGTAAGTCTGCTATTTCAATATCTCAAAATCCTGTGTTTCATGAAAGAACTAAGCATTTTGAGTTGGATTTGCATTTTTTGAGAGAAAAGATAGCAGCAGGAATTATAGATCCTGAGAAAATTAGTACAGATTTACAGGTAGCTGATGTTTTTACAAAGGGTTTGAATGCTAAGCAACATCAAATTCTTTGTGAAAAACTGGGCCTTTATAACATGTTCGCAACTTGAATTATGGGGGCATGTTAAATTAAGTTATTGCAATGTGTTAATTCATGTTGCTACATAAAATGATTTTATTAAAATTGTTTTTTAGTTTGTTATGTAGTGTAACAACTTTAATAACAAATATTGCAAGTTGTTGTGCAGGTCATAAAGTTCAAGGGGTGTTATTGAAACATTTGGTTATTAACTGATGTTTAGTATGAGTTGAAGGGCTTGTGTGTAAAGTTAAAGATGGCTTAATATATAAGCTCTTCATCAGTTGCAACAGTCATAGTTCCAGATCCTTCTTCTCTCTCATCAAGGCGATTAGGGTTTTGAGTTCATTGTTTAGATCTTTTACGATCTGTGGTTTGTTTGTTTGATCTCTTGTGAGATCTTGTTGTATTGTTCATAGATCAACTGATATTTATCAGTTGATCATATATTTCTTTTGTATTTGTTAAAGATCTCACCGTTTGTGAGATCTAGGGTTCTGGTGGGAGTTTTTTGGTTTGGATAAATAATAAAATTTCTGTCATTGTTTTGTCGCTATTTTGAGTTGTTTTTGAGTTGATCTGTTCATCATACCATTTTTACAATCATAAGACATTTTAATTGAAAATGAATAAATAAATAAATAAACGACTTTAAAAAGTCTTCAAAGTTTAAAGTTTAAACAAACTTTACAAAAATAAATTAATGGCTGTAAAACAAAGTCTTTTAGTTGGTAGTCAAGTTGCAAAACTAAAATGTCCTATAAAACTGTATTTGACTATGAATATTTTTACAAAACATAAGTGCTTATAAAAATATTATCTAACTGATGAAAACAGGCTAAAGTTTTATAATAATCAATGAATCTTTATAAAGGTGCAAACGAATTTAGATAATTAGAAGAATCTTCTAAAAAATAAAGTCTTATAACATGTTTTTTTAGTGTTGAATAACATAAGTTGCAAAAAAATGGTACACAACTAGTATCTACAAATTATGAAATGTTCAACTAGCTCAAATTATACTATATCGAAGATAATAGTGTCTAACTTCCTAAAATTATATTCTATTGAAGACGTACTTCCAAATTCTTCATCATCGAATTCTTTATCGTCAAATATTCTATTGAAAACTTACTATCAAATTGTTCATCATCAAAATCATCATGTAGCTACTATCTCTTCAAACTCATGGTCTCATTCAACTAACCTTCTCCACACAGAAAAACCTTATAGCAAGTGACCCAAATAAGTCTCAAGCATACCTCTTTCATCAATGGTGAGCAAGATCCGGGTTTGATACATGAAACCGACCCACGAAACCGTTAGTACTAGTTGCCTGTTTTGCTCTCGATTTCTATATATTATGCTTATTCGGTTTTGGTCCAATTCTTGGCTCAAACTGACAAATTACAACCCATCAAACCCAATCCTATTTAACACTATGGTATATGTATCTTAATCCATTAGAGAAAAAAAAAACGAAAAAACGTTGAACCCCACACGCACGTTGTGGCGTGTTAACTCGCAAAATTTAGTACGAAACGTAAAATGAAAAATTTGCAGAAGATGAAAAGTATTGGGGATCAAAGTGAAAATTAAAAGGGTTGGGTTAAATTGCAAAAGATAAAAAATGTTGGATTAAAAGTAAAAAAATCAAAGGGATTAAAATGTAAAGGATGGAAGTCTTTGGGTTAGAAAATGAAAAACTAACTTAAAAAAAAAAAAAAAAAAAACTCATGCTTTGGAGTCAACTCCATGTTGTATAATTTCAACAACCATCTTATCTTTTTGGGAGTTAATATTCGCACAGCTCTATATATACATTAGAGACTAGGTTTTTACCCAGGATTGCTTCCCGGGCTCGGGAAACTTAGTTATATCGATTATGATTTCTTATTAATACGACCTCATTACATCAAACATCTCATTGGATTCAACATCAATATTTTCACATCACCGGGATTGCTTCCCACAATGCAGAAAGTTATTAATATACTTTTAAACAAATGAAAGATCAGTACCTTACAGGAAAAAAAACGTTCAACAAACAATAAATTCACAAAATGTAACTCCACATGTGATCCTTATTAATGGATAGTTACCATATTATTATAAATTCACAAAATGTAACTCCACATGTAAACACAATCAAATAGGAAGATAGTTTTGATAAACATTTGCTTTTCATTAAGTTGAAAGATTACAAATCAAAGCAAAACTTTACAAGCATGCTTACAAACTAAACTCCCCCTCAGCCTGTTACTCCATGGTTGGTTCCACAACTGAGAGTACTGCTGCATTTATAGACAATCCAAACAACTGAGGCATCTTAGCTGACGTCACCATGAAAGCGACGTCTAACAGCCTTACAACCTGTAACAACTGTTCTTATATAAATACTGCTATCATTAACCACTGATTCTACATAAAACAAGTAATATACTAAAGTACTGCTATCCTCTTCCATCAGTGCTTTCCTCAAAGTTGATGAGTCCTTGAGTGGGCAGTGCTTTGTCATCAGTAGATAGAACCAGCAGTGTTTACTTCTTCAGGGCTTTGTCAGAAGTTTAAAGGGTAGCAGCAGTTGTATATCGACAGTGGATAGAGAGCCACCAGTTTTGGCTTTCATTATCTGTTCCTCTGTTAGGGTTCAATCCCAACAATCTCCCCCTAGAACAGATAATGCCAAAACCCTTCATTATTCTGGATTTTTATTTCTCATCAGAAGTTCCCTAGCTTGTCTTTTAAATTCTTCTTCAAAATCTTTGGAACTTGAGTCACCCTCATCCCTGCACAGTGAAAGTTCAAGGAGATCCTGCAAATCTTCAACACCAAGACTTAGTGCTTCTTTCCTTGATATGTACTTCACTTCCCTATTGGATCTGACCAAGGTCAATATGTGGGTCTTTTGATCAGACATCTACTTTAGTAGTTTTGAACCCAATGGGTTTCTTGGGAGAGATTTATTTTCTGATGAGTTTGAAGAAATTGGTCTTGTGAAAAGTTGTAATCTTTCAGACATTTGTTTGAAGGCCATTTCAATGACATTATTTGATGCAGCTATATCTTCTGCAGTCTCTCTTTCAATCTGCTCTTGCCTCTTATTTTGATCTAGTTCAATGTCTGTCATGTCTGAAGTGTTTGGTGATGCAGGTTTGGTTAATACCTTTTTGGCAAGGTCTTGAAGCTTTGCTGATTTGTCTTCTTTTAGATCCATTTTTTTGATGGCTTCTGTGAAATACTCAGCTTCCTTTTCTTTTTCTTCTTCACTGGTCAACACTTTTCCTTTTTCTTTGTTTTCAACATTCATAGGGTTATCCGCTGATGTGATCCATGTTTTAAGAGCATCAATCTGCTGTTCTAGCTTTTTGTAATCAGGCTTCTTAGAAGTGTCTGAGACTGTTATCCTTCTTTTCTTAAGCCTTTCATAAGCCTCGTCGGTATACTGCTTTGTCCATTTTGCTATGGCTTCAGCAGTATCCACCTTAGCATCCACCAGCTCTTGCTTCTTTCTTTTATACTCAAATGTAAAGTCAGCAATGAGCTTTTTGAATTTGTTCCAATTTGGAGCTGTCTTCTTCTTTTTTGAATCGTTTTTAATTCTTTCAATCCTGTTTGCCTCATGCTTTAAAGCAACTATTGGCAATCCTTCAAATTGTTTTTCTTCAGCAGGATAGAATTTTTCTTTCATGATATATGCAAGATATTCTTTTCTCATTTTATTTCGTTGATCTGTCTTTTCTTTGTTTAGATCTTGTGCATAGTCTTCCATCTGCTTGACCTTAGTGAGCAAGAATTCGAATTTTTCAGAGATGGCTTCGTCACTTTGACCTTCACATTCAACTTTTGCTCTTATTTTAGCCTGTCTTGCTTTGAGCTTGAGATATTCATCCATATCTTCTGGGACTATGAAGCCGATGAGAGAAGGGAATCTTCTTGTTGAAGGATTATCCTTGGTGTAGAATTGTCTCATCTCATTTTTTACAGCTTCCAGTTCGAGTGGATATTTTGCAGCATTAGGATCATGTTTGTCTTCATCTGCCTGAGTTATTTTTCTTTTTCTGGAGTAAATTTTATTCACTGAAGGAGTGCTTTTGGGTGATTTGTTGAGTGGAGTGAAGATGGTTTGAAGTGAAGTGAGGGTAGTGGTGAATGGTGTTTGACTAACAGTTGTTGAAACAACTGGTGTTTCAACTATTGTTGCCATTACAACAGATGTTGTAGCATCTGATGTCTTCTGCTTTTTCGCAGAAGGTGATGGTGGTGATGTGACATTGATGAGAGTAGTGGTGTATGACTGGCAAACAGCTGTTGAAACAACTGGTGTTTCAACCTCTGTTGTCATTACAACTACTGACGTGTCAGTAGATGTCTTCTGCTTTTGAGCAGGTGGTAATTTGGTGGATGGTGTTGTAGTTTTAGGTTCTGGTAGGGCAGTGGTTGTAGTGTGTGTTGCAGTGGTGTGTGTTGAAGAGATGGCAGCTCTTTGGTTAGCAGTTTTTGAAACTACTGACATATCAACAGTTTGAATGGAAGTTTGAGTTTTTTTGTTTTGAGGTTTGGAGCCTTTGGGAGGTGGTTTAGATGTCTGTTTTTCTTGCTCAGATTCAACACATAGGCCATGTTCTATTCCCATCTTCTTCAACTGCTTCAGTATCTCCCCCTTTTTGGCATTATCTGCAGGGGGGTTATCAAAGAATAGCAGAGTGGAAGGAGCTTTGCTAGTGGTGTTTTGGATACTGGCCTTTATAGCCTTGATGTCTGCTTGAGTATCTTTGAACCTAGACTCCACCATGTTTGTCAGCATTTGTACATGTATTGCATGCTGGTGTTCAGCCGCTTGTTTTTGTTTTTGGAGCAGGGGTTAGAATACACGCCATAGCTCATTTGCAGCAAATGCAGGTTGTGCAGGTGCTTGAGCTGGAACAGCAGTGGATTGTGCTATTTGAGCTTTTAATAGCTGTTGCACCATATCCTTAATTTCAGCAACTGATGTTTCAAGTTTTTCAACTCTGCCCGTTAATTCCTGATATTTTGAATCATCATCCAATTTAATGGAATCATCTGTTTCCCCACCAGCAGTGGTTGTACCAATGTGTGACTTAGGACATGAAGCCCAGAAATCATCCATTGATGCCCCTTGTTCTTGGTACTGGGTGTGACAACTCGAGTTTCCAAGATTTCCATCTTCGCATTAATTGCACGTTAATTGTTTATGTTGTTTGTTTACACGACTCGTTGTTTCGCAACGGTACACGTTTGTAATATGTTAAATCGTATTGTGAATGATATGTTATATTTGTGTGCAACATAAGTGTGTTTGTGGATATATGGTTGTATGTTTGCTAGTATTTGGTTGTATGAGCAATATATTAGTATGTTTATTATTAAACATGGAACTCTTGCCGAAAACACCCCTCCCCTTGCCGAATACCCTTATCCCACGAAAACACCATTTGGTGAAAACACCTTGGTGATTTCGACTAGTATCAGGCCAATCTATTGAAACAATCTAATGAAATGTTAGTCCACTAAATGGAATCGGTCCAATGAGCTTGGTTTGTCGGCTATGCCCATGTGAAGTGTAATCGGCCCAAGTTCCAAAGACCCCTCTATTTTTCTGGCACTTTGACTTTCAGCCAAACCGAGCCCACCTCTTTCTATCTATTAATCATGTATAATAATTCTTAATATACCACAACCATTGCAAACCCTAAAACAACCCTCACCCCATTACTTGATTGCGACGGCAGATCCCCCTCCCCCTTCCATCGACGGCAACATCTCTTTCGCGAAACTCATCCTTCGAGTCCGTCTTGTATCTTGATCCCCTCGGTTAGTGATAATATTATTTGTGTTGAATATGTTGGTTGTATGTGAGTACGTGCAATGTGCTAATATTGTATATGTGCATCAAAAGAAAGTATGAGTATGCTTGTTAGATGAAACGAATCTGATATTGATTGGTTAGCTTTGTGCACGTTCACGCATTATTGATTTAGATAATATAATTGGTATTGTTGTTGTTAATTATAAGTGGGTTGCATGTGCTCTCATAATAGTCTGAATATGAGTGATAAGGTGATCAGAACTTGTATTACCTTATGCACATGGGCCGATTTCTGATTTATAAAAAAAGGAGCAATTTAATTTGATTAACAATATAACTTTAGTGGAATTCAGTAAATGATTGTAAGGTGTGCACCTTGAGAGGGTCCGCATGTGTTGACTGACATAATCTGAATGTATGTATATCTGATTGTTTTTAAAGGGTGCATGCATAATGTGTTCACATATAACATTCACATTTGAATATAGAGTGGGCCGGTTGTATGCCCGTTAATTATATTGGGCCATGCTATAAAACGAAACGTCTGAGTGGGCGGGGTAAATCATAACAGTGATTCGATGATGTCCACGTGTGATATGATGAAGTTGTTGATAAACTGTTTAGAAGGTTAAAACCATATGGTTGGGTGGTTGTTGTTACTGAACTAGTTTGTTAACTCTGTTAGTTAATTAACACTGTTAGTTTATTATTCCTGTCATATGTGTGTTAATCCTGTGAAGCTTGTTATCTTTGCTAAATATATTAACTTTGTTAAGCATGTTAACCCCCATCAAGCCTGCTAATTGATTAACCATGTTAGATTTCACTAAGAACTCAGTTATACGGAGTATGATTGTATGAACACGAACTAACTGTTATGTGTTACTTGATGATGATTGCATAAACACACTATGTGACATAAATGGCATGTGAATCATTACGAACTGGAACTGATTTAATATATGTACATACTCTTGGCTTTGATTGATTGTTTGCGAGCACATAGTTTAGCATACCGAGCAAACCAAGGTGAGTTCACACTCTTACCAAGGCATGGTATTCCCGGTGGGTAGGGAATGGGATTGAAGAAACAGGATGGAACAATTACTTGTACTTACACTGTTACTAGACTATCTACCATCGTCCTCGGTTGCGAAGGACCCTTACGTAAAACCTACGTAATACTTGTGCTTACTACTGTCCTCAGGGTTCGAGGGACACTTACGTAAAACCTACGTTAAGTCATACATACTACTGTCCTAGGGTTATGAAGGACACTTACGTAAAACCTACGTAAACCCCCGCGTACCACTGTCCTCGGGATAAGAAGGACACTTACGTAAAACCTACGTAAACCTCGTACGTACTACTGTTCTCGGGTTAAGAAGAACACTTATGGTTACCTCTAGTCTAGTACATACACACATGGGAAGCCCCCACTAAATGAACATACAATTGACTTAGTTAATAATGCATGATGATGCAACGAACTTACTATTACGAACTTATTTACGGTGAACTCGCTCAACTAGTTGTTGACTTTCTGTTACATGCCTTGCAGGACCATAGGTACTCATGGAGCTTGCACGGGAGGCGCGGTCGTTGTGGACATGGATTGTGGGTGTTTCGATGAAGACATTATGACTCTTTAAACTTAACACTTGTGTTGGATTTTCATACTATGCTTCCGCTACTTATACTATGTTTTGAAATGAACACCAATTGTATTGTGATGAATTTCATTTACAATTACTTATTATTTACATGTTCAATATGATTGGTGGCTTGATCCTGGTCATGTCACGCCTCCAAGCGGTGGTATCCGCGTGTGGATTTTGGGGGTGTGACAGATTGGTATCAGAGCCATTGGTTATAGAGAACTTGGTTTTAATAAGGGGAAAACGTTTTAATTAAAACCGGACTATAACCAGAACAGTACTCAACGATCCACAACGATGCCTCACTCCACGTGCAAGACTCAACATCCTAGGTAATATGGTTTATGTATTATTACCTACTTGTTAGATTACATAGAACATTGCTTATAGTATGCTTAGATACACATAACCCCTATTGCTTGAGAATACTTGTGTGCTCACTCTCTTCTGTCATCGCACTATTCACGAACCTCTCTCACTTATGTTACCTTTGCTATGAAGATCATGGCTGGACGCATTAACATGACACAAGCCCAGTTGACGGCTCTCATAAACGAACAAGTTGCTGCGGCACTTACAGCTGCACAAGCAGGAGGTATACCCTGCAGTCGTAACCCACACTAGGATTCTTAGATCCTACACTTCTAGACCAACTCTTGTGTTTAACCCTATCCTGTTTTTATACACAACAGGTCAACACGCTCAGCTACCTGTTTGAACTTTCAAGAACTTCATGGACTGTCGTCCAAGCACGTTCAGTGGCACGGAGGGAGCGGTGGGACTCCTCCATTGGTTTGAAAAGCTCGAGTTTGTGTTTGAGATGTGTGAATGCCCTGAGGCTCGCAGGGTGAAGTACGCCACTGGTACTCTAGAAGGAATTGCACTGACTTGGTGGAACGCGCAAGTTCAGATATTAGGGCTGGCAGCTGCTAACGCCACCCCTTGGAATGATTTTAAGGAACTCATCAAACGGGAATACTGCACACGTGATGACATTCACAAGTTGGAAGTGGAGCTCTTTCATCTGAAAATGACAGGGTCGGAAATTGAAGCTTATACTTAACGGTCAAACGAGCTGGCCATCTTGTGTCCAACTATGGTGGACCCTCCAATCAAGCGCATTGAGTTGTATCTCAAGGGGCTAGCGCCAGAAATTCAGAGCCATGTGACATCGGCTAACCTTGATAATATCCAAGATATTCAGCGTCTTGCTCATCGCCTCACGGATCAGGCAGTGGATCAGAACAGACTGCCAAAGCGCATCAGTGCTACTACTATCGCTACCACTTCTGCCACTCCTACTACTCCCAGTGACAACAAGCGAAAATGGGAGGGGGATTCCAGCAAGGGTTCAGCTTCAGTTCAGTCTCAGGTTCAGCAGCAAAAGACTGACCACTACCAGAGTCCCAGTCAGCAGTCTTCTGGTAGTCGCGGGCAGAGAGTTTATCGCGGAAATCACCCCAGGTGCAACAACTGTAACAGACACCACAATGGCCAGTGTAACAAGGGTCGTTGTCATAGGTGTCTCAAGATGGGTCATGAGGCCAAGGATTGTAGGAGCCCATGGCCTGTAACTCAGAACCAGCAACAGCAGCAGCAAACACAGCAGAACCAACAACAGGGCAACAAAGGATGTTTTCATTGTGGTGCGGAAGGTCACTTCAAGCAACACTGCCCTCAGTTAAACCGAAACCAGAACAACAACAACAATAACCAAGGCAACGGAAACAACAACGGGGGAAATAACAATGATGGGAACAACGGCGCTAGGGGTCGTGCATTTGTGCTGGGGCAGGGTGATGCCAGGAATGATCCCAACGTGGTTATGGGTAAGTTTCTTCTCGACGACATTTATGTTACTGTTTTGTTTGATTCGGGTGCGGATACCAGTTATATGTCTTTGAAAGTTAGTCAAATGCTCAAACGTACACCCACACTTCTGAACATTAAGCATGTCGTAGAGTTAGCTAATGGTAAAAGTCTAGAGGCCACACACATAGTTCAGGGTTGTAATCTTATCCTCGCTGGTCAGACTTTCTCAATCGATCTCATTCCCATAGCTTTGGGTAGTTTTGACATCATTATTGGGATGGATTGGTTATCCCAGCAGCAAGCAGAGATCCTATCCAGGGAGAAAATAGTTCGTATTCCCCGTTCTGGTAAAGAACCTCTCGAAGTACAAGGCGACAAGGGTGGTGCTGTGGTTGGCATCATCTCCTTCCTGAAGGCTCAGAAATGTCTGCGAAAGGGCCACACTGCCATTTTGGCACATGTGGTTATAGATGACTTGTTTGACCAGCTGCAAGGGTCGAGCTACTACTCCAAGATTGACCTGAGGTCAGGTTACCATCAGCTGAGAGTCCGGGATAAGGACGTCTCTAAAACAGCATTCAGAACTCGCTACGGCCACCACGAGTTTCTAGTCATGCCATTCGGGCTAACGAACGCGCCTACGGTTTTCATGGATCTTATGAACAGGGTGTGCAAGCCTTATTTAGACAAGTTTGTGATTGTATTCATTGACGACATCCTGATATATTCTAAGAGTCAGGAGGAACACGAGCAGCACCTGCGTCTTATCTTGGAACTCCTTCGAACGGAACAACTGTACGCCAAGTTTTCAAAATGCGACTTCTGGCTTCGTGAAGTCCACTTTCTAGGCAACGTGGTAAATAAGGATGGGATTCATGTTGGGGTAATACACAAGAAACGACTTTTCAACACCTAAAGGATAGGCTATGCAGCGCACCTATTCTCTCATTGCCAGAGGGCACAGACGATTTTGTGGTCTGCTGCGATGCGTCGATTCAGGGTCTTGGTTGTGTATTGATGCAAAGGGATAAAGTCATTGCTTACGCCTCGCGCCAACTTAAAGTTCAGGAGCGGAACTACACTACACATGATTTAGAACTTGGAGCTGTTGTTTTCGCGCTTAAGATATGGCGACACTACCTGTACGGTACCAAGTGCACTATCTACACCGATCACAGGAGTCTCGAGCATATCTTCAAGCAGAAGGAATTGAACATGCGACAACGTCGATGGGTTGAACTACTGAACGATTACGAATGCACCATCAAGTACCATCCAGGCAAAGCCAATGTTGTGGCTGACGCCCTCAGTCGAAAGGACACTACGCCTAGACGCGTGCGTGCGCTACAACTTACTATTCAGTCTAGTCTTCCTGCACAGATACGAAATGCTCAGGTAGAAGCATTGAAACCAGAAAACGTCAGGGCTGAAGCCCTACGCGACTCAAGGCAACGGTTAGAACAAAGGGAAGACGACGCCTACTACGTAACAGGACGCATTTGGGTTCCACATTATGGCAACTTACGCGAACTGGTAATGGATGAAGCTCATAAGTCCCGCTACTCAGTACATCCAGGTTCGGACAAAATGTACCACGATCTCAGAACTACATATAGGTGGCCTAGTATGAAGGCCTACATTGCAACCTACGTCGGCAAGTGTTTGACCTGTGCGAGGGTCAAGACGGAATACCAAAGACCATCAGGCCTACTTCAGCAACCAAGGATACCACAATGGAAATGGGAGGAAATTTCCATGGATTTTGTTACTGGCCTGCCTAGATCCCAGCGTGGGAATGATACTATTTGGGTGATCGTGGATCGACTCACTAAGTCTGCTCACTTCTTGGCTATCAAGGAAACTGACAAGTTCTCTACATTAGCAGACATTTACTTGAAAGAAGTCGTTTCGAGGCATGGAGTGCCAACCTCTATTATCTCAGATCATGATGCACAATTTACTTCAGAACTGTGGCAAGCAATGCACAAATCTTTTGGCTCACGGTTAGACATGAGCACAGCTTACCACCCTCAGACGGATGGGCAGTCTGAGCGCACTATCCAGACTCTAGAAGACATGCTTCGGGCGTGTGTTATCGATTTCGGCAACAGCTGGGGAAAAAATCTCCCGTTAGTGGAGTTCTCGTACAACAACAGTTACCACACCAGCATACAAGCCGCTCCATTCGAGGCATTATATGGACGTAAATGCCGATCACCTCTTTGTTGGGCAGAGGTGGGTGATAGTCAGATCACAGGTCCAGAGATGGTAGTTGATGCTACTGAACGGATTGCACAGATACGACAGCGCATGGCAGCGGCTCGTGATCGTTAGAAAAGCTACGCTGATAAACACAGAAAACCGCTCGAGTTCCAAGTTGGGGATCGAGTGCTACTCAAAGTCTCACCCTGGAAGGGTGTGGTTCGTTTTGGTAAACGAGGCAAACTCAATCCGCGGTATGTCGGACCGTTCGAAATCACTGAAAGAATAGGCAAAGTAGCCTACAGACTAAACCTACCAGCTGAACTCGGTGCAGTTCACAACGTATTCCACGTGTCAAATCTGAAGAAGTGTCTGTCAGATGAGACCCTTATAGTTCCTCTGAAGGAGCTCACTATCGACGATCAGTTGCGATTCGTCGAGGAACCAGTTGAAATCACAGACCGAGACGTTAAGGTCCTCAAGCACACTAGATTACCTCTTGTTCGAGTTCGTTGGAACTCCCGTCGTGGCCCAGAGTTCACCTGGGAACGAGAAGATCAAATGAAACTCAAGTATCCCCAGTTATTCGGAAACAGTGCAACCACTACTGAGGCTGAAGCTACTACAGAATTTCGGGACGAAATTCCAAATCAACGGGGGGATGATGTGACACCCCAGGAAAACCAGTAAACAACACAACACAACTAGCTTCCTCAGTAACCGCGTGCTAAATTTCGGGACGAAATTTCTTTCAAGTTGGGGATAATGTGACAACTCGAGTTTCCAAGATTTCCATCTTCGCATTAATTGCACGTTAATTGTTTATGTTGTTTGTTTACACGACTCGTTGTTTCGCAACGGTACACGTTTGTAATATGTTAAATCGTATTGTGAATGATATGTTATATTTGTGTGCAACATAAGTGTGTTTGTGGATATATGGTTGTATGTTTGCTAGTATTTGTTGTATGAGCAATATATTAGTATGTTTATTATTAAACATGGAACTCTTGCCGAAAACACCCCTCCCCTTGCCGAATACCCTTATCCCACGAAAACACCATTTGGTGAAAACACCTTGGTGATTTCGGCTAGTATCAGGCCAATCTATTGAAACAATCTAATGAAATGTTAGTCCACTAAATGGAATCGGTCCAATGAGCTTGGTTTGTCGGCTATGCCCATGTGAAGTGTAATCGGCCCAAGTTCCAAAGACCCCTCTATTTTTCTGGCACTTTGACTTTCAGCCAAACCGAGCCCACCTCTTTCTATCTATTAATCATGTATAATAATTCTTAATATACCACAACCATTGCAAACCCTAAAACAACCCTCACCCCATTACTTGATTGCGACGGCAGATCCCCCTCCCCCTTCCATCGACGGCAACATCTCTTTCGCGAAACTCATCCTTCGAGTCCGTCTTGTATCTTGATCCCCTCGGTTAGTGATAATATTATTTGTGTTGAATATGTTGGTTGTATGTGAGTACGTGCAATGTGCTAATATTGTATATGTGCATCAAAAGAAAGTATGAGTATGCTTGTTAGATGAAACGAATCTGATATTGATTGGTTAGCTTTGTGCACGTTCACGCATTATTGATTTAGATAATATAATTGGTATTGTTGTTGTTAATTATAAGTGGGTTGCATGTGCTCTCATAATAGTCTGAATATGAGTGATAAGGTGATCAGAACTTGTATTACCTTATGCACATGGGCCGATTTCTGATTTATAAAAAAAGGAGCAATTTAATTTGATTAACAATATAACTTTAGTGGAATTCAGTAAATGATTGTAAGGTGTGCACCTTGAGAGGGTCCGCATGTGTTGACTGACATAATCTGAATGTATGTATATCTGATTGTTTTTAAAGGGTGCATGCATAATGTGTTCACATATAACATTCACATTTGAATATAGAGTGGGCCGGTTGTATGCCCGTTAATTATATTGGGCCATGCTATAAAACGAAACGTCTGAGTGGGCGGGGTAAATCATAACAGTGATTCGATGATGTCCACGTGTGATATGATGAAGTTGTTGATAAACTGTTTAGAAGGTTAAAACCGTATGGTTGGGTGGTTGTTGTTACTGAACTAGTTTGTTAACTCTGTTAGTTAATTAACACTGTTAGTTTATTATTCCTGTCATATGTGTGTTAATCCTGTGAAGCTTGTTATCTTTGCTAAATATATTAACTTTGTTAAGCCTGTTAACCCCTATCAAGCCTGCTAATTGATTAACCATGTTAGATTTTACTAAGAACTCAATTATACGGAGTATGATTGAATGAACACGACTAACTGTTATGTGTTACTTGATGATGATTGCATAAACACACTATGTGACATAAATGACATGTGAATCATTACGAGCTGGAACTGATTTAATATATGTACATACTCTAGGCTTTGATTGATTGTTTGCGAGCACATAGTTTAGCATACCGAGCAAACCAAGGTGAGTTCACACTCTTACCAAGGCATGGGATTCCCGGTGGGTAGGGAATGGGATTGAAGAAACAGGATGGAACAATTACTTGTACTTACACTGTTACTAGACTATCTACCATCGTCCTCGGTTGCGAAGGACCCTTACGTAAAACCTACGTAATACTTGTGCTTACTACTGTCCTCAGGGTTCGAGGGACACTTACGTAAAACCTACGTAAACTCATACATACTACTGTCCTAGGGTTATGAAGGACACTTACGTAAAACCTACGTAAACCCCCGCGTACCACTGTCCTCGGGATAAGAAGGACACTTACGTAAAACCTACGTAAACCTCGTACGTTTACTGTTCTCGGGTTAAGAAGAACACTTATGGTTACCTCTAGTCTAGTACATACACACATGGGAAGCCCCCACTAAATGAACATACAATTGACTTAGTTAATAATGCATGATGATGCAACGAACTTACTATTATGAACTTATTTACGGTGAACTCGCTCAACTAGTTGTTGACTTTCTGTTACATGCCTTGCAGGACCATAGGTACTCATGGAGCTTGCACGGGAGGCGCGGTCGTTGTGGACATGGATTGTGGGTGTTTCGATGAAGACATTATGACTCTTTAAACTTAACACTTGTGTTGGATTTTCATACTATGCTTCCGCTACTTATACTATGTTTTGAAATGAACACCAATTGTATTGTGATGAATTTCATTTACACTTACTTATTATTTACATGTTCAATATGATTGGTGGCTTGATCCTGGTCATGTCACGCCTCCAAGCGGTGGTATCCGCGTGTGGATTTTGGGGGTGTGACACTGGGGACTTCTTTCTTCAGAACTTGATAACCTTTCGATGGTACCAGTGGTTAAAACAAACTCACTGGTGGTTACCAGAGGTGCTATAGAAGAAATTGCCTTCAAGGGAGTCTTACTAATGGAACAACTGTCCAAATGTAGACCTATTGATCTATCACTTGTAGTTGCTGCTCCACTTGAACTACCACCAAGAGTTACTTGACTTACTTGTAACTCAAGGGGTGTAACCTCCTCAATTGTTGCTGGGATAGCAGAGGTATAATCATCAGACCCAGTCACTTGTAGGAGTATGCTCTCAGTGATAGGTGATTGAGAGGAACTGGTTTGTGTCTGAGCTATATCAACTGCATGCAACAGAGGTATCATGCATTGGGGTAATGTCAGGGGTGAGGATAAAGGTGTTGAAAGAGACATGTCCTTGGGATCAGGACTGTAGAAGATGGATCCGAGTGGATCCAGAGCTTCATAATGTGGAGTCCCTGTGTTTACAACTTGATCCTTTTGTGAGGATGCAGGAGGAGTTTGAGGTAAAGGTGGAGATTTTTCTACCATCTGCTGTGAGGAAGTAGCAGGAGTGGTTTTTGGTGACATTTGTGTTGTTACTGGCAGTTGCTCTGGGATCTCATCTTCCAGAGTTGCCTTTGTTTTTGGTTTGGAGGGGTTTCTGGATATTTTCTTTTTGGTCCTTTTGGTAATGGCAGGTGTGGGTTTCAAAGCAGTGGTTGTGCTGCTATGATCACCTGGAGCAGTGGGCTCAACAGTAGATGCCTGAGGAGCAGTGGTAGCTGCTAAATTTTCCTCAGGCACCCCTGCTTTTGTTTTTATAGGTGCCATCATTCTAGAAAATGTTTTAGTTGTCAAACCACTTATTTTAAAAGATGCACCTTGTTTGAGTAAATTTTCATTTTCTTTTCCAAATTTTTCTTTGAAATAGCAGCTTAAAAACCTTGGAAAAAGTAAAAATGATTTGGTATCAACATTCTTTACTAAGTCATTAAAGATATCCTGGGAATAGTTATAATTTTCATTATTTAAAATAGCATAACCCAGACATTGGATCTTCAATGGTATTTCGTTAAAAGCAGTTGTTTTGTTTGAAACACACATCAAAAGTGTGTGGAATAAAAACCTAACTGCAGAAGGGAAGAAACCCTTTTCTAAGGTATCCCTTTTTGGTTGTTCTGCATACCCCATTTTCAAGAAATCAGTTTTCAACTCGGTTTTAGAAAAAGAAGTTTTACCTTTCTGATCATCAAGTTTAAAGACTTCTGAGATTGATTGTGGAGTAATCTGAGTTGCTTTTCCCTGTATAGAAGAATTGATGGCTCTGACGATGTCTCCTTGTTTTTCAAGGGTAGCATTTTTCCAGAACTCTCTTTGAGTTTGTTGGAAAATGGGAGAATCTGCTGTAAGCAAAGTTTTGTACTTTGATGCAGATATGGTGTCGATGATGGAATCAAAGGTGTGGTTGATGGTGGGTTTTGTGAGTAGACCCAAATAATTGTGACGGGATTTGTAAGGGATTTCAATGGATTCAGCTGCCGTTTGAGCGACCTCTTTGGAAGATGATGATGATTTTGACTTTGACTTAGATTTCGTCATTTTGATGAAGAAGACGAAGAATAGTTCGAAATGGAAGGCTGGAAACTGCTTTGAGAAGCGAATTTTTACAATTCAATTCGATAGTGTAAAACACTGTCTGAGGGTTTTAATCAGGCTTTTATTTAGGGAAAAAGTAAGTGCTGATGTGGCAGCGGTTACAAAGATCTGAAGGCTAAAAACTGACCACGTGTCAACCGCTGATGAAAAAACCACTGATTGTAAATTTCAGTGCATGTCAACAATAAAAAGAGGAGTAGTGACTATTTTTTTAACTATCAGTGGATACCCAACAAAATGTAACACAGATGTTTGGTCAGTCAGTGGTCAACATGAAGAACGAAGAAACAGAGGCTGGCCTTCAGTAGTGGATAACATTTAACAATCACATGTTTGCGCTTAAACAAATGTTTGACATTAAAAAGAAGTTGGCCCATAAACAACTGTTTGCAAGAAAAGACCAATTTCAAGAATACTATAACCAAACAATCAAAATGAGGAGCTTAATAATAATCCAAGTGTAGTTCATTTTTATTCAGTGGATGTCAACTAACAAAATGTGAGCAATAGTTGTTTTTTATCTAACAGTGGATAGCCAATGGTAATTGAAACACTGATATTTGGAGTTAAATAAATGTTTAACCTTAAATAGATATTTGCAATAAACAGATATTTGGCCATAAATAGAGGTTTAGCCTTAAACAAATGGTCTTAAACCAAACATCTGTTTAGGTCAAGATGTATTTCACTATTGGTGAACCTCAATTTAACTTTTAATGAACAGATGTTTGACGTTTGGTCAACAGATGTTTGGAAACCCATGATAGATTAAACACTATGAACGAATAAACACTGAAGTATCATAAAACTGTGAATGAAAATCGTGAAACTCTCAACATGATACAACAGTTGGGAGGAGACGTTTGAATCATGTTGAGAATTTTTATTCACATTGAGATTATTAAAATAAAGTATTACATAGAAAAATAAAATTTAATGAAATATTTATAAACTATTACATGCTAGAGTTAACACTTGTTAGGATTTCGTAAACTCTGGCCTTTCTCCATGTCATTTCATGCTCTCTTTTGTTTTTCAGATCAGTTAACATGTTGCAGATTATCTGATCCTGTTTTAGAAGTTGGGTACTGCATTTTTCTGGAAATCTGATGGAGGAGAGTGGAGGAGTTCATCAAGCAATGCTATGTTGTTCCACGTTTTCTTGTAATTTGTGTCATTGATTATGTCGACTTTCATGTTTAGTTCTTCGTCTATTCTTTTTTCTTTAAGTGACCACATCGAGAATTGGGTTTTAACATCACTGGTGTCTGACCAGTGGTAGAAGCTGAAGTTTGCCATGTAGATTTTTGTTGAATTTTCTGATGTGGAAAATCTTTCACAGACAATGATTAGTAACACAGTTTATTGATATTTTGAATGAAAAGTAATTATCGATCTTTTATAGAGTTTAAAAACGCGTGTAAATGGTTAATGAATAGGTTAATGGTAATTATGATAATACACTTTTGTTCTTTGAACTTCGAAAATTTGTCCCTTGGGTTTCTTGATATTTAATTTTAAAATTTTCCCATAAAAATTGGGGTTTGGAAAGGATTTTGCATTAAAAGACTGCTGTTTTGAAATATACATTAATCGGTTTATATTAAATCTACACGTTTAGATTGATTAAGTATATAAACTCATGACCAGTTCACCTGTTTTTCATCACAATTTCCTAACAAGATTCATACTTTCAAAAAAGTGGACTAATATAGTTTATTGTTGATATGGCGTCATTCACTCATGTAAAATCAGATGATTTAAAGCAGCGTTTTGTCAAGCATATAGAGGAACAGGTGTATGAAGATAGGATTACTCTTCAAGAGCTAAAGAGATGTTTTGATGGATTGCAAGTTGGCCTGTTCACGAGAGAGCAGGTTTCCAGAAATCTTATGCGAATGCCTTCAACTGCAGTTCGTGACCTTTGCGTTGTCAGCAATATAGAGTGCGGTAATAGAGACGTTGAGTTCATGGCGATGGTGAAGGACATTCATTAAGAAGTTCAGAAATCGATGGAGTTGAAGCTGTCATTTCTTCATTCTCACGGTTATTGTTAGATTTAAAAGTTTATTGGTTCAGTATGTTATTTATGTAATAATTGGACTTTCAAGGTCATAAATAAATAAATAAATTTTAATCCTATGAATCTATGTTGCGCTTGTAGGAAAAAAAAGAGAGATAATGTCAATTTTAAATTACCATTTTGCATATTTTGCATCTAAAATATGGTAGAAAGTATTATTTGAGAATACCCCTAAATTTTAAATTACCATTTTGAAAATTTTGAATTTTAAAAGTTATGGATATTGTCAGTAATTACTAATTTGATTTGAAAGCAATTGTCATGATGACATTTCTAATTTTTATTTTAACTTTTATTAAAAGAAAAACACCCTCAATTTTAAATGCCCAGTTTGCATATTTTCAATGTCCAAAGCTCAAGAAATTAACATTAATTACTGATTTGATATGCAACATAATGTAATTGACAGTTATTTTTATTTTTTATGTTAACTTTAACTTTTATCAAGAAAACAATACTGGAGGAACTCTTATCTCATTGGAATGTAACGATTTTGTTAAACGGTAATTTCATTGTAATTCTTCATTAGATAATTTCATTCTTTAATTAATTAACCGCATCAATTATAAAAGTGTGAGCAGTGGATGTTTTAACGGAAAACCAAAATGGTCAATATCAGTGGATATCAACAATAAAAATGTGAGCAGTGACAATTTTTTAACTATTAGTGTATTGCAAACAGTGATTTAAGTTACCATTTTACATATTTTGAATTTGAAAAGATAACGATATTGTCAATAATTACTGATTTGATTTGAAAGCCATTGTCATCATGACATTTCTAATTTTTATTTTAACTTTAATTAAGAAAAAATATATGTTAATTTGAAATTCCAATTTTCCATATTTAAGATGTCCAAAGCTCAAAAAATTAAAATTAACTTTTAATTTTATATGGAACATAATTTCATCAACAGTTATTTGGAATTTTTATGTTAACTTTAATTTATAAATATCAATAGATAGCTAACAGTGATTGAAACACTGATGTTTGGACAGTTAGTGGTCAACATAAAGAATGAAGAAGAGGTTGTCTCTCAGCAGTGGATAACATTTAACAATCAGATGTTTCAACCAAAACAGTGGTTCCAACAGACTTTTAAGGATTAATGAAAACTATCATTTTTTACTATTTCAAATATCTTTGACCTTAAACAGATATTTGACCTTCAATATCAGTTGTTTGGAATTAAGCAGATATTTGACTTTAAACAAATGTTTGAACATAAAAACATATTTGAGGTTAAACAAATATTTGACCTTAAAGAGAATTTACCCATAAACATCTATTTACCAAAAAAAAAAACGAATTTCAAAAACAGTTATTTTGATATTTTATGTTAACTTTAATTTTTATCACCAAAACAACATCGGAGGAACTCTTATCTTATTGGAATGTAACGATTAGGTTAAACGGTAATTTTATTATAAATTTTAGTTTTAATTTGATAATTTCATTCTATAATTAATTAACCGCATCAATTATAAAAATGTGAGCAGTGGATATTTTTTATGTTGACCACTGACTAACCAAACGTCAGTGTTTCAAAAAATTACCATTAATTACTAATTTTATATGGAACATAATCTCATCAACAGTTATTTGGATTTTTTATGTTAACTTTAATTTTTAAATATCAGTAGATAGCTAACAGTGATTGAAACTCTGACGTTTGGACAGTCAGTGGTCAACATAAAGAATGAAGAAGAGGTTGTCTCTCAGCAGTGGATAACATTTAACAATCAGATTTTTAAACCAAAACAGTGGTTCCAACAGACTTTTAAGGATTAATGAAAAATATCTTTGACCTTAAACAGATATTTGACCTTCAGTATCAGTTGTTTGGAGTTAAACAGATATTTCACCTTAAACAGATGTTTTAACATAAAAACATATTTGAGGTTAAACAAATGTTTGACCTTAAAGAGAAGTTTGTCCATAAACATCTATTTGCAAAAAAAAAAAAAAAAAAAAAAACGAATTTCAAAAACATTATATCCAAATAATCATAATGAGGAACTTACTTAACATCCACGTGTACTACATTTTTATTTAGTAGTATAAAGATCAAACAACTGTTGTATTTATAATACAGATCAAACAACTGTTGTACTACATCAAATACTGAATTTACATAAGAACCACTGATAATTAAATACTAAATTTGAATCCGTTGTAGATGTCGAACCACTGCTGATACTAAACAGTCGTTTTCCTTTGGTTAATCAAACTCTAGTTCCATAAAGTCAATAAATTTATATCCCCAACAATCGCCATGAACTCCATGGAAGGTCTCAATGCGTAAACATCAGGATTTATAGAAAGCTGATCTCTAGTGAACAAACGAAGATGCAGAACATGAAAACACTTCTTCAGCTGCTGAAGAGTAGCCTTGTCCTCATATACTTAATCCTTAACTTTGTTTATAAAGAGCTGCTTTAAACCAAACTTTATGCTTCTTTTAATACAAAAAAGACAGGAAAGACCATTACTCTAGTAAGATAAAATCTTATCTTAAAACAGTAGCAGCTCCTTTCTTGGACAAGTCATCATCATCTTCTGCACAAGTCAATTATAATCATCATTTACTCATACGAAAAAAACTATTTTAAGTGTAAATTTAATAATCTTTCTTTGTGTTTAATTAAACTTTATACTTCTTTGAATACAAACCTATAATAACCCGCAACATATTGTATGAACTTCAAACAACTGTCATTAGACTGAAATATAAAGCGAGAATTAGAGTATATCAGTTCATAATTAAAAACTCAAATTTTGAAAATCGGAGTAGCAAAAAACACTTACTTTAAACGATGCTGGAACAATGATACTGGAAACAACAGTAGAACAATCATCATCATTATCATCTGCAACAGATCATAGACAATCATCATTTAGTCACAACTCAGATAACAAAACTTTAGTAAAAATCAAAAACAAAAACACATACAATGACTATGGAAAACCACATGTTAGGAAACTTTATTTGTAAGTATTGAAGAAAATCTCAATCAACTGGATCTCTGAAGAAGATAACAGTCCTGAAGAACACAGCAAGATAAAGAAAAACAGTTGGGACAACTAAAAAGCAAAGTATCTACTACAAAGAATCTCAAGTTGATAAAGAGTTGATTTGGATTATCAGATAAGGTCGTTTCTGATGGATCTGATGATATTTCTGATGAAATATCATCAGTTTCTGACAAATTCTGATCATCAAACTTTCTGATGATTTGTTCACCAGCATTTCTGATGAAGTGGCTTATCAGAAATTCTGATGAAAGACCCACTTGTCTAAAAACACAACTCTATCCTGCCACCCATGACCGAAGCATGACATTATTGGTTTTCATGATTACAAATGCAACTTGAACGATGGATTCAATGAATATGTCAAATTGCTACTTTATGCAGGACTTATTGCATGAATAAACAATTGTTTATTCATGTCCACAGCCGTCTATAAATAGAAGGCTCGAGAGGCAGAAGATATTTGAGTTTGAAGCTTAGCATTCACATACAAACACTCAAACTCCACTGCTCTTCTCACCCACAGAAATCAAGATTCATTTGTATTAGATAATAATCTTACAATCACCTTGTTAAACTAATTTGTTTCAAAGTGATATAAACTTGATAATTCTGTAGGTCTTGTTTCTTGAAAGTCTGATTTCCATTTCCGCACATCTTTTTCACATATACTGAAATCACTTGCCATATTACGTAAAAAGAATTTGTTAAGGCCATACTGGGTCCAAGAATTGGTATCAGAGCAGATTGAATAAATTATTTTCAAAACGATCAATCGCTCTTCTTTTTCCTAAATATGGCCAGCTTTCAAACCTGGAATAATGCTTTCAATATTGGTTCTATGTCAAAACCTCTGACTCTGGTCAGGGAGGAATACCCCCAGTGGAAAATCAGGATGGTCAATTTCCTTAATGGTCATGACCGAGCTCTGTTTAGATCCATTGAAAGGGGCCCATATATACCAATGACTGAAATACCTGCAATTCCAGCAACTGACCAACTACCTGCTATCCCTGCCTCCCGAGCTCCCAAAAGTGAAATACTTTGGAGTGAGGAAGACAAGGAACTGGTAGCAGGGGATGAAAGAGTAAAATCACTCTTAATAATGGCCATCCCCAATGACATATTTTCACAAGTTGATGCCTGTGCATCAGCCAAGGAAATATGGGATCAGTTGGAAAATCTTTGTGAAGGAGGAGAAAGGATGAAAAGAAACAAGAGAACAAACAACGTCTCATCCTATGAAAGGTTTAAAAGTTTACCTAATGAAAAGTTAAATGACACATATCAAAGGTTCACAAAACTTTTAAACGAGCTAAAGAAATTTGGAATAACTAAGTCAAATGATGAAAGAAACATAAAATTTCTTGATGCTTTGCCTAGAGAATGGAGAAGTCTTACAATGACTTTGTCCTCAACCTTAGAACTAGGAAACATGAGTCTTCATGACTTATATAGCATCTTGATTCCCAGAGAGGAAGAAATATTTGAAGAAACCATTCAAAGAGGGGGATCTTTAGCTCTTATCTCAAATTCACAAAGACAAACAACTTCCAATGATCCACAACCATCAAACAGCCAGGCCTTTGAAACTTCTGATTCATCATCAGATTTTTCAGCCTTTGCTGATGCAATAGCATTGCTCACCAAAACATTTGAGCAAAGGTTGAGGGGAGGAGGCCAGAGGTACCAGAGGAGTGATAGAAGGAGGATGGATGATAGATCTAAAGAAGATGTTAGATATAAGGATAAAGGAAAGGCTGAGGTGGTGTGTTACAAGTGCAAGCAAAAAGGTCATTATGCATCTGAGTGTAAGACCAAGAAGCTGAAAGATGTTGCTTACTATGAAAAGAAGCTTGAGGAAGCTAAGAAGCAACAACAGCAAGTCAGCTTAATTGCTGGAACAGATACATGGCTATCTGATGATTCTTCTGATGAAGAAGAAGAAATGGCCAACTTCTGTCTCATGGCACTTTCTGATGACATACCAGAGACTTCAGGACAACAGGTAAGTTTAGACAATCTTGATCTTGAACACAAGCTAAATGAGCTCATGTCAGATTTTTTAAACTTGCAAGTTAAACACCAATCAGATGGTAAAAAATCTGATGAGTTGCAGAGGACCTTGAATAAAATCATTCTTGAAAACCAATTACTGATAGAACAAAGTTTAGATCAAAGAGCTAAAATTGAGTTCTATGAAAATGAAAGAAGAGATCTTTACAAGAAAATCAATGATAAAGAAATTAATGTAAGAGGTTTTCAAGAAGCAAAAGAATTCACAAATTTCATAGAGTCCACTCCAAAGAACAAAGGAGAAGGGTTGGGTTATGTAAGAACAAACAATAACAAACCTACTATCTTTGTAAAAGCTACTCAACAGACTTCTGATAAATACTTATCAGAATCTGATTCTGAAACTTGCAAATCAACATGTTCTGAATACTCCTTTGACAAGCCAAATTTTGAACCAAAAAGAAGTGAATACAGTCAAGAGTTTGTAAAAACTCCAGAAACAGTTCACTCATCTTTACAAAACTATCCCTTCATTCCATCACAAGAAGGAAAATCAGAAATTTCTGATGACTCCTGTATGTGTGTTGAAATACTGAAGCTTGTTCAACACCATCTCCAAAAGAAAAACAAAAATTCTGTTAATGGCTCAGCATTTAACAGAAATTCTGATGAAAGGTCATCTAGAAGAAATAATAGAACCAGAATTTCATCAGAAAGTGTACCCAAGCATGTATGGGTACCTAAAACCCTCTAATCATTTCATTTCAGGACCATCATGTGCAGCAGATCTGGTACTGCGACTCAGGAAGCTCCAAGCACATGACTGGAGATAGGAGCTTACTCAGCAACTTTGTCTCAAAGCTGGGTAAAATGGTGAACTTTGGAAACGGAGTGAAAGGAAGGATAATGGGATACGGATGTATCAGGTATGGATGTTTGACCATTGAAAGAGTAGCTTATGTCGAAGGCTTAAAGTATAATTTGCTGAGCTGTGGTCAATTCTGTGACAAAGGTTTTCAGGTAACATTTTTACCAGAAAAATGCTTGCTAATAGGAATGGATGATAATAAGATATATTTGAGTGGAAAAAGGATAAGACAATCAATCTATTACTTTGACTTCAAAGAAGAAAATGAACATCCTAAACTACGTTTATTTTCAAAAATTAACAAAGGAAGTAGTTGGTTGTGGCATAAAAGATTGGCTCACTTAAATTTCAAAAACCTAAACAAATCAGCAAGTAAAGGTCTGGTAAAAGGGTTACCTTTCATATCCTCTAAAAAGGATAAAATTTGTGATGCTTGTGAAATGGGAAAGTCAAAAAGAAGCTCTCATAAGTCAATTTCTGAATCATCCATTACACAAAATTTGGAACTTTTACACATGGATTTGTGTGGACCCATAGGCACAGAAAGTTTTTCTGGAAAGAAATATATACTAGTAATAGTTGATGATTTTTCCAGATATACATGGGTTGAATTTTTGAGAAAGAAGAGTGAAACACCTGATTTGATCATTAATTTTATAAAGAAAATTGAAAATCTGTTAAAACTAACAGTAAGAAGGATCAGATCAGACAATGGGACAGAATTCAAAAATTCAAAAATTGAAAGCTTTCTTGTAAACAAAGGAATCTCTCATGATTTTTCTGCTCCCAGAACCCCTCAACAAAATGGGGTTGTTGAAAGAAAAAATAGAACCTTAGTAGAAGCTGCCAGAACAATGCTTGCATATGCCAAAATGCCCTCTCACTTTTGGGCAGAAGCAATTGCAAATGCATGTTTTACTCAAAACAGGACTCTCATCAACAAAAGGCTAAACAAAATACCCTACAACATTATAAATAATAGAATTCCAAGTGTAAAATTTTTACACACATTTGGTTGTAGATGTTTTGTTTTCAATGATTTTGAAAGCCTTGAAAAATTTGACAGAAAAGCAGAAAAAGGTATTTTTCTTGGATATTCTTTGTCCTCAAAAGCTTATAGAATTTTTATTCTAAATACAAGGACAATCAGAGAAAGTTTATATGTCTCATTTGATGACTCATCAGAGACTGAAGTTTCTGATGAATACATGAAAGAAATAAACTTTTCTGACAAATAAGAAAATTATGAGCATCTCTTTGAAATGATATCAAAAGATTTTTTAGAACATGATAAAACTTGTACATTTAAATCATCAGAAATATCATGTACTAACCCTGAAGAACAAGTAAATAGCACAACAGAAAATCAAAATTCTGGTGCTTTACATGAAACAGAGGTAACTGAACAGGGGGAAACTTCAAATCCATCAGAACCAACAATTGTTCAAAACAGGTTAAGATGGATCAAAGGGCATGTTCATTCTGATATCATTGGCAATCCAGCTGATGGTGTGAGAACAAGATCTGCAACAGCACATGAATGTGCATATGCTGGGTTCTTAAGCACAATAGAACCCAAATCTGCCAAAGAAGCTCTGAATGATCCAGATTGGATACAAGCTATGCAAGAAGAGCTGGATCAATTCGAAAAGAGCAAGGTATGGGATCTGGTACCCAAGCCCAAAGACAAATCTGTCATAGGCTCAAAATGGGTATACAAGAATAAATCTGATGAAAATGGCATAATCACAAGGAACAAAGTAAGGTTAGTAGTCAAAGGTTACTGTCAACAAGAAGGTATTGATTATGATGAAACCTTTGCACCAGTAGCTAGATTAGAAGCTGTAAGAATTTTTCTTGCTTATGCTGCATCCAAGGATTTCAAAGTTTATCAAATGGATGTAAAATCAGCTTTCCTAAATGGTAAAATTGAAGAAGAAGTTTATGTACAACAACCTGAAGGCTTTGTTGATCCAAAATTTCAAAATCATGTTTATAGATTAAACAAAGCCTTGTATGGATTGAAGCAAGCTCCTAGAGCCTGGTATGAAACTTTATCAAACTTCTTACTCAATTCTGGATTTACCAAAGGTACTATTGACACCACACTTTTTCTCAAAACACACAAAAGCCATACCTTGTTGGTTCAGATATATGTTGATGACATTATATTTGGATCAACAAATGAAAAATTTTGCAAAAAGTTTAAAAATTAATGACCAGCTATTTTGAAATGAGCATGATGTGTGAATTAACCTTTTTCTTAGGGTTACAAGTCAAACAAAGAATTGATGGAATATTTTTGAGTCAATCAAAATATGTCAAAACAATTCTACAAAAATATTCACTTGAAAACTGCTCTGTTTCAAAAACTCCCATGGCAACAGGGAACAAATTAGATTCTGATAAACATGGAATAAGTGTAGATATTAAAACCTATAGGGGGATGATAGGGTCCTTGTTGTACTTAACTGCAAGTAGACCAGACATCATGTTTGCTACATGCTTTCTGGCCAGATATCAATGTGACCCTAAAGAATCTCATTTAAAAGCTGTGAAAAGGGTTTTCAAATATCTAAAAGGCACTTCAGAACTTGGTCTCTGGTATCCAAAGGATACAAACCTTGAATTAATTTCATACACAGATGCAGATTATGCAGGGTGTAAGATTGACAGAAAAAGCACATCTGGTGCTTGTCAAATCTTGGGGGAAAAATTGGTATGTTGGGCAAGCAAGAAGCAAAACTGTGTTGCCACATCAACAGCAGAGTCAGAATATGTTGCAGCAGCAAGCTGTTGTTCACAAGTGTTGTGGATGCAAACTCAACTGAAGGACTATGGAGTAAATCTGACAAAAATACCAATTTTGTGTGATTCAAAGAGTGCAATTGCAATAACAGAAAATCCAGTCCATCACTCAAGAACCAAACACATAGATGTCAGATATCACTTCATAAAAGATCATGTGGAGAAAGGTAACATTGAAATGTATTTTGTTCCAACTGAAAACCAAATTGCTGATATATTTACAAAACCTCTTGATGAAAAGAGACATAATTTTTTTATCAGCAAACTTGGCATGGTCAACATAAGAGATGAAAATGTTTCAGAAATAAAAGCAAAACAAAATGAAAACCAAATTGACAATCACCAAGATACTGAGAATGAAAGGACAATTAAACAAAATTCTGATACAGAAATTCATCTATCTGATGAGAAATCAGAAGATTTAATAAATCATCAATAAAATGTGATGATTTACCAGAAATTCTGATTTATATCAGGAACTTTTGTTTAATTGTACATAATAATCAGTAATCATCAAAAGTCCATATCTTCATACATATTCCATTTGTATAAATTTTTTTTATTTAAAATTTTTTTTAAAAAGGGGAAACATTGATGACATGCATGAAGATAAAATTAAATCCAAAGAATTCAATCGTCACAAATGATTTTTCACAAAAAGATTTTTTTTCATGCAATGTCATTCGGTTATAAGGAGTTTAACAGAAACACGTAAGCACCAATATCATTAGGAGCTATGAAAGTAGCCGCCCACATATTGAATGCTTACTCACATAAAAGGCTTAGTAGACTGTCATATTCACTGCAATAGATATCGTCTTAAATGAAGAGAAGAATTTTTTTTGTTAATATGAAACTATCACTTTCACCTATAAATATTAACAGTCTGAAAAAGACATTCTTCACAACAAAATCTTCTCTTCAAAAGCTTACCATCAGAAAAACTTCTTATTTCAAAATGAACCACCCAAAATCAATGGAATCCAACCAATTCCCTCTCAAACTTTACGAACATCATAATCTCAGACTAAGATCCAACTTAGAAGGACCTGCATGGGAGGACTGCAGGTTTGTATACAATATGGTCATGAGAAGTCCCTTGGGCTTTGCCATATCTACACATGTCACCATATATCCAGAACTTCTTCAGGAGTTCTGGTGGAATGCTCAAGTTGTTATGAGTGGCACTTCTATGTGGATAAGAAGTGAGGTTATGGGGGTAGAGATCACCCTAAAAGAGGAAACACTCAGAGATGTCCTCAAATTGGGTGATTATCGAAAGATCAGCATATTGGAAAAGGCAGAGGTGCAACGAACCTTGACTGAAATGGGCTACAACTCAAACATTGTGTCAAGGCAAATTTGCAAATCTGGGTTCATACCACTTTTTCAATATTTGGTAACACAGCTGAGTGTCTGCTTTTCGAAAAAGACTGGACACTTTAATGAGCTGTCTTACAGGATGATGGAAGTGGCACATGCTATTGTACAGGAAAAACCTTACAATTATGCTAAGTTTCTCATGAGAGACTTAGAAGGAAACGTCCATGACCGTAATCCTTTTCTGATCTACCCTCGTTTCGTAACCAAAGTAATCACAAGTCAGCTTGACTTTGGTGGTGTGAGAAGTTGTTATACAAGAGCTGAACTGGCACTTCAAGAAAACTTAAGAGTTGCTTCCCTGGTTCCATCAACCTTTCATACAGGAAGAATAACCAGTCTCTGGTTATATGTGAAGTGCATGTATAACGTGTTGGATGAAGAGGATGAGTAGTTAGGTCTATCGGTGTTTGTTTTTGCCTGTTTTAAGTTTTTTTTTTTTTGTGTTCTAACCCACTTTTGTTCAGTAATATATTCAGTGTTTTCTTAATTGAATGTTAGTTATATATGTCAATAGGTCCAAGGGCAACTAAGAAATCTTGTCTGATGATAACAAGGAAAATCTGGTAAGAATCAAATGAAATCTGATAAGATGTGATAAATCATCAGAATCTGATAAAATTTATCAGAAACTTCATTAAAACATCAGAATTTGATTCAAATTCACCAGATAAAACTGAGAAATTTGATACAAAACATCAAAAGTAATTTAGATTATTTTTAGATATGTTTCTTTCAATTTTTTTTCTGAGGACTGGAACAAGCTATATGAAAGAGACTTCTTGATACATCAGAACAAAGGTGTGAAGTTCACAAGGTAGAGGTAAGAAATTTATCAAACTCCATTCATCCCCTCTCATCTTAAAATATATATATATATATATATATATATATATATATATATATATATATATATATATATATATATATATATATATATATATATATATATTTTCAGATTCCTATAAATGAATCAAATGTCTTCTGATGATATATATATATGAGAAAATTCAACTCTTTAAGAAACATTTAGAGATCTTTCAATATATATATCATTAAAAGGACAACATGGAAAACACTCAACTGAAGAAAAGGATTTTGATTGGACCAAATATGAAATCAAATATGGGGTCCCACATAAAAAGGTGCAAGTTGGATACTAGTGTTTATCTTTTAAAAATCGTTGGAATCTCTAAATTGTCTCTAATGAGATATACATTAAATTAGAGATAAACCAAAGGTTTTTAAAAAACGGTTGCTTCTTTAAAAGATTAAAACATCATTAAGGTGTCATAAAACACCTTGAATACAAACAACCCACGAAAAACACTCAAAAATCTCTGTCTCAGCTTACTATAAATATCCCCTCCAACACAGAGACGTCCATCTTCAATCTCCATTCTCAAAACCCTAAAAACCCTTTTCAAAAGAAAAAACCCAAATCCTAAATGGCTGCCACCAACAACAGTCCACCTCCAGCTGAACACTCTGTTCCCTTAATCACTGAAGCTGAATATCTTCCTTTGAAGAACAACAATGAAGCAATGAACACCAATATCGAACAATATGATGTGAAGTGTCAAATTCTCATTGAGTTTCTGATCAGAAGCCTAATATCTCATGCTCTTACAAAGACCAGAGAGGTACCAGAAAGACTGCTACAACAAGTTGTAAAAACTCTCGAAGCTCATAGTACAAATAGGAGCTAACAGCACATGTATGGGAAGATATCTTCATCATAATCACACCAGAGAAAATAAGGGAATGTTTGGAACTACCCTTAAATCAAGAGTATGAAGAAGCACCACCAAAAGAAAACATATTTGAACAACTTGATGCTGTAATGGGATGCAAGGCAAAGATTTCAAAAATCAATGAGTTCAAAAGGAACAAGCTGCCTGCCTTCTGGCAAGTGTTGATGGAAATATTGAATAAGTGTTTGTCATCCAAGATCGGAGGTACGGATCAGATAAATATGAATATTCTAACAATCATGTTCAGCCTTATAACTGGGTTGAATATTGATTTTGGAACAAAAATATTTAATCTGACCAAAAGATCAATTCTGACCAAAACTGGAAAGATAGATTCACATCTACCATTCCCCAGATTTCTATCCATCATAATTTCTGATGCTTTTTTCTGAAAGAAATCTACAAACTCCAAAATCAAAATATATGTGGAAATCAGAAATTATGAGACCTTGGAGTGCTGCAGGGTCATGGAAGTCAGACTTTGATGTACCTATCCTGCCAGAAAATATGATGGATCTTGTACCAGAAAATTCTTCATACAGAGCAGAATATATGAGAATGTTAAGTAGGCAAGCAGAAATAAAAGAAGGATTTGAAAAGGTGTCACCCATGGAGCATGATGCAGAAGAATCAAGCACACCAAGAATAGAGCAGCAGGATGAATCTGATCCACATCCAGCTGATAAAGATGTGCAGATGACTCATAAACATCATGCTGATGGCTCACATATGGGAGAAACAGGTGCAAAATCTAAACTCAATATATTTTATACTTCTGAAAGTGATTCTGATGAATCAATTCAACCAAGATATGAAATATTACAAAGAAGCACTGTTTTTACAAAACAAAATGTGAGTGAAACAAAAGACCCATTTTCTGAGTCAGACACTGAGGAGGAAAATGTGGTAATAACAGGTGGAGATCAGTTCACTGATCAAGGAAACCCGGATGAGAAAAATAAAAGTTTCTCAACAACTCATGGAGAACCTAAAAAAGTTCAAGGATGTGAGGAAAACCAGGACTTGAATTTGTTTCAAATTTCTGGTGAGGAAACAAAGAATTTGGATACTTCCAATCCTCTTAACCTCAGAACATCAGTAAATGTGTTTTCTGGTGGTGTTAGAAGAGAAACATTTGTTGTTTCTCCTTCCAAGAACAACCATCTATGTCTCCAAAACAACTTCATAAAGAACTTGAAGATGAAGCTGCTACTGAGAAAACAGTCATGGATGAAAAACTTGATCTGATACTGGAAGAAATCAGAAATAAAAAATCAGAAGTCAAAGCTCTTTCAGAGACTGTCAAAGCTGTGCAGAAACAAACTGAAGAAAATAGTGCAGCTCTCAAAGAATTACAAAAGTCATCAGAAAACAAAGGAAGTTCTTCAGAAATAGAGAAGGCTCTTAAAGAACTACATGATATCAAGAAAAAGATGATAGAGATTGCAACTGCAGGAGAAAGTTCAAGTTCAGGAAGACTTCTTGAAGAAATACAACTTCTCAGAGGCAACAGTAGCAACCTAACTGAGGCTTTTGAAAAGTTGGTACTGGAATTAAGGGAACAAAGAAATAAAGAGAATCAGGAGTTTCAGAAGATAAAGAAGCAAGAAGAAACAAACAGTCAAGCTCTTACTAACATTCACTTACTAGTAAAAAGACTTCAATACAATGTTACCACACTGGCAAAAGTTGATCTTCATAAACTAAAGACTCCAATTCCACAAGAAAGACAAGCAAAAGAGTCAGAAAGTCCCCAACATCAACCAGAAACCATCCAACAAGAACAAATGAAGCAAACAGAAGCTGTAACAGTTCAAAAAGAAAAGCAGACCATGGGTCCACCACCAGATAAACAAAAGTTACCCATGGGTCCTCCACCAAGCATATCAAAGCCAGACACTTCAAGTATCCAACATAAAGAATACACTTCAGCTCAACCATCAACTACAACCATTACTGGAGAAACGGAATTTAGCATAAGGATGGATACAAAAGAAAAGCGAAGAATGGAACATGAAGTGACCTCTTCAAAAAGGCCAAGAAAAATAATGAGAGAAGACTCAGAAGGCAACATCAAAGAATCAGAAGTGCTGGAAGGTGATCTACACACAATAATGTATCTAGAAGAACATCTGAAGCACTACTATTGGAAAGGTCCAGAAGACAACCCAACAAGGCCACTCTCACCAATGAGTAAAGGTATTTATAAAGAAAGAAAAAATGGCAGCTGGGTGATATTGCACAACAAATTGACCAATCCAATAGTATCAATTGAAAGAGTTGATACTTTGACTACTGGAGGAGGCTTACTAGGGAATGAAAGTCAAAACAAGTACACCCTAGTCAGAAAAGACAAAGATGTTCAAAAGGTTACTGATGCAGACCTAGCTGATAAAATTCATCCAGTGGACATAGTCAAGATGAAGAACATCATTGATGAATGGAAAGGTGGTTCAGTAGTGATCAGGAGAGCTCTTGACAGTGTTAAAAGTGCAGGAGCGAAATTATACAAAAGAGCAGCATTAGCAGACTTTGATATGTGTATAAATTTCGAGTATAACACTAAAGTATTAATACCTCCACCCAACACAATGATTCCAGCTGAAATCCCTTCAAAATTAGCAAGAACTGGTGCAATCTTTGACACACCAGAAATCTGTGCAGTCTTCAAAGATGCTCATGATGAGAAAACTCTATTCAGAATCAGTGAAATTTGCAGGTATTCAAACCAAACTTTAAAGTATATAAGAAACTGCATAAATGAGAAACAAGAGCAACTCAAGATGAAAGGAAAGAACAATGAACAGTTAAGAAAGAAAATTGAAGATTGCATTGAAGATTGGATGGAAGCAAGAGAATGGTACAAATCAATGTACAAGGCAACTCAAAAGATAATTGATCACAAGAAAAAGTTGAAACCAGGAGACAAACACAGAAGTGGAGTGAAGATCAATTAAATGAATTGATGAGATAGTATTTTCTTTGAACAATATTTAGAACTTGTTTTTCTGTTTCTTTTACAATGGTTGGATGGTCTATGCTTTAACTTATATGTTTTATGCTTTATGTCTGTGGGACATAGTCACTTTACCTTTTTTTTCATGAATTAGTTAAAAGTTGTTTACATTTGGACATAGAGATAGTTCATTTTCTTACAATACTTAGGGGGAAACTGTTAGGAAACTTTATTTGTAAGTATTGAAGAAAATCTCAATCAACTGGATCTCTGAAGAAGATAACAGTCCTGAAGAACACAGCAAGATAAAGAAAAACAGTTGGGATAACTAAAAAGCAAAGTATCTACTACAAAGAATCTCAAGTTGATAAAGAGTTGATTTGGATTATCAGAGAAGGTCGTTTCTGATGGATCTGATGATATTTCTGATGAAATATCATCAGTTTCTGACAAATTCTGATCATCAAACTTTCTGATGATTTGTTCACCAGAATTTCTGATGAAGTGGCTTATCAGAAAATCTGATGAAAGACCCACTTGTCTAAAAACACAACTCTATCCTGCCACCCATGACCGAAGCATGACATTATTGGTTTTCATGGTTACAAATGCAACTTGAACGATGGATTCAATGAATATGTCAAATTGCTACTTTATGCAGGACTTATTGCATGAATAAACAATTGTTTATTCATGTCCATAGCCGTCTATAAATAGAAGGCTCGAGAGGCAGAAGATATTTGAGTTTGAAGCTTAGCATTCACATACAAACACTCAAACTCCATTGCTCTTCTCACCCACAGAAATCAAGATTCATTTGTATTAGATAATAATCTTACAATCACCTTGTTAAACTAATTTGTTTCAAAGTGATATAAACTTGATAATTCTGTAGGTCTTGTTTCTTGAAAGTCTGATTTCCATTTCCACACATCTTTTTCACATATACTGAAATCACTTGCCATATTACGTAAAAAGAAGTTGTTAAGGCCATACTAGGTCCAACACCACATAACAACAAAAATTAACCAAAAAATCGGAAGATTCAAATATCAAGCAAACGAAACCCTAATTTCAAAAAGAATAAGCTGTGAACATATTCACAGATCAATAATCAACACGTGTTGTACTCGATATCATAACCCTAACAATGATTACATGAAAAGATAGAAAACACAAAGGATTAGTATAAATAAGAGGAAATCATGAAACTATTTCAACTAAAAAAAAGAAGAACAAACCTTTTGATGAAGTAATCGATGAACAAAAGAAGATTTTATGGTGGCGTCTGCAAGAAGATTAATTTTTGCAGGGTTTGTGAAATTTGAATTTGAATCGCCGGAATAGAGAGAAAGAAGGAACCCTGGGCATTTGTAAAGAAAGAAGAGAGGTGAGAAGAGAGATTATATAAGGAAAAGGGCAATGGTACTGTTGGGCGGGAAAAGAGAACTGAGGATGCCCTAATTAAGTGACACGTGGCCCAAATAACTTTCATTTATTATATATAATAGATAATAGATGGGCATAATCGGGTATTCTTAATACCCGGAACCGGGTACAACCCGTACCCGGGTCCTGATAACACTGAGAGGAACTGGGTACACTGAGGAATCGGGTCCGGGTTGAACCCGGGTAGAAGTAAAAAAAATGGAACCGATGTAACCGGTTACGGGTATTGTCGAACCGGGTTCGGGTATAGTTTGGAACCGGGTACGTCGGGTACTGACAGGAACCGGTTCTGTCGGGTATTTCAAATCAAAAGCTGCAGAACACTGTTTGGAACCGGTTCCAACGGATATATGACCGTTGGAAACTGATTTTATATTAAAAAAATTGGTTTTTTTCCTATAAAACCCCAAATTTTTACCCTTCACTCCCATTATTACCCAAGTTCTTCATTACCTTCAATTACTACTCCAAAAATTCATCAAAAGAAGAGAGAATGGCATGCAACGAAGAAGTTGTGATGGTTTTGGAAACCAAACGAAACCTGACTATTTGGAAGCACTTCGACTTATGTTATTGTAAATAATCATATATTTTATACCGACCGAGTTCACTTGATGGTTCGTTACCCCTTTGTTGCTTGGCCGTTTCATCTCTAACGACATTCATAATGGTTATGATCGGGTCTCCAATAGTTTCATCGTTAGAGGTCGACGACCTAGACGCAAACAAATTGCTATGTTGTTTTTCCCCATATTTTTTTAAATAATGATCATAAAGCTTGGACAAATTCTCGTTGAATAATTTTTTCGTTTTAGGTTTCAATGTTGGATCCTCCTCATGCATATCCAACTTGTCATATATTTCTTCGCTTAAAGTTTCACCACTCGGTACGTTTAAAATTGGATTTAAAGCGGCGGCACAAAGAAAAACAGGCGGTAAATTTAAAAAATATTTTTTAAATTGTTCAATCATAGGTTTCATCATATTCCTCAACATGTCACTTTTATTTTCAAACTTTTTAAAATTTGTTGTTATCAAATACAATTCGGATAAAAATTTTGAACTTGTTGGATAATAAACACCCAAAAGCAAAGTTGTTGAGGTTTTAAAAACTTTTAAAAAATTACTTAGTGTTTGAATATTAGACCAAGCCGTATCGGGAAACAGGTCGACTTGGTAGTCGTCACTTAAATTTGTATGAAATGTTTTTAAAGTTCCCATTTGTTTTAACGCCATTTCAAACATATGACAAGTTGAATTCCAACGAGTTGGAATATCCCAATTAGGTCCAATTAATTTTTGGTTTACATCTTTACAAAGCTTTTTGTAATCTTGTGTCACACCCCTATTTTCCACGTGTCACCGGTGGGCCCGGTGGGGGTTCCGTGACGTAGTTGATATCATCATAGTCAAACAACACAAAATATAAATGCACAGCGGAAGCAAAAAGATAGATTTATTTCAACCAAACAAATTGTAATATTCAAGTATCATAATGTAGCTGAAATAGATCCACAGGTGGATCAAGTAAAAAGGAGAATTGTTCAACAGATTCATTGCATCCAAGCTTGCGAGACTCTAAACGATGCTAAGGAGAGGCCAGCCTATTACGTATAGAACCTGCACTTAATCTTTTTGGGGAAAATACGTCAGTTTACACTGGTAAATACAATTTAACTGACTCATTTTGAAAACGTTTTAAAAATTTATTTGAATGCACATGGCACAAAACTTTTTATAACTTGGGATAATTAATCAAATTTAAACTTGTAAAAGAATTACATGTTTGTTATGCGTTTAGTCGCCCGGTTCGTGCCGGGTTTAAGATTAATAGACACACCACATAGTATAAATCTGCGGCGGGAAACCAACGGTTATACCTTAATAAATATGGACACATTGTCGGGTGTACGCCTACACCCGCGTGTCAAGGTTGTGGCCATTTCATGAATGATGCCAAGGATATCCGGGACATAGTCATTAAACTCCCAAAGGCGTAAAACAAACAAAACAAATTTTCAAACGGGTCATCTTGATAATACTTAACCACTAATCGATTAAGGTCAAATGCCCGACCAAGCGGTATTTTATATACCGTACCCCAAGCCCGTATAAGGTAAAATAAGTTAAAAGTATTTACCTGAGCAAGTACAAACCACAACAAGCAAGTGCAAGTATCTTTTACTGGATCTCCTATTCTGGAACGAAGGTTTATAATAACCTATTAGAATCCTAACAGGTCTTTAATTTAGCCTAAGCTTAGACCGGTTAGTTTTCAAGGATGAATACGGTTCAATCGCATGAAAGGCGAAGACTGGTTTAGAATGTGGTTTTGTCCCGACAAGCTTGCATGCTTGTTTAATATGGGTAACTCAAACACATTCTGGATTTTGAGACAAAAATGATATGGTTTGACCCGTTTCGGCTAATATGTGTAAAGTAGTTACATAAGCCGATCCGAACGCGAAAGTGCGTAACGAGTAACCATAATAATCATATACAAGTTTCCTGGGATATATGCACTAAGGGTCAAGTTATTCTACAAAGGCTTCTAATTGTAAGAAGGATTTATAGAGTGACAAGTGTCCAATAAGCTAAAACTAAACCCATTACATCACCACCAAAAACCTAAACACCCACCCCCACCCCACCCCACCACCACCCAAAAACCTAACCCCCCCCCCCCCCCCCCCGGGCAAAAAAAAAAAAAAAAAAAAAAAAAAAAAACTATACCTCACCAAAAAAACCCCCAAAAAACCTAACCCCCCACCCCCCAAAAACCTAAAAAAACCTAACCTAACCCCCCCCCCACACCCCCAAAAAACCTAAAAAAAAACTAAACACCCACCCCCACCCCCACCACCACCCAAAAACCTAAACTCCCACCCCCACCCCCTCGGGGATGTGGGGGGGGGGGAGGGGGTGGGGGGTTTAGGTTTTTGGTGGTGGTGGATGTTTAAGTTTTTTTTTTTTTTTTTTTTTTTTTTTTTGTAGTGGGGTTTTTTTGTGTAGTGGTTTTTTTAGGTTATTGGACACTTGTCACTCTATAAATCCTTCTTACACTTCTTACAATTAGGATCCTTTGTATTTGATCCTAATCCTATGCACTAAATATGTTGTGATATCAGTAAGGTATCTCCTATTATGCCCAAAACGATTTTTAACTTAAACTGTGCACCGAAAGGGCATTTTAGTCATTTTAGAGGGTATAAAAGAGTTAAATTAGTAACCTGAGTTACATATCTGGATAAATTAGTAAATATACTTATTTTAATGGGTCATAACAGTATGGTATCATATATATGTGAATTTTATTAATTATAACCGTCCTATGCATCGAAAGGGCATTTTGGTAATTTCACATAAACCTAAAAGGTCAAAACTGGAAACCTGAGTTTAAAACTTTTGTTTACTGTTATAATATAAAAATTTACTGAATATATCAGTAGGTATCAACCCTTATACATATAAACTAGTTTTGATACATACTATGTCGTAAAAATGCCTAAAAAGGCGATTTGGAGCCATTTCCGGGTTTTGTATAAAAAGCTGATATTTTTAATATTCCAGAAGGCTCAAAATAATTTATTTAACATAATAAATCAGTAGAAAAAGGTTTGAGGTCAAAAGGATTTATAAAACTCATTTTATAGCCTAAAAGGGTAAAACCGGCAATAACCGAATTAAGCTTAAAACTCTAAGTTATGCTCCGCCTAAAAATAAATAAAAATCTCTAAAAATCCCAAAATATTATTATATATCAGTGGGTATAAAGTTTGATATTAAAATTTGGGTTTAGATAGGCTATATGCTAATTACGCTATTTACTTACTAAGAATGCTTTCAATTACGCTAATGAGCATAACTCTTAATCTAGACCTCAAACTGATGTCAAATTTTGGGTACAAGCTTATAAATCAGTAACTAAGATGTCTACTCTTTTATATTTTCAAAAATCATATTTAAGGTCATTTGGGCATAATGGTCAACATACGAGCATTTAACGGAAACTTGCATAATAATTAGACAACTAGTGAACCAAGCCGTATAATCACAGAGGGTTATACTAACATGTAACTAGGTCCAAAAGAAGCTCTAAGGCAATCCTAAACTTGACTATAATGGGTCAGAACTGAAAGTCAAAGCGAAAGTCAAACTATGCGACTTTCGGTTCCAAACCGGGTCTAAACTGAAAATTGTCGAGTTGAACATGTTTAGACATGTTCTTACATTAATTACCAAGTTATATTAATGATCAAACAGGTTGCATATATCCTACATTTCTAATTAGGTATTAATTTGGAATTAAGCATTCTGTTGACTTTCTAAAGTAAGCTTTGACTCGACAATTTGCATAGTTGGAGTGGGAATCTGGAAATACCCTTTTAAGGGTTTGTTACCCACATAATTACCTACTTATAGGTATGCTTGAACGGTTGCGGTCCGTAACCGACCCTTGCTCAAATCGCCCAGATATGCTCCTTACGGACCGTAAGCTTAAAGCCATACGGTCCGTAACCGATGGCCAGAAGCCAAAAATTTGCAAACCTCCAAGCATTGACCATGCAACTCTACAAATCCAAATCTTGGGTCCTTTAATCAGTTGGGGGGCCCCTTTTGCTCAGTCCTTGCGTGCCTTGCATGTACTTACACTTCTTGGCACTTTATGGAAGGTTTAAGTTGACGGAAAAACCAAGAATACATGTTTGAACATGTTTCACCTCAAATTTAATTCTTTTAATCAAGAATGGTAAATTCCTAAATATTGTAGTAACATTTAATGAATTTAAATTCTCACATAAGAATGGAATTTTATTTATTTAGGAGTAACCGGCTAAATTTATATATCAGATGTTTATCAAAATGATTTAAGGATCTTGGGATTTATGACTTGGGTTGCTCAGAGGTATTTTAATAACATGTCGCCCTTGGGTCGTTCAGAGGTATTTTAATAACATGACGCCCTTTTTAAATCCTACCATACATCTTTATTTGATCCGGGTTCCTGACACATTTGTCTCACATGACACGTGTCTTTGTTTTATTGGACATGAATTTTCTAGGTGTTAGATTTACTGGAACAATTGAGGGTATTTTTCCTTCATTGTGGATTCTAACTCCTACGTATATTCGGGACCTCTACGGGCATCCCATTTGACCTTGACAATCTTCCTTCGAAGCTTCTTAACCTGTCGATCCTCAATCGACAAAGGTTTTTCCACAAATTTCAAGCTTTCATCTATGTGCACATCTGTGTGTGGTATGACTAGCGATTCATCAGCTAGACATTTCTTTAGATTGCAGACGTGGAACACATTGTGAATACCACTGAGCTCTTCTGGTAAGTTTAATTTCTAAGCCACTGACCCTACACATTCGATGACCTCGAATGGTCCTATATACCTCGGGCTTAACTTACCTTTCTTACCAAATCGCATCACCCCTTTCCAGGGTGATACCTTAAGCAGAACCTTATCACCAACCTCGAATTTGAGGGGTTTTCGCCTTTTATCAGCATAGCTCTTCTGCCTATCTCGGGCAGCTTTTAGGCGGTCGCGAATCTGGACAATCTTGTCCGTTGTCTCAAAGACTATATCAGGACCTAATAATTGAGTGTCTCTTACTTCTGCCCAATAGATGGGCGTTCTACACTTCCTACCATATAGTGCCTCAAAAGGTGCATCCTGAATGCTGGTATGATAGCTATTATTGTAGGAGAACTCGACCAATGGCAGATGCTTATCCCAACTACCACCTAAATCAATTACACATGCACGAAGCATGTCTTCCAAAGTTTGAATAGTACGCTCACTCTGCCCATCCGTCTGAGGATGATAAGCCGTACTAAAATTCAATTGCGTGCCCAGAGACTGTTGGAAACTTTTCCAAAAATGTGATGTGTATCTAGTATCCCTATCAGAGATAATAGATACTGGTACCCCATGCAGAGATACAATTTTATCAACATACAGTTGGGCCAACATGTCCGAACTGTAAGTTTCCTTAATGGGTAGGAAATGTGCTGACTTAGTCAGTCTGTCAACTATCACCCATATAGTATCATTTCCCTTCTTTGTCTTTGGCAGCTTGGTGATGAAATCCATCGTCACCATTTCCCATTTCCAAGTGGGAATTTCTGGTTGTTGTCGCAAACCTGACGGCTTTTGATGCTCAGCCTTGACTTGAGCACACGTCAGACATTTAGCTACATAGGCAGCTATAGACTTCTTCAAGCCTATCCACCAATAATTTGCCTTTAAATCCTGTTACATCTTGTTAGCTCCAGGATGAACGGAATATTTGGAACTGTGGGCTTCTTGAAGGATGACGTCTCGAAGTCCTCCACAAACAGGAACCCATATTCTTCCATTTAATCTCAGGATTCCGTCCTTGCCATAGGATAACTGCTCTTCCATCACCCCTAGCTTTTCATCAGGGTAGTTAGCCTCCAACACAGCCTCCTTTTGTGTAGCTAATATAACAACCCTCAGTAAAACCGACACCCTCATAATATTTCTGACACCCTAATATATCTTAAAATACCCCAATATGTTTTTGTATGTGCCCCGTATGTGAAAACCGAACCCAAAATACAAAATAACATATAAAATAAATTAAAAACCCTAAAAGATAAGCTGAGGCGGGCCGCGTAGGACCTCACCTCAAGCTCATGCAGGCCGCATCAGGGTATAACCAGACTTCGCCAAAACCTTAAGTTCATGCGGGCCGCGTATGATCTCGCTTAAGTCCATGCGGGCCGCGGGTGTCCCGAATTGTGGCGCAGCCCTGGGCCGCCACGTGGCCCAACACACGGCGGAGCTATACGATGACCGGGCCAAGCTACGCAGTTGACCGGAGTCAATGCGGGCCGCGTAAGCCCTGCCCATATCCCACGCGGGCCGCGAGGAAGTCCGATTTCAGCCCTATAAATAGCACGCATCGGGTCTTCAGTCCGTTTCGTTCACAATTCACTTCTTAAACTATCTATAGTGGCGTTATTATACCCGGGCATTATACCCCCTAAATTAGCGAGGTTCTGCTACGATGTAAGTATTATAACCCCTGGAGACGTATTAGATACGCTGCCCGATTGATCTAGGGTTCCGTAACGGCTGTCGTGGTTCTGCCCGACGTAGTCGTTGGAATGCCGTCTCGGGGAGGGTATTACTAATGTTAAAATGGGTTATTATACTGTAAGACCCCAAAATCCGGGTGTCTCACAGTTGGGACATCATTGCATAAACAGTCTAAACACTTGAAAATTTTAATTATTATTATTATTTTCTTAATTTGAAGAATACGCAGCGGAAAACATTTAAGTCAAATTCCCAATCATGGGAAACATTCAAACTAAAAATACAAAATTTTAATGTTTAAAATTTATTTATTAAAGCATCGTCTTCAACTAGAAATGCCATCTCCAAATGTCGGGTAGCTTCATGCAACATCCAAGAGGTCATCGTTCATCCAGCTAACCTGAAATCAATCTAACATGCATGCTAAAGTCAGCTAGGCTGAGTGAATTCAAGTTTTTAATAATGTAATACAATAAAATAGTTCTAAAACATTTTCATCACATCGTCTTAAGTAAAATATCAACTTCTTTCAAACATTCTTCGAAATAGTTTCAAACATCCAATCAAATGGGTCAAGCACATAACAATGGGTCTCTTCGACCTTTAAAGCCAAACACAAAGTAAGGAAAAAGGACCCTTTTTGCCCCAAGGACCTCTAAACTGTGAGGGGTCTTCCCACCAAGACAGATAGATACGGTTAGGGGACTTCCTCTGCCCCAAGGACTGTTAAGTTGCGAGGACTACTTCTGCCCACATAAGTCAACTAAACAGTTAGGGGACTTTTCGACCCAGTCATGGCAAGACCCAAACCTACACATTCACATTCATATTCACATACAGATTAATACAATAAAATAATTTACATCATGATCATAAATAAATATATTTATTTTATCTACAAATTCATATTTAATGGGTCAAACACATAACACCGATCTCCTCACCTTTAATCCTAAACACAAAGTAATGGATAAATGAATTTTTCTTCTCCTCTTGCCCCAAGAGCAGGTAAACTGCTACGGGACTTCCTCTTGCCCCAAGATCAGATAAACTGCAAAGGGGACTTCCTCTGTTCGACCTGGCTGTGGCATGACCCAACACATCACACACTAGCACATAAATTGAGCAAGCAAATAATCCTCATGTATAGTTAATATGTAGATTCAAAGTAACTATACAAACATCTTACAAGTTTATCAATAATTTAATACATCTAACATGCCTATAAGCCCTTAGACTTTAAGACATTAAATAAAAGGCATCATGAACTTACACTTAAATACATACATGTGTATATATATACTTTAACCATCCTACATGTACCTTCGTACCTACACACCTCATAAATATATATATTCCCTCATATATATGTAAACATATATAAACTTATTCTTATATATATATGTAAACATATAAAAATATGAGTATATATACTATTCTGATCAATAATTGCCTTCACACGAATAGGTATAAAAAAACATATAACCTTACTCACAATTAATGCTTAAAAACATATGAGTAAAAAAATGAATTTTATAAATATGTAAAAAGAACTTCACAACTTTCTTCATGAAAATAATCATACGAGTTTAGCATGCACATTAGCCCGAAAAAAATATTTAAAAACATTTAAAAGAGTGGGCTCAAGAACTCACCAGTTGCAAAGCTTTCAAATCCGAAATCAAGCCATCTCGGACCGCGTCCTCTGGAGAAACCCACAACCATAAAACTCATGGTTACGGTTCATCCGATTAAATAATGTATAACCCGACACGTGCCTTATTTATTTCGAATCACCCTAGGCTTATCCGAACCCATGAACCTGCACCCAGTCCCCATACACGTACACCACGTCCTTCCCATGTATGAACCCATGAATATCTTCAACTCCATGCCAATCATGAACATACACCTCCATACCCATTATTAAATTGTAATTACCATCATTACTCTCAAATAATTAATACCATACTCACCTCCTACGTCATCCATTTGTAACCATGCAAAAACAATAATTTCAATTCAATATACACATAATGCATGTAACTCATCAATCATTTTCTAAACTTAAACCTCATAAATGCATTGAGACTCCACCATTAAATGAAACAGTAACCATTGCATTCATAATAGGACCCGTTACCCCATGCAAATATTCCCAACAACTTTCTAACATCTTAATGTAACCCATCAAAGCTTCATGCGGTCCTTCGTCATCATAATGCAACGTACCATAAACCACCCTAAACCATGTTTTGATTTTGACATTTCATGCTCTCGCACACACCAATTAGAACCGCATCCGCCGCCACTTTTCGTGCTCCCTATCGGAATTCATCCATACTCCCGTTACTGCCTCCGTCGCCTTCGATGAGCTCGGCCATGGTCGAACGCATCCCATCATCTTGACCCTTAAATTATCTTCTACTTCATGCGGCACCTGACTCCACCATCATCTTCTACATACTAATGTAACATTAGCACAACACCAACATATACACACACATATTAAGCTTCCATGGAATCACCTTAACCCTTAGCACCTGCATCAACCAAGCCATCAAAACCAACCATACATCATGACATTATCTCTATCAGAACTAACTCGCCACCAGACGCCATCACCGTTACGTACACACACTTCATCCTCACTCAAGCCCGTACCCGAGTAACCGACACCGTCGTTACCTTCACCGAGCATCATCTTCGTTACCGCCATCGCACCACCCTAAGGCCACCACCCTACACCGTTGGTACCATCATCTTACACACCATCACGCACCATCGTACGTCCTCACCTCCAAGAACCGTCACCAAAACCGAGATCCTATCCAACTCCAACATCTCGACTAGAAAAAAAAGTAAGCATGAACAGTTAAGAAGGTTACCTTAATCGTTATCTAAAGTCAAGAACTCAATCTGCCTCCTTTTTCCTCATCGTCCTCACACTCCACTTGAACTCTCTCTCTCTCTCGTTTTTTGTTTGATGCGGCTGAAGAGCACCCTCGGTCTCCTAGGGTTTTTTTTTTTCCTTATAACCTGTTTAAGAACTCAAGGTTACAATAAGTCCCCTTCCACTTTCACTTTAATGTCACTTGTACCTAAAGTATTAATAAACATCTTTAAGAAATGATAGCCGGGTCCATCTACTTCTTTTAAACCAAGGTGTAAACGCTAATCTTGTTTATCGGACAATTTGAACAAAGTCCTACACGTCGAACCCATTACGAATCAATTTGATAAAAATTCCGATTGTCATTTTGTCTAAATAAATTCTAGTGAATTTTTAGAATGTTACAAGTCTATCCCCCTTATAAGAGGATTCGTCCTCGAATCCCATAAAGATTATACTAACTCACAATCTCGTCTTCCCACGTCCGCATCCTTGCGCGTCAACATGTCACTAGTAGACATCATTGTTGTCAATTCTAATTTCAATTAAAATATCACGCAGGTTAGTCAAAGGAACATTCGCAAGAAACTTGTGCATCATTTATCAAATGCTTGCTAATGTGAAGCACTCCTCCTACCAAGTTGATGATCTCCAGAAACTTGTCAATAACTTAATACATCCACTTTTGTAGATTCAAAATCTACTCCGCCAATCGTTCTTGTTTTTCTCCTGAATTTTAGCTTTCAACGTTCACCTCTAACATTCGTTGTCTCGTCTCCATCGAGCAATCTTAATTCCTCTAAAATCCTCAATAATATGCGTCAACTAAGTATTCTACCTGAAGCCATTCTGTCTCAGGTCGTCATTCTGGTCACAATGGCGTTGAATCCCTTGGCACCGTCATAGATCTAGCATGGTTGGATTGCTAAATGCCTGCATAAGGAAACGATACGTTCCACGCCCATACATTCATAACTCGGGTTAGGACCACACGTCCTAATACTAACGTAACACACAATAACATCACATATATGCACACCGCCAAGAACACAATCAAATGTCACAACACCTTACATCTTTTCTCTATACAATTAGTCGCTAATTCTAATGGTCCATTATCTTCAGGAGACGGTGAATCACCTCTCCTAAGCCTAACTCCATAGACAGCGTTACTACCAACAACATCGTCGCCGTCCCATCCGCATATATAGTCCGCTGATTGCCATCCTTTCCTACTGAACCGTATCATCCATCGTCTATTACATCGTCTGTCGTCTCGTCCCAACACTAGCATCGTTGACTTTCTAAGTCTTGGAAAGGTGCGTTAATAAAATCTTCCTCGAGAACCTCTCCCTGGAATTCACCACCTCACATCGTTACTATGTGTTAAATCTCTCAACCTCATCATTTCGTCATAGTTTCCTAGCAGACCATGCGCGCAGGAAAAAAACGCATAATGCATCGACCCTTGTAACCTCGACGACGGACTTCATAATTTGCAGCCTATATAGTGCATATCACCGTCACACCACCAGAACACCTAGTGTCTTACCACCACATCGTTCATCGAGAAAGATGTCAAATAAGATAAGGGTATTCTATCAAGCACAAACACGACACGTCCTACGCAAGACTAATAATGCTAGACAATACCATCACAACACAAAAAAATAACAAATCATAAAACGTTCACTTTATAGTACCCCCAACTACCGCCTTCCTACGTCATACACACAATTTCTAAACCTGGGTAAATATACTTATCACATTTGATGGCTACCGCCAACCGTCAACCACATAATTGTATAAAATTCACACGATCGTACCCATCATAAGTTGTATTAATCATCATACTAAACATCACACCCTGGCTAGACATGTCTTCACATTTCTGTAGGTTACATTAAAGTAACCGTACGCATAACATCATTATAAACATTCATACATTCGCAAAGCTCCATCTAGACCATAAGTACAGAGGAATCACAAACTATGTCTATACTAGTCTATTCACATAAATTGGTCGATAATGACCGTTATACCACAACAAAGATCATGCTAATACAAGTTCAGGCTATTTGAGCGTTGCCACATAGCCACGTATAACTACACATAATCCAACAACAACCACATATATTCACACAAACATCTAAATCATTGGGTGCATGTAACAAGAAACCTTGTGTAGAAGCATAACGCCATCACAAACCCATGACTAACAACCCACCCAAGGCAAAACATTCACATGATTCATTACAGGACATCATTCAGAACATGAGAAGTGACAATAGACTGCCAATAACGTTGATCAAGTGCTATCGGTTGTCGTGTCACCGCAGATGTTCTAAACATTTCCCGTCACTATCACACTAGTGTTTTACCTTCCACGTAGCACACATAGACACTCAAGAAAAACATCCTACCATACCTCAAGCATAAATACATTAACATTCTATCCGACGAATCAGAAAATTAACTATACAAGGAAGGCATCATGTCCTGCCTCTAAAACACAAGGGTATTAACATTCAATTTACCATATGATGCAATTAAACACTCAATAAGAAACATCAATGCATACATCAAAGCATGAAGGTACTAGAATTTTACCAAACACATCATGCCCTTAGGCATTCAAAGGCAAAACATCCTAACGTACCAACAAAACATAAAGATTCCATCTAGCACGTCTAGCGATTAAAGAAAACATTAATTCCATCCCACCCCTAAGCATAAGGCATTAACATTCCATCTAACTTATTATACCTTTAGGCACTCAATAGTAAAATTCCAAATTAATCGCACAATATAACATCAACCTCCCACCTGTCCCCTCAATTTGTTAAGTATCAATGAAAAAAATCTAACCAAACTTCAATATAGTAAAAAGTACCTCTTGGCCTGCGGCTACCCGTATTGGCATTTCTAGCTTTGATCCCATTCTCAGTTCAAGTCCAGGCATTAAGGGATGCCAGAATCTCTCGAACTATGGCTCTGATACCAACTTGTAAGACCCCAAAATCCGGGTGTCTCACAGTTGGGACATCATTGCATAAACAGTCTAAACACTTGAAAATTTTAATTATTATTATTATTTTCTTAATTTGAAGAATACGCAGCGGAAAACATTTAAGTCAAATTCCCAATCATGGGAAACATTCAAACTAAAAATACAAAATTTTAATGTTTAAAATTTATTTATTAAAGCATCGTCTTCAACTAGAAATGCCATCTCCAAATGTCGGGTAGCTTCATGCAACATCCAAGAGGTCATCGTTCATCCAGCTAACCTGAAATCAATCTAACATGCATGCTAAAGTCAGCTAGGCTGAGTGAATTCAAGTTTTTAATAATGTAATACAATAAAATAGTTCTAAAACATTTTCATCACATCGTCTTAAGTAAAATATCAACTTCTTTCAAACATTCTTCGAAATAGTTTCAAACATCCAATCAAATGGGTCAAGCACATAACAATGGGTCTCTTCGACCTTTAAAGCCAAACACAAAGTAAGGAAAAAGGACCCTTTTCGCCCCAAGGACCTCTAAACTGTGAGGGGTCTTCCCACCAAGACAGATAGATACGGTTAGGGGACTTCCTCTGCCCCAAGGACTGTTAAGTTGCGAGGACTACTTCTGCCCACATAAGTCAACTAAACAGTTAGGGGACTTTTCGACCCAGTCATGGCAAGACCCAAACCTACACATTCACATTCATATTCACATACAGATTAATACAATAAAATAATTTACATCATGATCATAAATAAATATATTTATTTTATCTACAAATTCATATTTAATGGGTCAAACACATAACACCGATCTCCTCACCTTTAATCCTAAACACAAAGTAATGGATAAATGAATTTTTCTTCTCCTCTTGCCCCAAGAGCAGGTAAACTGCTACGGGACTTCCTCTTGCCCCAAGATCAGATAAACTGTAAAGGGGACTTCCTCTGTTCGACCTGGCTGTGGCATGACCCAACACATCACACACTAGCACATAAATTGAGCAAGCAAATAATCCTCATGTATAGTTAATATGTAGATTCAAAGTAACTATACAAACATCTTACAAGTTTATCAATAATTTAATACATCTAACATGCCTATAAGCCCTTAGACTTTAAGACATTAAATAAAAGGCATCATGAACTTACACTTAAATACATACATGTGTATATATATACTTTAACCATCCTACATGTACCTTCGTACCTACACACCTCATAAATATATATATTCCCTCATATATATGTAAACATATATAAACTTATTCTTATATATATATATGTAAACATATAAAAATATGAGTATATATACTATTCTGATCAATAATTGCCTTCACACGAATAGGTATAAAAAAACATATAACCTTACTCACAATTAATGCTTAAAAACATATGAGTAAAAAAATGAATTTTATAAATATGTAAAAAGAACTTCACAACTTTCTTCATGAAAATAATCATACGAGTTTAGCATGCACATTAGCCCGAAAAAAATATTTAAAAACATTTAAAAGAGTGGGCTCAAGAACTCACCAGTTGCAAAGCTTTCAAATCCGAAATCAAGCCATCTCAGACCGCGTCCTCTGGAGAAACCCACAACCATAAAACTCATGGTTACGGTTCATCCGATTAAATAATGTATAACCCGACACCTGCCTTATTTATTTCGAATCACCCTAGGCTTATCCGAACCCATGAACCTGCACCCAGTCCCCATACACGTACACCACGTCCTTCCCATGTATGAACCCATGAATATCTTCAACTCCATGCCAATCATGAACATACACCTCCATACCCATTATTAAATTGTAATTACCATCATTACTCTCAAATAATTAATACCATACTCACCTCCTACGTCATCCATTTGTAACCATGCAAAAACAATAATTTCAATTCAATATACACATAATGCATGTAACTCATCAATCATTTTCTAAACTTAAACCTCATAAATGCATTGAGACTCCACCATTAAATGAAACAGTAACCATTGCATTCATAATAGGACCCGTTACCCCATGCAAATATTCCCAACAACTTTCTAACATCTTAATGTAACCCATCAAAGCTTCATGCGGTCCTTCGTCATCATAATGCAACGTACCATAAACCACCCTAAACCATGTTTTGATTTTGACATTTCATGCTCTCGCACACACCAATTAGAACCGCATCCGCCGCCACTTTTCATGCTCCCTATCGGAATTCATCCATACTCCCGTTACTGCCTCCGTCGCCTTCGATGAGCTCGGCCATGGTCGAACGCATCCCATCGTCTTGACCCTTAAATTATCTTCTACTTCATGCGGCACCTGACTCCACCATCATCTTCTACATACTAATGTAACATTAGCACAACACCAACATATACACACACATATTAAGCTTCCATGGAATCACCTTAACCCTTAGCACCAGCATCAACCAAGCCATCAAAACCAACCATACATCATGACATTATCTCTGTCAGAACTAACTCGCCACCAGACGCCATCACCGTTACGTACACACACTTCATCCTCACTCAAGCCCGTACCCGAGTAACCGACACCGTCGTTACCTTCACCGAGCATCATCTTTGTTACCGCCATCGCACCACCCTAAGGCCACCACCCTACACCGTTGGTACCATCATCTTACACACCATCACGCACCATCGTACGTCCTCACCTCCAAGAACCGTCACCAAAACCGAGATCCTATCCAACTCCAACATCTCGACTAGAAAAAAAAGTAAGCATGAACAATTAAGAAGGTTACCTTAATCGTTATCTAAAGTCAAGAACTCAATCTGCCTCCTTTTTCCTCATCGTCCTCACACTCCACTTGAACTCTCTCTCTCTCTCTCGTTTTTTGTTTGATGCGGCTGAAGAGCACCCTCGGTCTCCTAGGGTTTTTTTTTTTCCTTATAACCTGTTTAAGAACTCAAGGTTACAATAAGTCCCCTTCCACTTTCACTTTAATGTCACTTGTACCTAAAGTATTAATAAACATCTTTAAGAAATGATAGCCGGGTCCATCTACTTCTTTTAAACCAAGGTGTAAACGCTAATCTTGTTTATCGGACAATTTGAACAAAGTCCTACACGTCGAACCCATTACGAATCAATTTGATAAAAATTCCGATTGTCATTTTGTCTAAATAAATTCTAGTGAATTTTTAGAATGTTACATATACTAACACACGTGCATTTGTGTAAATTATAGATATTCACCAGGAAACCCTAAAGAATAACCTAAGACAGCAATGTGAGTAATCTCCTTTTTAAAACTATTTTTACAAAACCTTAAATATCTTTCCATGCGAACAACAGTTATTGAGTATTTGTAAGAATACAATTACAGTCGGTAAATTTGGGGTTTTGTATACAAAATTTGTTACCACCTGGTAAAGGAGTAACATGATCATAAGTCGGAACGACATTACCGTGTGGTGGTAATTGATATAACTTGGAAACAAATGTAATTGCGGATGCGCCCTCAATACTGTTCACTGTGAAATTGTTTTTATATAAACTTGATTAAACTGGGATTCACTCACCAGTATTTCCCAGTGACAAAATGTTTTTAAAACGCGTTTCAGTAACAATATGTGAAAGCCAAATAGAAGCCAGCTGGACAGCACTGAAGGCTTGGAAAAGTGGCAATAAAGTTACCTAAGAATAAAAGAGATGTTTTTAATAAATAAATAGGATTTATTCCTATGAAACGTGTGTATTGAAAACTTGGGTTTTTCCCATATGTTTAATATTATTAAACGAGGTGGTTTACTCTGATTAAATATTTCCTAACTACGGTCCTGATGAAAATTTCCGCTGCCAAATTGAATAAATAAAAGTGATACCACCGAAACTGGCTCACGGCCGCCCGTTCCCGGAAACTAGGGATCGGGGGCTGTGACAGAAGGTGGTATCAGAGCTATGCTACTGATTCAGCCACAGAAGTGTTCTGCTGACATCAAAATTCAAAGTGTTAGGAAATAAATTATGGAAATACGTGTATAATTGTATTTCTTGCTATGTGTTATCTGACTATTTGTTAGTTTACAGTATGAGCGACCAAGGACCTTCTGACGCCTAGCGTCAACTTTCTGGTTCGCCTAGGAGCGAAGGCACCTCCTCTTCTCAGCCTGCCCTCTCGGGGTATTCTGCTGACACAGAAGAAGGAATCTTTGTGTTTAAGGCTCAGTCTGAAGAGCCATTTCCTCAGAAAAAGAGGGGATGGTTCAATAGGGGAGCGCATGAACGTAGAAAAAGAATGAAAAAGTTGCAGGAGCAGCGAGTGTTAGCCGCAGCAAAAAGAGAGACTGATGCTTATAATCAGGATATGCTCAATAGGGGTATCGCTAATATCCATATTTTAGCAACCACTGCTGCTGACCCAAACCTGGAACAAATGCTAGCACCCCAACCACAAAATCCTGACCAACCCATGGAAGTAGAAAACCAGATAGAAATGCCTGATTACAACCCGGAGGAGATACCTAGGGTACCTGCACCAGATCCCCTAGACCCAAACAACTACGACCCCTGGTGGGACGATGTTAGGGACTACGTGCAACAAAACCCAATACAGGAAAATGTGCCAATGCCCAACTTAGGAGCTTACCCAGGGTTAGATCCTCAAGATCCCTACAACATTAGTGATGCATATGTTAGGGAAATTTTAGAGAATCCATACCCGTACCAGGCCCCTATGCCTCCGTATCAGGAACCCGTACCCCAGTTTCCAAACCCAATCCTAGAACCTGCACCCCCAATGAGTGCAGAAAATGTCCAAGAACTTAGGACTTTTGGGGAGGAAATTTTAGAAAGCAGTGATAGAATGCGACAGGTGGGAGAACGCCTCGTATGTTTTACGATGAGCGTAATATGGATTTTTGGATGAATCCATATCAGTGAATGTGATGACAGGAACAGTAGTAGTAATAATAATAATAATAATAATAAAATAATATATGTGTGTATGTGTTAGAAAAAAAAAACTACGGATGCCTACTATTAGTATTGTAGCTTTATATTTCAGTCGGTATTGTAATTTAAATTTTAGTACTTGTGTGTAATGATGCATACTATATAAATAGAGTAAAAGTCGCAATGCTCGACGCTTTTGGTTAAAAGTGCGTGTCATGTGATTGGCTATATTCAAATATTAATTGTGATATTAATATTTGGTAATTGTTAAAAATTCAGATGGCCGACGAGGAAAATCAAGATAATCTGAATAACGATAACCAGAGTAACAATAACGTTGTTAATGAGAATCCAAACAACAATGGAAACCAAATGGATAATAGTGTTGTTCAACATATAGTGGCACAAGGAATTATAGATGCAATGCCATTTATTATTCAAACAGTTCAAGAAGCAACTAATAAAAGTAAGCATAGAAGTAAACGACCCAGTGAACTGGAAAACAGCGTGAACAATGGACCCGTACTTCAAGCGCCCATTCCCAAAAGAAGAAGAACCATGTCATATGGTTGTTCTTACAAAGAATTCTGTTCCTGTAAACCAATAGAATTCTCGGGCAATGAAGGACCCATTGCAGCCCTACGCTGGATAGAGAAAACTGAGGCTGTTCTGAAAATAAGCAAATGTGCTGAAGAAGATAGGATAATGTTTGCTTCAAATCTGTTTAAAAACGCAGCCTTAGAATGGTGGAACACTATCCTCCAGTCAAGAGGAAGTGATAGAATTTATAGCATGGAATGGGAGGAATTCAAAAATATGGTAGAAAGGAATTCTGCCCTCCTAATGAAAAAGAACAAATAGCAAATAAGTTTCTGAATCTTAGAATGGTCGGGGTAGACAGTAAGGGTTACACTACCACATTCTTTGAATATGCTAGGATAGTACCTACCCTTGCATCACCTGAACCAGTGTTAATCTCCCGTTACATTTGGGGATTAATTGGAGAGATTAGACATGTAGTCAAGGCAGCTAGACCCCAAACTATAGAAGAAGCTGTAGAACTAGCCAATACCTTGACTGATGAACTAGTGAGAACTAGAGAAGAAGACCAGAGGAGAAACCTAACCCAAAGGCTTACTCAAGAATTCAGTTCTGGGAATTCTAACCGTAGGAATATAGGTTCTACCTCTGCACCATACTGCAAAGCCTGCAAAAAGAAGCATTCTAGAAGATGCTCTACTTACTGCAATTTCTGCAAAGCACCAGGACATAAGGAGGAGACATGCAGAAGAAAACCAACTAATGGAATGTGCTTCAATTGTGGATAAAAAGGTCATATCAAGCCAAACTGTCCAAAGTTAGCCCCAGCTGCAAACAACAAGAACACTAAAAATGCTAGAGCATTCGTTCTAACTGCAGACGAAGCTAGACTAATTCCGGACGTCATTGCTGGTACGTTTTTAGTTAATGATATTTTTGCTAAAGTACTATTTGACTCTGGTGCCAACCAAAGTTTTATTAATACTTCATTTTGCAAACTCCTAAATCAATCATTAACTAAACTACCACAAGAATGTCTAGTAGAGACAGCAAATGGAGAAACCGTTAAAATTTCTGAAATCTTGCCAGGAGCAAGAATAGAAATTTTTAATCAAAAGTTTATTGCAAACCTTTATCCAATGAATCTGGTAGGATTTGATGTCGTGTTAGGAATGGATTGGTTAATAGCCAATAAAGCCAATATTTTATGTGATCAAAAGTCAATTCAGATAAAATCACCAAGAGGTGAAAAGATCACAATTAAAGGAGATAAACCATCTAGATCCACTAAATTCATCTCTGTGATGAAAACTGCAAGTTATATAAGGAAAGGATCTATAGTGTATTTGATTTCTATAATCACTAACACGAAAGGAAAAGAATTAAAAGACATTCCAGTAGTGTCCCAGTTTTCAGATGTCTTTCCAAAAGAATTGCCAGGACTACCACCCGACAGGGAAGTTGAATTCAGAATTCACCTGCTACCAGGAACAGCACCAATTGCCAAAGCACCTTATCGTTTGGCACCCGCTGAAATGCAAGAACTGAAGAAACAATTAGACGAATTGTTGGAAAAGGGATTTATACAGCCAAGCTCATCACCATGGGGAGCACCGATTTTATTCGTTAAAAAGAAGGACGGATCAATGCGTATGTGCATTGACTACCGTGAATAGAACAAAGTCACGATTAAGAATCGGTATCCATTACCAAGAATCGATGATTTGTTTGATCAACTTCAAGGAGCTCGATTTTTCTCTAAAATTGATTTAAGATCAGGATATCATCAATTAAAGGTACAGGAAGAGGATATTCCTAAAACCGCATTCAGAACCAGGTATGGTCATTATGAATTTACTGTCATGCCATTTGGTTTAACCAATGCCCCAGCCGCATTTATGGACATGATGAACCGAATATGTAAACCATATTTGAATAAATTCATAATTGTCTTCACAGATGATATTCTAATTTACTCTAAAAGTAAAGAGGAGCATGCAAAGCATTTGCAATTACTTTTAAGTTTATTGAGAAAAGAAAAGCTTTATGCTAAGTTTTCAAAGTGCGAATTTTGGTTAGAACAGGTGCAATTCCTCGGACATTTAGTTAACCATGAAGGAATTCATGTAGATCCAACAAAGATCAAGGCAATTACCAAATGGAAAACCCCAGAGTCACCAACTGAGGTTAGAAGTTTCTTAGGATTGGCCGGTTATTATAGAAGATTTATCCGAGATTTTTCTAGAATAGTCATCCCTTTAACAAAGTTAACCTGTAAATCTGTTAAATTTGAATGGGGACCAAAACAAGAAGAAGCTTTTAGAATCCTTAAGCAAAGATTAACCCATACACCCATACTAGCGTTACCAGAAGGAACTGAAGACTTTGTAGTCTTTTGTGACGCTTCAAAGCTAGGATATGGATGTGTATTAATGCAACGTCAAAAGGTTATAGCTTACGCCTCTAGACAGCTAAAGAGTCATGAAGAAAATTATTCAACCCATGATTTGGAACTAGGAGCTATAATTTTTGCCCTTAAAATTTGGAGACATTATCTTTATGGTAGTAAGTTTACTATTTTCACTGATCATAAAAGTTTAAGATATGTCTTCGGGCAAAAAGAGTTGAATATGAGACAAAGACGCTGGATGGAATTATTTAGTGATTATGATTGTGATATCCAGTATCATGCAGGAAAAGCAAATGTAGTGGCAGATGCTTTAAGTCGAAAGTATCATGAAAAGCCAAAAAGGGTACGTTCTCTTAAATTAAATCTTCAAGTAGATTTAAATGATCAGATTAGGAAAGTTCAAGAATCAGTAATCAAGGAAGATACTGAAAAATTAAAAGGAATGATTAAAGAATTAGAACAAGGAACAGATGGAATTTGGAGGTTCCATAAAAAGAGAATATGGATACCTAAATTAGGAAATTTACGTCACCGTATATTAGAAGAAGCCCATAAGTCTAAATATACGATGCATCCAGGAAGTGATAAAATGTACCAGGATCTAAGGAAAAATTTCTGGTGGATAGGAATGAAAAAGGACATAGCAGCTTATGTTTCTAAATGTTTAACTTGCTCACAAGTTAAAGCTGAACATCAAAAACCCTCAGGTTTGTTACAACAATTAGAAATGCCAGTCTGGAAATGGGAATTGATAACAATGGATTTTGTTACCAAATTACCCAAAACAAGAAAAGGTAATGATACAATCTGGGTGATTGTAGATAGGCTAACCAAGTCAGCTCATTTCTTACCAATGAAGGAAACCTTTAGTATGGAACAATTAGCCAAATTATATGTAAATGAAATTGTTTCATTACATGGAATTCCTTTATCAATCGTTTCTGATAGAGATAGCCGATTTACCTCTCATTTTTGGTCAAGTTTCCAAAAAGCAATGGGAACCAGGTTAAATCTAAGCACAGCTTATCATCCTCAAACGGACGTCCAAAGCGAAAGGACAATCCAGACAATGGAAGACATGCTTAGAGCTTGTGTAATTGATTTCGGAGGTAATTGGGATGAACACTTACCTTTAATAGAATTTTCTTATAATAACAGTTATCACACAAGTATCAATGCTGCACCATTCGAAGCACTTTATGGATGAAAGTGCAGAACCCCAGTCTGTTGGGCAGAAATTGGGGAAAAACAATTATCTGGACCTGAGATAGTACAAGAAACAACTGACAAAATCATTCAAGTCAAGGAACGACTGAAAGCAGCACGTGATCGACAAAAGAGCTACGCTGATAACAGACGCAAACCATTAGAATTTCAAGTAGGAGATAGAGTATTATTAAAAGTCTCTCCTTGGAAAGGAGTGGTAAGATTCATTAAAAGAGGAAAGCTTAGTCCCAGGTATATTGGACCTTTCAAAATTCTTAAAAAAATAGGACCTGTAGCCTATCCGCTACAACTGCCAGAGGAAATGGCAGGAATACATGATGTATTTCATGTATCTAATCTCAAAAAGTGTCTAGCTGACAAATCACTCGTAATACCTCTCAAGGATATAGAGGTTAATGAACAACTCAAATTTGTAGAGAGGCCTCTACAGATTGAAGATAGGAAAATTAAGAATCTCAAGCATAAGAGATTAGTTCTGGTCAAAGTGAAGTGGGACTCCAAAAGAGGACCTGAATACACATGGGAGCTTGAATCAGAAATGCAAAAGAAATATCCACACTTGTTCCAATAGATCTCGAGGACAAGCTCTGAAACAAGGTGGGGAGGATATAACAACCCTCGGTAAAACCGACACCCTCATAATATTTCTGACACCCTAATATATCTTAAAATACCCCAATATGTTTTTGTATGTGCCCCGTATGTGAAAACCGAACCCAAAATACAAAATAACATATAAAATAAATTAAAAACCCTAAAAGATAAGCTGAGGCGGGCCGCGTAGGACCTCACCTCAAGCTCATGCGGGCCGCATCAGGGTATAACCAGACTTCGCCAAAACCTTAAGTTCATGCGGGCCGCGTATGATCTCGCTTAAGTCCATGCGGGCCGCGAGTGTCCCGAATTGTGGTGCAGCCCTGGGCCGCCACGTGGCCCAACACACGGCGGAGCTATACGATGACCGGGCCAAGCTACGCAGTTGACCGGAGTCAATGCGGGTCGCGTAAGCCCTGCCCATATCCCACGCGGGCCGCGAGGAAATCCGATTTCAGCCCTATAAATAGCACGCATCGGGTCTTCAGTCCGTTTCGTTCACAATTCACTTCTTAAACTAAATTTCTATAGTGGCGTTATTATACCCGGGCATTATACCCCCTAAATTAGCGAGGTTCTGCTACGATGTAAGTATTATAACCCCTGGAGACGTATTAGATACGCTGCCCGATTGATCTAGGGTTCCGTAACGGCTGTTGTGGTTCTGCCCGACGTAGTCGTTGGAATGCCGTCTCGGGGAGGGTATTACTAATGTTAAAATGGGTTATTATACTAACACACGTGCATTTGTGTAAATTATAGATATTCACCAGGAAACCCTAAAGAATAACCTAAGACAGCAATGTGAGTAATCTCCTTTTTAAAACTGTTTTTTACAAAACCTTAAATATCTTTCCATGCGAACAACAGTTATTAAGTATTTGTAAGAATACAATTACAGTCGGTAAATTTGGGGTTTTGTATACAAAATTTACTACCACCTGGTAAAGGAGTAACATGACCATAAGTCGGAACGACATTACCGTGTGGTGGTAATTGATATAACTTGGAAACAAATGTAATTGCGGATGCGCCCTCAATACTGTTCACTGTGAAATTGTTTTTATATAAACTTGATTAAACTGGGATTCACTCACCAGTATTTCCCACTGACAAAATGTTTTTAAAACGCGTTTCAGGTAACAATATGTGAAAGCCAAATAGAAGCCAGCTGGACAGCACTGAAGGCTTGGAAAAGTGGCAATAAAGTTACCTAAGAATAAAAGAGATGTTTTTAATAAATAAATAGGATTTATTCCTATGAAACGTGTGTATTGAAAACTTGGGTTTTTCCCATATGTTTAATATTATTAAACGAGGTGGTTTACTCTGATTAAATATTTCCTAATTACGGTCCTGATGAAAATTTCCGCTGCCAAATTGAATAAATAAAAGTGATACCACCGAAACTGGCTCACGGCCGCCCGTTCCCGGAAACTAGGGATCGGGGGCTGTGACAGCTAACAACCTTTCATTCAAATTGTTCTTGATCTCAATGCTCTTGGCATTAATTCTTATCGGCTTCACTCTTTCTTTTCTGCTCAAGGCATCTGCGATTACGTTGGCCTTGCCTGGATGGTATCTTATTTCACAATCATAATCATTTAAAGTTTCCATCCAACGTCGCTGCCTCATATTTAAATCTTTCTGATTGAACAGATGCTGAAGGCTTTTGTGATCAGAATAGATCACACACTTGGTTCCATACAAGTAGTGCCTCCAAAGTTTTAGTGCAAATACAACGGCACCCAACTCCAAATCATGGGTGGTGTAATTCTTTTCATGCACTTTTAACTGTCGTGAAGCGTAGGCAATGACTTTGCCTTTCTACATAAGCACACATCCCATACCGGTGTGTGATGCATCACAATAAACCACAAACTCATCAATTCCTTCAGGTAACGTCAACACTGGAGCGTTACTCAGCTTTTGCTTCAAAATATCGAATGACTCTTGCTGCTTAGGCCCCCAATCGAACTTGCTATTCTTGCGAGTCAGCAAAGTCAGGGGTGCTGCAATCCTTGAGAAGTTTTCAATAAATCTCTTGTAATATCCTGCTAGTCCTAAGAAATTGCGAATCTCCGTAAGCGTCTTCGGCTCCTGCTAATTCATGACAGCTTCCACCTTAGCGGGATCTACTTTGATACCATGCTCGCTTACAACATGTCCAAGAAATTGGACTTCTCGAAGCCAAAATTCACACTTGGAAAATTTGGCATAGAGCTTTTCCTGATGAAGCAGCTTAAGAATACATCGAAGATGTTTCTCGTGATCAGCTTGGTTCTTTGAGTAGATGAGAATGTCATCAATGAAGACAATGACAAATTTATCCAAATAGGGCTTGCAGACGCGATTCATGAGGTCCATGAATGCGGCAGGTGCATTAGTGAGCCCAAAAGGCATCACTAGGAACTCGTAATGACCATAACGAGTCCTAAATGCAGTTTTGTGTACATCTTCATCTTTAACTTTCAACTGATGGTAGCCTGACCTTAGATCAATCTTGGAAAAGTAGCTTGCTCCTTGTAGCTGATCGAACAGATTGTCGATCCTGAGCAAAGGATACATATTCTTAATAGTGACCTTATTAAGCTCACGGTAATCAATGCACAAACGCATCGACCCATCTTTCTTCTTAACAAATAAATTGGTGCTCCCCATGGAGACGAGCTAGGTCTAATGAAACCTTTGGCTAGCAAGTCATCTAGCTGCGTCCTCAATTCCTTCATCTCTGTTGGTGCTAATCTATAAGGTGCTCTTGCAACAGGTGCTGTTCCAGGGATGATGTCGATTCTGAACTCCACTTGCCTATCTGGTGGCAAACCAGGTAGTTCTTCAGGAAAAACTTCAGGGTATTCAGAAATAACGGGGATATCTTCAATCTTGGGCTTCTGCTCATCAATGGTCACATGTGCCATATAAATGACACAGCCTTTCTTCAAACATCTGGATGCCTTTAGCATAGCCACTTGCTCAGGCAATCCATGATGAGTATCTCCCTGAATGGTAAGTGGTTCACCAGACGGAGTCTTGATCACCACTTGCCTCTTGTTGCACACAATATGGGCTTGGTTATGCGATAACCAATCCATACCTATCACTACATCGAAACCGGCTAACTTAAACGGAAGGAGGGACAAGGGAAAAGAGTGGTTCCTAATGGATATGACACATCCATCTAACATAGTCGAAACTGTTTCCATGGTCCCATCAGCTAATTCCACCTCATAATTCACACTTAAGGCTTTAACAGGCAATCTTAACAACTCACAAAACTTATTATCTACAAAGGATTTATCTGCTCCAGAATCAAACAATACTCTTGCGTAAACATCATTAATGAGAAACGTACCGGTTATGACATTGTCGTTCTGGATGGCCTCCTGAGCATTCATTTGAAAGACCCTGGCATTGGTCTTTTTCCCTTCCTCAGTTTTCTTTGCCAGTTTCGGGCAGTTGGTCTTGATATGCCCTTTTTCATTGCAACTATAGCAAGTTGCTTCCTTCAACTCTTTGCAATTAAGGGTCCTGTGCTCAGAGGACTTGCAAATTCCACATGCCTTCGGCTGGGATTGGGATTTCTGCTCATACCTGCACCTGCCAAAATGGTGCTTCTTGCAAATCTTACACTTGGGCCTATCACCCGATTGATGCCCATCTTTCTTGGTTTCAGACCCCTTCTTGCGGTCATGGTTTCCCTTGTGCTTCTTGCTCGATCGACGTGAATTATCATCTTCACGTTTCCTTTTCTCCGCATCCGTATTTCTCAGTGATCTCTGTCGCACTGCGTCCAGTGTGAGGGACACAGATATATCAGCTGCGGATCTAAATGTAGCGGGCCGAGAGGCCTTCACGCTTGCTTTTATTTCTGGGGCTAAACCCTCAATGAAACGTGCAATTCTCTTGGGTTCCGGGGTCACTAGGTAAGGAACCAACCTTGTCATAGTATTGAAGCTTGTGAGATAAGCCTGGCAATCCAGGTTTTTCATGACCAGAGATAGAAAATCAGATTCTATCTTTTGAACCTCACGCTGAGGGCAGTAATTTTTCTTGATAAGAGCAACAAATTGTTCCCAAGACATGTTCTACAATGGAACTTTTCCAGAGGCTTGAATCAATGATCTCCACCATGCTAGGGCTTCACCCTTGAATGATTGGGATACAAACTTTACAATATCCCTTTCAGCACAACCACTAATATCCACAGCAGTGTCCATTTCATCCAACCAAGTCATGCAATCCACCGCGCCCTTCTCCCCAGTAAAATCTCGGGGCTTGCATGAAACAAAGTACTTGTACGTGCATCCCTTAGCGCGAGGTGCATTATCGAACACTATCTTCTTGGGGTGAACACTGTTCTCATTTGAAGAATGTTGATTATCATCTTTCTTAGGTTTAGGCTGAATAGAGGGTGGTTTGCTATGAGCTTCAGAATGGGTTTTAGGCTTGGAATGAGGTGTAGACAGGGTTCTACTTTGGGTCCCAGAGGACTCACTGTTCTGCCTATCCAAAGCTTTTGTAATGACATTATCTACTAGCGCTTGCAGCTCCGCACCCGTTAACTGTGTTCTAGCGTTATCGTGGTTTTCCACCGGATGACTATTTACTTCATCCGACCCAGCCATGTAGCTTCAGTTGCTACATATAGATAATAATGGGCAAGGTTTTATTTAGAGGCTTTTACAGTATTTTATATTCTATTAACCATGGTTTTAAATTGCCATTTTAGGTTAATTTGCTACAAATGTAGGATCTTTATTATTACCCTAAATTATAAATTAATAATAGCACATAAGGCCTAGTCACGTAGACAATTTTAATTTAATTATAAACCAGGATTTTACAACATCCAGGTATTTAGGTTTGAACCGTAGTTCATCACTTTTTCTTGACAGGGAGTCGTAAGCTAGCACTGTCTTTAGTCCCAGAGGACATTTAATTATTGCCCGCAGGCACTTCGCCCTTAAGGGGCGGTTATATAATTAAGGGAATTTAAATTAACCCTTTTTAAAGGATGGCCTGTGTGACTTTAATGATTCACAGTTTGCCAAGAATGTTAACATACTTACATATGGTAACATGGATTGGAATCCTTTTAAATAGGTTTTACCGTCTTGGCCATATCTGCAGGGACATATAGGCTAGGTTTTACCTTTAGGATTCTTTTAATAATTAACGCAGAACAATCCTAAATTGAGATGCTAAATTGGATCTTAATCAAATTATGGAACTACCATCTTAGCCTTGTCTTGAGATGACATATGGCTAGGTTTTGTCCTTTTTAGATTTTTGCCATTTTAATATAATGGTAGATCCTTTAATTATTTTTATTTATTTTATGTTTTATGCATATAATTAATAATAATAAATAAATGAAAATTTAAACTAAAACATCTCATAAAGGTTCAAACAAGTACAACTTTTGCCCTAAACGGGACTTCTACAAAAAAATAACATAAAATGCCCACGCAGGGGCGAAACAAACAACAAACCCACGCAGGGGTTAACAAAAGACATGCCCACGCAGGGGCAGAGTACAAAAAGACAAGCCCACGCAGGGGCTGAATACTGAAGCAAAAGTCCACGCAGGGACTTGATTACAACTAAATAAAATAAATAACATAAGGTCTTCAATGACCCCTTCTCTTGGACTTCCCTTTGATCAAGTCTGACAACCCCTTGAAGAAGCCTCGAGTGTTACTGCGCTCGGTTTGAATCTCCCGTTCACATCGGTCCAATCTTTCAAGGACCTCTTGTTGGCGCTCCGGCGGGATCAGTTGCGGTTGCGGCGGCTGATACAGAGGTTGAGGAGGTGGCGGACCCTGGTACCCATAAGTTGGGTAACCAGTGGTCCAAAGACCACTATAGGGTCCCTCTGGGTGACGAGCATTGTAGTCCCATGCCTCCTGGTATGGGTCCACATTGGCATAGTCGTAATGGGTATGAGCCGGCTGCTCAAAAGGGTTATACGCCGCTGAACCGGCGTAGGCTGGGATTGGGTTGTCAAAACCCAATGGTGGCGCCATAGGCGCAGAGTTGATCTCTGGTATGGGGTTTGATGGACCCCCCATCTGCGGGTCTTCTTCTTCTTGGAGTGGCGGATAATGACTGCCACTCGAGGGCTGAGGAGTGCTGATGCGGACTCCTCCTCGCACGTACATCCGTGCGTTTGACCTTCTCCACCTCGGTGGCTCCGGAGGCGGTTGCTGTTCCACTGGTGGTGGTGGTGGCGGGGTGACTGCCACAAATCGAGGATCCTCGGAAGGATCCTGTTGTTGTTGCTGCTGCTGCTGGTATGGGGACGAGTGTTCAGATGGGGTAAAATACCAGTCCCACTGGTTGAACCTCGCCTGGTAGCTGTCAGGACCACGGTAAGGTGATCCATGAAAAGATGACCCATCAGAGATTTCGATGGGGTGGTTCGGGGTCCCGGTTGCAGGCTCCAAGGGATCCGTATCTTCATCCATGTCATTTTCACCCGAGAAGTGATCCTCGGGTCCTAATGGGTTAAAACCCACGGATTCTTGAATAAAATTAGCCGGGTTGAACCGACTCTGGAAAAGAGGGGTAGGGTCACCAAAAGAATGGTGCGAGTTTGACCGCTGCAATGGTATGAAGGAAGGCGGAGGGTTGTCGGGCTCGTTTTCGGATTGCGGCCCGAAAGAATGCAAATAGGACGGTGAGGAACTTAAGGAGACTGATCGCCTCCCGGGTTCAACGTAAACCCTCCACGGCTCCTGGGGGCTAGTGCTCATTGTGATAGATGGGGTACGCCGGTGCGAAGGCCCGGCTTCATGGTCATGGCCCGTAACTGGGCCCTTGCCTCTTCCTCTCAAAAACCTTGGCGGCATTCTTACCTGCAAGCATGGTTAAGATAACAACCAACATATATAAAAATAAAAGACCAAATAAAACAAAAACAGAATTTGTCCCATGTTCTTTGTCTAGACTCGGAATTCGAGGAATGTGCAATTTGTGCACTGAGATTAAACACAAAGGCTAGTGTTTAATTCACTCAGTGTTGGCTCTGATACCAACCTGTCACACCCCTATTTTCCACGTGTCACCGGTGGGCTCGGTGGGGGTTCCGTGATGTAGTTGATATCGTCATAGTCAAACAACACAAAATATAAATGCACAGCGGAAGCAAAAAGATAGATTTATTTCAACCAAACAAATTGTAATATTCAAGTATCACAATGTAGCTGAAATAGATCCACATGCGGATCAAGTAAAAAGGAGAATTGTTCAACAGATTTATTGCATCCAAGCTTGCGAGACTCTAAACGATGCTAAGGAGAGGCCAACCTATTACGTGTAGAACCTGCACTTAATCTTTTTGGGGAAAATACGTCACTTTACACTGGTAAATACAATTTAACTGACTCATTTTGAAAACGTTTTAAAAATTTATTTGAATGCACATGGCACAAAACTTTTTATAACTTGGGATAATTAATCAAATTTAAACTTGTAAAAGAATTACATGTTTGTTATGCGTTTAGTCGCCCGGTTCGTGCCGGGTTTAAGATTAATAGACACACCACATAGTATAAACCCGCGGCGGGAAACCAACGGTTATACCTTAATAAATATGGACACATTGTCGGGTGTACGCCTACACCCGCGTGTCAAGGTCGTGGCCATTTCATGAATGATGCCAAGGATATCCGGGACATGGTCATTAAACTCCCAAAGGCGTAAAACAAACAAAACAAATTTTCAAACGGGTCATCTTGATAATACTTAACCACTAATCGATTAAGGTCAAATACCCGACCAAGCGGTATTTTATATACCGTACCCCAAGCCCGTATAAGGTAAAATAAGTTAAAAGTATTTACCTAAGCAAGTACAAACAACAACAAGCAAGTGCAAGTATCTTTTACTGGATCTCCTATTCTGGAATGAAGGTTTATAATAACCTATTAGAATCCTAACGGGTCTTTAATTTAGCCTAAGCTTAGACCGGTTAGTTTTCAAGGATGAATACGGTTCAATCGCATGAAAGGCGAAGACCGGTTTAGAATGTGGTTTTGACCCGACAAGCTTGCATGCTTGTTTAATATGGGTAACTCAAACACATTCTGGATTTTGAGACAAAAATGATATGGTTTGACCCGTTTCGGCTAATATGTGTAAAGTAGTTACATAAGCCGATCCGAACGCGAAAGTGCGTAACGAGTAACCATAATAATCATATACAAGTTTCCTGGGATATATGCACTAAATATGTTGTGATATTAGTAAGGTATCTCCTATTATGCCCAAAACGATTTTTAACTTAAACTATACCCCGAAAGGGCATTTTAGTCATTTTAGAGGGTATAAAGAGTTAAATTAGTAACTTGAGTTACATATCTGAATAAATCAGTAAATATACTTATTTTAATGGGTCATAACAGTATAGTATCATATATATGTGAATTTTATTAATTATAACCGTCCTATGCACCGAAAGGGCATTTTGGTAATTTCACATAAACCTAAAAGGTCAAAACTGGAAACCTGAGTTTAAAACTTTTGTTTACTGTTATAATATAAAAATTTACTGAATATATCAGTAGATATCAACCCTTATACATATAAACTAGTTTTGATACATACTATGTCGTAAAAATGCCTAAAAAGGCGATTTGGAGCCATTTCCGGGTTTTGTATAAAAAGCTGATATTTTTAATATTCCAGAAGGCTCAAAATAATTTATTTAACATAATAAATCAGTAGAAAAAGGTTTGAGGTCAAAAGGATTTATAAAACTCATTTTATAGCCTAAAAGGGTAAAACCGGCAATAACCGAATTAAGCTTAAAACTCTAAGTTATGCTCCGCCTAAAAATAAATAAAAATCTCTAAAAATCCCAAAATATTATTATATATCAGTGGGTATAAAGTTTGATATTAAAATTTGGGTTTAGATAGGCTATATGCTAATTACGCTATTTACTTACTAAGAATGCTTCCAATTACGCTAATGAGCATAACTCTCAATCTAGACCTCAAACTTATGTCAAATTTTGGGTACAAGCTTATAAATCAGTAACTAAGATGTCTACTCTTTTATATTTTCAAAAATCATATTTTAAGGTCATTTGGGCATAATGGTCAACATACGAGCATTTAACGGAAACTTGCATAATAATTAGACAACTAGTGAACCAAGCCGTATAATCACAGAGGGTTATACTAACATGTAACTTGGTCCAAAAGAAGCTCTAAGGCAATCCTAAACTTGACTATAACGGGTCAGAACTGAAAGTCAAAGCGAAAGTCAAACTATGCGACTTTCGGTTCCAAACCGGGTCTAAACTGAAAATTGTCGAGTTGAACATGTTTAGACATGTTCTTACATTAATTACCAAGTTATATTAATGATCAAACAGGTTGCATATATATCCTACATTGCTAATTACGTATTAATTTGGAATTAAGCATTCTGTTGACTTTCTAAAGTAAGCTTTGACTCGACAATTCGCATAGTTGGAGTGGGAATCTGGAAATACCTTTTTAAGGGTTTGTTACCCACATAATTACCTACTTATAGGTATTTTTAATTCGAGATTTGACTGAGTAATTATTGACTAATCTCGAAGTCAAACCTTAATTATGACGGTTTGACTTTTAGCTAAATAACTAAGCTAAAATGAATTAAAGAGGATTAGGAACACTTACAAGAGTCCTAAGTGGGATTAGGAACCTAAGGGAAATTTGGTTGCTGTCTAGAGAATCTCCAAGGATGCTTGAACAAATTGTAAATGAGCAAGTCCAAAGTTCACCACTTCAAGCTCGCACCCAAGGTTACAAGATTGTGCCAAGTAACTCTACAATTGAAGTGAGATGATCCCAGGTGCCCCTATGTGGCTAAATACTGCCTATCAAGTCTCTGAATTCGAATACCACCTTAATAAGGCGGTGGAATCGGCTGAACAGGCAGCTGTCCAAAACTTGCTGCCAGCGACAGGCTTACGGACCGTATGCTTGAACGGTTGCGGTCCGTAACCGACCCTTGCTCAAATCGCCCAGATATGCTCCTTGCGGACCGTAAGCTTAAAGCCATACGGCCCGTAACCGATGGTCAGAAGCCAAAAATTTGCAAACCTCCAAGCATTGACCATGCAACTCTACAAATCCGAATCTTGGGTCCTTTAATCAGTTGGGGGGCCCCTTTTGCTCAGTCCTTGTATGCCTTGCATGTACTTACACTTCTTGGCACTTTATGGAAGGTTTAAGTTGACGGAAAAACCAAGAATACATGTTTGAACATGTTTCACCTCAAATTTAATTCTTTTAATCAAGAATGGTAAATTCCTAAATATTGTAGTAACATTTAAAGAATTTAAATTCTCACATAAGAATGGAATTTTATTTATTTAGGAGTAACCGGCTAAATATATATATATCAGATGTTTATCAAAATGATTTAAGGATCTTGGGATTTATGACTTGGGTCGCTCAGAGGTATTTTAATAACATGTCGCCCTTGGGTCGTTCAAAGGTATTTTAATAACATGACGCCCTTTTTAAATCCTACCGTACATCTTTATTTGATCCGGGTTCCTGACACATTTGTCTCACATGACACGTGTCTTTATTTGATTGGACATGAATTTTCGAGGTGTTACATCTTGGTATCGTTCTTTGCCACTTTTGAAAACCTCTTGAAGCATAGTTCTAAAAGCTATAATAAAATCTGATACAAATTTATCTTTTAAACCGGTTTGCACAACTAAGTTAATAATATTTGCAACACACCGTGTGTGGAAAAAAACACCATCAACAATTGGTTTGTACTTCAACTTTAATTTTTCGATTGCATTTGAGTTTTTTGAAGCATTATCAAATGATATTGAAAAAAATTTAGCCTCTAAACAATATTTCATTATTGTGGCATTTATAATTTTATAAATATTTTCTCCCGTATGAGGAGAAGGAAACTCTTCAAATGCAATCGTACGCTTCATCATTTGCCATGTATCGGGATCAACCCAATGAGCGGTGACACAAATGTATGATTCGGGTAAACCGTGTGTAGCCGACCACACGTCACTAGTTAAGTTTACACTAGTTTTTAAATTTAAAAAAAAACGATTAAATCTTTTCTTGCATTTTCCCATAAATTTAAACAATGTCGCTTTAAAGTACGACGACTTACATGTTTGTAGCGAGGTTGAAGCGTTTCCCTAATAAGCTTAGTAAGATCGGGGTCGTCGAAGTGTCCAAACGGCAAGGCTTTTTGAATCACCAACTTCGCCATCCTATCACGAGCTATTTTTTGTTCATAGCGAAATATTGTACCATCTCTTGAGAGTTGAACTTGACCGGGTGTCAAATCTTTTAAAGCTTTACAAAACTTTTTAGCATGCTTCGCTAAAGTCGAGTTAGAGTCCTTGCTTAACAAGGCGCCACAATGTTTACATTGGGCCTTTTGCGAACCGTCACTCATTTCGACCAAGTCCCAATTGCACCATACTTCCGCATTGCGATTATGTGATAATGTTCCAACAACATATGGAGCGGTTTGACTTGTAGGAACATTATTGACGGATGGGGAATTTGTGGTTTTAGAGGTCTTTGAAGCCATTGTAGAAAAGTATTAGAAGAATTAGAAGAAAATGATATAAGAAGAATAAGAGGATTGGTGAGTTAAAAAATTGAAATTTGAAAACATTATATAGGAATCGAACGGCTAGTAACCGCCTACAACGGCTAGTAACCGGTTCCAACGGATATATTAGGCATTTAATGCATATTAATGAGCTTGCAACGAATAGAACCGGTTCCAACGGTAACAAAAATACCGGGTATACTGGAGGAACAGGGTACTGGTAGAACCGGGTACAACAGAGGAACCTGGTACGGGAATAAACCGGGTAGGGTTCGGAACCGGGTACTACCCATTTATTATGAGAAAAAATGGAACCGGGTAGGAACCACCGGGTTTTTTGAACCTGGACCCAGTTCTCCTATGTACCGGGTACGAACTGGAACCGGTTCCGGGTCGGTTCTACGGGTCCGGGTTTGGAACCGGGTATTATGCCCATCTCTAACATACATAGATATTTGTAGAGAGAGTAAAAAATGATGTGAAAATAAGAGGTAGGAATATGAGAATACTGAGAGCCATTTTTTTGTTGAATAAAACTATTTAGGTGGTTTTAGTACTTTTGTAATACTTGCTTGAGATTGAGGTGGGATAAATCGCCATTTTAGTTCTTTATGAGATTAACATGTTGATGTCATGGTGTAAACAATTCTTGCATTTATTGAGCAACTCGAACCAGAAGTTGATTTAAGCTTAACTTTTTTTATAAATATCTAAGTTCTTTAAAACCATACAGTATGGGAGGGCATGAAGCGTCACGTGGAAGCCATGTCAACACTTATCAGAATGGCGTGGTACCAAAAAGCGCGATGTGGGATTGGTCGTGGAAGGGTGGCGTGGTGTGACACGTGCCATACATTTTTTTAATTATTTTATATTTAAAAAATAAAACAAAATCCTCCATCCAATAAACAACCGCCACCTCATCATCACCCAAACCTCCACGCCGGTGAAGAAGATGCCGCCCCCTCCCCCACACCATGCTCCACGCCGCACAAGGGATGGTGTTCTGGCGGGTTGAGGCCTCCACGCAACGACACCGTATAGTCCAAGTGCAATTTATAAATGAGAATTCGAAGGGCTATGCTTGAACTAAAATCATGCAATGCTAGAATTTTTCATACCGGAGACAACATTTTGCCAAATAGGGTTGTTAATTTGTCTATTCAAGAACACAAAACATGTTCGTGAACTTCCATTTTGAGAAGGTTATTTCAGACATTTGAATTTAATTGCACTTTTATATAGATTCATTGATTTTTATAAAATTTTTATTTATATAAAGGAGCATTCAAATCAGTAACAATTTAGAATTGCGAGAACGCATACTTTGTTTGTATTCAACAATTAGGCGTCTTATGAAGTCGTGATAGAAGAATTCCTCTACCAATGTAAGGCAATGTATAATGAGTAATTTGAGAGTTCCACTCGGACGTAGTCGGTTTGTGGAGATGATATGTACTTGTATAATAAGAATTATGTAGGAAATAGATTCACCTTTTGTAAAATATACTTACAAAATATATCATAATAAGACTCTCGTTATTCGTAGGAAATATCATTGTACAATACCGGTTGCAAAAACTAAATAAAAGAATATAAATATAATTATATATACCAATCTTGATTCAAGCCGCATCTCTGGTGGTGCTTCACGCGCACTTGATAGCATCCTAGACTCAAGTATTCATCATCTTGAGTCTTGAAAAATACTCCTTGACTGCAACAAAGAGCACACTAAAACGTTGACGATTTTGGTTGAGGCACGTGTTCAACACGCTTCCCTTAAAACAGATTTCGCGCGTCTACTAAAGATGACGCGTCTGTCTCCCAGGGTACAACAGCCGAAGCAGTCTGTACTGCCGGAGATGGCTCACCGGCCCAAGGTGACATCCGGTAATTGTGGTGTTTGAACTCATGTGGTGGAAACAATTAGAGAGTACTCATCTCTCTAGTTGGTGTTCAAGTGTTCATACTACTTCTAGTATTCTTCATGTTTCAAGCAATATCCTATTCTTGTTGTAACAAAAAAAAAACACATAGCCTACTATTTGAACAAGACTAGTGAAAGGATTCACTTAATTATTCATTTAATTAGTCACTTAATTAGAGACTTAAAAACTCTAATAAAACTAACTAAATACTCAAGAGTTACTCTTTTATTTACCACATGAATATTCTAATTAATATTTATAATTTCATTAAATTATAAATATATTTAATATCCATTCACCAAATTTCCAACAATCCCCCACATGAATGGAGATCATTCAAACTTAAAATTTCCAATGTAACCTCGACAGTTGAGTTTTGCATACGATAGGTAGGTGTTACCCTTTGAACCTTCGCTCATGAAATGCACTTAGCCCACTAGCTCTGAGTAGATCTTGATGTCTTTGAACTCGTCTGCCGTCTGTGTAGACGATAATACACTTCACACAAGACTCTCCCTAGCCGGGTCATCTCCTCATAGTCGTGTCCAATAATGGTCGTGGAACACTTTCCTGGTTCTGCGAGAGCTCTAGGAATTGTGCCCTCAATTCCATTCGAAGCGACCCCACTTCTCTCTAACATAGGTGATTCTCCTTAGATCATTAAAAGCATTGTGGTTATCATGATCTATCCGAATCATTTACCACATATTATGCTTAGCCTCACACTTGTCACTTTTAGGAATGGACTAGGAAGTTTATTAATCTTTATAATAAACTACCTTATTAAATGCGTAGGGTTATTCCCCCACAGTGACCTCGCTTATTCATACAATTAGGTTTTCCTATTGAACTCAATTCTTGGGATCTCCAGTCTACTGAGTTAGGTTTCCATCATATGAACTTCATTTTTCAAGGGCTTCAGTCCCATTCCACAACTTGATCTCTAATAACCCTCAGGTTGTTGGATCCATAACATTAGCAAATAACTTTGCGTATTTGAGATCAGTTGTCATGATGTGTTCTTAACTCGTAAGTTAATTTTGCCTATTGTCAACTTCTAAGACTATAACCTCAGTGGCCATCTGAATCTGGTTATAACATATGTCTTTGTAAGATACGTGTATCATTTAAGGCAAACACATCTCCATTATACACTACGACCTTTGTGTACTCCACTTAGTCGTCTATTTGCAATGTTAGATTGGATTACAAAATCCTTATTGCTAAAAACAAATGCAAGACACCCCCTACATTTAAGTGTTATTGGATAACATTTAGATGTGTTAATGAGAACCATTTCTACATACCCTTATATGGTTGTTTCTTAAATGGTTCCTCCCCCACATTTCTTGCCATTTGATCAACATTTCCGTAACACCACTTATGGCGACATTTATACACATATGATTGAACAAGACCAACCTTATTGTATCAGTGGATTCAACTCATATTGCATTAGCTTACACAAGCTTCCGAGCTGACCAAAGCAACACATGCCATTGTCATAAGTTTGTCACCAACTTAGAATAATTCTAATTTAGCATCTAGCATAAGCTTAGACAATGAGTTCTCCTCATTAGCTTTTCGAATAAACTCTTAAAAGTTACATGTCATTTCCTTATAATGAATGAAAATTCTCTCTCAACTTTTTCCATACACAAATTCTTTTTGTGTTCATACACATTTGAATGTTTAGAGTTAATTAGTCTCCGTCAAGACCCATAATTAACCAAGTACTAGTCTAGCATGCTTTAGACTACAATACTTTAGCATGTGAACAGAAGATGCATCATTCTGATTCTTCACAGCCCTAAGGATATCATAATATCACTTTGCAACATTCATCCCTTATTAAGACAAAATAATGAGACTTATTCATAATCCTAAAACATCAATATTTAGGAAGGTCTCACAAATTATTATATATAGCACATAGCTAAATTTCATCATTCATTTAAGGAACATAACTTGATTACCTTTGATCTCCAACAATCTACCATTGACTCATAAGTACTTAAACATAAGTCTTAATCCAAGTCACTTGGTGAACACATTCATCACCAACAAGATGAATGTTCCTTGTCTACACTCACTATTATGTGTGAGATAAAATCAACTAGATCGACACTCAACAACATGGCATTCATAATTTTGCCATAAGTGATTTGCACACATCTATTGTTATTCATTAGGAGATATGTATATTTAGGATGCTCTCCCAAATGAATGTAAAATCTCCGTATAGATCTAACAATAATCAAGTGGTAGACGCATCTACTTATAAATCTCGCAAGATTTATTAAAGGTGTACAATAACATATAGTACTTTTACTTTCATATGTTAGAATTCACGCTTGTGAATTTTTCAATGACTTCTAATGAAGTATGCGACATGAATGTCGTTAGTGTATTTCATCTCAATACACTCACTACGTTCTTTCATTACTCATTCATGATGTGGTTATACATTTGATGTTTCGTCTTTGACTTTTAGTCAATGTAACAACTCTCAAGTTGTTTATGTCCAAGTATTTTCATGTACTATCCGTTTAAAACCATATTATTTTAAACAATGTATAACCGACGTTATAATTATTTTCCACAAAAATAATTTATACGTCACAACCATTAGTGATTTATTTCTTTGTAAAAAAATTGCATGTGTTATCCGAAGATATTGAACACAAAACAATAAAATACATTGGAAACTAAATCATAAGTGCCAATCACTTTTGAAATTTAAACGAAAGCACAGACAATATGTAGACATCAAATAGCAAAGTGCTTTTATCTTGAACACTTTATAATCTGACCGAAATCTTTTCAACAATATCGTCCCATGGCATGTCTTGAGGTACTCCCTCAATAAGACTCCATGCACTTGTAAGTACAAGTTCCCCCATTTCGTGTTTAAACTTTAAACTTGGACAATTATGCTCAAAACAACACCAAGTTGTTACAAATACTACATTTAAGTAGTAAACTTGAGCAATTAAATTTGTTCACAACAACACCAAGTTGTTTTTCACCAAATAACATTTTCTAACACGCATGTTAGAAAAGAAAAAACGTTATAACAAGCACATTATAGAATCGAACGTTTACATAAAACGTTTTCCAAAGATATAGTCTATAAAATAAACCATTTCTCATCATCTTTAATGCTCACATAGGCAATTAAATGTTTACATAAAACATTTCTGTTCATTATGAATAATCTCTAACCTCGTATTCGTGATACATATTTTCTAACACACATGTTAGAAAATTTAAGTCATTTTATATATACAAAACATGACCAAATTAGAGCATTAAATGTCATCAATAAAACTCATCAAATGTCATCATTAAAACTCTACTCAAGAGTTTCACCATATTAAGAGTTAAGAGTCTCAATAATTATAGACTTAAACTCTAATAAAAGTCATCAAATGTCATCATTAAAACTCTACTCAAGAGTTTCACATATGAAGAGTTAAGAGTCTCAATAATTATATATTTAAACTCTAATAAAACTCATCAAATGTTACCATTAAAACTCTACTCAAGAGTTTCACATATGAAGAGTTAAGAGTCTCCATAATTATATATTTAAACTCTAATAAAACTCATCAAATGTCACCATTAAAACTCTACTCAAGAGTTTCACATATGAAGAGTTAAGAGTCTCCATAATTATATATTTAAACTCTAATAAAACTCATCAAATGTCACCACTAAAACTCTACTCAAGAGTTTCACTATATGAAGAGTTTAATTAGTAATTAAAATTTCACTCAAATTGATTTAGAAATCACAAATTAAAGTTGGTGATGAATCCCACACAACTACACTATCACTTTATAGTGATTTAATTCTTGAAGTCAATCAAACATCAACTTCAATGTATGACCTTTTATTTCTAAATCATACAAAGCATTAAAATCAATGCTACAACAAATTACTTATATAAAATGTTTACATAAAACATTTCAAAGCATTTGTATTTTAACCATTTTTAACAATCATGTTAAAATGAAAGAAATTCTAACGCGCACGTTAGAAATATTAACATTTTCACAAAATGTTAATTCGACTTGCTAAAAACACATATATGGTTCAAATAAATAAGTCATTTCTAATCCACACGTTAGAAACTAAACAATTAAAAAATTGCTTCCAAACTAACGCGTTTCATGAACGTTTCTAACACACATGTTAGAAGACGAATGATTACAAAAATCATTATAAGACTTATTTGTTCATATCAATCCATGAGTGGATGAAGAGTCTACTTTAAATAGAGACTTAATTAGAGACATAAAACTCTAATCAAGTAACATAAAACTCTTATTTAAAGTAATAAAAAACTCTACTTAGGAGAGTTTAACGTTTACAAAAAACATATGGTTTACACCAATAATTCCAGTCTAACACACATGTTTGAGAATTTAATGGTTACAAAAAACGTATGGTTGACACCAATAATTCCGGTCTAACACACATGTTAGAGAATTTAACGTTTACAAAAAACGTATGGTTTACACTAATAAACCCGATCTAACACAAAAGTTAGAAAAAATTAATGATTCCCAAAATCGTTTAAAAACCAAACGGTTGAACCAAAAACATTCGTTTTGTACCACGGTATAGGATTTAAGATTGTATCTCAATCTCAAGAAATCCAAACACAACAAGTTGTACCACATACATATTTCCTAAAAGAAAATATTTACAAGATCAAAATCTTTAAAATATATTTTTTTATTATAAATCCTTTTGTGAACCCAAAATCCTTATAAATAAGGTTTTAAGATTGTAGCAACAATCTCATGAAATCTGTTTTAAGTTTGTAGGAAATAGATTCACCTTTTGTAAAATATAATTACAAAATATATCATAACGAGACTCTCGTTATTCGTAGGAATTATCATTGTACAATACCGGTTGCAAAAACTAAATAAAAGAATATAAATATAATTATATATACCAATCTTGATTCAAGCCGCATCTCTGGTGGTGCTTCACGCGCACTTGATAGCATCCTAGACTCGAGTATTCATCATCTTGAGTCTTGAAAAATACTCCTTGACTGCAAAAAAGAGCACACTAAAACGTTGACGATTTTGGTTGAGGCACGTGTTCAACACGCTTCCCTTAAAACAGATTTCGCGCCTCTACTAAAGATGACGCGTCTGCCTCCCAGGGTACAACAGCCGAAGCAGTCTGTACTGCCGGAGATGGCTCACTGGCCCAAGGTTACATCCGGTAATTGTAGTGTTTGAACTCATGTGGTGGAAACAATTAGAGAGTACTCATCTCTCTAGTTGGTGTTCAAGTGTTCATACTACTTCTAGTATTCTTCATGTTTCAAGCAATATCCTATTCTTGTTGTAACAAAAAAAAAAACACATAGCCTACTATTTGAACAAGACTAGTGAAAGGATTCACTTAATTATTCATTTAATTAGTCACTTAATTAGAGACTTAAAAACTCTAATAAAACTAATTAAATACTCAAGAGTTACTCTTTTATTTACCACATGAATATTCTAATTAATATTTATAATTTCATTAAATTATAAATATATTTAATATCCATTCACCAAATTTCCAACAAATTATTATCTGCATTACATAAGGGGAGATAATGATGACGTGGAACAAGAAGACGAGGATTTTATGGGTAATACTGAGGTATAAAGAGTTGGTTACCAAGAGTAATTAGAGTCAATGGTGCCATAGTTGGCATGACAATGTTTTGTGGCGGTGTTGTAGACAGCATTGTCGTTAGTGCTGCCTTATATAGTGGCAGCATGGGGATAGATCTCGGTATGTAGCGTGACTGTTGCATAATGGTAAATGGAGTCGTAGTCGTATATGACGGTGTAACAATGAATGACTGTGTTGTGGCTTGTGTTGTATGTTGGTCTCTTGGAGCCATTGATGCCGGTGTAAATGGAGCACTTGTGGCTGATAAGGCTCTTGCTGAGGGGGTTTTGATGTTGCCTTAGACTGCCTTGCTTCAAATCCTGGGGCCATATCATCTTCTTCGTCGAAGTCATAACTCAAAGCTCTGGTTACACTGGAGTCGTCGGTGCTATTGTGAAAGTGGGGTTAGGCGGTGTCCCATGATCTTCGAATGAAATGAAAACATATGCCGTAGGTGCGGTGGTTTGATTTCTCGTTATGGTAGATACGTTATGGTAGATACGGTGGTTCTTGACTTATTTTGTCCCACGGATGGCACCAATGATGACACGTGTACTGGGAGTAGGGATCTTCGGGGAATCTAGGTCTTAGTTCTTGACTTATTCCGTCCCACGGATGACACCAATGAAGAAACGTGTACCGAGAGTAGGGATCTTTGGGGGAATCTAGGTCTTGGTTATCTTCCACGACAGACGACAGAAATCTGGACCTAGAAACTGCAATACGAAACAATGTTAGGAACGCCACAGGAATGGGGTTATCCCTATGGGCTATGACCACCCTCAATATGTGAATAAGTATATGCTGTGGATACCCTCCGGTGCTATGGAGATTAAAGGTGTATGTGAAAGTGAGAGAGGGAGATTGAATACCTTTTCTGTTGACATACCTTGTTTTTTTTAACGACAAATTTCTTTTAATCCCTGACGTCTATGGGACAAGAGTTCTCCTTCCCAAAGCCAGGTGTTTAAAGGTTTTGTCTTTTTCAATGAACCATCGCCCCATTGTATTTATATTGTTGGATAGTTAAAGGTTTTTCCTTTGAGAATTGTATTTGGGTTAAAGACCATTTCCCGAAAAGTAAGAGATTTACTCAACCTTCTATATTTTTTTGGAGATTCTATTATTATTTAATTTGATTATGGAATAAACGGTTTTGAGTGGATGTTGAACGGTTTAATGTTGGTAAATCGGGTCATACCTCGTCAATCACACAACGGGCATAAAGGTGGCCAACCATCCAAGATGTTTCTTGGGGTGTGCAACACGCAAAATGGAAAAAAAAATACAAACCTTATCCTTTTATGGTATATACAAAAGAAGAATTGAGTTTTGTTGCAAAAAATACCAGCGTAATTTGATCTGTGTATCTTTTTAATTATTGTACTTGGTTCAATGGAATCAATATACTTTATTATTAGGGGGTGCTTGAATGTGTATAAGTTGGATTATTACCACTTGTTTATAGTGTTTAGAAACTACTGATTATGATCCTAATTTTCCAACAATTCAGAATCACAATTATCAGATTTGGAAAGAGCTATTGTAAGAAAACTGATTACTGACATAAGTGTAAAATTACTTACATCACAATAATCACATAAAATGAACATAGACACACCCCCTTGGAATCTTCAAGAGAGCGGCAATGGTAAACACTTAAGTCCCTCTTGTTAGGTTCGAATCCAATTTCCACTTATTGCCTTTAAAGATTACAAGGCCAGCATTTATTAGCAGGGTTTATGTGGGGGCTGTGAGTTTTCCAGTAACAGGGTTTCACCATTACCATAAAAACGCCCTCTACTATATAATTCAATGTTTTAAAATATATGCAGTCAGCTAATTCGGTTGCTCCTTGAATATTGCAATTGTGTTCGTAAATTTTACATCTTCCATAAGCAACCCTGATAATAAGAAAGACGGTATGCAAAATTTTCATCAAAGAAATTGGTCGGGGCGGCATTTCATGGAAGAGTTGGACAGTTTATTGGTATCCAGAAACAATAACCAACTTACCAACACAATAACGGAGAGATATATAAACAACTAGGTTATTCCCCGGGTAGGAAAATTTAAATTAGATTAATAAAAAATTTCACCACACTGATTCATTTCTATTTAAAATTAAAATCAAACCATACCTATTGAGTAAAATATTGAATCAAGAGTAACACTAATGCATTAGGCCTCGTTAGATGAAATATAAAAACATATACACGGGTACTCTTTCAGAGAGCTCGTCAAGTTCGAACGTTTAGTATCTACGGTGGCCAACAGACCAATCGAATGGTCCAGTGCCTTGACGTCTGGATCATATCCACGCAATAGTTTTGTAACTGAAGTTGATATAGACGCTTTTTGCAAATTCGTAGAAGAGTTTGGAACATGAGAAACGGCTGACACCTGTGCACGAATCGTAAAAAGCTCAAACGGATAGCTCATTAGTGATTCCACACCACCTGCTACGATTCCTGCTGTGAGAGCTTCAGAGACGTACACGTAGTTGTCTTTACGACCTTCTGCATAAAGATGGGACCAACATAATAAATTCTATAAGGAAACAACTCACAAAGAACATCATGAAACAAACAACTCACAACATATCACCAAATTCTTCCTTACATAGACAAACCGGTTCATAAGCAAACAGGTCAAAAGTACCAACTCTATTATACTCTGCATTTACATATTCAGTGAAGACGAACCTGATGTCTGAAGATGAGGAACTTAAAAGCGGAGTCGCAGAGTCGGTGGAGTAATTGTTGCCAGTCAACTTAACTGAAACCGTAGATACATACTTTAAAATTATACGTGAAAAAAATATATTAACACATAGAATAACAAAACAAAAACTTGTTTACTGGATGTTGCACCAATCATATTTCCTCTTGAGCGACTATGGAAGTTATTCTCAAACTCGTCTTTAGGAACCTTGTAAACAATAATTTACACCTGCCAATCAAAGAATCTGACGAATAAAAACTGTCATTAACAATGGAGGAGGCAAGATGGGCGAGTTGGGTACAACGTAGGCTTAAAGTATGTCCTCCTAGCAAGGGTCAAAATGGATTGAACCATAACACTTTCTTGTCGACTAAGGTGACCCACTTCAACCCAAACCCATTTCAAACCATTACCCAATGCACTCACTTTTCTACATCTAAAAAGTAGTAACCATCTTTATAAAAGTACTCTTAGAATGAATAATAGGATTAAAACAAAATTAAAGATTAAGACAAAATTAAAATTAATATCAAAGTAAAAAAGGAAGCTAAATAGTGAGTGTAAATAAAGAAATAACAAAAAAATAAAAAGAAATGTAAAACTAAAATATATGCAATATCACATCCACTGATTTATATTTTTAAGAAACAAAACTATCACCCATTGCTAGTTGTGTTGATTAGAGATGAGTATTTGGTGCCAGGTAGCGGTATTTACGGGTAAAACACCAGTAAATACCGGTACCGTATCAAACCGGTATATACGGTACCGGTACCAATTTTTCCCGTATTTTGGTACCGGTACTTTCAGAAGTACCGGTACCGGTTTAGTACCGAACGGGTACCATGCTCATCCCTAGTGCTGATTCTCAACCATTTTCTTGCTCAGCTTTGAATTTTTTTTAGTAAAAAGATAATGCGCTAATTATTTATTAGCAGTATATTATTGACGTTTGAATGAACATTCCAAAACACTTTCTTTGACTATTTAACCCATTTGATGTAGAACGCAACCCAAACCACTAATAAGTAAAAGGGTCGAAACTGCAGCTAGTATTAATTGCAAATGGAAAACTAACCGTGTGAGAGAACTCATTACACGCATACAATTTTATCCCCATGGAATCCGCCTTATTTTTTTCCTCTTCTTTTCATTTAAGTAAATCCAAGTGTCAGTGCAATCATATACAAATAAAATGTTTAGATTAATCTTTTATTGTGCATTATGTGGGCCATAGCATCAGCAACCTGTTTAAGAATAATACCTCCTTCTAATGATAAAAGTAAGAGAATTAATCCTTGAACTACTTTTATAAAACCTGAAACTTGATGTCAACATAATAACAATCCAACACTGGATTTGAAATAGTTTATTTCTGCAACATTTTAGCACTCTAATAGTTGTATTTTTTTCCAGTTTTCTTTCGCAAGTTTGGCCCGTGTGTGAACACCTAGCTATTCAGCACAACATACAAAAAATTTATAACATAATTGATGACCCAGTAGTTCACTTGTATTCCATTAACCTGATAATGATCGTTTAGTAATATATTTTTAATATGTATATATGTTTATAAAAAGGTCAACTGTCATCTTCATCCAAAATGAGATTAACCACCAAACTTTTAATAAATCATTGAATAATTTACCCATGAGAGAATTTTAAGGTATAACAAAATAGAACTAAGATATTTACATCTTAAGGTTTATAAAACATAATGTCAATAAAAGTTTGAAATACCTCAAACCAGGGTGTTTCAATCTTCATGTCGACTCCATTTGCCAAGTAATCACTTAGATTCCAACTTCCATCCTACAAAGTAAAATCAAAGAGACACAATTAACCCTCTTATTAGAATCTTTGCTTGTAGTTAAACCAAATAAATGACTTTTTGTTGAATCCTCAGTAAGACTAATTCTCAACTCTGACTTCTTATTTTATTGGAAAAAAGTACCGTCTCCCCCATCATATATCAACTAAATAAATATATAAGATAATACGAATCAAAGCGAAACTTTTAAGAGGTAATCAATCAATGGGAAAATTGAATTGCAAAAAAAGAACTTCATAAAACCATTAAACAAAAAAAAGTAAATTCATTGAATGAAAAAACTCACAAAGACACATAATTCTTCTTCTCCATCTCAGGAAGATCGGTTTAGTCCACCTTTCCACCACAACCTACACAAACAGTATTAAATCATTCAAATGAGATGAAAACTTCGTCACTTAAAACAGATTCACAGGATAAATCATGTTGTAACCTATTACGACAGCCATCGGTCTTCGTCGTCGTTCTCACCGGCAGTTCCCACCATCCTACAAAATCAATTATGCGTGTGATTTCTTGTAATCTCATAAATAAGAAGGGAGAATAGCATTGGATATCAAACGAAAGCATAAATTAAAATTAAAAACCATTTAATCTTACCAATTGAATAAATATAGTCTCTGTTAGTGATTTAGAGTTCAGTGACGTCAACACCCGGCACCACCATCACCAACGTTGATTACGGCCTTCACACATAACGAAGACTTCGTTGCCGTCGTCCGCTTCCAGAAATCAGATTCAAGAAAAATGAAATCAGATTCAACAAAATAAAAACATCATATTCAAGAAGAAACAATAGCAGATCTGTAAGTCAAGAAAGGCAAAGAATTATAAAATGGAAACCTTAAACATAATCGAAGCGGCTTCAATGGAGAGGAGAAAACACAAAGATAGATGAAAAGAATGAAAGCGGCGTTTGTAGTTTAGGGTTTACAGAGAAAATGTTCTGATGTATTGCCTTTTATACATATCCGAATTCAAGGTAACGGGTGACCCGTATTCTATCGGATCCCGTGTCCAAATGAAAAAAACAAAGTGGACGTGATTTTCCCGCCAAAAAGCAAAATTTAGTGGCCTGAGAAGCTGACACATCAGCAAAAATTAACACATTTATTATATATAATAGAAATAGATATAACTTAAAAACTTAAAAACCAATCGCCATTGCTGGGGAACGAACCCAGGTCACCCGCGTGACAGGCGGGAATACTTACCACTATACTACAACGACATTTTGATAAAGTGTATGATTTATAATTTTCTAAACTTCAAAACGCCTTATTTGTGTTAGCGGTGTAAACGAGTCGGGCCGAGCCCGAGCTCGACCAGGCTCGAGCTCGGCTCGTTAGGTTTTTATGAAGCTCGAGGTTGAGCTCGGCTCGGTTTGAGCCTACTTTTTTAAGCTCGAGCTCGGCTCGCGAGTAAAACCCAAAGCTCGAGCTCGGCTCGAACTATTTTGAGAACAACTTTAAACGAGTTAAAAGATCGGCTCGAGCTCACTTCAACATCGCTTAAACGAGCAAAAGCTCAGCTCATCAATGTTATCATCATTATTAATATATTATATATAAAAAAATTAAAATTTTGCACGGGCTCGTTTAAGCTCGCGAGCCTAAAGAAGCTTTGTATTTCAGGCTCGAGCTCGGGCTCGATAACAAAACAAGCTCTATTTCAGGCTCGAGCTTGGGCTCGTTAAGGCTCGGCTCGTTCGAGCTTTTAACCGAGCCGATCACGAGTAGCTCTCGAGCCTCTAGGCTTATTTACACCCCTAGCTTTGATACCGGTGAAAAAGTTAATTAAGCCGGTTTTAAGATATAAAAGACCCCAACTTGTTCAAAATTACATGTTTTAGTGAAATCAATGATAAACATTGGTTACCCAACTTGTTTAAATTACATGTTTTAGTGAAATCAATGATATTATTTTGTGTTGACGTGTGTGTTATAAAAACTCTATTTTACATATCTAACTTATTTTTGTTGTACAAATTTATAGCATCTTAGATCAAAGAAATCATCCATGCCAAGTTTTTTAAACATCTAAAATGTCAATATTGATCCGTTTTAAGAGGTAACATATCCTTATTTTAATCTTTTTTTTGTTTAATCAGCGGCGTACGTAATTTAAACAACATTATGATCCATAACATTTTCAGGTAGTGTTTGGTATGAAGGAATGGAAGGTGGAATGGAATGGATCATTCTGATGGAATAAAAAGAAACATGTTTGGTTATAATGTGGTAATGGAATGGATCATTCCTAATGAAGGTAACTCCTTCCAAATATAATAATTTTCATTACTTGGTATGTAGGTGTTTTTTCCATTCCTTCAAAGAATGAAAAGAAATATCTTCTTCTGATGAGCAAGACACGACCCGATGCCCCATTCGACCCAGGTGGTTCAGGTCAAGAACTAGGCCAGACAAATCGTGAAGTAGAATTCTTTGGGTGGAGTGTGATAATAATTCAGAATCGGGTTGATGTTCCTTATGATCCGGGTGGCTTTGGTCCAAAGGCAAACTCGGGGACGAGTTTTTTTTTTTTTTTTTTGAAGACGGGGAGTATGATGCAGGATCATCCGGCCCAATATCTTGAACCAAACCCGTGGGGGACTTCTTTGGAAAGAATCAAAACTTATTTTTTATTATTTGAATTTTAATGTTTTTATTTAGTTGCCTATTTTGTGGGGATTTGAATTTCCTGATTTATGTTTGTTTATTATAAATTAGGAGCTAGGGTTTATTGTTTACTTAGTTTTTGGTTGATTATTAATATAAAGAACTTTGTTCTTGAACCATTGGTTCAATTTATCGTCTTTGATTAATCAATCGTTCTTGAGCCATTTGATTGCACGCAAAACTGCATCAGAAATTAGGAAGAAGCAAGACTTGAGATCTCTTTTTAATATTTTTCATTCATAGAACTCAAATAAAGTCCTGGCTAATTATATATACAGCCTTACACACATACGTACGAAATTCAAAATGGAAACTAACTGCTATGCACTACTACTTCCCACTACTTGCATGCATGAATAAAAACATTCCACTGCTTCATTAAACAAAACAAGCAAAATATAACTAAAATGGAAAATGAATAAAATATTGTGGATGAAACTGGTCATGATTCCCAAGGCCTTACTGGAGACGATGTCAGGTGGACCTAGTCACTCTGAACACCAGCTGCTTCAGAAGTCTTACATCTTGAGGTGTCTCATTCAACTCTCCTTTAAGTCTTGCATCTTGTTCATGTATCAAAGAAGTAACTTGAGAAACCAGAAGTAATAAACTCCAAAAGTAAGCAAGTTCAAGGATGAAGGGTTTACATGATATGGAATCAGTCTTTGCTTGAGCTTTTATAACCATCATTGTAAAAGCTGTCATCCGTGTAATAATCTTGTTCTTCTTCATCATCATCTTCGTCTTCATCTTCATCATCATCTTCACCATCATCTTCACCATCATCTTCACCATCACCTTCACCACCATCATCTTCGTCACCATCATCTTCATCATCATCTTCGTCTTCATCTTCATCATCATCTTCACCATCATCTTCACCACCATCATCTTCACCACCATCATCATCGCCTGGTGGTTCATTAAGGTTGATCCTCTGCATTGAAGACGGAGGCCGAATGCTGAGCCAATCGTTGGGTATGTGATCTTCATTAAGATCCAACCACCTAGCCATTTGCTAGTAATTAGGGGTGGCGAGGTACCGGGTGATATTAATCTAAACAGTGCTGGATGAATATATGTATAGGGAAGCGATATGGCTGCTATTCTTCTTCTTCTTCTCCTCCTCCTCCTCCTCCTCCTCCTCCTTCTTCTTCTCCTTCTTCTCCTGCTTCTTCTTCTTCTCCTTCTTCTTCTTCTCCTTCTTCTCCTTCTTCTTCTCCTTCTTCTTCTTCTTCTTCTTCTTCTTCTTCTTCTTCTTCTCCTTCTTTTTCTCCTTCTTCTGAGCAAAAGACACGACCCGATGCCCCATTCGACCCAGGTGGTTCAGGTCAAGAACTAGGCTAGACAAATCGTGAAGTAGAATTCTTTGGGTGGAGTGTGATAATAATTCAGAATCGGGTTGATGTTCCTTATGATCCGGGTGGCTTTGGTCCAAAGGCAAACTCGGGGATGAGTTTTTTTTTAAGATGGGGAGTATGATGCAGGATCATCCGGCCCAATATCTTGAACCAAACCCGTGGGAGACTTCTTTGGAAAGAATCAAAACTTATTTTTTATTATTTGAATTTTAATGTTTCTATTTAGTTGCCTATTTTGTTGGGATTTGAATTTCCTGATTTATGTTTGTTTATTATAAATTAGGAGCTAGGGTTTATTGTTTACTTAGTTTTTGGTTGATTATTAATATAAAGAACTTTGTTCTTGAACCATTGGTTTGTGACAACCCTCACATTTACAGGTACCCGTACACTTAATTAATAATTAATTTGTGATTAATGACTGTGCTAAATTACAACTGTGATTAAACTGCTTACTGTTTTCTGTTACATACATACATATGCATCACATTTCATACTGTCACTCTATTTATTACACACAAACATTAGTGACAAACCTGATTCACAAAGCACAGTTAGCACAGTGAGCGGATAACCCAGAGACATGCTGACAATGCCAGCACCTAGACAGACAATGTTTTTGAGGCCAGTATGAGCCAGAAATAGAACAATACACTAGTAGGGAGTGTAGGGAAGTGAGGACCATAAAACTGCATCACTAGGGGATAGTTATAGTGCCGGGAGGTGCCTAAAACATACTTTAAATGCAGAATTCTGCACTAAATAACCAAAATTCAGCATTTAATAATGCTGGTAAAGTGCAAAAACTTGGCAAATTAGTCCTAGATACTTTCCAAAGTGTTGGGAATTAAATGTGTCACCAAAAGTATTATAAAAGACACTTTAAAGATTAATTTAGCACTTTAACTGACAACACCCAGCCGAACAACTGGACTTTACCCGAAACATAAAGATATTGCCAAACGCATTGTTTTTATTTTTCTGAGCTAGTTAGGGTCCCCGAACACCCTAACACACTTTATATTATATAACACACCATAACCATTAACTAAACACTTGTTACTTAACTAGATCACTAACTAAATTAGTAACCATCAATTGAAAACCAACCCCATACCCCCCCCCCCCCGGGAACCGGTTATGGGAAGTGGGGACACCCCCATGATCTTTTCATTATTTTATTGGTTGATGTTGGTGGATAAAGAACATGTTACATGGTGGTTAAAGATGAAACTTGATTTATATAAGTAACCTCAAGGTCTTGAGCTTCTCACTTCACAACTCAACAAACTCACTCAACTCTCTCTTCTCTTCTCCTTGTTCGGCCAAGAACCAACCACCACCATACCACCACCTTCAAGTTTTCTTTCAAGCAATCTACACATATTCAAAGGTGTTAGAGATCCTACAAGTAAGCTCGGTGTGTTCGGAAGCTCAAGGACCGCTCTCGTTTTCTTTTAACCACCACATTTACACTCTTGAACTCCCCTAGCCTTGTGCTAGTAGTAAGTTTCTTAGATTTTCATCTTCTTCATATTTTTGATGGTTAATAGTTAAAATAATGGTGAAATCTCAAGAACTCTAAAGAACCATAACTAGTTTTGGACATAAACTAACAAAGTGTTGAAGTAGTGTTATAATGATGAAGAAATCATGATATATTTGTGTTGTTATGCTTGTTGAATGTTGTTTGTTAGTTAAAATCACATAGTTCATCATATGGACTTGCTAGATCATGTTTAAAGACATGAACTAGCAAGATGTGAAAGTTAGAAATGTTGTGGATGATGGAATCATCCACACATAAACTATGAACTTGATTAAATGAGTGTTTCTTGAAAAATAAAGATCAAAGTAGGTTGTAATCTTGTCGATCTAAAGATCCATGAGTGGTTTTCGAAAGAACCAAGTGAAAGGTATGAGTTTTGTTAAAACTTGGATCTTACATAAACTAAACACATTTTTAGTGGATAAACAAGTGTAGAAACACTTGTGTAACAAGAAAATTTCACAAAGAAATATTTTCAGAAAATGTGACTAGAAGTTGTGAAAATACAAACTCTTTAAAAATAAAGTTTTTAAAGAACCAATCACATTTTTAAAGGTAACAAGACTTACTAAGTATGCTAGTAAGTTACAACATGTTTTTATAAATCTTCAAGTTCATGAGTTTATGGTTTATGCTTGTTTTTGACAAGTTTGGTAATTAGAAATTGTATGATGATGATTGATAATTGTTTGAATGATTTTACAAAAGAAAATGATATGCTAGTGTCACGACCCCCGACCCCATCTAGCCGGAATCGGTGTCGTGAGCAGTCCAGTGGTACCGGTGATTATTTTGAAAAACATTGCAGCGGAAATTTCATCAGGACCATGAGTTAGGAAAAATATCAGAGTTTAGAAACACCGGATTTTATTTAAAAAGATGGAATAATTTCCATGTTTTACAAAGGTAGCTTTTAATAAAAACAATATTTCTTAATCTGAAAATAAGCCACTTCTTGAAGTCCTTCAGTGTCGGATCCAATCCTTGCTCCAATCTATTGTAATTACCTGAAACGCGTTTTTAAAAGGATTTTGTCAGCAGGGAAATACTGAGTGAATTATTCTAGTTTCTGAAAATGACACATTTGTTATAATTCACAGTGATAAGATCTTTTACAATGTATCCTGATATCAACCAACTACCCACAGTACTTTACCACTCGATCCATTGGCCCATACGTCCAATGGTATCTGTGATTATGGTCATATCACCCAATGGCTGCCCCAATGGTGACGATTATCAAGTAATGTATACAATACCCCACATACCGGCTGTAATTTGGTGATTCACATAAACTTAATCACTGTAAGTTATAATTCTGAAAATAATTTGGAGTATTGTAAATAGTCACAAACTGTGATAAAAGAATTTATAAAAAGAGAATAACTCACAAATCAGCATGCAGGATTGAATTAACAAACTTCTTGATTCTACTTTTCCCGATAATTAAGCATGTACTTTATTATTCTGGATCTTCTGATGATTTTATAGTTTGTTTGATTGTAAGGGTGTAGTTGGGAGTGTTTTTGGTGGTTTAACAGAATAGAATACGTATTGGTGTAAAACCCAAATCAAACCTTAACAGTAGTCATGAGATTCGAACCTTAATGAATTTCATAAAAACCGGGTTAATGATCGATACAGCAGTTACGATAATTTCCCGAGATCAATTTCTAATGAATGTCTAAGTGCAATACTTCGGCTCATTTATCAAAATGACAAACGATAAAGTATAGTACTTCGGCTCATTATCGAATTATCGACAACGATAAAGTACAATGCTTCGGCTCATTCATCGGGTTACCGACGATCGATAAAGCATAACCCAATGTGGGCGGCACTTAGGCATTCCTTGGATATATTAATCCCGGAAACTCAATCGTAATAGCGATCGAGGAATTATTGGTTAGAACACCAACGTATAGAGAGAAGAAGAAGAGAATTGAGCAAAGAAAAATGAATCCTAAGCTTCCTATTTATAGTAAGCAGGCAGGCAGGCACCTCAACATAATTTCGTCGATGTGGGACTAAGTGACGTGCTTGCTAGCTAGCTTGACGTGCTAGCTAGCTAGCTTAGTTATTTTATTTCAGCTGCTTAACTCGTTTTTCTTGTATAACTTTTAAAATATAACGTTTTATAAAACGACGAATATGTCAATAGAACGAGCATATTTTTATCTACGTTTTAACCTAAGTTTCATTAAAAACGGAGTAAGGAAAATAAAATAATATATTTTATTATTAATATTAAACGTTCTTATACAACCTTATATATATCTATTTTTAATAGACCTTACTTAGCTTAATTAATCTTGTTAGCTTAATTAATATTGATTAACTGATTAATTAATCATACTAAACTTAATTAGGGTTTCCTTATTGCATAATTATCATACTAATTATTAATTTTTTAGTGAGGGTTGTTACATTCTCCCCACCTTAATAAAAATCTCGTCCTCGAGATTTGAACTATGATATTTTCTTGGGGTTAGGTTTCTTCTTTTACTTAAAAGGATTAATGTAGCGTGGAATGGAATCAAAAGATATTTTAAGGGGTATGAACATTTTAAAAATGAAAATGATTTATAGAAACAGTTGGATTTAATATTCAAAATGAACTTACTTTAATCAATTGAGGAAGATTCCGATTCGATAAATATTTATTCGTGAATGGGAGTATGGAAAATGATTTGTTAATGATTATCCGAAAATCAGTATTGTTTACTTAAATGGTAATGGACGACAGGATTTAGTGTATTGTAATCTGAGTACATAATTGTACCAAGAAAATGACGAATCAAACGAATGACTCATGAATAGGGTTTAACACAGGCTACAACTCTATTCGGATGCTACAAAGCGTTGGTAATGATTTGGAAGAATTCAATAATGATGACCGAATAAATTCACCGTTTTCGAAATTGTGAGTTTCAAGGAAGCGAATCTAGATATTTTAAAAGATGAAATGTTCAAACGAATGAGATGAAATGGTATAGTTTTTTTTTTTTTTTTTTTTCTCAAGGTAATTGGGTTTAAGCCAAAAGATATATGATCTATAGATTCTTAAAATGAATGTGAAGAACTTTTTGGAATTAGTAAAATTCTTTGTCAGAAGAAAACTTACCTTGATTGGTACCTAAGGAAGACTTAAGATTGACCAGTTAAAAATGAAATGAAACCATGAAAAAGATTCGGCAAATATTGAATTATGATACGAGAAAATCAATGTGCTGAGATGGGTGATTTGTAAGAATACATGAAAAGACAATAAAGTTAGTATATTTTTGTCTTAATACATAATTATATTCAGATGATTTTAATCAAAATGTTTGATTAAAGATAGGGGATATTTTGATTTACTAAATACCTTTTCCTTTTTATGTTATCATAAAGTAGAATAATAAAATATGGATAGGTTTAAAATACCAAAATCCGGAATAATATATGTTTTATAAATAGGTTTACCCAATATCGTAGAACTCATGATTATTATTTATAAAATCAAATAGGTTTAGTATAAGATTAGGGTATTTTAAATCATAAAAGTAAAATAATAAATGTTTACTCTAATATCAAGCATACTTAAATATTGGGTTGCGTACATGACATTTGATATTTTAATATGTACATATTTATAAAAGAATATTTATATAAGTATTTAGTAGTTGTGAAATATTAATTAAGATAAAAATTTTATCTATAACATGTCTTGGTTATGAATATTTAGACGATTATTTAGATAATTTTATTCGTCCCTTTATTTGTTTTATGAAAATATGTTTTCTCTTTTCAGTACGAAGTATATATATATATTTCTATATACAGGAAATATAATTGAAATAAGTATGATGACTCAATTTATATATATTAAATAGTTATTATCATGGTTGGATATTGGTTAGTGCTGCCTTGTTTAAGCATAGGTGGCCAGTCCATGCCTAACTAAGGCTAGACTATTCAATACATGCCCCTGATAATAACTCTAGTATTTAAAAATAATATTAACACTATTGCTATTAATATATTATTACCAATAATAAAACTAATATTAATTACCAATAATAAATGCATAAACTTAAATGAGAATATACTTTAAACAAAATTTTATAGGTAAAAATATAATTTCTTTACCTTAATGATTTTAACAAAAATTTTAATTATAGAAATACTATATTGTAAGTTTCTATATATAATCAATTAAGTTTATACAATGTTTTTCGATTAATGAAAGGTAAGAAATATCACGAAAGGCTCGATTGGTTGTAAGGACTACGGAATTTAGGACATGAAATGGTGGATCATTATCTTAGCACATAATTGTGTTAAGATTGCTTTTATAAAATAAATCAATAAAGCGGATTCGATATAAATAAATAAATAATTAAATCCTAGATTAGCGCAATCTTTACTTTTGTGAAAATGTCACTTACAAAGTGATCGTGATCAAAGAAATAATTCAGTGAAGTCGAAGGCTAAGAAAGCATGTTATGGTTCAAGAGAATTGAAGTGCTTGTCGGGACTATATTGAATATGATGGCTTCAATCCATCATATGGGATTTTGAATTGAATACGTAATACGAGCAAGTTTAAACAATTGAACTTGGTGTAAACAAAACGAGTTTATGTATTAATAAGAAATTTTGGATACGGTTGCAACAAAACCTATGTATGCTAAAGGAAATTGACTCGATATCAAAGAGTCAACGTTTTGCAATAATCGTGGTTTATAAATGCAAAGATCAAGTATAGCGGAATGATATTTGAACTTTTGATAAAACAACAAATTGAAATGAGGCCTTCCTAGGGTCTTATAACTCAAATGAACCACATGCGCAACAAATAGTGCATATGTATCGCGTGGATTTACCAAGAAACGAAATGGATCAATATTTGCTATTATGAAAGAAATCCTCATGGTATGATGACTATTAGAGGAAGTAAAAACACGAAAGTCAATTCTTTATAGGCAGAAGTCAGAATTGTAACGAAACAAATATAAGAACTTCTTATCTGAAATTTTGTGTGATAACTATTTGTTAAATAACATTATCAGAGAATGTCGAATGAAGTGAAATGAAATCAGGGATTTGTAAAAATATATGACTTCTTTTGTAGTGCTAATAATTATGACTCAGGTTAGACTATGCACCGATGTTTGTGAAATATTGTTCCAACGTACCTCAGCGATATTTTGATCGTTTGTAAGATCATGTGGCAAAGTGCCGATTTTTGATTGAGGAGTTCTTTTACTGATGGAATTAGTGTAGGTATCATCGTGCCTGATTTATATTTTTCAAAGATCTTGCCTTTGGAAGTCGTGTGTGATAAACTTCGACATCTGTGGATGTATAATTTAAGTTTCATGTGTTTTCTTGTGCATTAGCACAACTTTACCGGCTTCTTACTAGCGTTAGTAGTTTATGGTCACGTATTGGAAATTCTTATATTTTTGATGGTGTCCCAACTTAATGGGTTTCCAGTATTATTTTGTTGCATGAGTTACGAGGTAGATGATCAAACGACAGAATGTTTGATATCAAAATTAAAGATATATGCGAAAGATTCCTGATAAAGAAATCTATATACATATGCTTGTGCTTTATTCTTAATTGACTTTTGGAATTCCTTATAGATATACATGTCTATATTATATATTTCATATGTTGTAATATACATACCTTTCATAGGGTTAAATGTATATAATAGATTCATATTCCCAAAAACCAGTTAGATATTTGGTCATGATACTATTTAGGGAAATCTTGTTACTGGTTTGACATACCATTTATCCCGTCTTATCCGGTTCGCGCCAGAGCGGTAATTTCAGTATATCCGGACAAGCTGGAGAGTCTGCTACTCTATACCCAGTTTTGCCGGAGAAAATTTCCTATTTCCCATAAATAGTATCTTTTCAAAAGTGCCTCTTTTATTAGGGCTTTTATCCAGAATTAAGGAAATTTATATTTCCATAATATATCTTTATTCTTAACCAAGTAATATCAATAAACAAGAATAAATAGCAATTAAATGCTATTGCCTGCTAGTTGTTATTCTTATTAAATAACAATTATACTTCTTTATACCCATATAAGTAATTTTATCTTGAAGCTTATATTAAGACAAAATTCTTAAGTTCGAGTCTAAATATTATTCAGAGTGCTATCAAATAATATTAAGTTTCTAACCTTCCGTTTAAGCTTAGGTATTATTATAACACCTATTTGTGTAAACAAGTGGCTTAGCGTATACTAAGGCATCTTTTCTTATGTTCAAGTCTAAATGCTATCAGATGTGCTACCAGTTAAGTAAATAGCAATCCCCTAACTCTTTTATTTAAGCTTTAAGTATTGTCATCATAACACTTATAGGCTTAAAGCAGTGGCTTAGCTCTGATACCACCTTCTGTCACGACCCCCGACCCCATCTAGCCGGAATCGGTGTCGTGAGCAGTCCAGTGGTACCGGTGATTATTTTGAAAAACATTGCAGCGGAAATTTCATCAGGACCGTGAGTTAGGAAAAATATCAGAGTTTAGAAACACCGGATTTTATTTAAAAAGATGGAATAATTTCCATGTTTTACAAAGGTAGCTTTTAATAAAAACAATATTTCTTAATCTGAAAATAAGCCACTTCTTGAAGTCCTTCAGTGTCGGATCCAATCCTTGCTCCAATCTATTGTAATTACCTGAAACGCGTTTTTAAAAGGATTTTGTCAGCAGGGAAATACTGAGTGAATTATTCTAGTTTCTGAAAATGACACATTTGTTATAATTCACAGTGATAAGATCTTTTACAATGTATCCTGATATCAACCAACTACCCACAGTACTTTACCACTCGATCCATTGGCCCATACGTCCAATGGTATCTGTGATTATGGTCATATCACCCAATGGCTGCCCCAATGGTGACGATTATCAAGTAATGTATACAATACCCCACATACCGGCTGTAATTTGGTGATTCACATAAACTTAATCACTGTAAGTTATAATTCTGAAAATAATTTGGAGTATTGTAAATAGTCACAAACTGTGATAAAAGAATTTATAAAAAGAGAATAACTCACAAATCAGCATGCAGGATTGAATTAACAAACTTCTTGATTCTACTTTTCCCGATAATTAAGCATGTACTTTATTATTCTGGATCTTCTGATGATTTTATAGTTTGTTTGATTGTAAGGGTGTAGTTGGGAGTGTTTTTGGTGGTTTAACAGAATAGAATACGTATTGGTGTAAAACCCAAATCAAACCTTAACGGTAGTCATGAGATTCGAACCTTAATGAATTTCATAAAAACCGGGTTAATGATCGATACAGCAGTTACGATAATTTCCCGAGATCAATTTCTAATGAATGTCTAAGTGCAATACTTCGGCTCATTTATCAAAATGACAAACGATAAAGTATAGTACTTCGGCTCATTATCGAATTATCGACAACGATAAAGTACAATGCTTCGGCTCATTCATCGGGTTACCGACGATCGATAAAGCATAACCCAATGTGGGCGGCACTTAGGCATTCCTTGGATATATTAATCCCGGAAACTCAATCGTAATAGCGATCGAGGAATTATTGGTTAGAACACCAACGTATAGAGAGAAGAAGAAGAGAATTGAGCAAAGAAAAATGAATCCTAAGCTTCCTATTTATAGTAAGCAGGCAGGCAGGCACCTCAACATAATTTCGTCGATGTGGGACTAAGTGACGTGCTTGCTAGCTAGCTTGACGTGCTAGCTAGCTAGCTTAGTTATTTTATTTCAGCTGCTTAACTCGTTTTTCTTGTATAACTTTTAAAATATAACGTTTTATAAAACGACGAATATGTCAATAGAACGAGCATATTTTTATCTACGTTTTAACCTAAGTTTCATTAAAAACGGAGTAAGGAAAATAAAATAATATATTTTATTATTAATATTAAACGTTCTTATACAACCTTATATATATCTATTTTTAATAGACCTTACTTAGCTTAATTAATCTTGTTAGCTTAATTAATATTGATTAACTGATTAATTAATCATACTAAACTTAATTAGGGTTTCCTTATTGCATAATTATCATACTAATTATTAATTTTTTAGTGAGGGTTGTTACAGCTAGTAAGCATGGACGCCTCCATTTACAAAGGAAACTCTGGCGAAATTTTTCTAAAATTTCAACACTTAGGAAATATTTTTCTAGTAAGTGTTTACAAATATATTTTTAACTTGGTTTTCAAAATAAACTTCGCCATGATTTTTATTACAAAAATACTAAGTGCCGGAGGTTGATTTTCGTAAATAAAATTTGTTAAATATATATTTAGAATATATATTTTATACTAAAACTCTTATGTGATTGTTTGTTTGTTATGTGAACTAGATATATTATTTTTAGGGTAAAAATAATATAACTTGAAAATACCATGAAATTACAACTCCAAAATAATACCAAAATTCTCACAAAAATAATATTTAAGTTACGCAATTATTATTGCAATACGAAACGCTAAAAACATAACTTATGTATATTTCAGAAAAATACTCTTATTCGTATATTTTTGGTAAAATATTATTTTGGAGAAATTTATGAAGTAAAATATAATATTTTTGGGAAAAATATGTATATTTTGAATTAAGATGTTTTAAACAAATAATTTAAGTATATTTTCTAAGTGGGACTTAAAATATATTTTTCGAAAATTACAAGTGTACATGTATAAAAACCCCCATCCTTGGGAAGGAAATACACAAATAAAATAATTATGAAGTGTGGATACCTAATAGTTGCCTAACTATTTTCCCTAAATACAAAGGTTAAGCTAAAATAATTTATATTATTTTAACAAGTATAATATCAAAGTAACGCAACTCAAAACACTAAACCCTAAGCCAAGGCATGGCTCGTTCGTCTAATTTATATTATTTTAACAAGTGTAGCAGACCGAGTTGGGATTGACGACTATTTCAGGATACGCACTTCTGTGAGTTCATGTCCCCCTTTTCTCTTTACTGTTTTTCAGTTTTATACTTCGGGGGTGAAATACATGCGATAATTATTACAAACGTTTATTTACATGGTATGATTAACGAAGGGAGGGTTTACTACTAGATCATGTGAGGGGTGGGTACAACACTTAAGGCCATTAATCCTCGTTGTTAGGACCGAGGGACACAAGAGCGATAGATCTATTTGGGTGTAGCGAGCCCACACCCGTGAGGCCGGGGCGGCCCATAGAGGTGACTGTGTCTTCCAGCCGAATCCCGGTAACAAATTTGCTAGGTTTGAGTTTTCCTGCACCTTTTCACACATACCAGTGGCCTTACAACCCATTGGTGATCTCTTTTTCCTTACTGCTACATACCAGGGACTTTTATTCATACATGAAAGGTTTATACATACTCACTTTTACATGGACTCGCCCAACTTTTGTTGATTTTTCAAACTACATGTATTTTCAGGAAATTAGTGGATCTGGCAAGGTATGCAATCACGTCAAGCTGCGTAGGGAATAATGATGTCATCCAGGTTTATGAGTTGTGACCCTTGCCTGGACGGGTTACAAGTCTTAAACCATATTTCTAGTCAAGTCTTTTGTCGTGTCGTATGAACATGTTTTTAATTATGTCATGATTGTATTTTGTTTCATGTGTCGACTTTTAAAACAATGTTGTTGTGGTAACTTTTAAAACTTTATGAATGGATGACTATCATGTGTTTAAATTTCATATAGCATTGTTATGGTTGTGCTATGGTATTAAGAAGTCACACCAAAATAAACCCACGCTTCCGCAAAAGCCAGGGTGTGACATGGTTCAATTTATCGTCTTTGATTAATCAATCGTTCTTGAGCCATTTGATTGCACGCGAAACTGCATCTGAAATTTGGAAGAAGCAAGACTTGAGATCTCTTTTTAATATTTTTCATTCATAGAACTCAAATAAAGTCCTGGCTAATTATATATGCAACCTTACACACATACATATGGAATTCAAAATGGAAACTAACTGCTATGCACTACTACTTCCCACTACTTGCATGCATGAATAAAAACATTCCACTGCTACATTAAACAAAACAAGCAAAATATAACTAAAATGGAAAATGAATAAAATATTGTTGACGAAACTGTTCATGATTCCCAAGGCCTTACTGGAGATGATGCCAGGTGGACTAGGGGTGTTCAAGATCGGATTATCCGGTTTTCGGATATCCGAAAACCGGATATCCCAAAATTTCGAATAGTGAATATTGATATCCGAATCCGTATCCGAAAATTCGGATATCCAGTTTTCGGATATCCGAAATTTGGGATACGGATTCAGATATCCAAACGGATATCCTAATTTATAAAAAAAAATCAAAAAATTTGTTTCGTGTATAGATTAAAACTAAACTTATATTCGAATTTCTAAATTTCCAATATTTATAACTAAAAATAATCGTAAATTCACACGAATACAATTATTTACTACTTTTTTACTAATTTTACAATACTTCAAACTAAATATAATGCTCATATACAATACATATTTATAAAAAAATAATTAGTTTTCAGATATCGGATAATCGGATTATCCGAAATTTTTGAAATTCATATCCGAATCCGAACCCGAAAATTCGGATTATCCGGTTATCGGATATCTGAAATTTCGGATATTTCGGATACGGATTTTCGGATATTTCGGATTCGGTTTCGGATCCATATTTTTTTGAACACCCCTAAGGTGGACCTAGTCACTCTGAACACCAGCTGCTTCAGAAGTCTTACATCTTGAGGTGTCTCATTCAACTCTCCTTTAAGTCTTGCATCTTTTTCATGTATCAAATAAGTAACTTGAGAAACCAGAAGTAATAAACTCCAAAAGTAAGCAAGTTCAAGCATGAAGGGTTTACATGATATCGAATCAGTCTTTGCTTGAGCTTTTATAACCATCGTTGTAAAAGCTATCATCCGTGTAATAATCTTGTTCTTCTTCATCATCATCTTCGTCTTCGTCTTCATCTTCATCATCATCTTCACCATCATCTTCACTATCATCTTCACCACCATCATCTTCGTCACCATCATCTTCATCATCATCTTCGTCTTCATCTTCATCATCATCTTCACCATCATCTTCGCCATCATCTTCACCATCATCTTCACCACCATCATAATCGCCTGGTGGTTCATTAAGGTTGATCCTCTGCATTGAAGATGGAGGCCGAATGCTGAGCCAATCGTTGGGTATGGGATCTTCATTAAGATCCAACCACCTAGCCATTTGCTAGTAATTAGGGGTGGCGAGGTACCGGGTGATATTAATCTAAACAGTGCTGAATGAATATATGTATAGGGAAGCGATATGGCTGCTATTCTTCTCCTCCTCCTCCTCCTCCTCCTCCTCCTTCTCCTTCTTCTTCTTCTTCTCCTTTTTCTTCTCCTTCTTCTTCTCCGTCTTCTTCTTCTTCTTCTTCTTCTTCTTCTTGCGTCTTCTTATTCTTCTTCTTCTTCTCATATACTATATATATTTATAAAAAAATAATTAGTTTTCGGATATCGGATAATTGGATTATCCGAAATTTTTGAAATTCATATCCGAATCCGAATCCGAAAATTCGGATTATCCGGTTTTCGGATATCTGAAATTTCAGATATTTCGGATATCGGATTTTCGGATATTTCAGATTCGGTTTCGGATCCGGATTTTTTTGAACACCCCTAAGGTGGACCTAGTCACTCTGAACACCAGCTGCTTCAGAAGTCTTACATCTTGAGGTGTCTCATTCAACTCTCCTTTAAGTGTTGCATCTTGTTCATGTATCAAATAAGTAACTTGAGAAACCAGAAGTAATAAACTCCAAAAGTAAGCAAGTTCAAGGATGAAGGGTTTACATGATATGGAATCAGTCTTTGCTTGAGCTTCTATAAGCATCATTGTAAAAGCTATCATCCGTATAATAATCTTGTTCTTCTTCATCATCATCTTTGTCTTCATCTTCATCATCATCTTCACCATCATCATCATCTTCACCATCATCTTCACTATCATCTTCACCACCATTATCTTCGTCACCATCATCTTCATCATCATCTTCGTCTTCATCTTCATCATCATCTTCACCATCATCTTTACCAACATCTTCACCACCATCATAATCGCCTGGTGGTTCATTAAAGTTGATCCTCTACATTGAAGATAGAGGCCGAATGCTGAGCCAATCGTTGGGTATGGGATCTTCATTAAGATCCAACCACCTAGCCATTTGCTAGTAATTAGGGGTGGCGAGGTACCGGGTGATATTAATCTAAACAGTGCTGGATGAATATATGTAAAGGGAAGCGATATTGATGCTATTCTTCTTCTTCTTCTTCTCCTCCTCCTCCTCCTCCTCCTCCTTCTTCTTCTTCTCCTTCTTCTCTTTCGTCTTCTTCTACTTCTTCTTCTTCTTCTTCTCCTTCTTCTTCTTCTTCTTCTTCTCATATACTATATATATTTATAAAAAAATAATTTGTTTTCGGATATCGGATAATCGGATTATCCGAAATTTTTGAAATTCATATCCGAATCCGAATCCGAAAATTCAGATTATCCGATTTTCGGATATCCGAATTTTCGGATATCCAAAATTTCGGATACGGATTTTCGGATATTTCGGATCCGGATTTTTTTGAACACCCGTAAGGTGGACCTAGTCACTCTGAACACCAGCTGCTTCAGAAGTCTTACATCTTGAGGTGTCTCATTCAACTCTCCTTTAAGTCATGCATCTTGTTCATGTATCAAATAAGTAACTTGAGAAACCAGAAGTAGTAAACTCCAAAAGTAAGCAAGTTCAAGGATGAAGGGTTTACACGATATGGAATCAGTCTTTGCTTGAGCTTTTATAACCATCATTGTAAAAGCTATCATCCGTGTAATAATCTTGTTCTTCTTCATCATCATCTTCGTCTTCATCTTCATCATCATCTTCATCATTATCTTCACTATCATCTTCACCACCATCATCTTCGTCACCATCATCTTCATCATCATCTTCGTCTTCATCTTCATCACCATCTTCACCATCATCTTCACCACCATCTTCACCACCATCATCTTCAACATCATATTCACCACCATCATCATCGTCTGGTGGTTCATTAAGGTTGATCCTCTGCGTTAAAGACGAAGGCCGAATGCTGAGCCAATCGTTGGGTATGGGATCTTCATTAAGATCCAACAACCTAGCCATTTGCTAGTAATTAGGGGTGGCGAGGTACCGGGTGATATTAATCTAAACAGTGCTGGATGAATATATGTAAAGGGAAGCTATATGGATGCTATTCTTCTTCTTCTTCTCCTCCTCCTCCTCCTTCTTCTTCTCCTTCTTCTCCTTCTTCTTCTTCTTCTTCTTCATCTTCTTCTTCTTCTTCTTCTCCTCCTCCTCCTTCTTCTTCTTCTTCTTCTTCTTCTTCTTCTTCTTCTTCTTCTCATATACTATATATATTTATAAAAAAAAATAATTAGTTTTCGGATATCGGATAATCGGATTATCCGAAATTTTTGAAATTCATATCCGAATCCGAAAATTCAGATTATCCGGTTTTCGGATATCCGAATTTTCGGATATCCAAAATTTCGGATATTTCGGATACGGATTTTCGGATATTTCGGATTCGGTTTCGGATCCGGATTCTTTTGAACACCCCTAAGGTGGACCTAGTCACTCTGAATACCAGCTGCTTCAGAAGTCTTACATCTTGAGGTGTCTCATTCAACTCTCCTTTAAGTGTTGCATCTTGTTCATGTATCAAATAAGTAACTTGAGAAACCAGAAGTAATAAACTCCAAAAGTAAGCAAGTTCAAGGATGAAGGGTTTACATGATATGGAATCAGTCTTTGCTTGAGCTTCTATAAGCATCATTGTAAAAGCTATCATCCGTATAATAATCTTGTTCTTCTTCATCATCATCTTTGTCGTCATCTTCATCATCATCTTCACCATCATCATCATCTTCACTATCGTCTTCACCACCATTATCTTCGTCACCATCATCTTCATCATCATCTTCGTCATCATCTTCGTCTTCATCTTCATCATCATCTTCACCATCATCTTCACCAACATCTTCACCACCATCATAATCGCCTGGTGGTTCATTAAGGTTGATCCTCTACATTGAAGATGGAGGCCGAATGCTGAGCCAATCGTTGGGTATGGGATCTTCATTAAGATCCAACCACCTAGCCATTTGCTAGTAATTAGGGGTGGCGAGGTACCGGGTGATATTAATCTAAACAGTGCTGGATGAATATATGTAAAAGGAAGCGATATTGATGCTATTCTTCTTCTTCTTCTCCTCCTCCTCCTCCTCCTCCTCCTCCTTCTTCTTCTTCTCCTTCTTCTCCTTCGTCTACTTCTTCTTCTTCTTCTCCTTCTTCTTCTTCTTCTTCTCATATACTATATATATTTATAAAAAAATAATTTGTTTTCGGATATCGGATAATCGGATTATCCGAAATTTTTGAAATTCATATCCGAATCCGAATCCGAAAATTCAGATTATCCGATTTTCGGATATCCGAATTTTCGGATATCCAAAATTTCGGATATTTCGGATACGGATTTTCGGATATTTCGGATTCGGTTTCGGATCCGGATTTTTTTGAACACCCCTAAGGTGGACCTAGTCACTCTGAACACCAGCTGCTTCAGAAGTCTTACATCTTGAGGTGTCTCATTCAACTCTCCTTTAAGTGTTGCATCTTGTTCATGTATCTAATAAGTAACTTGAGAAACCAGAAGTAATAAACTCCAAAAGTAAGCAAGTTCAAGGATGAAGCATTTACATGATATGGAATCAGTCTTTGCTTGAGCTTCTATAACCATCATTGTAAAAGCTATCATCCGTGTAATAATCTTGTTCTTATTCATCATCATCTTCGTCTTCATCTTCATCATCATCTTCACCATCATCTTCACTATCATCTTCACCACCATCATCTTCGTCACCATCATCTTCATCATCATCTTCGTCTTCATCTTCATCATCATCTTCACCATCATCTTCACCACCATCATCTTCAACATCATCTTCACCACCATCATCTTCAACATCATCTTCTCCACCATCATCATCGTCTGGTGGTTCATTAAGGTTGATCCTCTGCGTTGAAGACGAAGGACGAACGCTGAGCCAATCGTTGGGTATGGGATCTTCATTAAGATCCAACCACCTAGCCATTTGCTAGTAATTAGGGGTGGCGAGGTACCGGGTGATATTAATCTAAACAGTGCTAGATGAATATATGTAAAGGGAAGCGATATGGATGCTATACTTCTTCTTCTTCTTCTCCTCCTCCTCCTCCTCATCCTCCTCCTCCTCCTTCTTCTTCTCCTTCTTCTCCTTCTTCTTCTTCTACTTCTTCTTCTTCTCCTCCTTCTTCTTCTTCTTCTTCTTCTTCTTCTTCTCATATACTATATATATTTATAAAAAAATAATTAGTTTTCGGATATCGGATAATCGGATTATCTGAAATTTTTGAAATTCATATCCGAATCCGAATCCGAAAATTCAGATTATCCGGTTTTCGGATATCCGAATAAAATTTCGGATATTTCGGATACGGATTTTCGGATATTTCGGATTCGGTTTCGGATCTGGATTTTTTCTAACACCCCTAAGGTGGACCTAGTTACTCTGAACACCAGCTGCTTCAGAAGTCTTACATCTTGAGGTGTCTCATTCAACTCTCCTTTAAGTGTTGCATCTTGTTCATGTACAAAATAAGTAACTTGAGAAACAGAAGTAATAAACTCCAAAAGTAAGCAAGTTCAAGGATGAAGGGTTTACATGATATGGAATCAGTCTTTGCTTGAGCTTTTATAACTATCATTGTAAAAGCTATCATCCGTGTAATAATCTTGTTCTTCTCCATCTTCATCATCATCTTCACCATTATCTTCACTATCATCATCACCACCATCATCTTCGTCACCATCATCTTCATCATCATCTTCGTCTTCATCTTCATCATCATCTTCACCATCATCTTCACCACCATCATCTTCAACATCATCTTCACCACCACCATCATCGCCTGGTGGTTCATTAAGGTTGATCCTCTGTGTTGAAGACGAAGGCCGAATGCTGAGCCAATCGTTGGGTATGGGATCTTCATTAAGATCCAACCCCCTAGCCATTTGCTAGTAATTAGGGGTGGCGAGGTACCGGGTGATATTAATCTAAACAGTGCTGGATGAATATATGTAAAAGGAAGCGATATGGATGCTATTCTTCTTCTTCTTCTCCTCCTCCTTCTCCTCCTCCTCCTCCTCCTCCTTCTTCTCCTTCTTCTCCTTCGTCTTCTTCTGCTTCTTCTTCTTCTTCTTCTCCTTCTTTTTCTTCTTCTTCTTCTTCTTCTCATATACTATATATATTTATAAAAAAATAATTAGTTTTCGGATATCGGATAATCGGATTATCCGAAATTGTTGAAATTCATATCCAAATCCGAATCCGAAAATTCAGATTATCCGGTTTTCGGATATCCGAATTTTCGGATATACAAAATTTCGGATATTTCGGATACGGATTTTCGGATATTTCGGATTCGGTTTCGGATCCGGATTTTTTTGAACACCCCTAAGGTGGACCTAGTCACTCTGAACGCCAGCTGCTTCAGAAGTCTTACATCTTGAGGTATCTCATTCAACTCTCCTTTAAGTCATGAATCTTGTTCATGTATCAAATAAGTAACTTGAGAAACCAGAATTAATAAACTCCAAAAGTAAGCAAGTTCAAGGATGAAGGGTTTACATGATATGGAATCAGTCTTTGCTTGAGCTTTTATAACCATCATTGTAAAAGCTATCATCCGTGTAATAATCTTGTTCTTCTTCATCATCATCTTCGTCTTCATCTTCATCATCATCTTCACCATCATCTTCACTATCATCTTCACCACCATCATCTTCGTCACCATCATCTTCATCATCATCTTTGTCTTCATCTTCATCATCATCTTCACCATCATCTTCACCATCATCTTCACCACCATCATCTTCAACATCATCTTCACCACCATCATCATCGTCTAGTGGTTCATTAAGGTTGATCCTCTGCGTTAAAGACGAAGGCCGAATGCTGAGCCAATCGTTGGGTATGGGATCTTTATTAAGATCCAACCACCTAGACATTTGCTAGTAATTAGGGGTGGCGAGGTACCGGGTGATATTAATCTAAACAGTGCTGGATGAATATATGTAAAGGGAAGCTATATGGATGCTATTCTTCTTCTTCTTCTTCTCCTCCTCTTCCTCCTCCTCCTCCTACTCCTCCTCCTCCTCCTCCTCCTCCTCCTCCTCCTCCTCCTCCTTCTTCTTCTTCTTCTTCTTCTTCTTCTTCTTCTCCTCCTCCTCCTCCTCCTCCTCCTCCTTCTTCTTCTTCTTCTTCTTCTTCTTCTTCTTCTCATATACTATATATATTTATAAAAAAAATAATTAGTTTTCGGATATCGGATAATCGGATTATCCGAAATTTTTGAAATTCATATCCGAATCCGAATCCGAAAATTCAGATTATCCGGTTTTCGGATATCCGAATTTTCGGATATCCAAAATTTCGGATATTTCGGATACGGATTTTCGGATATTTCGGATTCGGTTTCGGATCCGGATTTTTTTGAACACCCCTAAGGTGGACCTAGTCACTCTGAACACCAGCTGCTTTAGAAGTCTTACATCTTGAGGTGTCTCATTCAACTCTCCTTTAAGTGTTGCATCTTCTTCATGTATCAAATAAGTAACTTGAGAAACCAGAAGTAATAAACTCCAAAAGTAAGCAAGTTCAAGGATGAAGGGTTTACATGATATGGAATCAGTCTTTGCTTGAGCTTTTATAACCATCATTATAAAAGCTATCATCCGTGTAATAATCTTGTTCTTCTTCATCATCATCTTCGTCTTCATCTTCATCATCATCTTCACCATCATCTTCACTATCATCTTCACCACCATCATCTTCGTCACCATCATCTTCATCATCATCTTCGTCTTCATCTTCATCACCATCTTCACCATCATCTTCACCACCATCATCTTCAACATCATCTTCACCACCATCATCATCGCCTGCTGGTTTATTAAGGTTGATCCTCTGCGTTGAAGACGAAGGCCAAATGCTGAGCCAATCATTGGGTATGGGATCTTCATTAAGATCCAACCACCTAGCCATTTGCTAGTAATTAGGGGTGGCGAGGTACCGGGTGATATTAATCTAAACAGTGTAGATGAATATATGTATAGAGAAGCGATATGGCTGCTATTCTTCTTCTTCTTCTCCTCCTCCTTCTTCTCTTTCTTCTTCTCCTTCTTCTCTTTCTTCTTCTCCTTCTTCTTCTCCTTCTTCTTCTCTGTCTTCATCTTCTTCTTCTTCTTCTTCTTCTTCTTCTTCTTCTATATATATTTATAAAAAAAATAATTAGTTTTCGGATATCGGATAATCGGATTATCCGAAATTTTTGAAATTCATATCCGAATCCGAAAATTCGGATTATCCGATTTTCGGATATTTGAAATTCCGGATATCCGAAATTTCGGATATTTCGAATACGGATTTTTGGATATTTCAGATTCCGTTTCGGATCCGGATTTTTTTGAGCACCCCTAAGGTGGACCTAGTCACTCTGAACACCAGCTGCTTTAGAAGTCTTACATCTTGAGGTGTCTCATTCAACTCTTCTTTAAGTCTTGCATCTTGTTCATATATCAAATAAGTAACTTGAGAAACCAGAAGTAATAAAATCCAAAAGTAAGCAAGTTCAAGGATGAAGGGTTTACATGATATGGAATCAGTCTTTGCTTGAGCTTTTATAACCATCGTTGTAAAAGCTGTCATCCGTGTAATAATCTTGTTCTTCTTCATCATCGTCTTCGTCTTCATCTTCATCATCATCTTCACCATCATTTTCACCACCATCATCTTCACCACCATCATCTTCGTCACCATCATCTTCATCATCATCTTCGTGTTCATCTTCATCATCATCTTCACCATCAGCTTCACCATCAGCTTCACCATCATCTTCACCACCATCATCTTCACCACCATCATAATCGCCTATTGATTCATTAAGGTTGATCCTCTGCATTGAAGACGGAGGCCGAATGCTGAGCCAATCATTGGGTATGGGATCTTCATTAAGATCCAACCTCCTAGCCATTTGCTAGTAATTAGGGGTGGCGAGGTAACGGGTGATATTAATCTAAACAGTGTTGGATGAATATATGTATAGGGAAGCGATATGGCTGCTATTCTTCTTCTTCTCCTTCTTCTCCTCCTCCTCCTCCTCCTCCTCCTCCTCCTTCTTCTCCTTCTTCTTCTCCTTCTTCTTCTTCTGCTTCTTCTTCTTCTTCTTCTTCTTCTTCTCCTTTTCTTCTTCTCCTTCTTCTTCTTCTTCTTCTTCTTCTCAGCAAGACACGACCCGATGCCCCATTCGACCCAGGGGGTTCAGGTCAAGAACTCGGCCAGACAAATCGTGAAGTAGAATTCTTTGGGTGGAGTGTGATAATAATTCAGAATCGGGTTGATGTTCCTTATGATCCCGGTGGCTTTGGTCCAAAGGCAAACTCGGGGACAAGTTTTTTTGAAGACGGGGAGTATGATGCAGGATCATCCGGCCCAATATCTTGAACCAAACCCGTGGGGGACTTCTTTGGAAAGAATCAAAACTTATTATTTATTATTTGAATTTTAATGTTTTTATTTAGTTGCCTATTTTGTGGGGATTTGAATTTCCTGATTTATGTTTGTTTATTATAAATTAGGAGCTAGGGTTTATTGTTTACTTAGTTTTTGGTTGATTATTAATATAAAGAACTTTGTTCTTGAACCATTGGTTCAATTTATCGTCTTTGATTAATCAATCGTTCTTGAGCCATTTGATTGCACGCGAAACTGCATCAGAAATTAGGAAGAAGCAAGACTTGAGATCTCTTTTTAATATTTTTCATTCATAGAACTCAAATAAAGTCCTGGCAAATTATATATACAGCCTTACACACATACGTACGAAATTCAAAATGGAAACTAACTGCTATGCACTACTACTTCCCACTACTTGCATGCATGAATAAAAACATTCCACTGCTTCATTAAACAAAACAAGAAAAATATAACTAAAATGGAAAATGAATAAAATATTGTTGATGAAACTGTTCATGATTCCCAAGGCCTTACTGGAGATGATGTCAGGTGGACCTAGTCACTCTGAACACCAGCTGCTTCAGAAGTCTTACATCTTGAGGTGTCTCATTCAACTCTCCTTTAAGTCTTGCATCTTGTTCATGTATCAAATAAGTAACTTGAGAAACCAGAAGTAATAAACTCCAAAAGTAAGCAAGTTCAAGGATGAATGGTTTACATGATATGGAATCAGTCTTTGCTTGAGCTTTTAAAACCATCGTTGTAAAAGTTGTCATCCGTGTAATTATCTTGTTCTTCTTCATCGTCATCTTCATCTTCATCTTAATCATCATCTTCACCACCATCATCTTCGTCACCATCATCTTCATCTTCATCTTCATCTTCGTCTTCATCTTCATCTTCATCATCATCTTCACCATAATCTTCATCATCATCTTCACCACCATCATCTTCACCATCATCTTCACCACCATCATCATCGCTTGGTGGTTCATTAAGGTTGATCCTCTGCATTGAAGACGGAGGCCGAATGCTGAGCCAATCGTTGGGTATGGGATCTTCATTAAGATCCAACCACCTAGCCATTTGCTAGTAATTAGGGGTGGCGAGGTGCCAGGGGATATTATTCAAAACAGTGTTGGATGAATATATGTATAAGGAAGCGATATGGCTGTTATTCTTCTTCTTCTCCTCCTCCTCCTCCTCTTGCTCCTCCTCCTCCTCCTCCTCCTCCTTCTTCTTCTTCTTCTTCTTCTTCTTCTTCTCCGTCTTCTTCTTCTCCTCCTTCTCCTTCTCCTTCTTCTTCTTCTTTTTCTGAGCCAGACACGGCCCGATGCCCCATTCGACCCAGGTGGTTCAGGTCAAGAACTAGGCTAGACAAATCGTGAAGTAGAATTCTTTGGGTTGAGTGTGATAATAATTCAGAATCGGGTTGATGTTCCTTATGATCCGGGTGGCTTTGGTCCAAAGGCAAACTCGGGGACGAGTTTTTTTTGAAGACGGGGAGTATGATGCAGGATCATCCGGCCCAATATCTTGAACCAAACCCGTGGGGGACTTCTTTGGAAAGAATCAAAACTTATTTTTTATGTTTGTTTATTATAAATTAGGAGCTAGAGTTTATTGTTTACTTAGTTTTTGGTTGATTATTAATATAAAGAACTTTGTTATTGAACCATTGGTTCAATTTGTCGTCTTTGATTAATCAATCGTTCTTGAGCCATTTAATTACACGTGAAACTGCATCAGAAATTAGGAAGAAGCAAGACTTGAGATCTCTTTTTAATATTTTTCATTCATAGAACTCAAATAAAGTCCTGGCTAATTATATATACAGCCTTACACACATACATACGAAATTCAAAATGGAAACTAATTGCTATGCACTACTACTTCCCACTACTTGCATGCATGAATAAAAACATTCCACTACTTCAATAAACAAAACAAGCAAAATATAACTAAAATGGATAATGAATAAAATATTGTTGATGAAACTGTTCATGATTCCCAAGGCCTTACTGGAGATGATGTCAGGTGGACCTAGTCACTCTGAACACCAGCTGTTTCAGAAGTCTTACATCTTGAGGTGTCTCATTCAATTCTCCTTTAAGTCTTGCATTTTGTTCATGTATCAAATAAGTAACTTGAAAAACCAGAAGTAATGAACTCCAAAAGTAAGTAAGTTCAAGGATGAAGGGTTTACATGATATGGAATCAGTCTTTGCTTGAGCTTTTATAACCATCGTTGTAAAAGCTGTCATCCGTGTAATAATCCTCCTCCTTATTGTTATTATTATTATTATTATTATTATTATTATTATTATTATTATTATTATTGAGGCAATTATATTTTTATCGTTTTTAATACAATTGTGTTTCGTTAATTCATCTTTTTTGTTTATCAAATTGTACAAAGTAATGATTCATTATATTCACATATGAGTAACCAAACATTACAATGGAATGGAATGATCCATTTCATTCCGTTGTCCATTCCATTACCTCGTCCATTCCATTCTCTCATCTATTCCATTACCCCATACCAAACAGACCCTCAGGGTATGTTGATTTTTTTATGGTATTGAACTCAAATTGAAACAAAGCGAAACATATAGTCAGGTGAAGAAACTTACAATCTAAACTTCAGCTGCACAAGATAATTTAAGAAAAAGTACAAAATTTGCTAAAAATAAGATTAAGAAAACAGATTAAACAAAAGGGTCTTAATGTCTCATCATCATAATCTAGGATTATTCTGGTTTTGGTCACTTGGAACAAACACAGGTAACTGCCCACCTCTCTGTGCTCTCCCTTGCTGATAATAACTCACACCCGTTGACCCCCTTTGACCACCACCAACAAGGGGCCCACCAAAGAATATCGACTGACCCGTATAACTCAAGTCTGTACCCGAAGCCTGAGAAGACGACCCACCACCCACACTTCTTGTCGAAGCGGATACAAACCGACCCGCTTCTTGATCCCAATACACAGAGGAAGATCTTGTACTCTCACCAACACCCATGTTGTTTCTCCTTGGTCCCGGTACTGCCACTTGTTGGACCGTTATCGGCTCGTTGTTTCCCGACCTTGGAGATTGATTCGCTGAGGGTTGGTACATGGGGTTAAAATGTTCTCTACCCTGTAACGAGCCTGGGCCCGGGCTACTCATGTTACTAACACTGTGATTGCAAGTTTCGGTATCTTCACGGCTGGCTCGACTAGGTGGATACGAGTTTTTGGAGCGACTTCTTTTGTAATGATTTGTACTATTTGTGCTGCTTATTATGCTCAAGTTGCTACTGGATAAACGGTCAGGATCGTTTGGGTTGTGTTTGGAACCCAATGGGCGAAGAACAGAGGATGAGGCCCGGGCCTTTGCACCTGCTTTTATTGCTTCATTTGAATCTAGCTTTGCAAGCTTCCATGCACTAATTCTCACGGGGCGTTGTGGTAACCTTTTACCCTTGTCGGATGGTTGGACTGCATCCGGATCAATTGTAGATGGTAGCCGCCCGGGCTCTAGATGAGGGATGACCTCATCCTGATATCATGATATTAAAAAATGTTAGATAAAATAAGGTGAGCATATCAATATTCAAAATTTATAAATACCTGTTGATCCATGAAGATTCGAGGAGGGGTGCACCAAGCACCTTTGTGTTGCAAACTCAATCCAAGGCCGTGCGAACTTCGACCGCTCATTGCAGTGACAGCGGAGCTTGTGGGTGAAGACTGCAGGCTTTGTTGATCCAACCCATCTATTGATGGGCCTGGTGGTTCACTTTGGGTCCTCATTGCAACTACATACTCATATGTAGTAATCCCCTGCATAAAAGAAAATATATAAATTAATAATTTATGTCTGAAGATGTGTGCGTACAGAGCAAGCTGCCTGAAACGGATACAAACTAATTTTTTTCAAGATTTTAGCAACCAACTTCTAATTAAGCACAAAAAAAGAAACCTAAGTAACAATTTCTTATCAATTTAGCAAAGAAAACTCATTTTAACTGATTTTTAAGTGTAAATGGATGATGTGGCACCGTTTAATGTCGTAACAGCTGCCCCATCACATCAAATGCCACACCCACACACACACACACAAATATATGTAGAGAGAGAGAGAGAGAGACCTTCCGTATGAGGATTATGTGAAAGAACAAGAGTTCTCCAAGTGGAATGGTGGCCAGAAGAGAAACAGCCGTACATATCGCCTGCAAGAAGGGTAAAATGGAAAACGAAATAACGTGCTGGAAGAAGGAATAACTTTACAAAATATGAGAGTGAAGATAAAAAACAATAATGCATACCACGACCGTTGCAAATGGTGGTCTACTAAATCCATCTCCAAGTCTATCAGCAATCTGATTCTCTGTAGCTTTTTTATCAGCAAAACATCGAACAAGAACAGCAATCCCGACTCCACATTCAAAAGTAAGCTGACATGAAATACAATAGTTTAACGAATATAACTAAACAAAACCATTACGGAAAGGAAAAAATACAACTAGTCACTTACAAATATCAAACAAAAAGTTATTATTCAATAACTTACCCAAACAAGACTTACAGCCATCAGGCACACAAATGTAAAGTAATTTTTCCTCCCCACACAATTGTTCAACCACTACACAAGAAGATAAACCGTAAGAAATAAATTAGACTGAAATTTCAAAAATAGACCTTGCACTTTTGTTTTTCTTCATGTTTGAACCTTACCCGACAATGATGATCAAACCCATCAACGCATTTATCACAACTTCTGCAGTGTTTGCTAAACTTTCGCACCTAAATAAAATGGAAAACAAGATATAAAATAATATATCGATAAATAACTTCAACGATTATTTACAAAAATAACACAAGGTTGATAATTGTAAAAAGAGTGAATTTCAAGGATTGTCCTTTATCTTTATCCCCATTTCCAGGCGTTGTCCTTTATGTTCAAAATTGACGAGTTCTCTCCTTTATGTTTTCATATCATACACGTTTTGTCCTTTAGGCCTAACAAAGTTAGTTTTTTCAGTTAAATTTTGTCATGTACTTTGCACATAAGGGCATTTTTGTCAATTCAAAGGTTGCAGAAGCTTTGAGCTGTAAATCTGCCGTTGAACTTACATTTGAATTGACAAAAATGCCCTCATGTACAAAGCATATGACAAAATTTAACTGAAAAAACTAACTTTGTTAGGCCTAAAGGACAAAACGTGTATGATATGAAAACATAAAGGACAAAACTCGTCAATTTTGAACATAAAGGACAGCGCCTGAAAATGGGTATATAGATAAAGGACAATCCTTGAAATTCACTCTTGTAAAAAACAAAAGATGGTTTGAGAAACAGAAAATATATAGAGTTATATAATAATAAGAAGTTTGTTATACTGAATAAGACGTTAAAAAAATACCTCTGCATTGCACAATGTACAAAATAGAGCTTCTTCCTCCCATCCTTGTTGCACGTCTTCATCATTTCTACAATCCTCTTTAACGATACAACCACAAAATAATCCTCCAATTTTCGAACAGCAACCGGAACTATTATTATCATATATTCCACCATTTTGAAATTCTGTTTTGCTCGGCTCTCCAACAGAAGATCCATTTCCTGATATCCAAACACATCTTAGATTTTCGTTATTACAGATTTGACCCATTAGAGATCAAATACAATACAAACAACTAACAATGAATATTATACGAAATTCAATCACTTACCAGGAATTTCTTTACTATGATGTGATCTATGAGGTGAAGCGCGGTCTGGTTCAATTAAAATTCCAGGATCAGCGGGATCAATAGCAGTGCATCTTACATAAAGAATGAATACACAGAGAGCCTGAAACATAATATGAATATTAGTAACAAAACATGCTCAAAATGTAGATAAATAGTTGAAGGGCAAAAGGGTCATTTACCAAGAAGGAATAGACACCGATGGCTACATGTTCATAGATATCCTTTCCAAGAAACGGCGAGAAAAATGTATAGAAGGCAACCGACAGTAAGAAGTATACGGTAATAGCCACAACCTACAAATTGATTATTACATAAAAAAATATAGTCAACATCAAAGATAGGACATTTTCGAGTGTTGAACGAGATACTTTCCAATGTTAAAATTGAGAAGAACAAAAAAAAAGAATTTCGGTTTGAGCCGAATATTTGACAACTATGATGAACCTACAAAAAGCCTGTTAAAGTAATATTTTCAGGTTACACTCATGAAAAACAATCATCATACAGAAAGTGAAAACTCCACAAAAGCTAGGACATATAAAAAGCTACATTACACAAAGAAGCACTAGAATCAACCACAACATATATTCATACTCATATGCACAAAATTACAACTAAACCTTGGGTCAACAAAACTTCCCAAAACTATTGTCCATAAACAGAAAAGAAATTAACATGCGCTTTAAGATATGCACAATTAATGTGGATTTTAATTAGCAAAATGCCAACTTTATCCTTAGTGCATTTAAGATACCAACTGAAAGATTTAGTGATAAAGAGCAAGTATCATTCTTGGAACAACAAAAGCAGGAAAAACAACACAAAGGGTGTTTGTAATGTTTCATATAGTTAAACACTCAACAGTTCATTGAGCAAAATGCTACCCATGTGCAGTAAAGCTCACATCTTTATGGTCAAAGTGTGGTAAATGAACCAGTTACCAGTCAAATCTCATACATTTATCTAAATTCAAAGCTGAATAACACCCATAATTTGCTTTTAACCCAACCCACATTAGGGAAAAGAAAGACAAAAAGCAGATCGAATTAAAGAAAAAAGTTAGAACCTGAAAAGTATGAGCAGGAAGTTCCCATCCATGTCGCCTAGCCATGATCAAGAAACAAAGTCAAAACCCCTTAAATCAAAGTGAAGATCAGCAGCATTTGAGTAAGAACCCACTAGGGTTTGAATGTGGGGGAATGATCAATGAAGTGTGAAATTGGGGGTTGTGTTTGTGTGAAGAACAAAAACTGTATGACCCACAACCGCCTAACTTGCATTTGATCCCATAATGTTACTTATGCTTCCATTGGGGGTTAGATGATAGTGGGAATTGTGGACCAAGTCTACTCACACAAACACCAGGACTCCTCTTGGCAACCTCTATATGTTTGTTTTTTCTTTTTCAATCCTTTTCACTTGAGAAAAAAAATTCAAACTAGGGTTTTTTTTAGTTAAAATAAAACAATGTTGTATGTTGTATATTTATTGGTATTATAAATAAATAAATAACCATTTAGATTTTTAACTAACAAGAATATTTTTTAAAAATAATTTGTGTTGAGCTGGGTTTTTAAATTTTAGTGTGGAACCGGATATAAGTGGAGTATAGGTGTGTATGTTTTCAGGGTTGTAATTTGTTATTTTGTTAGGGGATGTTTGTCAATTTCTGAATGGTTAAGTGGGGTTTAAACCATTAGGTGTTGAAGCAGTAAGAGGTCTAAACCATTAAGAGCCAGTATAATGTTTAACCATTCAGAGGTAAATGTCTGACTAATTCAGATTAGAGGTCTTAACCATTCAGACTCAATATAATGCTTAATCATTCAGAAGCAAATGTTTGAGCCATTCAGACATCTGCTTGCGAAACAAACAGTCTGAATCATTAAGAGCTGAACTAGTAAGAGGTCTGAACCATTAAGAGTCTTGTTAAGAGCTAAACAAACAACCCCTTAGTGTATATCTGGCGTTGGCTTGGAGTTTAACAACAGATTTTATAAGCCTTGGACATTGATCAACACCCCTGTCTAGCCAATTTTTTTTATATGAGGGTTATCTTGAGAACGTTAAATATCGCTGGAACCGTAAGAACAAATGAAAAAACCAATCAAAACCAAATTTTTTTAATACCGACCTCATTGTAATTAAAATACAACATTAAAAAAGAATCACAACATCAAATAATTCATTTCTATTCTTAAAATCACTCTTATTAGATTTTTTACACATGTGTAAATGACAAACTTACACTTGTGTAAATTTTCTTATTTATGAATTCGGGTGGCCCTCCGCGATACGCGGGGGATGGTGCTAGGGCTTAGGTCAGCCTGGTCACAACCCTAGCCCTGCTACGTGGCATTTGGTGGCGACACGTGGCTCTGCCACGTGTAACCCTTCTGTCGCGAGTCGTGGCAGGTAACCACATGTCTCCCACGACGCGCGGGGACATGCTGGATCTTGTTTTCTCGTTTTTCGTGTCGGGTTATGTCACGCACGTTCAATCTTTTGAACTTTTGATTATGGGAGATTTTATGAGGGTTGTTACACTCGATGTCCCAACTCGACTATAAACACTTGTGAATGAAGTATTTGCATACTTAAACACTCATTATGGCTTATGTGATGATGAGTCTTGAACAAAATCGAAAATTCAAGAATGTCTATGGTGTTTTTGAGGGTTTCATTGGTGGTATTGGCGCAAATGATTCCAGCCCAACTGGTTGATGCATTGGAAATGATGGGGAAGGACTCAGGTTCGACTCTTGATCCCACCCGAGTTTTCTACTACAGTGCATTTACTCCAAAGGGTCGGCTCTTGTGGAGGGTGTAACTCCTGTCATGTGGCAGGAGGCTGGAAATTTTCTTGGGGGCAGCGTAACGCCCCTCTCGACCAGGCGTCGGCCCGGTTAAGACAACATAGTCCTGGTAATGAGTGGTGGCGAGCCTACGTCTTGCGGGTGTGAATTAGCCGTCTGTTGTGAAGTTCACCTGTAAAAAAAAATTTGGTGGTGGTTGCGTTAATTGGCTAAGGTACCTTTTTTTTGAAAATAAGTGTTTATAGAAGCTTACAACCATCATCATTAATATTCGTGCTTTAAATGACGTTATTCATTTAATTAATCAATTTTGTTTCTAACCAAACTTCATTAAGACTGTTGGCATCAACTAAACCAAATTTTAACCAAAAAAATGAGTTTAGACCCATTAACTCATTATTTCAATCCAAACCGACCTGCTAGATGAAAACTCACAAATTCAAGTATAATCACATTCAATTGCACTTTTAAAATCTAAACACATTTCATTAAGTACAATTGGCTATTAGAAAACAAAACTTAGTTCCAGCATCAATATCTACAAAGGTTTATCTTTAGATAAATTTCATAAACTTTGTTTTTACTTTCTATACAACAGGTACGAGATGGGATCAAATACAAACCTTAACATTGGTAAGAACTATAAGAACCAACCACAAATAGACATGTGTCCTTCATTTAAAAAATTAGATAAGGGTATTTTAGACTTTTATCATTCTATTTTTTGTATTTAATTAATTCTAAATTTTAATTATCCCTACATTCATGCACTATTTCAAATCATATTTGAAAATTTCCAGAAATCTTCATCTACCCATGCAACGAACATAAAGAATAATACGTAACTTCCCATCTCACTTTCCCATTATCTGCGTGGTGTTCATCTCCTTGTTTTGATAGGTAAATTTGATGGATTCAAACATAGGAAGTTCAGTGGAAGGATCATCAGCCATGGAAGTTACCCCAGGTTGTTATTTAATCTGCATGTTATAAAAATTACGTTTATTCATGTGCTGTTATAGCCGCCGGTTCAATTTCATAGATCCGTTTCTGTTGTGTTTGTTGGTTGGTTTCATTAATTTTAATTCAAAACCATTTGTGCTATATTAATGTGCTAATACGAATCTCAATTTGTACGACATTGTTTTTTGTGCTATATGTTTTTTTACAGCAATACAAAGTTCTGGGGTTACGAATAATCAATTCGCTGGTTTCATATTTTGTTTGCATGTGCTATGTTAATGTGCTGATACGAATCACCAAACGCACGTTTCAAATTTTGTTTTCTTTTTGCTACGTTAATTTGCTGATACGAATCGCCAAATGCTTGTTTCAAATTTTGTTTCATGTGCTATGTTAATGTGCTGCAACGAATCGCAATGTGCTGATACGAACCGCAATTTGAAATGTGCTATGATGTTTAATCCAATTTAATTTTTACATTTTATATGTAGAGCGAAGTGCTAGATATGGATCTGGAATTGTCCGGAAATCACCACGTACCGGTAAACTTAGTTATATTCCGGATGTAAATATATCTAAAAGACCACAAGTTGGTATGCGATTTAGGACAGTTGATGAAGCTTATGCGTTCTACGAGAATTATGCCAAGTTGGGTGGTTTTACAATTCGCAAGAACACACAAAAAATGATTAAAGGTATTGTTACACTGAAGTACTTTACGTGTTCTAAGGAGGGGAAGAAAACATATCAGAAAATTGACACAGTCAATCATATGGATGTGGATAACGTAAAAGGTAAACAATGTCGTACAAGGCCTTCTATACCTACAGGTTGTCTTGCAAGTATAAAGGTTCAGAGATTGGACGATATGACCTACAAGATTTACTCTTTTTACGAAGAGCATAATCATACACTTGTGGAAGAGGGGGATTATCAGTTTTTGAGTGCTGCTAGAAATTTGTCTGTTGTTCAAGAAGATTTTATTCAGAACTTGTCAAAGTTGTATATTGGACCTGTTCAAGCATTCAACATTATGAGAACTCATTATGGTGGTTTTGAGGAAGTTGGCGCCACAGCAGTTGATTGTAAGAACTTGAAGAGAGATATTAATGCTTACATTGGTAAACACGATGCTGAAATGGTTGTTTCTCGTTTGATGGACAAGAAACGTTATTTACCTGATTTTTCATGTGAGTATCTCAATGATGATAAAGGTGAGCTTCGTGGTCTGTTTTGGGCTGACGAAGAAATGAAGCATAATTATATGCAATTTGGGGATGTTATCGCATTCGATTCCACGTTTCGTTCAAATAAGTAGGTTTTTTTTATGTTTTTATATCCTTGACTATTTGTATTATATTATGTAGTGATGTTCTTTATTAATGTTGGTCATTTTTCAGATATGACATGGTATTTGTCCCTTTCACCGGCATAGATAATCATCACAAGAACATTACCTTTGGTGCTGCTCTGTTAGCATCAGAGACTGCTAAGTCATATAATTGGTTATTATCGGCTTTTAAAAAATGTTATGGACGGGAACCACGTGTAGTTGTTACTGATCAAGACCCCGCGATGAAAAAGGCGATACGGGAGGTGTTTACTACGAGTCGACACCGGCTGTGCATGTGGCACATCATGAAAAAGGTTGCCTGTCACACCCCGACCACGTAAAACATCAAATCGTGGCGGAAACGTCGGGGGGTGTTGTAACAGAATTATTGTTCCACAACCAAGGTAATTAAAATAATATTTTATTCATAACCAAAGGGTGGAATACATTGTTTGAAACAAGAACCAACACGTTACATTGTCTTAAAAAGAAAACAAAAGTACATCACATAGCTAATCTAAGTCTAGATCTGTTTTATGTCACTAAGGCCCGAGTCCACCCTAGCGTGTCACGGTCGTCCTATGCATTAGCTCCTGAAACACATGTGAGAATAGGTACGTCACCATAAAAATGCCTGTGAGATACATAGGTTTTGTGAAAATAGGATTCATGACTTAAGTTTAAGAAAAGTGTTTAATAAAAGTTAGTCATGAATCTTGTAAAATGTTTTGTTTTGTAAAATCATTTGAAAAGCGATGAAATCAAATGATATGTATAAATAGAAGAATAACGTATGGTTAAAAGAATAACCAAGTAAAAATAAGTTGTATAAAACAAGTTGTTTTTGTAAAACGAAGTCTTGGGAAAATGTGTTATTTGTGAAAAAATGTATAAGTCCAAACTAAATGATTTAAATAACGCTATGACATGTAATACAATACAAGCACTTATATATAGGAAGTACCAGCGACGCATCCACCATGCTTGTATCATACTACACCCATATCGTTACTTAAGTCATTAAACAAACCACCAATGTATAAAGTCCATGTTTAAACCAACCATCAAATGTTCTTGTCTAAACCATTGTCATATGTTTAAAACCCAAAATGTAGTCATGTAGTTAAGTGTAAACAAAAGTTATGTATGGTAAGTAACAAAATGAGAATACTTAACCATAAGTAAAAAGGAACAAAACAAAGTATTTCGAATAAATCAAAAAGTTATGTTTGCCAAGTAAAAGCTTGTTTTATTGATACAAACATTTATGTGGTAAATTAACGCATTACATTCAAGCCTTGAGACACCAGGATAACCTTAGAGTAAAGGTTATCAAAGTAAAAATGTTCACGGATTCAGTCATTCTTTACATCCAAACCAACCCAGGATGTTAGGAACGGGATTTGTCAAGTCCTATGGTACCATTACTTACTACCGAGCGGCGTAGCTAATGTTAATGAATGTAGTAAAGAACCGTTTATGCAAACCAAATGTCATACCAAAAGTAAACAAGTTATGTGAAAACAATGTACTAAGTATGCTAAGTAAACATACAAAGCAGAAAAGTCATGTAAATCAATGTGCTAGTATGCTCAGTCAACATACATAGCAGAAAATGTAATGTAAAATAATGTGCTAATATGCCAAGTAAACATATGTAGCAAAGCAATGTAATGTAAATCAATGTGCTAGCATGCTAAGTAAACATACATAGCAAAACATAATGAAATCATGTACTAATAGTGTACTCAAGAACATAGCAAGCATAAGATATGAAAACATGAAAAGCACGAAAGTAACAAGTAGGCACATGTGTTTCACCCCAAAATGTTTGAAAAACAGTAAAAGAGGGGTCTATGTACTCACTTGAGATTGCTTAGAAGTCGTAGGATAACCACCAAGCAATGCTAGAAGATCACGGAATCAAATGGCACCTATATAGGTATCTACATTAATAAACGGACCTATCGGAGGATCGGGTAGTACGAGGGTTCGTAAACCAAATAAGTAGGGGAACTTATGTAACATGGTTTAACAAAGCCTACGTACTAAAACGAAACCTATCCTAAGTGCTTTTGACCCGTTACGACCCGTTTAGGTAGCTTATGCTACTTTAATGCGTCGCTCGCGTAAAATGCGTTCGGAATGCTTAACTAGTCCTATGACAAGCAAGTTATGCCTTAACATTCTTAATATTGTTGCTAAATCAGTTTAGATGTCAAAATTTATGTTACATAGGCTTAAAATGAATTTTGGCGCAAAGAGGGTATTTTGGTAATTTACCTAAGGCATAAGAACTACTTATCATACAACTACTTAAACGTCGTGACCATAAGGTATAACCTCGGAAGGTTATTCCCTACACAACTATGGTCACCTAAAATGTTTGGTCGGATCCTAATGATCGACCAAATGGGTCGGGTTCGTAAGCATAAGCGATTGATTAGATCGCTTACCTTTACGACCCTAAACAAGCACAAATCTAAAAGCGACGAGCTAAACATGCTAGAACATGTTTAGTAAAGTTAGAAAACAGGTTTGGTATTAAAACAAACGGTTTTAATACCCTAGAGTAGTTTGGTTACAAAATACGTGAGAAAACGCATTTTTGGCCGAACCTACGACTCGTCACTGAGCCTAGATAACGTGGTAATCAGTAGGTATAGTCGCTAGGGACTATAACCATCGTGATTACGCTCACGTTATGAAGTTCAAACGAACTTCGCATTGACCATAAACTGGTCAATGCAGAAAGTCAAACGCAGTTTGACTTTAACGCTAAAACGAACGAAAAACGCGAAAGAAAACTTACAAAGGGTCCCCGCAAGATTGAACTTCCGAGTATTCTCAGGTATGAAGTGCTAAAACACCCCAACTTAGAGAACAAACTCAGAATTCAAGTGTGGGAAAATGGGTGAAAAGAGTGGGGGTATATATAGGTGAAGCACTACCGTTAGGATCGTTTCTTGGAGAAGAGGGCACGATCTAGGCCGTACATTTGTCAAATCCTGATTTGGTACCTTGATGGGCACACAAACCAGCCCATAGGAACCCCAAAACCATGTGCACAAGTGGGTAAAAGCTGGATCTAGCTGGAAAACACTTTCTGCTGTTCTGGGGGTTGCTTATGGACCGTAAGCATGTCCATACGGTCCGTAAGGACCCTGCAGACCAGCTAACTTTCAGTTTTGGCAGATTTGGTCCCTGTGCGCGTATGGACGTGTTTTGGCACTTCTAAAACCCGTCTAACCCATTTTAAGCTCTAAAAGGATGTTAAAGTATAGGGAACATAAAACATGCTCAAAAATATGCCGGATGTCGGTTCGTTTGGCCGTACGATTGCGTTGTTCGGTTAATTACGACGAAAGTCGTAACGGATGCAAAAACGGTCCAAATTGCGCGACGAATGGATTTTTAACAAGCTAATCACTAAAACATAATATTTTAATGATTACATAAATTTTTGGATGTCCGGATGTATTCAGAACGTAAGTTATGCGCGAAAATGCAAACTTATGTACTTTTTGACGCTATTAGTCCCTGAATGACCCAAAAGTTTATTTTAGCACACTGAACCCCTCAAAGCCTATTTCTAAACTATGTAAAGGATATTTAGGGTGTGTTTAACTTATGATCATGTTCCGGAACGTTCGTTACTGTTCAAATCGGCTTACTTTCGCAGTTTGTCGATTTTAGTCCCTGTAAGCGAATAAACTTGATTTCGGCACACCAAACCTTCCAAAACTTATTTCTAAGTTATGTAAAGGTTATTTAAGGTATGTTAAGCATAAATTGATGTTCCGGAGTATTTGTCGCGTTAAACTGCTTGCGTTTTCGCACCAGTTTGCGTATAATTCTCTAGAAAGCGTTATAGAGTTTGAAATCGAGTAAAAGTCAAAACGTGAAAAACATCAAACATAAACAAACATAGGGATCAAATAACTTTATTTCATTGATAACTGAACTGTTTACAATGATTACAAGCACAGATGTCACAGTCTCCCCTACTTGTGGAAATTTCGTCCCGAAATTTGTTTAGAGGAAACTCGTGAGAATAGATGTGGATACTTCGCCTTCATTTGATCTTCACGTTCCCAAGTAAACTCAGGTCCACGTTTAGATTCCCGGCGAACTTTAACCAAAGGAATGCGCTTGCGTTTAAGCCATTTGACTTCACGATCCATAATTTCCACAGGTTTCTCAACAAAATGTAGTGTTTTATCAACACGAATTTCGTCAAGTGGTATGTGGAGGTTCTCATCAGCTAAACCCTTTTTGAGATTGGATACGTGGAAAGTTGGATGAACATTTCCAAGTTCGGGAGGTAATGCAAGTCTGTAGGCTACCTTACCGATTCTTTCGACGATCTTGAATGGTCCAACGTATCTAGGTGCAAGTTTTCTTGTCTTTCCAAATCTGATCACACCTTTCCAAGGTGAGACCTTAAGTAATACACGATCACCGACTTGGAATTCTAAGGGCTTGCGTCGTTGGTCCGTGTAACTCTTTTGACGGCTTCGAGGTGCCTGTAAGTTATCACGAACTTTCTTAACCTTGTCAGTTGTCTTTAGAATGAGGTCAGGTCCAGTAAGCTGAGCCTCACCGATCTCATTCCAGCAGACTGGTGAACGACATTTTCGACCATAGAGAGCCTCGAAAGGAGCCATGTTGATACTAGAGTGATAACTATTGTTGTAGGAGAATTCAATCAATGGAAGATGTGAATCCCAACTACCACCAAAATTGATCACACAAGCTCTAAGCATATCCTCCAAAGTCTGGATTGTTCTTTCAGTTTGGCCATCTGTTTGTGGATGATATGCTGTGCTCAGATTGAGTTTGGTCCCCATAGCAGATTGCATGGTTCTCCAAAATCGAGAAGAGAAGCGAGCATCCCTATCAGAAATGATGTTCAAAGGAACACCATGTCGAGATACAATTTCATCCACGTAGATTTTGGCCAGATCTTCTGCAGATAGATTCTCACGGATCGGCAGGAAATGCGCTGACTTTGTAAGACAATCAACAACTACCCAAATGGCATCATGACCTTTCTTAGTGCGCGGAAGTTTAGTAATGAGATCCATAGCAATGTTTTCCCATTTCCAAATTGGGATCTCAGGTTGCTCCAAAAGACCATAAGGATGTTGGTGTTCAGCCTTAACCTTGAGACACGTAAGGCATTTTGAAACGTACAAGGCAATGTCTTTCTTCATACCAGGCCACCAATACTGAGTACGAAGATCCTTATACATTTTATCTGAGCCAGGATGAATAGAATAACGAGACTTATGGGCCTCATCCATAAGCAAAGTGCGAAGATCATCTTGGCTTGGGACCCACAAACGGTCCATGAAATAATACGATCCATCTTCCTTCAGCACAAGATCAGGCTTAATGTGATAGGGTAATTCCTTACCCATCAAGTCTTGTGAAACACAAGCCTGTTGAGCCTGAGTAATGCGTGCTTGGATATCAGATCGAGCTTGAATAGCAGATTGAACACGAACACAATGAAGCACAGTACGTTCCTTACGACTTAATGCGTCAGCCACAACATTCGCTTTACCAGGATGGTAGCGAATTTCGCAATCATAGTCGTTTAGGAGTTCGACCCAACGTCTTTGCCTCATGTTGAGTTCTTTCTGGTTGAAGATATGCTGGAGACTTTTGTGGTCAGTGAAAACCACACATTTTGTGCCATACAAATAGTGTCTCCAGATTTTGAGAGCGAAGACAACTGCACCCAACTCAAGATCATGAGTGGTGTAGTTTCTCTCATGTACCTTCAATTGCCTTGATGCGTAGGCTATGACTTTGTTCCTTTGCATCAGAACACAGCCAAGACCCAATTTCGATGCATCACAGTAAACAACAAAATCATCATTGCCCTCAGGCAAAGTCAGAATAGGTGCATCACAAAGCTTCTGCTTCAAGGTCTGAAATGCTTCCTCTTGTTTAAAACCCCATTCAAAGGGTTTGTTCTTCTGAGTTAGAGCAGTTAGAGGAACTGCAATCTTTGAGAAGTTCTCGATGAAGCGGCGGTAATAACCCGCAAGACCAAGAAAAGAACGAACCTCAGTAGGAGTAGTAGGCGTATCCCAATCCTTAATCGCACTGATCTTGGAGGGATCTACATGAATACCTTGTTCGTTGACAATATGCCCCAAAAATTGAACTTCCTTAAGCCAAAATTCACACTTGGAGAATTTGGCAAAAAGTTGTTCTTTCTTCAGGAGTTCCAGAGTAAGACGAAGATGGCGCTCGTGATCAGCTCGCGTCCAGAATAAATCAAGATGTCATCAATGAAAACGATGATGAACTTATCCAAATAAGGCTTGCAGACCCTATTCATTAAGTCCATGAAAACAGCAGGAGCATTGGTCAAACCAAATGGCATGACTGTGAACTCATAATGCCCATATCGAGTGCGGAATGCTGTTTTGGGAATATCCTCTTCATGCACACGAAGTTGATGATACCCAGAACGAAGGTCAATCTTCGAAAAGCAAGTAGCACCCTGTAACTGGTCAAAGAGATCATTAATGCGAGGTAGGGGATATCGATTCTTGATGGTAAGCTTATTCATCTCACGATAATCGATACACATTCTGAAGGATCCATCCTTCTTCTTGACAAAAAGAATGGGAGTACCCCAAGGAGAAAAGCTAGGACGGATAAAACCTTTGTCAGAAAGCTCCTGAAGCTGCTTAGACAACTCTTGCATCTCAGACGGTGCAAGACGATATGGAGCTCTGGCAATAGGATTTGCACCAGGTACAAGATCAATACGGAACTCGACTTGGCGTGCAGGAGGTAGACCAGGTAACTCTTCAGGAAATAGCTCCGGATTATCCCGAACAACAGGAATATCTTGCATAGACTTACCTTGGTCTTTATCTGCTGTAACATGTGCCAAGAAGGCCACATAGTTCTTTCGCAGATACTTCCGAGCTTGAAAACAAGACATAAGCTTGAGGCTACTAGCAGGTTTCTCACCGCGAACCTGTAGTATCTCACCTGACGAAAGCGGCACACGAACGATCTTCTCAAAGCAAACTACCTCAGCGCGATTCTTGGCTAACCAATCCATACCCACAATAATGTCGAAGCTCCCAAGTTGCATAGGCGTGAGGTCAATAGGAAAAAGATGGTCGTTAAGGTTCAACTGGCAGTTGCGAAGAACAGAATCAAGGACAATGGGTTCACCATTCGCAACTTCGACTGTCAAAGGCTTACCTAGTTTCGTTCTAGACACGCGAAGCAAGGGCTCAAAAGATAACGACACAAAACTCTTATCGGCCCCTGAATCAAAAAGAACAGACGCAGGTTGATTATTAACAAAGAACGTACCGTTCACCACCTCGTTGTCTGCTTGCGCTTCAACAGCATTCATGTTAAAAGCTCGTCCACGAGCCTGAGCTTGAACCGGGTTTGCATTCACCAATCTTGGACATTGATTACGGTAGTGGGTCAGATCCCCACAGTTGTAACAAGAGCCTGGTGGGAAGTGAGGTCGTGCTGCTTGACCTTGTTGCTGAGCAAAAGGATGAGCAACTTGTTGAGCCGGGTTCTGAGCTGCCCGATTCAGATTGGCAGGTATGCGGCATGTAGCAGCAAGATGACCAGGTCTTCCGCAGTTGGTGCATTGACGGCACTGGTGGTGTGGCTGATGATGTCCGTTACACTTATTGCACAGAGGTGCATTGCCAAAGTATGGTTTCTTGGCAAGAGGTTGCGCAGGCTGATTTTGAGCAGCTTGAGCCTGAGTAGTAACGGCATAGCTCTGGGAAGCCTTCCGCTTCCTTGAACCCTTCGAAGAACCCGCATCACTACCCTTCTTGCTTTTACCTTTCTTGCTATCCTTCTTGTCAGACTCCTGCTTCTTATCCTTCTTGTCACCCTTTCTATGCAACTTACCCTTTCGTATCTGCGACTCAGTCAGCGTTGCAGATAGTTCGATTGCCTGACGAACAGTGGTAGGTTTACTACCAGTAACTATGTCTTGCACAGAGTCAGGTAGACCATCGATGTATCTCTCGATAGCCTTGTCGAGTGGGGTGACCATTGTTGGGCATAATAAACTCAGCTCCTCGTACCTGTCAGTATACGCCCGGTGCTCACCACTTTCTTGTTTCAGATCATCGAACTCCCTTTCCAATGCTCGCAGTTCATGACGAGGACAAAAGTCACTCATCATGAGAGTCCTCAACTCAGCCCATGTTTGTGCTAAAGCAACTTCAGCACCACGATCTCTCATGACCCCGTTCCACCATGTCAACGCCCTCTTTTGAAAAACACTAGAAGCAAACTCAACTTTGCGATTATCAGGACACTGAACATGACGGAAAGTATTCTCAATGCTCTCAAACCATTGAAGGAGCCCAGTTGCCCCCTCAGTACCACTGAACTTGAGTGGTTTAGCCGAATTGAAGCTCTTGAAGTTACAAGGAGCATTCTGATTGATGTTGGCTTGGTTAAACTGAGCAATAAGATTCGGGAACGCAGCAGCCATATGCTGTGCGATGATTTCTGCCAGTTCGGCATTGGGTAGCTGATTTTCGCGTCTAGGAGGCATGCTAAAAAGAGGAAAACACGAGAGGAAACGAGTGAGATGATTAGATGAAAAGAACGAGATGAAACAAAATCAACAAAGCAAGGATGGTGGTCATTTGTCCGTATCACAAAGCAAACAAATGACACACAGTGACTAATCAAAGTAAATGGGTCCATAAATAATGCTTAGCGAAGACATGCTCGCCTATAAGTGAACACTCACCCCAAGAGTTCCCAGGTAAGAGTGACTGGTCCGATTATGTGGATTTGTACGAACACTCTAGCCTTAGACAGAAAACCCAGGGTACAGGCATTCACCCTTCCAGTTTGCACGTGTTCACACTATTTAGAACCCAAAACTTTGACGAGATTTTGAAAACTTGGAAGGCACAAGGCCAAAAAAAATCATTCAAAAACAAATGATAAAATTTCAAAATCAATTTGAAAAAATCAAAAGGGTTCAAAACCATATAATAAATCATTCGAAAACAGAGGATTGTTTTTCAAAAATCGTTTTAGAAAACTGGGTTCTTGTTTTGGTGATCACCTAAGGATAGGTGAAGTGCATGTTTTAAAATCTAAACACAAGACAAGTTGTGTTGGGGTCCTAGAAAGGTTATAGTCTAGGCCAAAGCATTACTAATAACCTAATTCCCTATAACCATTGGCTCTGATACCAACTCTTCTGTCACACCCCGACCACGTAAAACATCAAATCGTGGCGGAAACGTCGGGGAGTGTTGTAACAGAATTATTGTTCCACAACCAAGGTAATTAAAATAATATTTTATTCATAACCAAAGGGTGGAATACATTGTTTGAAACAAGAACCAACACGTTACATTGTCTTAAAAAGAAAACAAAAGTACATCACATAGCTAATCTAAGTCTAGATCTGTTTTATGTCACTAAGGCCCGAGTCCACCCTAGCGTGTCACGATCGTCCTATGCATTAGCTCCTGAAACACATGTGAAAATAGGTACGTCAGCATAAAAATGCCTGTGAGATACATAGGTTTTGTGAAAATAGGATTCATGACTTAAGTTTAAGAAAAGTGTTTAATAAAAGTTAGTCATGAATCTTGTAAAATGTTTTGTTTTGTAAAATCATTTGAAAAGCGATGAAATCAAATGATATGTATAAATAGAAGAATAACGTATGGTTAAAAGAATAACCAAGTAAAAATAAGTTGTATAAAACAAGTTGTTTTTGTAAAACGAAGTCTTGGGAAAATGTGTTATTTGTGAAAAAATGTATAAGTCCAAACTAAATGATTTAAATAACGCTATGACATGTAATACAATACAAGCACTTATATATAGGAAGTACCAGCGACGCATCCACCATGCTTGTATCATACTACACCCATATCGTTACTTAAGTCATTAAACAAACCACCAATGTATAAAGTCCATGTTTAAACCAACCATCAAATGTTCTTGTCTAAACCATTGTCATATGTTTAAAACCCAAAATGTAGTCATGTAGTTAAGTGTAAACAAAAGTTATGTATGGTAAGTAACAAAATGAGAATACTTAACCATAAGTAAAAAGGAACAAAACAAAGTATTTTAAATAAATCAAAAAGTTATGTTTTGCCAAGTAAAAGCTTGTTTTATTGATACAAACATTTATGTGGTAAGTTAACGCATTACATTCAAGCCTTGAGACAGCAGGATAACCTTAGAGTAAAGGTTATCAAAGTAAAAATGTTCACGGATTCAGTCATTCCTTACATCCAAACCAACCCAGGATGTTAGGAACGGGATTTGTCAAGTCCTATGGTACCATTACTTACTACCGAGCGGCGTAGCTAATGTTAATGAATGTAGTAAAGAACCGTTTATGCAAACCAAATGTCATACCAAAAGTAAACAAGTTATGTGAAAACAATGTACTAAGTATGCTAAGTAAACATACAACGCAGAAAAGTCATGTAAATCAATGTGCTAGTATGCTCAGTCAACATACATAGCAGAAAATGTAATGTAAAACAATGTGCTAATATGCCAAGTAAACATATGTAGCAAAGCAATGTAATGTAAATCAATGTGCTAGCATGCTAAGTAAACATACATAGCAAAACATAATGAAATCATGTACTAATAGTGTACTCAAGAACATAGCAAGCATAAGATATGAAAACATGAAAAGCACGAAAGTAACAAGTAGGCACATGTGTTTCACCCCAAAATGTTTGAAAAACAGTAAAAGAGGGGTCTATGTACTCACTTGAGATTGCTTAGAAGTCGTAGGATAACCACCAAGCAATGCTAGAAGATCACGGAATCAAATGGCACCTATATAGGTATCTACATTAATAAACGGACCTATCGGAGGATCGGGTAGTACGAGGGTTCGTAAACCAAATAAGTAGGGGAACTTATGTAACATGGTTTAACAAAGCCTACGTACTAAAACGAAACCTATCCTAAGTGCTTTTGACCCGTTACGACCCGTTTAGGTAGCTTATGCTACTTTAACGCGTCGCTCGCGTAAAATGCGTTCGGAATGCTTAACTAGTCCTATGACAAGCAAGTTATGCCTTAACATGCTTAATATTGTTGCTAAATCAGTTTAGATGTCAAAATTTATGTTACATAGGCTTAAAATGAATTTTGGCGCAAAGAGGGTATTTTGGTAATTTACCTAAGGCATAAGAACTACTTATCATACAACTACTTAAACGTCGTGACCATAAGGTATAACCTCGGAAGGTTATTCCCTACACAACTATGGTCACCTAAAATGTTTGGTCGGATCCTAATGATCGACCAAATGGGTCGGGTTCGTAAGCATAAGCGATTGATTAGATCGCTTACCTTTACGACCCTAAACAAGCACAAATCTAAAAGCGACGAGCTAAACATGCTAGAACATGTTTAGTAAAGTTAGAAAACAGGTTTGGTATTAAAACAAACGGTTTTAATACCCTAGAGTAGTTTGGTTACAAAATACGTGAGAAAACGCATTTTGGCCGAAACTACGACTCGTCACTGAGCCTAGATAACGTGGTAATCAGTAGGTATAGTCGCTAGGGACTATAACCATCGTGATTACGCTCACGTTATGAAGTTCAAACGAACTTCGCATTGACCATAAACTGGTCAATGCAGAAAGTCAAACGCAGTTTGACTTTAACGCTAAAACGAACGAAAAACGCGAAAGAAAACTTACAAAGGGTCCCCGCAAGATTGAACTTCCGAGTATTCTCAGGTATGAAGTGCTAAAACACCCCAACTTAGAGAACAAACTCAGAATTCAAGTGTGGGAAAATGAGTGAAAAGAGTGGGGGTATATATAGGTGAAGCACTACCGTTAGGATTGTTTCTTGGAGAAGAGGGCACGATCTAGGCCGTACATTTGTCAAATCCTGATTTGGTACCTTGATGGGCACACAAACCAGCCCATAGGAACCCCAAAACCATGTGCACAAGTGGGTAAAAGCTGGATCTAGCTGGAAAACACTTTCTGCTATTCTGGGGGTTGCTTACGGACCGTAAGCATGTCCATACGGTCCGTAAGGACCCTGCAGACCAGCTAACTTTCAGTTTTGGCAGATTTGGTCCCTGTGCGCGTATGGACGTGTTTTGGCACTTCTAAAACCCGTCAAACCCATTTTTAAGCTCTAAAAGGATGTTAAAGTATAGGGAACATAAAACATGCTCAAAAATATGCCGGATGTCGGTTCGTTTGGCCGTACGATTGCGTTGTTCGGTTAATTACGACGAAAGTCGTAACGGATGCAAAAACGGTCCAAATTGCGCGACGAATGGATTTTTAACAAGCTAATCACTAAAACATAATATTTTAATGATTACATAAATTTTTGGATGTCCGGATGTATTCAGAACGTAAGTTATGCGCGAAAATGCAAACTTATGCACTTTTTGACGCTTTTAGTCCCTGAATGACCCAAAAGTTTATTTTAGCACACCGAACCCCTCAAAGCCTATTTCTAAGCTATGTAAAGGATATTTAGGGTGTGTTTAACTTATGATCATGTTCCGGAACGTTCGTTACTGTTCAAATCGGCATACTTTCGCAGTTTGTCGATTTTAGTCCCTGTAAGCGAATAAACTTGATTTCGGCACACCAAACCTTCCAAAACTTATTTCTAAGTTATGTAAAGGTTATTTAAGGTATGTTAAGCATAAATTGATGTTCCGGAGTATTTGTCGCGTTAAACTGCTTGCGTTTTCGCACCAGTTTGCGTATAATTCTCCAGAAAGCGTTATAGAGTTTGAAATTGAGTAAAAGTCAAAACGTGAAAAACATCAAACATAAACAAACATAGGGATCAAATAACTTTATTTCATTGATAACTGAACTGTTTATAATGATTACAAGCACAGATGTCACATTGCCGAAAAGGTAATGATATTCATAAGTGTACAGGGTATTAATTGTTATTTGATGATACAATTCGATCTATGTTAATGTAGTTGTATTTTCCTAACATAATTTTTTGGTTTAAAGGTTGGGCCGACGTTGAAGAAAGATAAGTCTTTTAGACAACGCATTTGTGACATTGTTTGGACTGATGCAATTCAGCCGGAGGACTTTGAGGAAAAGTGGAAAGAAATCATGAGTGATTTTCATTTGACTGGAAACAAATGGTTGTCCGATATGTATGCAATTAGGAATGATTGGATCCCTGCTTATTATCGTCACGAGAACATGTCAGGTTTGATGCGAACAACATCTCGTTCAGAGAGCGAGAATCGTTTTTTTGGTCAATTTAGAAGCAGTAGTCATACCCTTGTTGAATTCATCAGTCATTTTGAAACGGCAATTGAGTCACAACGATACAAGCACCGAAAAAATGATCACGACACAAGGAATACAACTCCGGATTGGGTTACGGATTTAAATTTTGAGAGAGAAGCTAATGAAATATATACCAGGAATATATTTAACGATCTTCAGCATGAGTTACTCCTCGGTGTTACAGAATCACACTCTATGAACGTTGAACAAGTCGGTGAATTTATTAAGTTTTCAATTAAGGATTTAGATGTTGAAGGTTCAGTTTTGCGTGAGGTTAGTTAGTTAAATTTCAAATTTACTAGCATCCATAGTTATTTTATGTTCATTTATTCTTATATTTTTTTTCGTCAGGTGCTTTTTCGAGAAGATGATATGGAAATAAAATGTAGCTGTGGTAGGTATGAACAATATGGTGTGCTATGTAGGCACATTTTTTTGGTGCTAAAGATGTCTAAGGTTGAAACTTTTCCCAAAAAATATGTTATGAGAAGATGGACGAGAGATGCTGTCCCAAGGAAGACTGTTACGTCAGTTAAGGAGAACGCCGAAGCTAATCAGACAGTGGACGGTGTTAATAAAGTTGTACATGAAATTATGATTGGGACTGAGTATATTGTTGATAAATTGTCAAAGGACATGGAGAAGCTGGCGTTGTATAGAGATAAAGTTAAAGGCGATATAGCTCAACTAGATGAGATTTGTGGGTCTTCTCAACCTATACAGAAGAAGGACAGAATTGCTACTTTGCTTGGGTTTAAGCAACCTGATAAAGATACTGTTCGAGCTCCGGTTGGTATTAGAACTAAGGGGCGTGGTTTTAAAAAACGGATTAAGTCTACTTTTGAGCAAGTTTCTACTAAACAGCCAAGGAAGCAAAGGACATGTGGTATATGTGGTTCTCACGAGCACGACAAGCGTAAATGTGATAAAAAACCGGAAGCAAGTTGATCAAAATTTTTAGTTTTTATGTTTTTTTCAGTCTAGTGCTTTTCTTTCCAAATTATGACTATTGTTACCAACTGTTAGATCGTATTGTTTTTTTTTTACTAGACGTTAACATTTTTAATTTCAGTAAGTATTTTGGTGTGTTTCAAACGTCTATAAGTAAATATTGTGCTGTTTTCGACATAGCACAACAATATGCGTTTTTTCGGTAGTATTTTGTTTGAACTGGCCTTTAAGATTTATAATATCATTAACAATTTGGTGTAATTCATATGTTTATAACTTATCAAACGTGCTAGTTTTGACATAGCACAACAAGATGTGGTAAACTTTCCTATTAACTTTTGATTTGGTTAACATGAACCCCTGTTGGTAAAAGAATGTCCCTATTCGGCCCGTTTTCAAGAAAAACGAGTCAAAGTATTTCTTTTGGGGCAATGGCATTTCAAGTGTTGACCATTGTCGCGCTACTGATAAAGACGATTTTTGGGAAACGCGCTAGAAAAAAAAAGACAAAAACGGTGGTAATGGTAAACCTGCCCAACCCGTAAGCCAACTGTACCCGGTTGACCTTAATACATCAGCACCGGTGACAACCAAAAAATGCTAACTGTGCAAACCTATACATCAATTGTAAATCAACACCACCATCAATTCAGTCTCGTGTGACATAATCAAAAGTGCTAACTCTACAATATTATGAACTATGTTTAAAACTAAAAAAGTTTAAATTGATAAGACGCATACTATCATCTAAAATACATAAGAACTTCAAAAATATAGTCGTTGTCTCCGACAAACCCAAAAGCCATATGTACTGTTCTAAACTTAGAAATACTTACTAACAAAAAAACCATATGCAATGTACCAAAATAACATAGTCACTGAGTTCGAAACAAGTTGCTAACTAAATAATTAGAATTCGGTCACCCTCCTGTTTATCCTTTTATATGCTTCTTTCATGTGTTCTTTTTTCGAAGCTAGATCCAACGCTTTAAATTGACGGACTTCATCCAACACAAATTCTTTGTTCGTGTTAAGGTCTGACAGTATGATTTTGGCTAAATATTTTAACCGTAAATCATTTAAATCGTATTCTTGATCTCGTGATTCTTTTCGCAACCCACAGTTCCAATTTTTCGCTGTTTCTCCCTTGAAATATTCCATGTGTCTCATCGCGAAGATATCACAATCATTCGAATTATTTCTTGTACTCCATTTAAGTTCCAATCTATTTGGTTCACAACTCAATATGTCTTCTGCAGCTGGGTGTTTAGTTTCTCTCAAATATTGACATAAAGCAGTTGTCTGTTTCAATACGCATTAATATTAGTGTGCTAAAATAGCAATTTTTTTTATAATTTAAAATAGTTACACTTACAAGCATTCGTGGTTAGCCGCCATACGATCTTCTATCATAACTTCCTCCCTTCATATTGTCCAACACTTGTATTGAACTTTTTTTAAGGTTGAAACATATTACGTAATAATGTTTACTATGTAGCATCGCTATGATAAGGAGTTCCGTATCAGCGAGATCATTCTTTCCTGTGGTTTCCAATATATCTCGCAGTGACTTGCTAAATTTTTTGCGCGTGCGGACTCCTTTACATCATCCCCCACACCCACAAAATCTTTGGCAGTCTAATATCAATCACATTAGGGATAGCATCACATTTAGTTCATGATATTGCATAACATAGCACATAATTGTTTTTTGTACGTCAACTATATGCATAATAATATTTACTAATATATCACAGAAATTACATACCAACATTTCACATGAGCCAAATAGGCGTGGCGGGTCTACTTTATTCCTAAATTTCTCTTCTTCGTTTAGGATGTATGCCCATACATTCAACAATGGAATGTGCAGCCAAACTTGTGGATGAAATGTTTCAAATGATACCCGTGGGCACCTCCACTTTCCGTCCTTCGGTTCGAATAAGTAATCCCTACATTTAATAAACGATGAAAACACCTACTTATAATAGTAAAATTTGAGTTTGCGAGTAGACAACCAAAATTTAAAACGTACCATTTGTTAAGGTGAGCGGCAAAGATTGTTTTTGCAACGTTTTTTTCAACTTTGGTCCTTACACCTGAGATTTCCACCTTTTTTCGTGCATAAGGTGATCGCATTGCTTCAGGTATTGTTTTTAAACGAGACGGACGCGGTTCATGTACCACCAACGCCATTTTTGATGCTTTATCATCCTTCTCTGGTGACAAACCTGCCAGAATTAAGTCAAATGATGGCATTTCTTCCGCTGTTGGAACTTGGAGTTTCTTTCCGTTTTTATCTGACTCCGAACTCGCCTTGTCACACGCAACGCCTATCTCTTGCAGTAATGAACACGTAACATCGTCTTCATCATCAAACTTACATTCTTCAACTCTTGGATCTTATTTAAATGAACCGATAACAACCAAAATCATAACAATCATTATATATTAGATGTAAATATATTTTAACAATACATATAAAACTGATTTGCAGTATCAATATCATTCCGAACCAATACATATTAATAAGACTTACCGATCACAACTTTCGGATCCTCTCTCGTGTACTTTTGATTTTGATACTTAAACACTTTCTCCGGCTCCACAACTTCTCTAATGAAGCTTGAGTCCCAAGATGCAATTGCCTCCCTTATACCCGCAGATTGTGGGTAAGCTTTTTCTGCTTCAATTATTAGTTTTTGCACCTTCTCGACGAACTTATCCAGTTGATCGACTTTATTTTCAATCATTTCTTTCCATTCCTAGATAAGATTATTCATTTATTAACCAATATTAGTTACTAATAATCATATGAATAATTATAAGCATATAGTATAACATTTAACGGTACCTCTTCGGTCCTGGTCCTTTTTACTGTCTCATTTGGTTCAGTATGCGAAACCGACTGTCGATACTCCTTTGAATTTCGATATTTATCTCGAAGAAACTTACCTTCTGGAGTAAAATAGGGTGCAATTCCTTCAAGGAAATTATCAATTTCTTGTGTTGGCATGACATCTATTTCTGCTGCAGAAACGTGATCCATTAGGCTATGTACATAATCTCCATCAACCTCATCAACATCATCCTCATTTTCAAAATTTTCCCAACCTGCGTCAGACAATGAATTACATATCATTTTATAAAAATCACGTCTTAACATTTTTAACATATGTACATGATTACCAATTGTTTCCACCGGTGTTCTTGGTGTCGCATTTATCGCCTCAACATCGTCAGACTTTTCCCTTTTTGTACGTGGCGATACTTTTCATGTACATTATGAAATCCCTTAATTAATACATTAAATATTCATATATACACATAATGATAAATGGAATATGTCAAACCTCTAGTAGCCATGATATCATTTTCTCGCAGCCTCTTCTTCCTCGTAATAGATTCAACTTTAACATCCATCTTGGATTCATCTTTTTTACCTACTGGTCAAATTCCATCATTAAAAGTCAAATTGCTGTAATTCGTGCTACCAATGTGCTATCAAGGTGTTATATCTGTGCTATATAAATCATTTACATGTCCTACTGGTCAAATTCCAACATTAAAAGTCAAACAGCTGTAATTCGTGCTACCAATGTGCTATGTATACATTTACATGTCCTACTGGTCAAATTCCAACATTAAAAGTCAAACAGCTGTAATTCGTGCTACCAATGTGCTATGTATACATTTACATGTCCTACTGGTCAACTTCCAACATTAAAAGTCAAACAGCTGTAATTCGTGCTACCAATGTGCTATGTATACATTTACATGTCCTACTGGTCAAATTCCAACATTAAAAGTCAAACAGCTGTAATTCGTGCTACCAATGTGCTATGTATACATTTACATGTCCTACTGGTCAACTTCCAACATTAAAAGTCAAACAGCTGTAATTCGTGCTACCAATGTGCTATGTATACATGTGTGATATCAACGTGTTACATCTGTGCTATATAAATCATTTACATGTCCTACTGGTCAAATTCCAACATTAATAGTCAAATTGTTGTAATTCGTGCTACCAATGTGCCGTCAATGTGTTATATCTGTCCTATATAGATTTTTGTATAAAATTAAATGTGCTATCAATGTGCAATATGATTTCAATGTACTTTGAAATTATTAAAAATGTTTAAATATTGTGTAAGCATACCCGCGGTTAACAAACGCATGAATCTGTCTCCATCGGTGATTAAATCAATCTCTAACTTGTCAAGTAGGTTCGAGTTGTAGTGTTTAGTTGCTGGCAAGCCCACCGTCACTTTTTTCCCTTTTTCATGAGCGTATATTAGCTGCAAATAGAATTAACATAATTAAGAAGTGAATCAATTGTATCTACTAAACAATGTTGGATAAGGTAAATACCGCAAGGAGTACTAGTGGACCGTTGTACCACTCTGTCCCGCTCCATTTTCGCTTAGTTTTATTCAAACAATCCAGGAGATACGCGCACCAATTCATCTGATTTATACTCACATTGCTCGTCAATGATGGTAACCGTGCCATATTACACGTAGAAGATTTTTTCATCTCCCCCATTATAGTAATAAATACCACCAAAAAACTTGTTAAAAACATCATTCCACAATCATGTGATTCTATTATGAAATTAACAATCTTCCCAACGGTGGGCAATGTAGAAAAAAAGTTAACATACTCCCTCCATTGACGAATAATAGCATATGAATTACTTGGTCTTTCAACATTGGTTACCTCTACATCACCCATTGGTATGCCTAGTACATCCCTGATCAATTCCGGGGTGATCTTAATTTTGTGTGTACCGACATTTAACGTGTTACTATGATAGTTATAATTATTAACTAGCCACAACCCTAGCATCGTAGGGACCGTTGTTATATCCATATACAATACCCCCCCAAACCCTATTTTCTCTACTGCTAACCGTTGTTTTGCCGAAAGACCTTTCAGTAGTTTATCCATATGAATTGGGTTGTTTCGGAATCTAATTCTATTGGTCGATAGGGCTATGTATGGTGCCTCGACATTATCGCATGTTGAATGCTCGACTTTGTTTCGCGGACGTGGGTCAACGAAGTCGTCGTCAGAGTCATGATGTGGCTGAGTGGCACTCGTTTTTTCTTTATTTTTATTATGACCTTGTAAAATATAACTTATTGTTAGAAGAGGAATCAATAAATAACACTATAAAGTTGACCAAATAAATCCGTATGTGTTCAAAAACAAAAATGCTTACCAATCTTTGATTTATGATCTACTCCTCTTTCTTTGTATCCCTCTGAACCGTTCCCTACATTTTTTAATATACGAATATCACATATATTACTACTTTCAAAAGGAATGTTAATTGTATAATAATACAAGCCGTTGTCACCTTTTGTAAACCTCAACATTGTTTTTGCTTTCAAACTTTTTTTAAATGGCACTTTAATTGTATCAATCTTGTATCCCTTTCCTTTATTGGAGCGTGGTGTTTTAAGACCTGCATGAATATAAGTCAAAACATAGAAAACAGTTCTATTTTTTAAGATTTTAAAATATAGTGTCGATTTCAATGTGTATACCTTTAGGGGACTTTGATAAAACATTGAGCACCTCAACTTTGTCATCCTTTTTATGTTTGGTTCTCGGTGAGACTGGAAATGCAATTTAATCAACAAAAAAGGTAAATACCACAATCAAAATAACCATATAAATACAATGATAGCACACCTCTTCTAGTCGTAATAACATTCCTTTCTTGACTTCTGTTTCTCTTTTTTGTTGAGTCCAATGCAAAAGCATCAATAATATCATCCATTTTCTATGTTCAGCACCTGTTATCCGCGACACAATAAATTGAATTCAGCACTACACTATTAAAACATGATTCATACACTATTTTATTCAAAATAACCCAAATACAATAAACTAAAGGTAGCACACATTATTGAAGTCAGTACTACATTATTTTTTTTTTCGGAATACCCATAGTACAGGATATATATAGCACATGTAAATCAAACAAACAGGTCTATCAATCATGATTCATATACTTTTTTTTTTCAAGATAACCCCAATTCAACTGAGCTTAACCCATAATATTCTGACTTCAATAAACCTAAGCATAGCACAACAATCCCTAATCAAACTACAAGAAGTATATTCCCTAATCAAACCACTACCATAACCTAACAATCAACAATCAGCACCTTTCAACAATCAACAAACTTCAACAGTCAGCACTATTCAACAGTCACCACCCTTCAACAGTCAGCAACCTTTCAACAATCAACACCCTTCAACAGTCAGCACCCTTCAACAGTCACCACCCTTCAACAGTCAGCAACCCCGCCGATCACATCTCCGGCAGCACCCGTCAAAACCCACCAAAAATATCTCCGCCAAGACCATATTCAGCACCCTTTCAACACCCGCCGGCCGTGAACATCTCCCTCAACAACAGCCAGCACCCTTCAACATCGCCCCCCCAAAAAAAACCCTAAAAATTAGTAAAAAAGAGAAGACGAACAGTAGGAGATAAATGCTTACCAGATTCAAGCTTTTCTCGATCTTATTGTCTTCACAAATCGCACCTCTTCTAGTAGATCAGCATACACTTCGACTCGCACCTCGTTCTCGGTCGATCAGAGCACAATGTTGAGAGTTTGTTGATTGAAGAAAGTGTGTTTGATAAAGCCTGTTTTCTTTTTATATTTATTAGCACAGATATCGATGGAAGAATTAAGAAGATGGAGTTGTACTTCTAGTTGGATACGGTCACGTAAAAAGGGGGAACAATCGTTTACTTCGGAGATTTGGTGGGGTCCACAAATAGCACATTTACTTTATTACCCCTGGTTGCATATTAATCTCTATTAATCAAAGGTTTTTAATTGTAATCAACACAAACCGTTGATCTAGAATATAGATGGTTCAGATCTGTTCTTATGGTTCTCACAGTATGTGCTGTTTGTACAGGATCTCAACCCCAACAGGTACAACTTGCTTTATTCAATGTTTTTGACCCATTTAAAGTTCAAAGTTGAATTGATCTTCAAAATTAAAGTGAAGTAGACTCTTATACCTTTCTTCCAAAAGAAAAAAACCACCTCAAATGAGATACAAGGCTGATTTTATACAATTGTGGCAAAACTTGCCGAAGTTAATAAAAATTCCAATTGTGAGCAATAATTTTCTTTCGCAATTCAACCAAAACCCTTATATACATCTTTTTTTCTTGGTACAAACCCCAAATTATTCACTTTGTACATGTTATAAACATTAGGTGTAGGGATAATAAGATAAGACATATCACAAACACTATCAAATTCTAGAAATTATGTTTTATAGTTTCAAATTCATAAAGAACTAAAAAAACCCCAACTTTGTGATTTTGCATCACAACCAGAATTAGGTATGTAAATGAATCACACAAAAACGAACACATGCATATTCATGTTCGTTCATTGAATTATAATCGAACACGAGCATATAATCTAATACATTTTGTTTTCATGTTCGTTCATTAAGAAAATGAACATGTTCGTGTTCGTTTATTTTCGTTTGTTTAATAGCTAAACGAACAATTCACGAACATCCACGGACAAACTTATACGAATATAATTTAAAAAACATAACAAACACAAATGAACATAACTGACCGTACATAAACGAATATAAAGTAGATTTTTTGTATAATTTATGATTATTACGATAAGTTTAAATTGAAAAATCAATTTTTTGTTACTAGGATGCCTAGTTACTAATTAGTCATTTTTATATAACTAGTTAGAAATCATATTTAATGATTATATTTATATAAATATAACTATTTATGTATTTTTTTTAAGATTCGAACGAATATAAACGAACATAGATAAACAAACATAAATGGTTGAACAAAACGTTTATTAATGTTCTTTCGTGAACATAGGGAAACCCCCATATTCCCCTCTTAACGAGCTAACGGTATTCTGTTTTGTAGGATTAGTAGATCATTAAGGAGCTCAGAAAGTCATAAGAAGATTAACCCTTATGGTCGAAACATAAACCAAACTAATCAACTCTAGAATTAGTTACGTGTTTCTTCATTGGCGCCCACCGGTTTTCTACAAATCACTTTCATCTTCTTTTTCTGAGTTTTCTGAGTTGTTTTTCCTTCGATCATGGCTGGTCAAGGAATCATTCCTGAGTTTGGTTTTGGAGCAAACTCTAATGCAGTGTTGGGGGAGGACAATCAAAACGTCCAAGCCCAGCATATAGAAGAAATCGGTGAAATCGAAGTAACCAACACTAGGGGACCCCGCGCGAGCATCACCCAGACGGTAACCCATGGAAACAATGGTGCTGGACCTTCAAATCCGGCTCCACCTCAGAACATTTCGGTGCTATTAGGGCTACCTGAAGGCGAAACTCCAGCCTCTTGGTACGCCAAGCAAATTGCCACCATTAATGCTGTGTATCAATCTTTGAGCGCACAGCAAGCAGTTTTACAAGCAAAACCTTCCTTGGTTACACCTCAGGGCCAGAGTCAGGGGGCGCGCCAGATACCCCCACGACAAAACCTCCAAGGAAGAAGTAACAGACCTCCCCCCACAAGAAGGCCAAGCGTGCATGAGACGCGCGACAGCGGGGAGAGACAGAAAGCTATTATGACTATCCGTCAAATGTCCAAAGAGGCCCAGTTCAGACCCGGCTTGGGCCGCGCAACTTGAACAATGAATGGGATGACACAGACCCAAACGACCCAACTTGGTAAGATGACGAAGGGTCTTCAGTATTCAACCGCTTACAGAGGAACCATGAATATTACAAACCAAGGCAGCACGTCGGATACAGCGAAGAGGCAGAGCGAGACTTCCGCCTCGCCTATCGACCAGCTGAAGCTGCAGAACATTCAAAGTTCATCCCAAAGATTGCTCTAGCGCCGCTATCAAGAGAAAAATTGCCTCCAACAGTTGGAAAGTTCAATGGGCTGACTGATCCTGATGATCACGTTAGAGTATTTATAAGCGTTGGTTGCATGGGAGGATGGAATATGCCTATGTGGTGCCATCTGTTTATCCAAACTTTCACAGGGGCTGCTCGTGCCTGGTTTGACAGCCTCCCACCAGGAAAGATCAAGTCGTGGGTTGATTTCAGAACACAATTTGTAAACCACTTCAGTCAGCAAAGACGTTACCAGCGCGACACAGCTGAAGTAACAGACATTTGGCGAAGGGAGAACGAAGGTTTAGAAGATTTCATCACTCGCTTTAATAAGGAGTGTTTGGAAATCGGTGGTGTAAGCGAACAACTCATGCGCGCTCACTTCAAGAAAGCCATTCGCTGTGATAGCCTCATCAGGACTGTCACGGGAAAAGATGGAATGCCAAAGGAATGGGATAAGCTCATGGAAGCTGCAAAGATAGTCGCGCAAACTGAAGAGTCATTGGCCGGTCACAAGAACTCTTACACTGAAGATAGATTTTCTAAAGGAACCTCGCGCGATAACGCGATAAAAACAGGCGCAATAAAGGCAAAAACCCTGGATGGAAAGCCAACCATTCCAGCGGTTATGACGAACGACCTCGATACAGAAAAGACGCACGAGACACTATTGATCGCATTGGTTATCGGAAGGCAGTCAGGAACGAGAATCGAGAAAAACACTGGACTCCGCTCATAAAGACACCAAAAGAGGTGCTCGTCACAGAGAACCATGATTTTAAGGCTCCCAGGCGTATGACGAACAAGAAGGGGCAGGACCCCAACCTGTACTGTGACTTCCACAAGGATACAGGTCATCGGACAGATGACTGTATCAACTTAAGGCAAGAAATCGAAAAAGCATTGAAAAGTGGAAAGCTAAGCCATCTGGTAAAGAACGTGCGCAAAGAGACACGTCAGATTCAGCGCAACGATGATGGAAGAGAGAAGAAGTTTAGACGCTTGGAAACACACATGGTCAACGGACCAAGATATAGCGCAAGAGATAAAGGCAAGCGACCTTTCGAACCGGCATGGCAAGAGCAACAGGTCATCTTCCCAGTAGTACGCGGGGGTCCACGCGCTACGCGCCCCATCGTCATTACCGGTATTATTGGGCATTACGAAACAGAATACGTATTCATTGATCCGGGAAGTACAGCGGATATCATCCATGAGCAATGCTTTAATCAGTTTGACGATGAAGATAAAGCGAGACTTGAGCCAGTCGACTACCCTCTGTCAGGATTCTGCAACGAAATGGTCTTCCCACTAGGCCAAATCAGCTTCCCCATCACGCTGCCTGACGGGAAGCATTCAAGAACAACAATTGTCAACTTCATGGTGATGCCTGTCAAATCAAGGCATGATGTTTTAATTGGGAGAGAAACCCAAGGAGAGCTGAACATGGTAACCTCCACACCCCACTCAGCCATCGGGTTTCCAACTGAGACGGGTGTGGCGATCATATATGCAAAGAAGGAGGTGATGTCGACAGAGGATGCGCGCCCAACCAAAGCGGTGAAAAGTTTCAACAACTGAACCGGAAAAGTGGGTCTTAAAGCGAAATACCCAAAGCAAACGGTGACGATAGGCCACGCGATCTCACCAAACATTAGAACGCACCTCAAACAACTTTTGTTTAGGAATATGGACATTTTCGCCTGGACTCCGGCAGACATGACCGGTGTCCCGCGCGACGTTACCGAGCATTGTGTGAACACTTATCCCTCCGTTGAACCAAAAGTACAAAGAAGGCGCAGCTTAGGGGCAGATAAGACCAAGGCAATGAACGAGCAAGTCTGTGAGCTGTTAAAAGCAGGAATCTTAAGAGAGGTGCACTATCAGAGTTGGGTGGCAAATCCCGTGATGGTGGAGAAGTCGAACGGAGGATGGAGAATGTGCGTCGATTATACCGATCTCAACAAGGCATGCCCTAAAGACTGTTACTCTTTGCCTGAGATCGACAAAAAGATAGACTCTCTCGCACCATACAGATGGAAATGTTTTCTGGACCGCTACAAAGGTTATCATCAAGTCCAGATGAAGCTGGATGATGAAGACAAGACAACCTTTCGAACCGACCTCGGAATCTTCTGTTACACAAAGATGTCGTTCGGTCTCAAAAACGCTGGCGCAACATACCAGCGCCTGATGGACAAAATCTTTGCAGAAGATATCAGGAAACACATCGAGGTTTACATTGATGATCTCGTAATCAAAAGTCCTGAGGAAGACCGGATGTTAAAGGATATAGAGAAGACGTTTCACTCCTTGCGAAGCGTGAATATGAAATTAAATCCAGCCAAATGCTCCTTTGGTATGGAAGAAGGAAAATTCTTAGGCTTCGTGGTCACAAATGGCGGCTTTAAAGTTAATCCAGAGAAAGTGCAAGCCATAGAGCGGATGCCGTCACCCCGAACAATCAAAGAAATGCAACGATTGGTCGGCTGCCTAGCCGCGCTTAATCGATTTCTATCAAACCATGCTACAAAATCATATCCTTTTATCAACACCCTGCGCAATTGTGTGAAGAAGCAAGAATTCAAATGGACGCCAGAAGCAGAAATCGCATTCCAGCAGATGAAAGAATGTTTGATAAAGCTCCCTACTCTGACCGCGCCGTTTGAAAAAGAACCACTCATCCTGTATTTGTCTTCGTCGGACAAGGTAGTGGGGTCGGTATAATTGGTGGAGAGGAATGGAGTTCAGACTCCAATTTATTATGTCAGTAGGGTGCTTACTGATCCAGAAACGAGATATTCCACAATGGAAAAATTGGTACTGGTGCTGCCACACGCCTCCAGAAGGCTTCGCAGATATTTTACAGGGCATGTGGTCACGGTACTCACCAACTTTCACATCGGCACCATATTACAAAAGCCAGAACGTCAGGTCGCCTAGCGAAGTGGGAAATCGAACTGGGGTGCCACAACATTCTCTACAGGCCGCGCCCAGCGATCAAGGGTCAAGTCCTAGCGGACTTCATCACCGAAGTCCCAGAGGACAAAATCAAAGATTGTGAGATTGTCGAGACTCCCAGAGAAGACAAGTCCGATGGGTTATGGTTACTATAGACTGATGGGGCCTCAAACGAGGATGGTGCAGGGGCGGATTGCACCTGGTTAGCCCTGAGAAACATGAATTTACATACGCCATCAAGTTGGATTTTAAGAATACCAACAATGAGGTGGAATATGAAGCATTTTTGGCAGGTCTGTGCCTCGCCATCAAAATGGGAGCTCAAAATGTACAAGCGCATGTCGACTCACTTTTGATCGCCAGTCAAATCAACGGAGTGTATGATGCAAAGGGCAAAGTTATGGCCTTGTATTTAGACCAAGCAAAAGAGTTGCTGCAAAAATTCAAGTCATACAAGGTAGTGCACATCAATCGCTCAGAGAACAAACCAGCGGAAGCCTTGAGCAAGCTCACCTCAACTTCTTTCCAACATCTCGCCAAAGATGTACGAATCGAAGTACTAAAAAACCCGTCAGTTCTGTTGCGTCAAGTAAATGTGATCGAGATAGGGCAGCCATCCTGGATAACCCCTATCATTCAGTACTTGCAAGAGGGAATACTTTATGACAACAAAGCAGAGGCAAGGAAGGTACAGAACAAGGCCCTGCATTATGAGATGAATGGCGGTATCTTGTACCGAAGATCCTTCTTGGGGCCACTTCTGCGCTGTGTGGACCCCGAAGATGCTAAATACTTGATCAGGGAGATTAACGAAGGAATCTGTGGCATCCATGCAGGCCCACACATGGTTGTCGCGAAAATAATGAACACTGGTTACTATTGGCCAGGGATGCACGTTGACGCTCTAAAGGAATTGTGCAAATGCGACTCCTGTCAAAGGCACGCCCCGAAAACCCTGCGCACAAAAAATGATCTCATTCCTGTGTCCATTGCATGGCCTTTCCAGCAGTGGGGAATTGATATGGTGGGACCTTTCCCTGAAGCTCCGGGAGCTGTGAAGTTCATAATTGTGGCTGTCGATTATTTCACCAAGTGGGTGGAGGCCAAAGCACTCGCTTCAACAACTGCAATAATGGTGCGCAAGTTCATCTGGGAACACATCATTTGCAGGTTTGGTCTCCCACTCAAAATTTTAACTGATAACGGCACCAACTTTTCTTCTGAAGACCTTCAGAAGTGGATGAAAGAGATGAATATCGAACACACTTTCTCATCTGTTGCGCACCCTCAGGGCAATGGACAAGTAGAAAGTGTTAACAAGAGTATCGTTGAAGGAATAAAAGCCCGACTGGGCACAAAGAGAAGAGGCTGGGTAGACGAGCTCCCAAGCATCCTGTGGGCTCATCGAACCATGCCTAAAACAAGCACTGGCAAAACCCCTTTTAGCGTAGTCTATGGCTCAGAGGCGTTATCCCAGCCGAAATTCGCCTGCCCTCACCGCGCTTGACAACAGTCAATACAATTGATAACGACGCAGAGCGTCGTCTTGACTTGGATTTACTTGAAGAAAGGCGCAAAATTGCGCGAATTAAAGAAGCCAAGTACAAGACACAGCTAGAAAGGTATTACAATGCAAGAGTGCGCATTTGTACCTTCACTCCAGGAGAGTATGTCTTCAGAGACAATGAAGCTTCAAACGCTAAACGCCCAGGAAAGCTAGCACCCAAATGGGAAGGCCCATACTTAATACACGAGGTGCTAGGGAAAGGGGTATACAAGTTGCGCACTCTGGATGGATACATCATCCCGCGCACGTGGAACGCGTAACAACTGCGCAAGTGCTATATGTAACTACTCTCGGCCTTGCACCTCTACTCACTCATGTTGGCCACGTGCCTTTTTAATGTCTTATGTTGGCTAAACGCCCTTTATGTTATTTGCATGCGATGTATGTTGGCCTAAATGAAAGCATACACCTTACGTTTTCTTCTATCATGATGACTTCTACGTTACAAATGCATGTTAAACTTCTGATTAGCACGAAAACACTTCAGTAAATTACGAGCTCTTGAGTCATGCCTCCAAGGTCCTCCGCGAACATAGCGCGAGATCGGGGAGTTACACTCACAAAAGAGCCACACTTACATTTATTCACGCTAACTTAACCAAAGTTTCTAACAACAGTGCAATAATTGTAACTGGACAAAAAAGAACAAATTTAAAACATCATATTTAACAAGCGCAACCGCGCAATGGTTACATAGAAAAAAAACCGCCAATGATCCAATTCAAAATAAGCGCGACCGTGCAATGGATTACATTTAACGTCCAAAAACAAAATTACAAGGCACAAAAGCTTGTCAACGACATCTATTCATCACCATCGTCATCGTCGTCATGCTTATCACCATCACCATCGCCATCACCATCATCATCGTTGCCCGTTGGTTCCTCCTCATCAGATAATTCAACAGTTTCCGGTGGGTCGAGAATGGCTTTTAGCCGTTGGCACCAATCATCATGCTTCAATGCCTCCGCAACCAAATCCATCACAGGTAGTGATAAATGATCATAAGCTCCTTCAGCACGGGCCAACTCAGCATCAGCCTGATCGGTCACGGAGCAATGGCTAACATCGAACTCTTGTCCCATTGCCTCCTCAACATGCTGCGCACACTCCAGATAACCTCCACAGTGACCAACCGCGCAGGAGGCATCTATAAGAGCAGCAACAACTCCATCCAATTCTCCAGCATTCAGGATAGAATTAGCCATCTGCAGCAAAAGCAATAGATGAGAATTTGATTTTTACATAGAAAGCCAAAGTGAAGAAAACCATACCAGAACTATTCCTCTGCCACGCACCCACTCAGCCTCGGCAACCAACGTGTCAACGATGCCTTGAGCCTCTGAGTAATTGTTCTGCGCTATGTTAAGGGCGGATGTACTCACGTCCTGCGCCTCCTCAGCCTTTTGCTTGGCTTCCTCAACACAAGCGGCTTTTCCCTTCTCAGCTTCAAGGTCGATCTCCAAGGACTCACTTTTGTCAACTTGCTCTTGCAGGAGACGCTTTAACTCTGCAATCTCGACATCCTTGGCCGCCAGGTCTTTATCCTTACTACATACCTGCGCTTTCAACATAGCCTGCAGAAGAGGAAGACAGATTTAGATAATTTCACAAGTAAAAAACTATAAAGGGAAGAAGGGTTAGCAATTATCAGACCTCAACATGTTCCCTATCAGCTTGAACATCTTCAACCTTCCCTTTCAATTCAGCAACTTGACCCTCAAGCTCGGTAATTTTGGCTCGGGCTGCATACATACGCTAATTATCTTTTTCGCAAATTTTCTTCCATTCAGCCTTCTCCTTCGCCAGAAGATCTTCAGCAGCACGAAGTTTGCCCCTAAGGCCTTCACGGCCCCACTCTTCTAATTTCCTATCAGATTCAAATTTGGCTTTTTCTTCGACAAAGGCAGCCTTAGCCTTCTCATAATCTTTAACCTGCCTCACCAGGCGCTCACGATACTTTTCCCAATCCGCCCGCTCCTTGACCATCGTGCGCCATTCTCGCACGATCTGGTGATTGGCAGCGCGAGTATTGGCCTCTCCAACAACATAGGCCTGATATAGCCCATCGTGGGTTCGTGCCCTTTGGCGGTTAACTTCACCAGGAGGGAAGGAATTTAAGAACCAGCCACGACATGCTCCAAACTCCATAAAAGTATCCTTCTGCTTTAGACCCCAGGGAGCTTGGTGGGGAGCGTTACCGCACGTCTCTTCAGTATAAGTCTTGTAGTAAAGATCACCCACAATATCTTTAGGGCCAATGGGAGATTGTGGTACAAACCCCCCAGCGCCACCAGAACTTGCGCCACCTGCAGCAGCAGTCTTTTCCTTGTGAATAGCAGAACCTGATCCCCCAGTAGTAGAAGTTACTTGAGCAGTCTGAACGGGGGCATCAACCTGCGCAGGTTTAGTCGGCTTCTCAACCTCAGAACCTTTTCTTTGCTCATGAACGGGCTGGTCAAGCCCCGTGATATGGACGACCTCCGGACACTACGTTTTTTCACGAGCAATTGTAGCAGCGGCCCCGGTCTCCTTCGCATCAGTAGTAGGCTTCTCAGCAGCCTTCTCCTTCTCCTTCTCCTTCTCAGCAGCTTTCTTTTTCTCCCCCTCCTTCTCTTTCTCCTTCTCAACAGCCTTGTCAACATGTTTCCCAGCAGCTCTCCATCTCAGACTCTACCCCAGCAGTCTTGAGAGGTTTGATGGTAACCTTGGTCCTCTTCTGCGCTGGTTTCGGAGGATCCTTAAGAACACCCTTCTTCTCAGGGGTCTTCTTCTTGGCTTCTGCAGAAATCAAGTGTTAAACAAGGTAGGGAGGACAAAGAAAAAGTTAAAAGCCAAAAAGCTAACCAGGAGAGAATTTGTAAAGAGAGCGCAGATTGCTCTGTTTTCCGATCAGAGGGATTCCACCAGTCTTCTGCGCAACAGACGGACCGACTGTGGTCTCTCCCTTACTTCTTTTCCTGCTGACCAACTTCGCAGCAGGTTTCTCTTCTTCTTCTTCCTCCTCTTCTTCATCGAGCGTGATGGAAGACGGTGTGGCTCCAGCATCTGGGTTCCGAGACCCCGCGCTCCCTGAGCTTTTTGAGCCAGCAGCTCCAGTTTTCTTCTCGCCTATACGCGATAAACCTTCAAATGAGTCACTGATAATAACGTAATCTTCCAAGTTACTTTGACGAAGGCGCAGAGTACCTTTGTCAGCAACACCAGCGGTTGCGCGGCTACTTCCACCCTTCTTACTGGTCACCTCAACGTCTAAGGTGATAACCTTCTTCCGTTTGGCAAGTTTCTTCTTCTTATCTTTCGGGTCAATTCCCAACTCGCGCAACACACCTGCAAAGATGTTAGACCAGGAACTTAGCTCTCCATTGGAAGACCCCACAGACTCCTCACTGGAAAGATAGACAATCTCTTTCCCAGCAGAAGTCAAAGCGCGCAAGGGACGAGGGTTAGGTATATGCGCACCTTCGGTTGCGATAGGTGGATCGGCGAAAGCACCAGCAACTGGATACATGAAGTGACTCTTAATCTCGTCATACCAATACTGCTCCCCTGCTTCCAGCGGGCGCACACCCATGGACCCTCCAAATGTGGGGAAAGCAGCTTGATAAAGGCGCACCTCTACATTCAAAATTAAGCAAGTTGAGTGCTATGAAGTTAAAGCAAAAACAGTAAAGGAAACAGCTAACCTCTATCTTGGAATTTCAAAACCGGAACTTCCTTGCTCTCTGGCGGCCATTGATCACTCATTCGTGCCGCAACCAGGACATTTTCACCAAATACCCGATTAGGTGTGGCGGTCAGCTTCACGTACCAATCATTCTTCTTAGGTATCGCCAATTCTTCCTTCTCAATCACGTCTGGCGCACAGAAGGTCATAGCAATTGGGATGACCTCCTCCCGGATGAAGAAAAACTTTTGTTTCCAGTCATGGAAACTCTTGGGGGGTTTAGGAGTATCTTCTTTGCAGACCCTCGTTTGCCAAAAGAATAGAAACCCATGTTCCGGATCAGCTGGTAGAACGCCCTAAACCTTTCAACCGTCGGCTCGACATCATGAGATCGATATAGAAATTCGAAGTGTCGAACTCTCACCATTCCTGGTGGATTCATCTGAGAAATGTGAAACCCATAATACTGAAGTATATGGGCCATAAACTCCGTCGCCGGCAAACGAAAGTTACCCTGCAAGAAAAAGTCTTCAAAAAGTGTAATATATCCCGGCGGTGCATCAGCAGCGGTCTGATTTTGACCGGGATATCTGGCATCCCACTCCGGTGGGAACCGGAAGCCCCTTGTGATCTGTTCAGACAGCCCTAGATCCCACTTCAGGACACGAAGTGGACCCTCTTCACCGGGATTTTCTTCTTGATGATGTTCTTCAGCCATGGATGTTCAAGAAAGTTCGAATATCTTTTCAAGAAACTTGAAGATCTGCTACTATGTTCTTCAAGGGTTTGAAGATTCAAAGAAAATTCGAGAGCAAATAGAAGGAAAAAAATGGCAACAGAAGAGGAAAAGTGATCTGCTCCCATCCCTCATCAGATATATACACCCAATCGCATTTAATACGATGGGTAAACATGCCAAGATCACCGCGCACGTGACCAATCAAAAGGCGCCACGTAAGGCGGGATTATCGGAGTGACGGTTACCACGCGCGCGTGGGCCTCACTTGCCTGACGGAAAGCCAAACCGTCAGGGACAACTTGATGACAGCGGTGTCAGTAGTTAACTCAAACGTCGCCATCAACGACATTTGCACCAACCCGTCAGAATTCAAAATTCGAGGGTTTTCCCGCCCAAAATTACTACAAACTCCATGCAGAAGTTACTCAGGCAGCGCAACTCTGATGATTACTCAGGCCCGCGCACCTACACCCAAAAGCAGCGAATCATCAGCAGCATAATCTGGTAGCCGCGCCGTAGTAACTGACAAGCAACTACACGCGCGCGTCTACCAAGACCAATCAAGCATTTTCTCATAACAAGCACTTTTCTTTAAGTCCAGAGCTCCAACCACTTGCTTCGCGCGTGGTGCAGCACTAGACTGGGGGGACTTGATGGGGGTATGGTCCCAAAAAGCCGCGCAGACCTTCATTCAGGTCGCGCGCAGGACCATACTCCTTATTCATCAAATTGTTTACTACCAACCTCGCGCGGGTTATGTCATCATGCATGAATCTCGCGCGAGGTCTAAACAAGGAGAAAACACCAGATTCAACACTTAGCATTCTGACTATGAGTCTCCAACCACCCATACCATGCGCAGTCTAGTTCCGTGTTCAGCAAGGGCCGCGCAGGGATATGGCACATGTGTCACACCCCAACCGATGGCAGAATCATCGGGGCGCGGCATTAGGCGAATCAGATTGCTCAAGAGAATCCATAACAACTATATTGCGATAATATTTATTACATTCGTTATCCCATACTAACAAATAATACAATCACATAAGCTATCACGGATTTCTTGTCCTCTCGAACAATACAAATCCGACAACCTAGATTTTAGGCGTGTTCCTAGACTTCCTAGCTTGATTTGATGTAGACAGCGGTTTAAACCTGCAACATACGTTAAAACAACGTCAATACAAAAGTATTGGCTAGAATACAAGTTTTGATAGTGTAGCGTAAAAATAGTTAAAAGTGCTGCGAATTACCAAATACATAAACGCGATACTTCAACACATATGCAAAAAGACAGATACTACCAGCTAAGTCACTCGAGCTGCGATTGCGATTGCTATTCATCCTAACTAGACCCCGTCGGGTGCTATAGTACTATATTAGTTAAGGCGGGACCTCGCGAGTATAAGTCCTAACACATACGTAACTAGCATCACGTGTAAATATGCGTAACAGTTATTCGCAAGTGATAAATAGATTGATTGAATAATTCGTTTGCTAAGTTCGGTTTATTAGGAACGTATGATACACCCAAAAATGCGATTAAAAGGGGTTCGAGTATACTCACAGTGCGTATTCAGCGAGAACACAACTTGATTGGATCGATTGAGAGTGCGTCTGAGTTAGCCTAAACATGGAATGGTAGGGTAAGCGATGCACGATGTGTTAAACGTGAAGAGTCGAGTAATCTGCCTAGTGGCAATCCGATAGGATGCCAATCCAGTCGGATGACCTGATCTGGTCGGATGACCTTATCGGGTCGGATGACCTTATCCGGTCGGATGAGGTTATCCGGTCGGATGGTCTGTTCGGTCGGACGACACTGAAATTGGTGGATAGTTCGTTCCAACATCCTGGTCAACTGTACTTGATGGTTTTTGGAAAGAATACGAGTGGTTTGACTGAGACGGTGTGACGTCGTGTTAAACAACTGAAATCCTATCAAATCTGACCCATTCTAACAGCCGGGAACCACCCCGTTATGTCAGATCTGGCCGTTCTTGATGTTTTTCCATGTTTAACCCGAAATCACACAACACTTTGATTAGATACATAGATTTTAGATGAGATTGTTATAAAAACATGTGAAAATCACTCAGATCTGAGTTGTTCATGCTGAGATGAGGTCACACTTTGAAGTTCATGTGAACTCTTGATGACTTCATCTTAGAACATCTCAAATCGGTAGATTTTACGGTTAAAAGTTGATCTTTAAAAGATAGAAAGGTGAAGAATTGAGTGTATATCATAGAAGTACAAGATTTAGGTTGAGATCTTACCGATATCGCGAGAAATCGAGAGAAAAGGGGCCAAGAGCGTTCTGGACGAGTGGAGGCTGTCACATCACTGTTCAAGTGAAGTGGTAAGCCTATTTACAGGCAAGAGAGGAGGAGGACGAGGTGCAGCGATCCGGGTCGGATGGGCAGTCCGTTCGGATAGCCAATCCGTTCGGATGGCAATCCGTTCGGATGGGCAACCTGGTTGGAACTTTGGTACGAAGAACTTCATTGGTTCAATTTATGTGGCTAGCGTTGCGATAGTTTTGGTTACACATTTTCTTGTATTTATTTATCATATTATATATATATATAATTAATCACAAGGGGTCGTATGTACATATCCGTATATCAAAGTTGCGATACAATAACTGGGTTTCGTTTTGATTACGTGTTACTTGCAACGCTTCACGGCCATCGAGGAGGGTAGGATAGGTCCTCACCCGACGTCATCGTGAACGTTAATGTGTGTGTGATGCGATGTGAGTTTTTGAGTAATGAGTTGCACTGCGACACATCACGGCTATCAAGGATGGTAGAATTGGTCCTCACTCGACATCTTCGTGGTTGTCAGCAAGTGCAATGTGATGTGATAGCGATAAAGCATGCGAAATATGCGAAAAATACTGCGATTTAGCGATATATGCGATATAGGTACATTATGATCCGAATCTCTGGTGCTAGGCGTAACGAGTATAACGAGTAGTAACGACGCACGAAGGTGCGGGTTGTTACAGTCTCCCTTGCTTTAGGAAATTTCGTCCCGAAATTAATCCATAAGAAGGGTCACGAGAGTTGATGCGAATGAGAGTAGCGATTAAAAGCGACTAGTTAGCGAGCGATCGATTGAGTATACACATGCGAGGGCATTGCGAAGGCTAAGCGAGAGCGACGAGTCTAAGCGATTCGTACTGTCAAAGGTGATAACACACACAAGAATGCGATTTCCAAAGCATTTTAAATTCTTGGAAGTCAATTAATTAAGAAAAACTTGCTTAAGAAAATCTTCTCATGGTGCGGCGTTAACTGTAGCGATGTTCACACCAGCACGATGAGAAGGGTTTTGTTAGGTTACTAAAAGATTTTAAAGTGATCAAAGCTCGTCTTACGAAATTTTCTTGCCACACGGCGTTTACTTGAGTCGATTGTCACACCAGTGTCTCAAGAAAATCTCGTTATGTACAAAGGTTTTGATTAGTTTTTAGAAAAAGTTTGTAAGAAAAGGTCAGTTTTAAAATTTGTGTAAACAAGGCCTTTTAATTCTACCAAAAAAAATTAAATTTAAGGTCGGCCCCGCATGGCACTTTCCCACAAAAGTTCTACAATATGGCTAAAACACTTATATATAGGAAGTACCAGCAGCGTATCCACCATATTTTATTCATATGGCTTCCGTCTCGTGAGGCAGTGTCATCCGTGTCGACATAGTACAGACAGAATTGCGATGACTTGATCCAAACGAGAAGGGTTGGATTAAATCTTGAAAGGGCGAACTGAGCGATGAAGTCGTTTTCGAACTCAGTTCAGCGATACAAGTGAGGTAATTAATCGATTGATAACACAACATAACACAATAAGCGAAAGCGGCGACGATAAGTGAAAAGCGATAAGCGACAAGCGAAAAGCAATGAGCGATAGCGTCAAGTGATAGCGACAACCGTCGAGTGATAAGCACAGTCGATGCGTTGCAAGCGATGGAGACATGCGATTCGATAAGATTTAATAACACCGCAATTTTAAACTAACACTAGCCCACATGGCCTTTTTCCACGAAAGTCTGCTGATACGGCTAAAACACCACTATGTCTTAGCCCTATTAGTTTCGTCTCGTGAAGTAAGGTCGTGAGTGCTAACATAACGCAGATAACACAAATAGCGATGGTGATAAGCGATGAAAATATCGAAGCGATGGGATAGGTGCGAGAAGCGTTACGGCGAAAAGCGACAAGTGACATGCGATACTCGTCAAGCGATTCACGATACGCGATTCTCAGCAAGCGATACACAGTAGCGGTAAGCGATAGAGCGATACACGCGTAATAAGCGATGCATAACAAGTGACACACACACATAAGCGATTAAGCGAGAACACACTAAAAGCGATAGCGATTCACACAACAAGCGATAACCAGCAGTGGAGATTGCGAGATACGCACAATATGCGATTGCGATTTCGAGCCACATTATAAACGTTTGAGATTGTGAACACATAATAAGCGATAGCGCGAGACACATAATATACAATGGCGATTTGCGAGATAGATTCTAGCGATAACACGATTGAGAGCGTGTTGACTTACGAAAGTCTAGCGATTACACGCCTTGAGTTGCGATTGAGATTGTTACGCCTTGCGATGTATAGTTTAGTGTGTCGAAAATAACCACAATAGTATAATAGGTCTACGTTCCAACTCCACATGGCACTTTCTTCATAAAACTTCGGTTGGCACAGCGAAACACCATCATGTTTCAACCATGCGCCTCTGTTCCATGAATAGGTGTCACACTTCACCAGACATGGTCAAGACGCTTATATATAGGAAGTACCAGCGGCGAATCCACAACGCTTAACCATGCCCTGAACGTTAAGGCATCATTGAAACTTACTACGATCTTCGTGCACTAACCAAAATAATCCTGTGTGCACCCGTGATTAATTTGATTCTTGCACGTTTATCGTACCTTACCTCAAGAACGCATAGTAGGGGTAAACTACGTTATATAGTACATAGTGCTAGCGTTAGATTGTGCGCGAGTATAAGGGAGAAAATAGAATCCACATGCGTCGAGTGTTAGGATAAGTTTCCATACATAAAAGAAATTGACGGCGAAAAAGTCGTATTATTACAACAACATTAGAAGCAAAATAACGTTGCTATGGAGCACTTCTGCGGAGACTGCGGTTGTTGCTGAAATTCCTCAAGGTTGCGGTCCCGTGCGACAGTGCTGTGTAAGATGACCATACCAGTTGCAATTTGCGCAGTAGCGACAACTAGCTTCTGGTGGGTGATGATACGTACACGTGAAGCACAGGGGATGAGCTCCGTTGTAAGTGCGTTTCAAGTGAACTGGAGCTGCTTGGAGAGGTTCTGGTTGCGACAGTACCGATGTGGAAGAGTCTGGGCTCATGGTCTTTCATTTACGGCTGGGCTGAGCTTCCTGAGATGATGCGGTGTCGTCGGCGGATTCGTATGATGATTCGCTGGAGACATCGTCGGAGGAATCTTCAGAAGAATCGTTGGTAGATTTGTTGGAAGAATCGTCAGAAGAATTAATGATGATTGCTTGATGAGCTTGTTTGACAGGATTCTTGGAGAAGAATCCGTCCAGGACTCGTTTGTCGTTGATCTCTGCGGTCAAACGGTAGGTTTCTTTGATGGTAGCAGGTCTTGCAGCTTCGACAAAATCACCCACACACTCAGGCAAGCAGCGAATGTACTTCGGGATGGCTTTTTCTGAAGTGTTGACTTGACTTGGGCAGATTACTCTAAGCTGTCTGAACCATGCGATGTAGCCAGCATTGTCACCTTCGACTTGCTTGATTTTCCAAAATTTGTCTTCTAGCTTCTGGACTTCGTGAGGAGGACAGTACTCTTTCTTCATGAGCTCTTTCAGCTAATCCCAAGAGAGAGCGTAAGCTGCGGAGATTCCACGTTTGTTACGTTCGGCAGTCCACCATTCGAGTGCTCGCGACTGAAGTAATCCGGTTGCACAAGTAGTACGAAAACTATCGGGACACCCACTCTGATAAAGGGTAACTTCGATAGAATCGAACCACTGAAGCAGTTGGGACACACCTCCTTCACCCGTGAATTCCATCGGATCACAGGCTTTGAAGTGTTTGTAGAGAAAAGCAGATTGCGGTGCTTCCGTCTTGACGTCTTCCGTGGTTCGAGAGTGGATGAGAGAGTGCACTTGAGAGACAATTTGAGGAATGACTTTGGCCACTTCCCTGACCACTAACGATGCAATCCTCTTATCGTCACTTCGTTTGGCGCGTCTCCTGGCTGTCATTTTCGAAGCAAAGTCGTTGGAAGGCATCTAGACAGAGGGAGATTTGGAGTGAGATTCGATCATAATGATTTTTTAAGTTTGCGATGCGATTGAGCGCGATCAAAACTTGTAGCGTGTAATATATTAAATTTCACATAGGAGCCACATAGGAGACACGAAATTCCTAGGTTCTCACACAATGATTGGTTCGTATTTAGATATAGATAGTTGTAGCTTATACTTACTCACATACATATCGGTGTAGAATATGCGAGGACGCGATGAGAGGGAGAGAGCGAGAGCGTAAGCGAGTAATTAGGCATTTGTTTTGTTGCGAACATTCGGTCTTCGTTTTAGATTGCGGTGGCTGTGCGAGTTGTGCGGAGCGAAAATTGATAAATCGGGAAATCGGTAAGGCGTAAAATAAACACATAAAGCGTAGTTAAGTTCATTAAAGTGTAAAACCAGCGAGTCGTAGGCTTAGTAAAATAATCGGCGTGCCTCGGGTGTTTAGGCGTCGACTACCCAAGGTAACCCAACTATACTCAATAAGTTCGTGCATGCGCGTTGACCTAGAAGACTTATGCTTCCACTGGGATTCAGCTCATGGCATTCGTCTTCTTAGTCATCGCGTGGCTCGAGTCATTGTTATGGTCGAGTCCTTGGTGAGAGCTTTTTGAAAACCATTTTAGAGAGTGGAACAGTTTATTAAGATATGGGTTTCACCCCTGACTTAACAGCTTCATTCCTAATTGCGGTGGTGCACATCGGATAAATACGAGAGTTCCACTTAGAATTTCGAAATGGAGACTTTCGTCGAGGTGTGGATGTCACTCCTAGCTCGACGAAAGGTTCTCGTGCTAGAAAAATGCGCTGAGTGAGCAATCCTATCGAGAGTTCTTGGTTTTCACACCTGGTCCCAACTGGATCACTCGGTTGTGATATGTGAGTATTTTCGAAAACATGTGTATTGTGTCAGCCTTAGGAAAGGCTAAGTAGTATTCCAGCCTTAGGAAAGGCTTCTTCGTGTGAAGCTGCAGTATGCGGTTTTCACACAGAGTTGTAGTTTTTAGCAATTTCGATCGAGAGTATCAAGTAGGCCCAATACAAACCCTACTAGGTTCGTACGAGTCGGCCTGTTGGTACTTAGACTATAGACTAGGTCAATTTCTGAGACGTCGACCCGGACTAGGTCGAGTCTCGCCTAATTCCCTATAGTTATGGCTCTGATACCAATCTGTCACACCCCAACCGATGGCGGAATCATCGGGGCGCGGCACTAGGCGAATCAGATTGCTCAAGAGAATCCATAACAACTATATCGCGATAATATTTATTACATTCGTTATCCCATACTAACAAATAATACAATCACATAAGTTATCACGGATTTCTTGTCCTCTCGAACAATACAAATCCGACAACCTAGATTTTAGGCGTGTTCCTAGACCTCCTAGCTTGATTTGATGTAGTTAGCGGTCTAAACCTGCAACATACGTTAAAAGAACGTCAATACAAAAGTATTGGCGAGTATACAAGTTTTGATAGTGTAGCGTAAAAATAATTAAAAGTGCTGCAAATTACCAAATACATAAACGGGATACTTCAACACAATATGCAAAAAGACAGATACTACCAGCTAAGTCACTCGAGCTGCGATTGCGATTGCTATTCATCCTAACTAGACCCCGTCGGGTGCTATAGTACTATATTAGTTAAGGCGGGACCTCGCGAGTATAAGTCCTAACACATACGTAACTAGCATCACGTGTAAATATGCATAACAGTTATTCGCAAGTGATAAATAGATTGAATGAATAATTCGTTTGCTAAGTTCGGTTTATTAGGAACGTATGTTACACCCAAAAATGCGATTAAAAGGGGTTCGAGTATACTCACAGTGCATATTCAGCGAGAACACAACTTGATTGGATCGATTGAGAGTGCGTCTGAGTTAGCCTAAACATGGAATGGTAGGGTAAGCGATGCACGGTGTGTTAAACGTGAAGAGTCGAGTAATCTGCCTAGTGGCAATCCGATCGGATGCCAATCCGGTCGGATGACCTGATCTGGTTGGATGACCTTACCGGGTCGGATGAGGTTATCCGGTCGGATGAGGTTATCCGGTCGGATGAGGTTATCCGGTCGGATGGTCTGTTCGGTCGGACGACATTGAAATTGGTGGACAGTTCGTTCCAACGTCCTGGTCAACTGTACTTGATGGTTTTTGGAAAGAATACGAGTGGTTTGACTGAGACGGTGTGACGTCGTGTTAAACAACTGAAATCCTATCAAATCTGACCCATTCTAACAGCCGGGAACCACCCCGTTATGTCAGATCTGGCCGTTCTTGACGTTTTTCCATGTTTAACCCGAAATCACACAACACTTTGATTAGATACATAGATTTTAGGTGAGATTGTTATAAAAACATGTGAAAATCACTCAGATTTGAGTTGTTCATGGTGAGATGAGGCCACACTTTGAAGTTCATGTGAACTCTTGATGATGTCATCTTAGAACATCTCAAATCAGTAGATTTCACGGTTAAAAGTTGATTTTTAAAAGATAGAAAGGTGAAGAATTGAGTGTAGATCATAGAAGTACAAGATTTAGGTTGAGATCTTACCGATATCGCGAGAAATCGAGAGAAAAGGGGCCAAGAGCGTTCTGGACGAGTGGAGGCTGTCACATCACTGTTCAAGTGAAGTGGCAAGGCTATTTATAGGCAAGAGAGGAGGAGGACGAGGTGCAGCGATCCGGGTCAGATGGGCAGCCTGTTCGGATAGCCAATCCGTTCGGATGGCAATCCGTTCGGATAGCCTATTCGTTCGAATGGCAATCCGTTCGGCTAGCATATCCGTTCGGATGGGCAACCTGGTTAGAACTTTGGTACGAAGAACTTCATTGGTTCAATTTATGTGACGAGCATTGCGATAGTTTTGGTTACACATTTTCCTGTATTTATTTATCATATTATATATATATATATATATAATTCATCACAAGGGGTCGTATGTACATATCCGTATATCAAAGTTGCGATACAATAACCGGGTTTCGTTTTGATTACGTGTTACTTGTGACGCTTCACGGCCATCGAGGAGGGTAGAATAGGTCCTCACCCGACGTCATCGTGAACGTTAATATGTGTGATGCGATGTGCGTTTTTGAGTAATGAGTTGCACTGCGACACATCACGGCTATCAAGGAGGGTAGAATTGGTCCTCACTCGACATCTTTGTGGTTATCAGCAAGTGCAATGTGATGTGATAGCGATAAAGCATGCGAAATATGCGAAAAATACTGCGATTTAGCGATATATGCAATATAGGTACATTATGATCCGAATCTCTGGTGCTAGGCGTAACGAGTATAACGAGTAGTAACGACGCACGAACATGCGTGTTGCTACAGCAGGGCTACTTCAGAAGACACACAAGGTACAAGTGGCAGAAGAAAAGGGCCAATCCGCATCCTCCAGGCTCTGCTCAATTGTGCTCCACGATCGTCTGATGTACAGGAGACAGAAAGTACTTAAGGACGCCTACGTGGCACCAATCACAGGGCAGAGACACCTGCCCCACGATCTCCACTTACCTGCTGATGGCAGAGGGACAACAAGGCCGACAACAGTGACACGTGGCTCCAATCACGGCGCGCCAGCACTGGGGAACTTCTAGAAGCCACTAACGGTCGACACCAGTGAGACAAGGAGCATATCCACTATGTTGTCGCCTTCCGGCCCAAGGCCCATCAGCCCACATCCTCTTACACCTCTCCGGCTATAAATAGAGACCTTAGTTCACAGGTTAAACATTCTATTCCCTCTACTCTCACTCTTTACATACTTTAATCTCCTCAAAGCAGATACTTATTCTCACGCCGGAGTCTGGTTAAGAGGGAAACCCCCATATTCCCCTCTTAACGAGCTAACGGTGTTCTGTTTTGCAGGATTAGTAGGTCATTAAGGAGCTCAGAAAGTCATAAGAAGATTAACCCTTATGGTCGAAACATAAACCAAACTAATCAACTCTAGAATTAGTTACGTGTTTCTTCAGTGCTGAACCAGTAAAAGATTTAAACTATTAAGTGTTGAAGCAGTAAGAAGTCTAAACCATTAAGAGCCAGTATAATGTTTAACCATTCAGAGGTAAATGTCTGACTAATTCAGATTAGAGGTCTTAACCATTCAGACTCAATATAATGCTTAATCATTCAGAAGCAAATGTCTGGACCATTCAGACATCTGCTTGCGAAATAAACAGTCTGAATCATTAAGAGCTGAACTAGTAAGAGGTCTGAACCATTAAGAGTCTCGTTAAGAGCTAAACAAACAACCCCTTAGTGTATATCTGGCGTTGGCTTGGAGTTTAACAACAGATTTTATAAGCCTTGGACATTGATCAACACCCCTGTCTAGCCATTTTTTTATACGAGGGTTATCTTGAGAACGTTAAATATCGCTGGAATTGTAAGAACAAATGAAAAAACCAATCAAAACCAATTTTTTTTAATACCGACCTCATTGTAAAATACAACATTAAAAAAGAATCACAACATCAAATAATTCATTTCTATTCTTAAAATCACTCTTATTAGATTTTTTACACATGTGTAAATGACAAACTTACACTTGTGTAAATTTCTTTATTTACGAATTCGGGTGGCCCTCCGCGATACGCGGGGGATGGTGTTAGGGCTTAGGTCAGCCTGGTCACAACCCTAGCCCTGCTACGTGGCATTTGGTGGCGACACGTGGCTCTGCCACGTGTAACCCTTCTGTCGCGAGTCGTGGCAGGTAACCACATGTCTCCCATGACGCGCGGGGACATGCTGGATCTTGTTTTCTCGTTTTTCGTGTCGGGTTATGTCACGCACGTTCAATCTTTTGAACTTTTGATTATGGGAGATTTTATAAGGGTTGTTACACTCGATGTCCCAACTCGACTATAGACACTTGTGAATGAAGTATTTGCATACTTAAACACTCATTATGGCTTATGTGATGATGAGTCTTGAACAAAATCGAAAATTCAAGAATGTTTGTGGTGTTTTTGAGGGTTTCATTGGTGGTGTTGGCGCAAATGATTACAGCCCAGCTAGTTGATGCATTGGAAATGATGGGGAAGGACTCAGGTTCGACTCTTGATCCCACCCGAGTTTTCTATTACAGTGCATTTACTCCAAATGGTCGGCTCTTGTGGAGGGTGCAACTCCTGTCATGTGGCAGGAGGCTGGAAATTTTCTCGGGGGCAGCGTAACGCCCCTTTCAACCAGGCGTCGGCCCGGTTAAGACAACATAGTCCTGGTAATGAGTGGTGGTGGGCCTGCGTCTTGCGGGTGTGAATTAGCCGTCTGTTGTGAAGTTCACCTGTAAAAAAAAAATTGGTGGTATTGGCGTTAATTGGCTAAGAGACCTTCTTTTGAAAATAAGTGTTTATAGAAGCTTACAACCATCATCATTAATATTCGTGCTTTAAATGACGTTATTCATTTAATTAATCAATTTTGTTTCTAACCAAACTTCATTAAGACTGTTGGCATCAACTAAACCAAATTTTATCCAAAAAAATGAGTTTAGACCCATTAACTCATTATTTCAATCCAAACCGACCTGCTAGATGAAAACTCACAAATTCAAGTATAATCACATTCAATTGCACTTTTAAAATCTAAACACATTTCATTAAGTACAATTGGCTATTAGAAAACAAAACTTAGTTCCAGCATCAATATCTACAAAGGTTTATCTTTAGATAAATTTCATAAACTTTGTTTTTACTTTCTATACAACAGGTACAACTTGCTTTATTCAATGTTTTTGACCCATTTAAAGTTCAAAGTTGAATTGAAGTGAAGTAGACTCTTATACCTTTCTTCCAAAAGAAAAAAACCACCTCAAATGAGATACAAGGCTGATTTTATACAATTGTGGCAAAACTTGCCGAAGTTAATAAAAATTCCAATTGTGAGCAATAATTTTCTTTCCCAATTCAACCAAAACCCTTATATACATCTTTTTTCTTGGTACAAACCCCAAATTATTCACTTTGTACATGTTATAAACATTAGGTGTAGGGATAATAAGATAAGACATATCACAAACACTATCAAATTCTAGAAATTATGTTTTATAGTTTCAAATTCATAAAGAACTAAAAAAAAACCCCAACTTTGTGATTTTGCATCACAACCAGAATTAGGTATGTAAATGAATCACACAAAAACGAACACATGCATATTCATGTTCGTTCATTGAATTATATTCGAACACGAGCATATAATCTAATACATTTTGTTTTCATGTTTGTTCATTAAGAAAATGAACATGTTCGTGTTCGTTTATTTTCGTTTGTTTAATAGCTAAACGAACAATTCACGAACATCCACGGACAAACTTATACGAATATAATTTAAAAAACATAACAAACACAAATGAACATAATTGACCGTACATAAACGAATATAAAGTAGATTTTTTATATAATTTATGATTATTACGATAAGTTTAAATTGAAAACTCAATTTTTTGTTACTAGGAAGCCTAGTTACTAATTAATCATTTTTATATAACTAGTTAGAAATCATGTTTAATGATTATATTTATATAAATATAACTATTTATGTATTTTTTTTAAGATTCGAACGAATATAAACGAACATAGATAAACAAACATAAGTGGTTGAACAAAACGTTTGTTAATGTTCTTTCGTGAACAAAAAAAATTGTTCATGTTTGTTTGTTTACTTAAATAAATGAACTTCTTACCGAACAATTAACGAATAGTTTATGAATGTTTAGTTTATAGGCGGGTCAAATCATCATAGGTGATGATTTTAAACTACTACACAATCACAAATTTGCAAGAAAACACAAGAAACTTACTAAATAGTTATTTTTTAACTTACTACCGTTAGGGGACTTGGGGCGCCCCGTTGTCAACCATTGTTCACGCGTTTCGATAGTAAAACATCGCTACCACCCGTTTTGTTCACGCGTGGATTAGATGACGTGTGGTCATCATCATGCGTTGAACTTCAATTAACAGAGCAACAACAACAAGAGCAAGAAGTTGAACAATCAAAGCACCATTAATCCTCAAAAGGGGTTTCAATTTTGTATAAAAAAACCTAAAATTGATCATCGATACGTTTTTTTCTCCATTATTTTGTTCCAATTTTGCTTCAATTTCAGTCAATTTTGCCTCAAATCGGTTGCATTAAACCCTTTCCTTTTCAATTTTGTAGCCGCAAAAAAAGGTTTTAGGGTCAGAAAAAGCAGAAAAGAAGTGATTTTATGTCGGCAAGCTTATTGAAGCTCTGGATTTCTTTTGCTCTGTTTTTCTGCTGGTTTATTCAGCAGAGTTTGATGCGTTTGAAGCCAAAAAGGTATATTTTGTTGTTCACATCTTTAAGATTTGTGTTTATAGTTTATTTATAATTTAAAAAAAAACATCACTAGTGATGAAATAAAACTCAATGACGTGATGGAACTTGATTGAATGTTGTGAGTGATGAAATTCTATCATTAGTGGAGCGCCCCTACCCTTTAGGCCATCCGTAGTCATAAAGCCCCTTGTGGGGCGTTATGCGACACGTGTCATGCCACGTCACACAGGGGCTTTATGGAGCGTTATATCACTAGAGCCCGTAGTCATAAAACCCCTACCTATCATTATCTAATTATTAATTTTAAAATTTATTAATTAATTAAAAAACACTTGCTTTTTTTTATTGGTCCATTTTTCACATACCGACCCGAACCCGACCCGTTCAACCCGATTTTTTTTCAGCAAATTAATATATTAAAATTAATAATTAACACTACTAAAAAAACACAAATTTATATAATAAAATTACATTAAAATCATAGAATTTTATGTGAACTTCCATTTTTAAGTTATATTTATAGCATAAAATACACACCTAATTTAATTTATGACATACAACATATTTTAAAAAATATAATATAATAGAAAAGGGTTAAACGGGTCAACCCGTCAACCCAAGTGGGTTGGCCCGAACCTACCCGTTTAGCTAAACGGGTTCGCGGGTTCAACCTGAAACTGACACGAACCTGTTTAGACTAAAACCAAACCCATAAATTTCGTGTTAGGTTCATGTCGTGTTTTCGGGTCGTGTCAGAAATTCACACCCCTAATTTGATGCGACCTAACGTTAGACCAAATTCTAATCTACCTAAAGTATTTGTTTGATTTGAATTGACAGAAAATGAATTGCGTCGTGATTATCAACGTTATTAGGCATTGGTATCATCGAACACAATATAAATAAAACCCCCTAATCTCTCTCCGTCTACTAATAATCCACATTGGCGTGATCCCTCCCTCCCTCTACTGCAAATCGGAAACGATGGCTGCCCTATCAAATTCCTTGATTTTATCACCCCCACCTGGTATTCATTCTAAACCCTAACACCATCTGCATTGTTTATATATGGATTGTCCATTCTGATTCTAAAATTCATTATTATTATTAATGAGATATCCTATGTATGATACTATCACTGACTTTGGGTTTTAGACATTGTAGTTTAAATCACATAATAATAATTAGATTAGATTATTATTATTGATCAATGCTAAGATTAGGTAATTATTATTTATGAACCATTTGATTCACCGCTTATACATGTATTAGTCGATGAATACACACACTATCGTATTCACATTCAGTAGTGAATAAATTGGTTTCTCATTAGGATCCATCACTATGTAGTACATATGTAGAGGTGACAAAATGGGCAGGTTGGGTTGGTTGTCGGGTCAAGATGAGTTTGGGTCAGGATGGACTGATTAAAAAAGGATCACAATGGGTTTGGGTCAGGATGGGTAACTTAAAAAAAAGAAGGAATGATGACGTGAAGAAGTGCTGGGTTTTGTAAATTGTGACAGAGCTTTGGTTTGCCTTTGTTTAATGGAATTCACTTCAATTCCATATGAAATATAGTATTTTATTTGAACAAAATATGAACCGCACTAGCAACGATTACAGATGTGAATTTGTGTCTACAAGACTACAACTTATGATGGTTTTGGTGGCGTTGATTGTTGGTGATTGCGGCGGCAGAGATGGCTTGCGTCGCGTGGCGATGATGGTTGATGGTGGTGGCAAACTAGCGATGGTTTTGACGGTGGCTGTGGTGGTGGCGTTGGTTGACTGTGGCTGTGGTGGTGGCGATGGTTGACGGTGGCTGTGGTGGTGGCTTTGGTTGACGGTTACACAGTGGTGGCTTCGGTTGATGGTGATTGTTGCGGAGGTGATGGTTGTTGGTGCTGGTTACGGTGGTGGGGATGGTTCCGGTGGTGACAGGTTTGGGCAGTCATAAGAAATTGGCAGTTCCTGACCCGTGGGAGTCTTCTATCCTATGAAATTTGATCCATGACAACCCATTCATACTTTTTTGATGCCCAACATGCTAAAATAATGGTCCATCTTAACCCAAAACTAGGTATGTGAATGTGGGTCAACTTTGCCAGGCCTGTACATATGTTAGTATTAGTTTTGTCCATCATCGGACTTATGGCAATAACTGTTAACAATGGATTGCTGAATATTGTGAACGAGGTCATAGAAAACCATAAATGCATTAGATATGTGATCATTAGTGAAAGATATGTGAAGTAAAAAACCGTGTAATTTGTTGGAAAACTAGTTAAACATAGAGAAAGGCTTATGTATTTGATCATTTACCCGATCTTCCAAATGTAGAATATGTCTCATGCACTGACCTCCTACTTGAATCATTCAGGATAATGCAAAAGGTTAAAATCTTTGGAAGCTAATGTTTCATTTATCTCATAGTAGGTTCCTCTATGAAGTCGTTTGACCAAAGCACCAAATTGTTGTTTGGTCAAAGTCTTGCGGGCAATGTACAATTACACACAGCTAAAAGGACACTTTCTGTTCAAGCCGTATACAGGTAAGCGTCACTTAACTCTGGTTTATCAGATAAAAGATGTACGTTGTATAGTTACAGTCATTTTACTTTATTTAGTAAAAATAACTCTTATTGTATATATATACAGTAGCGAAGCTTGAGATTTCCGACCGGGGGGGTCGAAAACGTATATACCTAAAAATTTCTATATGAAAGCTACATACATAATACTACTGAGCTAAAAGTTCAAGGCCCCCCCCCCCCCCCCCCCCCCGGGCCCTTCTAACCTACGCCCGTGTATATATATAATGGCCGTCGTCCAACAATTCGTCTTGTGTCTAACTTACCCAAGGGGTTGTTTAAACTTATCTCCAGTGAACGATCGAGCAGTGGGAGTGCATTTGTTGGTGGCTTTGTTCTTGGAGGGTTAATTGTGGGCACACTTGGTTGTGTGTATGCACCTCAGGTAGTTCTACCATCTAAATTATCGGGATTTGCTTACTGCCTTATGTACTATTATGGGGAAACCACATACAAGTTTACGTAAACAATAACTTTGATCTGAACCAGATTAGCAAGACACTAGCTGGAGCTGATAAAAAGGAATTGCTCAGGAAGCTGCCTGCATTCATTTATGATGAGGAAAAGGCTTTGGAGGTAGACACCAATCTTTATTCTTTGGAATTTTAATTGTTTGAAGTAATTATTAACCTATTCGATGTCGTTTTTATTTCCAGAGAACGCGCAAAAAACTGACAGAAAAAATAGCCCAGCTGAATGACGCTATTGACGATGTATCTTCTCAGCTGAAATCAGACGATGAGAATTCAAACGAAAATGGTGCCGTTGTTCCTGAAACGTCCCAGTCGGTTGCTTGAAAAGATTTTGTGTCTTGATCATGAAAAAAATATATTTATTTTTCAATAATATTGGACTTTGTTACCTTTTCTGTTGTGATCTTGACTTTAAAAATGTATTTGAAGATATGAATTTGTGGATGCAAATTGCCCTTTTTGTGACATTGTTATACATGTTATGTTTTTGAGTGTTTGTCTGTTTGTTCTCTGTGGGGAAGTAAGTAGTAGAGGCGGACCCGAGCAGATACGGGTCATCCTTTTTGCAATAAACTGATTCTGATTTATGTAATTACTGACAGCTTTGCTATTTGTGAGATTTACTGGGTATGGTTGTTGTTGTTGTTGTTGTACTGACGCTTATTTTACATCTAATTATCAAAACCAAAAAACATTTTCAAACACCATCCTTGAACTAAAATTTTAAAAACAAGACATAATTCGAGTGGCCACAATTGTTTGGGGTAGTTATACAGTTTAATGATTAACAAAAAGAATAAGTTCCAACACATGATATTGTGGTTGAGTGGTTGAGGTTGGAAACATGATCTTATCTATTTCTCCCGCCACTCATTTCTTCTTCAAAGAAACTGTATATACAAACTGATCAAGGAGACGACAGATCTCTAAGTTTTCAGTTGCAGTCATCAACAATGGCTTCCAATGCAGCTCTGGCTTCCACAAGAATCCCCACCATCACTAGGCTTCCCTCCAAAACCTCAATCTCAACTTCTTTTCCTTCCCAATGCTCCATCAAGGTATCATCTGTCTCCTTATACTTTCACTGTCTGTGAGTAGTGTTTAGCCGGGGTCTGTCTCTCTGTCCCGCGTACGCTATTTATCGGATATACCGGGTACGCTTGTTGTTGTTGAGTAGTGTTTAGATTCATTTTTTTTAACTTGATCTGCAGAGATCGGAAGTAGCCGAGTTCTCCGGCCTACGATCCAGCGGCAGTGTCACCTACGGCAAGTATGTTAGAGACTCGTCGTTCTTCGATGCTGTGTCTGCTCAATTTACTCCCAAGGTTATGATTCTCTTTGTCTCTGGTATCAATAATCTCGGTCTCATGTAAAACCATGTCCTAGAGTATTTGTCGGTAGGGTTGTAAAGGAACCGAATCGAACCGAGCGAAGCCTTGTTCATGTTAGTTCGTTATTGAGTTTGTTCAAGAATACGTAACTAAACGATATATTGTGTTCATGTTTGTTCATTAAGGAATTGATCTTGTTCATGAACATATACCATTTAAATATTTTATCCACAATATAAGTAATATATAATGTTTTTAACAACCACAATATATTAGAATATGATAAACTGCATACATATAAATAGATATAAGTAATATATAATGTGGATATTAACTGGAAAAAAAATTGTAAATCAGGCTGTAGGATCAGCTGCTGTTAAGGTGGAGACGGTTGCAAAACTGAAGGTAGCAATCAATGGATTCGGGCGAATTGGCCGGAACTTTCTTCGGTGCTGGCACGGCCGGAAAGACTCGCCACTCGAAGTGGTGGTGGTCAATGATAGTGGTGGTGTCAAAAATGTAAGTCACCGCAATTAATTGTGAGAAGTGTACAAGTTTTCAAAGCTTGATCACTAGTTTCACCGTTTGCTAGATGTGTATAGGCTTCTCACTTGCTCAAGTATGACTCCATGTTGGGTACCTTCAAAGCCGATGTTAAGATCGTCGATAACGAGACGATTAGTGTCGATGGAAAGCTGATTAAGGTTGTTTCTAGCCGAGATCCTCTTAAGCTCCCATGGGCGGAACTCGGTATCGACATTGTTATCGAGGTATATATGTCTATTTTATTCTATATTCATTGTTTTAAGGGTTTAAGGTTTAAGGTTTAGGGTTTTTTGAAATAAAATATGGACCAAACGTGGTTTTTTATGTGACGACTAGGGAACGGGGGTGTTTGTGGACGGGCCAGGAGCAGGCAAGCACATCCAAGCCGGGGCTAAGAAAGTGATCATCACCGCACCCGCAAAAGGTGCTGACATTCCAACATACGTAGTTGGTGTTAACGAGAAGGACTATGGCCATGATGTTGCTAACATTGTTAGGTGCGTTTTTATGCAACTTTTAATCAAGGTTTACACATGTTTCACTTGTGAAATCTAATTTTGTGAAATGTTATCGTTCACATAGTAACGCTTCTTGCACCACCAACTGCTTGGCTCCTTTCGTGAAGGTCATGGACGAAGAATTCAGTAAGCATATGCTTTGTAATTCGAATAAGAAATGACTTGTACTATACACTATAAGGGTGTCTATAAACCGATCAAACTGTAGCAAGTCTGCTGGTTTGAGATTCCAACGGTTCATTTTTGTTTAACTGTCCGGTTTGAAGCTTGGAACGACTGTGCAAACCGCCAAAACTAAACTGTCAAACCAGCTGACCCACCTAACCCGTCCGGCTTGGTTTGTGGTTCCCCAAAACCGTAATGACCTATAAATTTTATCAAAACCAGTCGAACGGGAACACCCATGTATATTGTACGTACATGTTATACTTTTTGATTGTAAACGTTTTTTTTTTTTTTTTTTGTCAATTTTTATCTATAGATATCGTTAAGGGAACGATGACTACAACTCACTCCTACACTGGTGACCAGGTACGTAGCGTTTTATAATCATGCTCATATAAAAAAGAATTATAGATTGAGTTGTACGTTGGTTTGGTGACATGCAGAGGCTACTAGACGCTTCACACAGGGACTTGAGGAGGGCTAGAGCTGCAGCACTAAACATAGTCCCAACAAGCACTGGTGCAGCCAAGGCGGTGTCGTTAGTCTTGCCCCAACTTAAGGGCAAGCTCAACGGCATTGCGCTTCGTGTCCCCACCCCTAACGTCTCTGTCGTTGACCTTGTCGTCAACGTTGCTAAAAAAGGCCTCACAGCTGATGATGTAAACGCCGCCTTCAGGAAAGCCGCTGAAGGGCCATTGAACGGAATCTTGGCTGTTTGTGACGAGCCACTTGTGTCGGTTGACTTTAGGTGCTCTGATGTTTCGTCCACTATTGACGCGTCGTTAACCATGGTTATGGGTGATGATATGGTTAAGGTTGTCGCGTGGTATGACAATGAATGGGGATACAGGTATGCTCTACATATCTTTTGTTTTCGCTATAGGCGGCAAAACGTGTAGGCGTGTCGGGTTGGGTAACATGTTAAAATTGGTCTAGGTAAAAATAAATAAATAAATAAATAAAGTATTTGGTGGATATTGAAACGTGTGGAAAATAATGGACCCATTTGACCAACAACAGCGTGTGTCCATTGACTTCAAAAATAACCTATATGTTGAAAACATATGATTAACAAATTATTACTATGTCAACAATGTTGAATATAGGATGTATACCCTTAACAAAATTCAATTAAAATCGACTGTTTGACTTACTTAACGTGTTATATTTTATATTGTTTGTAGTCAACGTGTTGTCGATTTGGCACATCTGGTGGCGGCCAAATGGCCGGGAGTTGGCACAAAGGGAAGCGGAGATCCATTGGAGGACTTTTGCGAGACAAACCCTGCCGATGAAGAGTGCAAAGTTTATGAAGCTTAATTTTTTTTTCATAAGGTTATATTCTCTTGGAGCTTGCCATAAAATGTCATTATTATGCCACATCATGATGATTTTGTAAAATTAATGTTCGAACTACCATGGAATTGTATTACAATATTAGGTTCCATATTGAAACATTGCAATTAAACTAGCAAAAGTGATAAACCTAAATAAATCTCTCATATTTTGATTATTCATACACTGTTTTTGAGAAACCATTTCGCTATATGAAGTTTTTGATTTGTGTGAAATTAAACAAACCTACACAAGATATAGTAAATTACAAAAATCATGTTTGCACTTATTGCAAACTGTGTCCTTTGTCTTCAATAATTACAGAGAACGTACTCGATGTTTGCAAACACTTGCAAGTTATGTCCTTTAGCCCTAACTCAGTTAATTTTTGTGGTTAAATTTGAACAAATGGACCCCACGTGAAGGTATTTTGGTCATTTTACTCTCATGTGGGGTCCATTTGGTCAGATTTAACCTCAGAATACCCTCATGTTGGGTCCATTTGGTCAGATTTAACCATAAAAATTAACTGAGTTAGTGATAAAGAACATAACTTGCAAGTGTTTGCAAACATCGAGTACGTTTTCTGTAATTATTGAAAACAAAAGACACAGTTTGCGATAAGTGACATAAATAAAGGACGATTTTTGTAATTTACTCTATAAAAATAAACAGATTTTAAAGTCTGTTTGATAGATATTGTCAAATCTTGGAAAATGACAATATTTTAGTAACTCTATACGAATCAAAACTTAATACATATTTTAAGTTATGACATTTTGTACTCATTTGTGACATTTTGTACCCACTTGTTTTTATCGAGCCGGTACACATACAAGTCTGTCACTTCTTGGGTTAGTCGAGTGTCAAAACCCTTGGAACCATTTCAGCTTCTTAATCAAAGTCCAATAACCCACGTATTTTACATGCAAAAGTTGAGCTTTTCACACAATCTTTTTTTAGAAATATGAACAAGTTTGTTACAATATGCATAATGGTGGATTGAATCAGCGTCGATAACGCGTTAAATTGTTGGATGTTGAAAGATGAGATGTAAGAGAATCAGAACAAATGGAGAAACTAGATAGGGCGGAGAAATGGGATATAAGAGAATCAAAACAAATGGGAAACCAGATGGTAATGTCATGATGGGTCATCTGCTTAAGGATGGTAATATGTTTCCTAATTAGAGCACCCTCAATATGGGGTTTTCCTTTAACTCTGGATGATGTGCCGTTTTCACCAAACCAAACCTCAACATTGTCGCACTCGTTTACTTTCCAAGTCCTTGCATTTGGTCGGAATTTTAGGTGGGACCCCTCACACACAAACATGATTTTTTTTAATGGGGTTTGTGGAAATTCGTGAGAGTTTGTACATTGTGCGAAAAGTTTGAGGCTTTTTAAAAATGTTTGAAAATCTAATACGACGCTAAGGTGACAGTTTGTGAAACACTCACATTGTGGATGCTCTTAGTGATGGTAGACAAATGTAATATCGGTGAGAGAGATAAGAGATCTGTTTGATTATTATTAGTTTTATTGTGTAACAATTATGATAAATCATGTATGTTACACTCTTTACTTATTTAGTGTACATTTTATGTGTTTGTTGGTGTTGGAGACTAAATATGTTATGATGCGACAAATAATTACGGTTAAATTCATATAGCTAATAATAAAGAAAGACTAATCTATACTAAAGTTGCCACATAGCTCATGTAACTTCAAAATTGTTTTTTGTAGTGAAAAATATAAGTTTTTTTTTATTAAAACAATATTAGAATTGAGTTATTATATCATGAAATTATCTCATTTAGCCCTATAACTAAAAAGTAAAAAAAAAAAAAAAAAATTGAGATCGCACCTGGTTGCACATATTAAAGAACCTGTCTACTTTTGGTGATATGATACATGTAAAATGCTTTTATTTACAAATGGACAAGATGTAGAACTTTCTCGTCAATAATTATCGATTTAATCATTAAATTTGAAGAATAATAAATCTAATAATTATTTTGATTAGAGTAATGAAGAGGTATGGTCCCAAATAACTGTACATATGGCATGGGGACTACACCACTTTTCCAATATGGTGTCCACATCATCCGTGTGCATCTAGAAGCTTCTGAAATGAGTCGCTGGTGGTAAGGAAGATGCTCCTCCAGACATAAAGGACGACACGTGGCACCTATAGATGGATGCCAACCATGACTACAAGATCTTTGGAGGACAGGCCGACAGCCAGTACTGACGGGCGTCCAGCTGGAAGGAGTGAGCGCGCGCCACGTCATCCACTAGATTGGCGACAGCAGAGGGGACAGAAAGGATATTCCACTTGGTCGGACAGCTGGCACCCACTGGCTAGCTGGCAGGACTCCTCCTCCTCCTTCATCCTTCGGCTATAAATAGAGGACTCCACCTCCAGGTTTAAGGATTTTGCTCTATCTCCATTTTACTTTTAACACACACACATCATTCTCCTCATGACAGTACTTATTCTCACGCCGGAGGGTGGTCACAAGGAGAACCCCCATATTCCCCTCCTTGTGGCGAGTCACTGGTGTTCTGTTTTGCAGGATACTCAGCTAACGGAAAGTCGAGGAAGAGATTGAACCCTTATTCCACGAGACGACCAGCTGGAAAACCCTAGTGTTTACCAGTGTTTCATCACTGGCGCCCATCGCACTTTTTACAACCATTTTCATCTCTTTTCTCATTGAAAACACTCATCAATGGCCGAACCAAATCCCTCTTTTCAGATCGACGGAGAAAACTATCTGTTTGGCCCGGCAGTAGACAACGTGCACGTCCAAGGCCACCAAAGGGACGAGCCCGTCAGAGAAAAGTCTGCAAGCGCTGGAATCCCCAACTTCTTTGGAAGTGCTACCCGGGTAATCCAACAGGTGACTCCCCACACACAAAACACAAGTCATGGTGTGGGCCCATCTGCACAAGCACAACCAAGTGGCTTTGCATTACTAGGTTTACCAGAAGGAGAAACACAAGTCATGGTGCGGGCCCATCTAGGTTTGATTTAAGTGACGCAATAAACAATGGTGTAAAATTATTAGAAAATATTTTAAAATGATGAATAGATTAAAATGCAAAACAAAATGAAAAATAAAGTTTATGTCTAACCATGTAATAAATTAGTTGATGTCCCGCCTGCGTTGCGGGCCAATGGCCGAATAGTTCTCAATCAATTAAAAAAACACTACTATAATTTTGTTAGGAAAAAAACTTAAACGATGATAAGACCGTAATTTTGGGCTCAGGGCAAAAATGTAATTTTTCAGGACTAATGAGTGAGTGTTAGACAGCTCATTCAGACGAAAAAAAAAATTAAATTGAGTCAACCAATTAAAACAAAAAACTTTTATAGTTTTGCTAGAAAAACTAAAACGATGGGGAAAACGTAACTTTGAACTGAGGGGGAAATCATAATTTTGTTTCAGGGATAAAATCGTAAATTAAATGGACCAATGGAGGAGTGCCAGACAGCTGCCGGCATGACTATAATTTTACAATGGGGGCAAAATTGTAATTTAACCAGGAGAACAAACAAAAACGATGGAGAAAATGTAAATTTAAGTTGAGGGCAAAATTGTAACTTGGCTGTGAGAGAAAAAAACTAATCGCAAAACTATAAATTTAAACGGGGCAAAATCGTAAATTTGAACCGAGGGCAAAATTGAAATTTTTAGCTGGGAGCAAAAGCGTAAATTTATTTTTAAATGGGGGAAAACATAATTTTGGACAGATGGCAAGATCGTTATTATAAGGAAATTGAGGGCAAAATTGTAACTTGGCTGTGAGAGGGAAAAACTAATGGCAAAACTGTAAATTTAAACGGGGCAAAATCGTAATTTTGAACCGAGGGAAAGATAGAAAATTTTTAGCTGGGAGCAAAGGCGTAATTTTATTTTTAAGTGGGGGTAAAAGCATAATTTTGAACTGATGGTAAAATCGTAATTTTAAAACGGGATAAAATCGTAAATTTGTTTAGCCAATAGGGGAGTGTAATGCATAGGGCTGTTCAAATCGCTCGCCGCTCGTCGCTCGCTCGACGCTCGTTCGGAAATTGCTCGGAAAATGCTCGTTCGATTTGACGCTCGGTTGTAAATGAGCCGCTTTGCTCGGTTCGGTTTGTAAACGAGCCAAGCATGAGCAAAGGTTCGCTCGGCTCGGTTCGGCTCGAATTATTATTTTTAATTAATAATTAGTATATATATACACATAAATATAAATTATACATATACACACACACCTATATATATACACACATTACACATACATATATACTTAAATATAAATTAAATTTATAGTTTTATATATACCACTCTATTAATTTTGGTCCACTATATACAAATTTACAACTATATCCTAAACCGATAAACGACAAGCTGCTCATCGCCTCAATGTTTCATGTCGTTACCCTAAGTCGACCGTCTCCTGCTCTCAATGTAATTGTTCGTGCAATATGACCATCGCCTCATCGGCCACAACATTGTTATTCATAAGAAAAATATTATGTCATGAAATGTGCGTGTTTTTAAAGACATAAAAACTTGAGACCAAACATTGTCACTATCTCTCTCAGCGAATTTCAATCGGGCGACACGGATGTCCAAATCGCTCGAACTTCGCTCGACGCTCGCTCGGAATATTTGCTGCTCGAAAAATGCTCGCTTGATTTGAGGCTCGGTTTTAAATGAGTCGCTCCGCTCGGTTCGGTTTGTAAACGAGCCAAGCATGAGCAAAGGTCTACTCGGTTCGGCTCGGCTCGTGAACAGCATTGCATGAGTATAAATATAAACAGAGAAAAATCGTAATTTAGGAAAAAAAAGGTTGTGGGTGGTAGTGGCCGCCCAACTCAACCAATCCCACAAACACACTATTCCCGGCCACCCTTTTTGTATACGTTGAATAATAGATATTGATATTTTTTTTTGAACGGCAAACTAAACTTTTATTAAAAAACGCCGGATAAACAGCTGTTTACTCGACGTTAAACACAGCATTACATAAGTTAAACCCCCATACAAGCCAAATCAAAATTACACCAAGCTTCCCAAGTTAATCATTACATTTCGCCCTATTTTTAACCCACAAAAAACCATACGTTCTAATCTCTTCCTTAATCCTCGCCATGTTCGCATGCTTCTTGCTGAACGTGACATCGTTTCGATTCTTCCACATAACCCAAAGTGCAATTTGAGTTAATGACAGGACCGCCTTTTTCCAACGAACCGAACCGCGACATCGATCTTGCATCACCACCAAGTCTTTTAATTCAAGTGCAAAGAGTGAGTTGACTTTGCACCAACTTGCAATGAATTCCCAAACCTGCTGTGCAAAACTGCAAGAAATAAATAGATGTGTTGCTGTCTCGTTTTCGGCATGACAAAACTTGCATTCCACTGATTGTACAGGCACAATTCTTCTTCTTAGATCCATTGTTGTAGGTAGTCTATCTAACGTAACTCGCCACGCTAGGAAATTAACCTTTAGAGGAACCCAATTATTCCATACAAATCGCATTCCATTGTTCGTAAACATCTTCCTCTCGATCAAGCTTCTCATGCTTCGAACCGTAAAACTCCTGACGTATCTTCCTTCCACTTTCATGTTTCGCCGCCAGCACCAAAATTAAAAGAAAACACCGTTGCATTTAAATTACTCAGTTCAGCAAGTTCAACTTGACTTGCCGGTTGTCTCGACCAATTGTAACTTAGGACCACTCCCGCGTCCACAATCGCTATACGTTCTGCTATGGTAGCCAACTTTTGCCTTTCCAATACGAATAGGTTTGGGAATCTGCTACATAAAGGCTCGTCTCCCAGCCAAACCTCTTTCCAGAATATAATCTTTTTATCCCGACCCGGGCACCCGTGAAAAAAGTCGCCAAATCCATATCCACTTCAGTCAAGTCCTTAGTTATGTTTACCACTTGTTTCCACGGACCCGGAACGGACAATTTAACTGGAATGACGCTCCAATTCCTTGAATTATGATGAAGACTCCAAATCACCTTTCGCCACAAACCGTTATTATCCGTCTTAAAACGCCACCACCATTTTGCCAACATCGAAATATTCGCGGCCCGTAACGACCCAAACCCCAAACCCCCGTAATCTTTAGGAGCCATAATACTCTTCCACGCGACCCACTTCATTTTAGCATGTTCTGGATTGGCACCCCACAAAAACTCTCTACGCAACCTTTCCAAGCTATTTATTACTTGAATTGGGGCCTTGTAAAGAGAAAAATAGTAAGTCAGGAGGGCGCTTAACACCGATCTTACCAATGCAACCCGACCTCCAAACGATAAAGTGGACGCCTTCCATAGAGCAAGTCTTTTTTTGAACGTAGTCACTACCGGGTCCCAATGCTTTATCAAGTTCATGTTGGCTCCAACTTGTAGACCCAAATGTTTGAACGGAAAGGTTCCCACTTCACATCTTAGAATATTCGCCATTGCTTGAACTTGTGCGTTATCAACCCCAACCCCAAAAATATAACTTTTGGCAAGATTTACTGATGTGCACAAAATGCAACATATAAATTACAGCAATTGTGGCTTAAAACTAACCTTTTTTTAGTACTAATGTTGGAAAAAGTGTGCTTTTGTCTTCCTTTTGTATTTTCAGGATTAAATGAGCTCAAAATAACAAAAGAAGCAAAAAGACAGCAAAATCTAACATAAATACAAGAAAAGGAACAAAAGTGATATGCCCGACCCCCCGACAGCATCTTCCCAAGCAAAACAAAGAAGACAGAAGACTGAACACGCCCCATGCTCAGTGAGCACGGGGCCGTGCCCAAGAAGCAGCAGAAAAGACAAACCCATAGAAGCTTCTACTGCCCACCACGGGGCCGTGCCCAGCGGACACGGGGGCGTGGTCAACTTCCTGCAGGCGCATTTATTTTAATTGCGAATTACAATTAATGAAGAGAGAGAGTGTCTGTGACACCCCAGGTAAACGATACAACTACCTAGCTTTCTCAGTAACCGCATGCTAAATTTCGGGACGAAATTTCTTTCAAGTTGGGGATAATGTGACATCCTGAGTTTTCACGGTCCTTATCCGATTTAATCTTGTACTTATTTGCATAGTGTGTTTCTTATATTTGGAGTGCATAATATTTATCATATGTGAGTGTATGATAATAAGGTTTTGTATTAATTTGCATGTTATAAATAAACATGGAACCCAGCCGAAATCACCCACACTTGAGGACACTTCTTTGGTGAAAACCCTTGTCCCACGAAAACAACATGATGAAAAAAAAAACATTAAGTGTTTTCGTTCATTAGGGTCCAGCGAAAAGCATATGGGCTTCGGCCCAGTAGTAATGGGTTTTGTATATATTTTGTTCCTCACGTTATGTAAAAGATTAATCACAAACAAACCGAAACCCTAGAGTATCTTCCTGTGTGCGACGGCAAGACTAAGATCGTGAAGCCTTTTCACATATTCGTTGTGCTTTCTGTTTGAGGTTAGTTATCTGTTAGATTTAAATCCATCATGAACAATCTGCTTGTTACATGAATCGATTATTATTGTGGAGTGATAGTGATGATATGATATTGTTATATTGATGGTACATGATAGTTGCAGTCAATCGGATAAGAATTCTGTATGGTTGTCAGCTATTATTCTCATAGTTACATATGATGTTGATATTATAGTGATCGGCCACCATATCTTTTGGTCCAATAATATTGTTTACAAAGTTTATTCAAAATAGGGCCTCACGTGAAGTTGACAGTTTATGTTTGTGTTATATATGGTGATTTATGTGGGTGAATGTATGGATGTCATTGGGGCAACTTTCGGTTGGAATAAAAATGGGCAAATTAAATTGTGGCACCATTACATCAATAGTAAAGTTAAATGTGTCAGATCCATTAGCTAGGTTGTATGGAATATGTAATTGTTTATGTGGGGGAATGCATGAGGGAGTTAGTTATTTGATGGTGAAACCGACAATCTGATTGTTGACTAATGATTATGAGTTGATAATTTGAGGTCCAATGAGGGATCTTGTTCATGCATCTTTGGTCCAATAAAAAATATGTCACCTTACACTTGATTATATTTGTGAATATATAATAATTAAATAGTGAATAAGGGTTAAGTGTGGACCGGCATTTAACTGGGCTGCACATGCTGATTTCGGCCGCACCTTTAGTTAAAGGTCACATGGAACGGTTGTGATGGGATATGGGATTTATCATGAATTTGGCCGCCACTTTGGCTTAAGTTGACCGACAACCCTTGACTGTTTATTATTGAAACCATGGCACACTCTATCCACTTGAATGTTATGATTAAAGTCTCATTGAGCCAAACAATTTCATGTGATATTATCTGACAAGCATTTGTTATACTTAAATCAAGTGATGGATGTGACAACACACGATTTCATTAATTTGGACCACTAAAACAATTATTAATGAATTTACAAAATAGATGCCATACATATTGATTTATGTAGATGATCATATGTTTATGTGATAATAGATGTAACAGTAGGTTTAACTTTAATGTCCATAAGTGCTATTGATAGTTGACTGTATGGGAATGTGTAGACCGATGATAAATACTTGTGATGCAACTTGTATTCTGGATATGCATAGTGTATTAAGTAAGCATGTATGTAGTACGAACATTCTGTTGCGGGAATAAACTGTGATAACCTGATTAATGTATGTCATGGTTAACTGTTATAGTTCGGACAACAATGTGCAGTGCAACCTGTGTATTATGTAACAAAATACGTGATTTAATACGAATGCGACACTGATTGTTACTGATAAACCATGTTAGGATTATTTTGAGCAATTTGAGCACGTAACTAGTCAAACCGAGCAAACCAAGGTGAGTTCACACTCTTACCAAGGCATGGGATTCCCGGGGTGTTGGGAATGGGATTGATAAGGATAAGGTTGAATAGACTCATACGGACACTGTTACTAGACTACCATACCATCGTCCTCGGTTGTGCAGGACACATACGTAAAACCTACGTATACTTATGCTACTCGCTATCCTCGGTTGTGAAGGATACTCATGTAAAACCTACGTGAACTTATTATACTCACTACTGCCTCGGTTGTGTCAGGCACTTACGTAAAACCTACGTAAACCCCCGCGTACTCCTATCCTCGGTTGTGAAGGATACTTACGTAAAACCTACGTAAACCCCATACGCGCTACTGTTCTCGGTTGTGAAGAACACTTATGGTTACGCATAGTCTAGTGGATTAATAACATGGGAAGCCCCCACCAAAAGAAATCTATAACGGCCCAGTAGAGCCACATGTTACATACGAACTTACTGTTATGCTTTTACTTACTGTGAACTCGCTCAACTAGTCGTTGACTCTCTGCTGCATGCCTTGCAGGACCTTAGGTATTATTGGAGCTTGCACAAGGAGGAGCAGGTCGTTGTGGGCAAATGGATCGTGATTACTTATTAAACACTTATGACGTTTCAAACATTAATACTTATGTTGGGTTACACATTAATGCTTCCGCTACACTTACTTACATTGGTTTTGATAAACGCCTTTCGTATTAATGGATAACTTTTACTATTTATTTATATGTACAATATGATTGGTGGCTTGATCCTGGTCAGTCACGCTCCCAAGCGGTGATACTCCGCGGGTGGTTTTTGGGGGTGTGACAGATTGGTATCAGAGCCATTGGTTATAGAGAACTTGGTTTTAATATGGGAAAACGTTTTTATTAAAACCAGACTATAACCAGAACAGTGCTCTCAACGATCCACAACGACGCTTCGCTCCACGTGCAAGACTCGACATCCTAGGTAATAAGGTTTATGTTTATTACCTGCTTGCTAGAATTGCTTAGAACTTTGTTTAGAACTTTGCTCGCATTACGCTTAGATACACATGACTTTATTTCATGAGAACACCTACGTGCTTACGCTTTTCTATCATCGCCCTACTCGCGAACCACTCTCACTTACGTCACTTTTTACTATGAAGATCATGTCTGGACGAATTAACATGACACAAGCCCAGCTAGAGGCTCTCGTTCAAGCTCAAGTTGCTGCGGCACTTGCAGCTGCTCAAGCAGGTAGTATATCCTGTAGTCATAACTTACGCTAGGATCTTTAGATCCTACATTCCTAAACTAGCCCTTGTATCTAAACTTCGCCCCATTCGTACACAATAGGTCAACCAGCGCAGCAAGTTTGCACCTTTAAGAACTTCATGGACTGTCGTCCAAGTACCTTTAGTGGCACTGAAGGAGCAGTTGGACTCCTCCACTGGTTCGAGAAGCTAGAGTCAGTTTTCGAAATGTGTGAATGCCCTGAGGCTCGCAGGGTGAAATACGCCACTGGCACGCTAGAAGGAATAGCACTAACTTGGTGGAACGCCCAAGTTCAGATCTTAGGGTTGGCAGCTGCTAACGCCACACCCTGGAACGACTTCAAGGAACTCATTAAGAGGGAATACTGCACGCGTGATAACATCCACAAGTTGGAGAACGAGCTTTATCACTTGAAAATGACGGGGTCAGAGATTGAAGCCTATACGAAACGGTCAAACGAACTGGCCATTCTGTGTCCAACTATGGTGGACCCTCCAGTGAAGCGCATTGAGTTGTATCTCCAGGGACTTGCGCCAGAGATCCAGAGCCACGTTACGTCGGCTAACCTCGATAACATCCAAGATATTCAGCGTCTTGCTCATCGCCTTACGGATCAGGCGGTGGATCAGAACAAGTTGCCCAAACGCATCAGTGCTACCACTTCAGCCGCTACTCCCACTACACCCAGTGACAACAAAAGAAAGTGGGATGGGGATTCAAGCAAAGGTTCAGCATCCGTTCAGTCTCAAGCTCAGCAACAGAAGACTGACCACTACCAGAGTCCTGGTCAGCAATCCTCTGGTGGTCCTAGACAGAAAAGGTATCAAGGGTTTCACCCCAAGTGTCACAACTGCAACAGACATCACAGCGGCCAGTGCAACAAGGGTCGTTGTCAAAGATGTCTCAAGATGGGTCACGAGGCCAAAGACTGTAGGAGCCCACGGCCTGCAAATCAGGACCAGCAACCGCAACAACCAGCTCCACAGAACCCACAGCAGCAGCAGCCACAGCGTGGAAACCGGGGATGTTTCCAGTGTGGAGCAGAAGGTCATTACAAACGCGATTGTCCTCAATTGAACCAGAACCAGAACCACAACAATAACCAGGGCAACGGGAACAACAACCACAACGGGAGAAACAACAACAACAATGGCAACGAGGCAAGAGGTCGAGCTTTCGTGTTAGGACGAGGAGACGCAATGAACGATATTTGAACTTATAACTTATTTTGGGTTTTCATTATTATGTTTCTGCTACTCAAACAAAGTTTGGTTTGAACATCAATCGTATTGGGTTTTATGAATTATTTTAACTGCTATACCTTATGTTTGATATGATGGATGGTTTGATATTATTGAACGCACCTGCCGTATTTATGGACCTTATGAACAGGGTGTGCAAACCCTATCCTGACAAGTTCGTCATAGTATTCATTGACGACATTCTGATTTACTCCAAGAGTCAGGAGGAGCACGAGCAGCACCTACGCCTTATTTTGGAACTCCTATGGAAGGAACAGCTGTACGCTAAGTTTTCGAAATGTGACTTCTGGCTTCGTGAAGTCCATTTTCTAGGCCACGTAGTGAACAAGGATGGGATCCATGTCGATCCATCCAAGGTAGATTCGATCAGAAACTGGCCTGCACCACGAACGCCAACGGAAATACGCCAATTCTTGGGTTTGGCGGGTTACTACAGACGGTTTATCAAGGATTTCTCAAAGATTGCTCAGCCGCTTACGCTACTGACACAGAAGGGTGTCACCTACCGTTGGGGAGATCCCCAGGAGACTGCTTTTCAGCACCTAAAGGATAGGCTTTGCAGTGCACCTATCCTCTCTCTGCCAGAGGGCACAGATGACTTCGTGGTTTATTGTGATGCATCCATTCGGGGACTTGGATGCGTGTTGATGCAGCGCGACAAGGTTATTGCTTACGCCTCGCGCCAACTTAAGATTCATGAACGGAACTACACGACGCACGACTTAGAGCTGGGAGTTGTTGTTTTCGCGCTTAAGATATGGTGACACTACCTGTACGGTACCAGGTGCACGATTTATACCGATCACAGGAGTCTCGAGCATATTCTTAAGCAGAAGGATTTGAATATGCGTCAACGACGATGGGTCGAGTTACTGAACGATTACGAATGCGCTATCAAGTACCATCCAGGCAAAGCCAACGTTGTGGCTGATGCCCTCAGTAGGAAAGACACTTTACCTCGGCGCGTGCGAGCGCTACAGCTTACGATTCAATCTAACCTTCCTACACAGATACGAAATGCTCAGATAGAAGCATTGAAACCCGAAAATGTCAAGGCTGAAGCCTTACGCGGCTCATGACAGCTGTTAGAACAGAAGGCAGACGGCGCCTACTATGTAACGGGGCGTATTTGGGTCCCACTTTATGGCGGTCTACGCGAACTTGTGATGGACGAAGCTCGCAAGTCTCGCTACTCGGTACATCCAGGGTCGGACAAAATGCACCACGACATCAGCACTACATACTGGTGGCCTAGCATGAAGGCCCACATCGCTACATACGTTGGAAAATGCTTGATCTGTGCGAGAGTCAAGGTCGAATACCAGAAACCAGCTGGCCTACTTCAGCAGCCTAAGATACCTCAATAGAAATGGGAAGAAATTTCCGTGGATTTTGTTACGGGTTTACCTAGATCCCAGCGTGGGAATGATACCATATGGGTGATCGTGGATCGACTCACCAAGCCTGCACACTTCCTACCTATAAAAGAAACGGATAAGTTCTCCACTCTCGCAGACGTTTATCTTAAAGAAGTTGTTTCGAGGCACGGGGTGCCCACCTCCATCATTTCGGATCGGGATGCACGATTCACGTCAGAGCTTTGGCAAGCGATGCACAAATCTTTTGGCTCACAATTAGACATGAGCACAGCATATCATCCTCAGACGGATGGGCAGTCTGAGCGAACGATCCAGACTCTTGAAGACATGCTTCGGGCATGTGTTATTGATTTCGGCAACGGCTGGGAAAAGCATCTTCCTTTGGTGGAGTTTTCGTATAATAACAGCTATCACACCAGCATACAAGCCGCTCCGGCGTAAATGCCGGTCACCTCTCTGTTGGGCAGAGGTGGGGGATAGTCAGATCACGGGTCGGAGATTGTAGTGGACGCCACAGAAAAGATTGCACAAATACGACAACGCATGGCGGCAGCACGCGACCGTCAGAAAACATACGCGGATAAGCGTAGGAAACCATTGGAATTTCAGGTCGGGGACCGGGTTTTACTAAAAGTCTCACCCTGGAAGGGTGTGGTTCGTTTTGGCAAACGGGGTAAACTAAATCCGCGGTATGTCGAACCGTTCGAGATCATTGAGAAAATAGGCAAAGTGGCCTACAAGCTAAACCTACCAGCTGAATTCGGTGCAGTTCACAATGTATTTCACGTGTCGAATCTGAAGAAGTGCCTGTCAGATGAGACCCTCATAGTTCCTTTTAAGGAATTCACCATCGACGAATGGTTGCAGTTCGTCGAGGATCCAGTTGAAATCACGGACCAGGATGTTAAGGTCCTCAAAAACAAGAGAATCCCTCTTGTTCGAGTTCGTTGGAACTCCCGTCGTGGCCCAGAGTACACCTGGGAACGCGAAGACCAGATGACAGAAAAGTACCCCCAGTTATTCGAAACCAATGCAACCACTACTGAGACTGAAGCTACTACTACGGAATTTCGGGACGAAATTCCAAATCAACGGGGGGATGATGTGACACCCCAGGTAAACGATACAACTACCTAGCTTTCTCAGTAACCGCATGCTAAATTTCGGGACGAAATTTCTTTCAAGTTGGGGATAATGTGACATCCTGAGTTTTCACGGTCCTTATCCGATTTAATCTTGTACTTATTTGCATAGTGTGTTTCTTATATTTGGAGTGCATAATATTTATCATATGTGAGTGTATGATAATAAGGTTTTGTATTAATTTGCATGTTATAAATAAACATGGAACCCAGCCGAAATCACCCACACTTGAGGACACTTCTTTGGTGAAAACCCTTGTCCCACGAAAACAACATGATGAAAAAAAAACATTAAGTGTTTTCGTTCATTAGGGTCCAGCGAAAAGCATATGGGCTTCGGCCCAGTAGTAATGGGTTTTGTATATATTTTGTTCCTCACGTTATGTAAAAGATTAATCACAAACAAACCGAAACCCTAGAGTATCTTCCTGTGTGCGACGGCAAGACTAAGATCGTGAAGCCTTTTCACATATTCGTTGTGCTTTCTGTTTGAGGTTAGTTATCTGTTAGATTTAAATCCATCATGAACAATCTGCTTGTTACATGAATCGATTATTATTGTGGAGTGATAGTGATGATATGATATTGTTATATTGATGGTACATGATAGTTGCAGTCAATCGGATAAGAATTCTGTATGGTTGTCAGCTATTATTCTCATAGTTACATATGATGTTGATATTATAGTGATCGGCCACCATATCTTTTGGTCCAATAATATTGTTTACAAAGTTTATTCATAATAGGGCCTCACGTGAAGTTGACAGTTTATGTTTGTGTTATATATGGTGATTTATGTGGGTGAATGTATGGATGTCATTGGGGCAACTTTCGGTTGGAATAAAAATGGGCAAATTAAATTGTGGCACCATTACATCAATAGTAAAGTTAAATGTGTCAGATCCATTAGCTAGGTTGTATGGAATATGTAATTGTTTATGTGGGGGAATGCATGAGGGAGTTAGTTATTTGATGGTGAAACCGACAATCTGATTGTTGACTAATGATTATGAGTTGATAATTTGAGGTCCAATGAGGGATCTTGTTCATGCATCTTTGGTCCAATAAAAAATATGTCACCTTACACTTGATTATATTTGTGAATATATAATAATTAAATAGTGAATAAGGGTTAAGTGTGGACCGGCATTTAACTGGGCTGCACATGCTGATTTCGGCCGCACCTTTAGTTAAAGGTCACATGGAACGGTTGTGATGGGATATGGGATTTATCATGAATTTGGCCGCCACTTTGGCTTAAGTTGACCGACAACCCTTGACTGTTTATTATTGAAACCATGGCACACTCTATCCACTTGAATGTTATGATTAAAGTCTCATTGAGCCAAACAATTTTATGTGATATTCTCTGACAAGCATTTGTTATACTTAAATCAAGTGATGGATGTGACAACACACGATTTCATTAATTTGGACCACTAAAACAATTATTAATGAATTTACAAAATAGATGCCATACATATTGATTTATGTAGATGATCATATGTTTATGTGATAATAGATGTAACAGTAGGTTTAACTTTAATGTCCATAAGTGCTATTGATAGTTGACTGTATGGGAATGTGTAGACCGATGATAAATACTTGTGATGCAACTTGTATTCTGGATATGCATAGTGTATTAAGTAAGCATGTATGTAGTACGAACATTCTGTTGCGGGAATAAACTGTGATAACCTGATTAATGTATGTCATGGTTAACTGTTATAGTTCGGACAACAATGTGCAGTGCAACCTGTGTATTATGTAACAAAATACGTGATTTAATACGAATGCGACACTGATTGTTACTGATAAACCATGTTAGGATTATTTTGAGCAATTTGAGCACGTAACTAGTCAAACCGAGCAAACCAAGGTGAGTTCACACTCTTACCAAGGCATGGGATTCCCGGGGTGTTGGGAATGGGATTGATAAGGATAAGGTTGAATAGACTCATACGGACACTGTTACTAGACTACCATACCATCGTCCTCGGTTGTGCAGGACACATACGTAAAACCTACGTATACTTATGCTACTCGCTATCCTCGGTTGTGAAGGATACTCACGTAAAACCTACGTGAACTTATTATACTCACTACTGCCTCGGTTGTGTCAGGCACTTACGTAAAACCTACGTAAACCCCCGCGTACTCCTATCCTCGGTTGTGAAGGATACTTACGTAAAACCTACGTAAACCCCATACGCGCTACTGTTCTCGGTTGTGAAGAACACTTATGGTTACGCATAGTCTAGTGGATTAATAACATGGGAAGCCCCCACCAAAAGAAATCTATAACGGCCCAGTAGAGCCACATGTTACATACGAACTTACTGTTATGCTTTTACTTACTGTGAACTCGCTCAACTAGTCGTTGACTCTCTGCTGCATGCCTTGCAGGACCTTAGGTATTATTGGAGCTTGCACAAGGAGGAGCAGGTCGTTGTGGGCAAATGGATCGTGATTACTTATTAAACACTTATGACGTTTCAAACATTAATACTTATGTTGGGTTACACATTAATGCTTCCGCTACACTTACTTACATTGGTTTTGATAAACACCTTTCGTATTGATGGATAACTTTTACTATTTATTTATATGTACAATATGATTGGTGGCTTGATCCTGGTCAGTCACGCTCCCAAGCGGTGATACTCCGCGGGTGGTTTTTGGGGGTGTGGCAGTGTCAGATGGACACGGGGCCGTGCCCGAGCTTCTGTTCAGCCTATAAATAGGAGTGTTTGGAGCTCTTGCAACTCATCCCTTGGCACACCACCTCTCTCACACTTCACCCACCATCCACCACTATCACAACACCATCATCCACCACCATCATCCATTGTCCATCATAAAGTGTGTGAATCGTCTTGGGATCCAAGATTGATCGTAAGAGTTCTTGACAATCAAAGGCCATGTTTGCCTAAGTCTCTTACATCACTTGGTGAAAACAAGTGTTTAGTGTAATACTTTTTATTTTTAATCTTTTGCACTTTTTAATTGGTTTTGTATTAATGAATTTAATTACTAGTTTCTTATGTTGAAGATGATTCTTCCTTATCGTTTGTCCGTGGTGTCTTGGCATTATTTTACTGTCTATATAAAATAAAAGATTTTCACCATTCATATCTCCACGGTCTATATGGAGGTATGTTGGCTACCTGGTCGGGGGTTAAGGGAATGGTTTGGTAAGAGTCTTGCCATTGTTCAGTGTATAGATCCTGCAAAGGACCTGGGTCAAATTTAGTAGGACCTCCTTCAATACCCAAAGGTATTGGATGGCGGGGGTCCAAACTCTTTGATCCCCTCATAAGTTAAACTACTATTAAAACTTTAACCCGGCTACTTAGGACGGTATCCCTGCTGACTCAGACTACTTAGCCGAGGGTAACGTCGCCTTCAAAAGAGGGGCCTACCACATTATGCATTAATAACTTAATTAATTATCTTTCAATAATCCGACCCTTTAGGATTGTATCCTTGCTGACTCAAACTACTGGGTTGAGGGTAACGTCGCCTTCAAAAGAGGGGCCTACTACAATAACTAAGATAATCTCTTAAACAAGTGCAAAAGTGCGAAAATAATCAAAGGTTACACTACACACGAGTCGGATCCAAGTGATTCATCTTGTCTATCTGTTTTTACTTTTATTTTATTTTTCAGCATTTTAGTTAGTTTTATTTTCTTAGTTTAAAACCTTTTTCTAACATTTTGATTTGATTAGACGTTGAGGATAAACCGGTACTAAAAGCTCTTGTGTCCTTAGACGACCTCGGTATCTTACCAACACTATACTACGTCCACGATGGGTGCACTTGCCCATATGTGTGTTTAGTGTTAGTAAATATCGTGTTTTATATATTTAAAACTTGGCTAAAAAGTGTAAAAAGGGCTTAAAATATATACCTAATATATATAACACTTCACACGCATCATTTACCCTTAACCTGGATGCAAGGTAAAAGCACCTCAAAATACGATTCAAGCTTATCGCATTTTGAGACGACCATTCCCCTAAGAAGATCACGTCATCTGCATAAAGGAAATCAGAAAGTGACGGGCCATGTAAAGGAACCAAAATGCCCCGGAACAATCCAATGGAGCACGCCTTCTTCATCACCCCCGTTAGCGCCTCCATCGCCAAAATGAATAAAAAGGGCGATAAAGGGTCCCCTTGCCTCAAACCCCTATAACAAGCGAATTCTTGGGTCGGGGATCCGTTTACTAGAACCGAAGCCCTAGCGGATGTCATTATGGCCATAATCCACATTCTCCACTTCAAAGGACAATTCATTTGTGTCAAAATGGAATTTAAAAAACTCCAACTTAACGAATCGTACGCCTTTTCAATGTCAACCTTAAAAATTAGCCCCTTCTTCCTACCTCGCTTAATCCAAGGAATAACTTCATTCAATATTAATGGGCCATCAAGAATACTCCTATTAGCTAGAAATCCCGATTGCTCCTCCAAAATCAAACCGTGAATAACCGATTTTAATCTATTCACCAACACTTTTGAAACCACTTTATTTATACAACCAATCAAACTAATCAGTCGATACTCGCTAAGATCTTGTAACACCTCGTAAAATCAAGACCAGTATTGTAAAGACACGTGTCATGGACTTTAAACGTGTAATGGTTTGATCTAGAGGGACTGAAATTGTCAAACAATGTAATATGTTAGTGAAAGGGATCCAAAGTGTCAACATGCTAAAGTTACCTCTGAGTGACCATTAACGAACCCAAAAACATTGTAAGTAATTTAATTTTTCTTTCATAAGAATATTAGATATTTATTTGAGGAGTTACGAAGAAATCAAGACTTTTTGGGTGATCATACGACTAACCGTGAGCTTAACGGAGTTAGTGAATGACCCAAGGTCCTTAAAAGTTAACTATGGGGGGGTCCTAAATGCAACAAATGAAAGTAAAACAAAGTTAAAATGGACCAGGGACTGAAAGTTCAAAGCCTGAAAATTTTTCCCGGTTTTGAAGGTCGACGCGGGCCGCGTAAGACTTCCCTATATCTTACACGGGCCGCGTGGAAGTGCCAATAACACCCAGATGTGGACAGCTGCGGGTTTGGCCTGTTCCACCGCCTTAGAGAGCTGGTTTTTGAATTTAGGGGCTGCACCAATGGTATTTCATGCATAGGGGACACCTGGGATGATCAGGAATCAATTGTAGACTTGTGTGGATTGATCTTGTGAGTTTTGAAGTTCTATATAAGAACTTGTTGTTTGCTAGTTCACTTGCACTTTTCAAAAATCTTTCAAACACACTCTCTGGAGCTCTTTGGACTTCAAGCAAGTTTCCCACAGCTCCTAATTCGTGCTAAGAGCCTTTGTAAGCATTCTTAGCTTCTCTAGTTCAAGTTTTATTAGCTTAATGACCAAAAGTCAAAGCCGTCGTAATTAAGCTTTGACTTAGTGATTAATCACTAATGGTCCAGCTATTATTCGAATTGAAAGTGGCTATGAGTTGGTAATTATGTGGGTAATAAACCCTTAAAAGGGCACCCACTGATTTTCACTCTAACTTGGTCAATTGTCGGGTCAAACTTAATATTAAAAAGTCAACAGAAGCTATTTTTGCAAATAAATTCATAACTAGTAATGTAGAAGCTATGGAACCTGTTTTAACACTAAAATAACTTGGTAATTAATGTAAGAACATGTCTAAGCATGTTCAACCCGACAATTCTGAGTTTAGGCTCGGTTCGGAACCGAAAGTCGCAAAAGAACACTTTTGCTTTGACTTTCAGTTCTGACCTGATTTAGCTTGTTTTAGATATGCCTTGAGGTTCCATTAGGACCATATTATAAGTTAGTAAAACCCTATGAGGTTATACTACATGGTTCCTTAATTATCCGATTCATTTGCATGTTTCCGTTAATTGCTTAAATATTGACCATTATGCCCTTTTGACCTTAAAACGAGATTTTTGAAAATGTGGACAAAAACCTTCATTACTGATTTTTAAACTTGTCCTAAAAATTTGACATCAGTTTGAGGTCTAAATTAGGAGTTATGCTCAATATCGTAATTTGAAAGCTTTTTATTAATTAAACGGCATATTTAGCATAAAGCCTATTTAAACCCGAATTTTGACACCAAGCCTTTTACCCACTGATGTAATATAATATTTTGGGATTTTTGAAGATTTTTATTTATTTTTAAATTGATCATAACATAGGGTTCTTGCTTTAATTCGGTAATTGTCGATTATACCCTTTTTGCTAATAAAATGAGTTTTACATAACATTTTGATATCAAACCTTTTGCTACTGATTTTATATGTTAAATAAAATATTTTAAGCCTTCTGGACTGATAAAAATCTCAGCTTTCCTGATATAACCCGAAAATCGTCTAAAACCGACTTTTTACGCGTTTTAAACGTATAGTATGGACTAAAACTATTTTTGACATATAAGACTTAATACCTACTGATGTTTTAAGTAATTTTTTATACTTTAACAGTAAGCAAAAGTTTTGAACTTAGATTTCCAAATTTGACATTTAAAGCTTACGTGAAATTACCAAAATGCCCCTACGGTGCATAGTTTGGTTATAAATGATAAATTTAACATATATGCAATACCCTACTGGTATGACCTGCAAAAATAAATATTTTTACTGATCATTTAAGACCAGAACCTCAGATTAATATTTAGTCTCTCTTATAACCTTTAAAATGACCAAAATACCCCTACGGGGCTTAAATTGAGTTTAAATTCGTTTTGGGAATAATGGAAGATATCCTACTGATATCACAACATATTTAAGGCATATTAACTTGTGAAACCTGTACATGACTCATTTGGTTACTCGTTATGCATTTTTCGCATTCTGTGTGGTTTATGCGACTAGTTTGCATAAATTGACCGAAACGGGTCAAACCTTATCATTTTGACCTCAAAATCCAGAATGTGTTTAGTTTACCCATATTATACAAGTCTTCAAACTTGTCGGGTCTAAATCACATTCTAATCCGGTCTTCGCTTAATCTTGCGTTTTGAACCGTAAACCTTTTTTTAAAACTAACCGGTCTAAGTTTAAACTTAAGTAAGACCCGTTAGGAATCTAATAGGTTATTAAAACCTTCGTTCCAGATTTAGGAGGCCAGTAAAAGATATTTGCACTTGCTGATTGTATACGGCTGGGATAAATTTGTATAATTTGCTCAGGTAAATACTTTTAACTTATTTTCACTTATACGGGCTTGGGGTACGGTATATAAAATACCGGGCTTGGGGTACGGTATATAAAATACTGTAACACCTCGAATTTTTGTGTCCAATAATGTGTTAACACGTGTCATTTGTTTACACGTGGCATTGATATTAAATAAAGGACCAATTTTGACAAACCTTGAAAGTATATAAATTCGAGGGTTATAAATGTCAACAAGGGTAAATATACTGTATAGTAACCCTAAATAACGCTTGAACCTTCAAACGAATAAATCATAAATCGTACGGAAGCGAAACGCGGAAGAAAGTGAGAGATTACGAACTACAGGGGTTAACTGTGTCAACATGTTTAATATTACCTCTGAGTGACCCTTTAACGTTCCCAAGACTTCGTAACAGTATTATACGCTCACTAGAATATACTGTATAAATTCCGCGAAGTTCCGTCTTAAAACGAGAGAGTTATACTCGAATTCGTATGAGAAGGGTTAAAAGCGTCAATAATGAAAGTTAAGGCTTTCCGAATAATTAATAAACTAACCGGGGACTTTATAATGCGGGTAAATAACACGAGGCCCCTATCGGTAAATAACCGAGGGCCAAACCGCAAAGTTACCCCTTCAAACTCGAAAGGTCAGGTAAATCATTACGAAAGATTTCGTTATTAATTACCAGGATTTCGTAATCATTTCAAAAGATTTTAAAAATCTGAAAAACAGGCCCTACGCGACCCGCATTGCATGTTGGTTAAGTTGAGGCGGGCCGCGAGCCTCCTCTTTTACTCGCCTGATATTTAGAACCCAGGCGGCCCGCATTATAAACGCATGGAACTCCCATGCGGGCTGTTAGTGCAGTTGTCTGTCGACTACATCTTTGTTCGAGTCTTAGAGAGAGAGAGAAAGACAAGTCGTTATGAGTTTTCACTACGAGATTGACTACGGCAATATCCAAGGGGGAGATTGTTGATGCATATTTTGTCTATCGCCTTCGTCAATCCGAGTCATAGTGAAAAGCCGAGAAGAAATTAAGTGCATATTGTAATATTTAGTTAGAAATGGCAAGGTGGCAAACTTGTAATTAGTGTGAACTTTCACTAAGTTGCCTTGACCATATAAATAGGAGATATGTCATGATTTTAGGTAGATTTTGGGGAGACTTTTAGAAGAGATTTAGAGAGAAGACTTGGAGAAGACTTTCTAGAGAGAGAAAGTAGAGAGAGAAAGTTGTAAACACGTGATTCTTGTATCAATCTTGTCAAAGTTAGCAATGGAATCACATTAGAAGTACGTTATCGTGTGTTCGGTCACGTTCGTTCATGGATTCCGCACGTGAAACGTTCGTTACGCAATCGAACGGCATCAAAACCGGTCCTACAAGTGGTGTCAGAGCTAGGAGCTCGATTGCTTGATCAGACACGTCGTTCTCGTACAGATTTGAGCCGATTCAGATCCAATTTCGTCGATTTCTTCACTTTCTACTTGTTTCTTACGTTTTTTACTGAAAAACGTCAAATTGAACAGGTAAATACGGTCCGTTTCGTCTGATTTTTGAATATGATGTGCGTTTAGACCCGATCTACAACCCTACCAAGTTTCAGCTCGAAACTCCAAGCCGTTTTGGAGAAATCTCGATTTTTCGGTCCGAATTCGCAGCTGTGGATCGCTTTTTGAACAGCTGGATCGCTTTTGTGACATTTTTCCAGGATCGCTCCAAATCTTCATGTGAACCGCTCGAAATTGATGTCTGGATCGCTCGTAATTAATCTTCTGAACCGCTCATATGTCATCACCTTAAACTTCTGAATCGCTTATTGGTAAACATCTGAACCGCTTATGTGTCAGATCGTGGATCGCTTATGTGTCGTCTTCTTCACATGAGGTTCTGAAAAGGAAATACAGGTTGTTGACATTTGCAAAAGGTTGTCGGCTAAAGTGGTTATTGGAATAGGGTTCAAGTACATGTGAAAAGAACAGTTCTACCGCCCATTAAACACTGCCGTCCAAAGATTCCACCTACCCAATCATTTTGACTGGCCTGTTGTTGTTGTTTACTAGCCCACCGCCCAACCCACACTTTTGTCCACCGCCCCACTACTAGCCCACAACTGTTTTAAAGGCCAATCAAATCTTGCCGCCCAACCCATTATTGGCCCACTAAACCCAAGTGCACCGCCCTTTTAACCACCGTCCATTTTAGTTGTTAGTTAATTGTTGACAGGCCAACAATCCATTAATACTGTTTTTGGCCCAATTATAGCCAAGGTATTGCCCAAGTGACCCAATCAAGATTAAAGGAGGTTATTTTTTAACATCGAATATCCGAAAAAGAAACATGACAATGGTGTTTGATGAACAAGAGAATCATTATTTCGAAAGATTTAATGATTGGCATCACGGATTTCTAGATGAGGGTTATAGAAAAGTGAGCAAAGATGGATGGGCAAAAAGGTTCAAATATTTCGTGTGTCTGAAAGACGAAATGTTGGATGATCTTAAAGACAGATATAGTGTTTTACTGAGTTATATGAAAGATCATGAGATATACCCGTCAAATGTTGAAAAATTGGAGAAATTTGCAGATGCGTTACCGATTGAATGGGGTGAATGTTTGAAGAATTTAAGGGAGAACTCAAATTTTTCAAAATTACCTCTAAATCAATTCATCAGCAAACTTCAAACTCATGAACTTGAAACCAGAAAGAAAAAGAAAGATTTGATCAAGGTTTTGGAATATAATGTGCTAGATCTAAGTTCAGATGTGATTGAAGAGATGCAACAAAGGGTTACTAAATGTATCAGGGCAAAACATGTGCTGAAATACGATTTCAAACGAGGTTGTTATATTGATAATAATGGAAATCCTTTTGATTTCGTTAAATTGTTTTGTGCAGGTACATTGATAGCAAAGGAAGAAAAAACTTCAAAAGCTGAAGAATCGGTGAAGAATGAAACAATGTGCTCAACATGCGATAACTTTAAGACTGACAATGACAAACTTGTGAGAGACATAGAAGGTTTGGCATTTGAAGTCAAAAAGTTGAAAGACGAGAAGCACGTTGCTGAAAACCAGATTCTTTCTCTGGAAAAAGATTGTGAGAAGTTGAAAGCAGAAAATGACAAACTGTTGATTGATTTTAACAGTTTGACTTTGAAATATCAAGAATTTGAGGGGCAAGTGAAAATTCTTGAAGATGGGAAAAATGTGTTTAGTAAAAACAACATTGAAAAACAAAAGATGATAAATTCCCATCTTCAGAAGATTGTCGAACTTGAAAAAGAAGGTGAAAGCGCTCATAAGAGAATCAAAGAGTTGGTAAAAGAGCTTGAAAGCAAAAAGAAATCGTCAGAAGATGAGGATTTCTGGATAAAGCTTGAAAACAAAAACCTGAAAGCAAATGAATCAAAATTTCAGGAACAGATCAAAATTTTGATAAATGAAAAGTCTGTTCTTGAAAATTTGAAGGTTGAAAATGAAAATTCCATCAAGTCTCATCTTGAGAGAATATCTCAGCTTGAGGAAGAAGCTAAGAATTCCAGGACCAAGATAGATAAACTTGAGAAGAAATTGATCAGTTTTGCGACTAAATCTGACAAGTTGAATATTCCTTGTCCAAAACCGATCAATTCAGTTCCGATGAGTAAAAAGGCTACAAACGTTGACAAAGTCAAAGTCAAAGATTGTGATGTTAAAACTGATGAGGAAAATGAGAATTTTTATTCAGCAGATGAGTCTGTGACAGAGTCTGATGATGAAAATGTTAAGAAAGAAAAACAAAAATTGTTTTTAAAGTTGAAAGAAAAATTTCAGAAAACTGTTCTGCAATCAACTGAAAAAGGTGAATGCTCTAAGCAAAAACCTGTGAAGAAGATTGTAAAACAGAATCAAAACTTTAAAAATGAAGGGAAAAACTCATCAGTGCGATCATCCAATCAAAAGAAAAAATTACAAAAAATAGAAAATGAAAATTCAAAATTTGTTGTGTGCAGGACGAACTACAGTGCTAAAGCGTCAAAACCAGCACATTTGAGGAAGGAATATCACCAAGCCAGACAATGCTATGATCTGAGCGTTTGGTGTGAAAATGGTAACTGGTATGATAACAGGGTGTGCTACAGCTGTGGATATCAGGGGCATATTGCTGTTAACTGCCAATACTGGAGTTATGAGACCAGGAGGTGCTACAATTGCAATATCAAAGGTCACATTGCCAGAGATTGCCCAAAGAGATCGCATGACAGATTGAGGGCTAATTCTCAGAAAATGGCAAAGAAGATACCAGTCGTTGTCAAGCCCAAAGAATTGAAAGTTTCGGGCCAAAACGTCAGAGAACAGAAGGTCAAAGAACCTAAAGTTCAAGAAACAAAAATGAAGCTTTCTCAGGGGCAGAAAGATCGACTGAGGAAAAAGAGAAAGAAAGCGAGAGAATATCTCGAAAAGATTTTGTCCTCGGGTTCATCCGTTGGTAAGAATAAAAGTTCTGATGAATCTACTACCTCCGCTGTAAAGACAAGCAAAAAGAATTCATCAGATACAAATTTGGGGACAAAAGAGGATAAGAAGAAGATGAAAGTGAAGTTTTCACTTCCTGGCGATGAATCTGTTTCTTCGGAAACAAAGGAGCCACATGTCGGCGATGAATCTGACTCATTAAAGTCAGACAAGCCACATTCAGGCAATGATTCTGGTATGGTAAAACCAGAAGAGCCATGTGTTGAGGTAAAGGTCGAGAATTCTAGTTTAACAATGGATGAGAAAAATTTTCCACCATTGTTGAACAAGAATTCAAAATTACCCAAGGCTGGTCAGGCTTGGGTGAAACTTTTCAAATAGAAAAACCTGACTTGCCAGAGCTCCCAGGTTTGTAAGAGTGGAGCATGAATCGGCATCTTTTTAAATCTGTGTTTGAAGATTTTGCAGGAATTGCCGGAGATCCCAAGATGGTATCGTGGATCATGAATCGGCATCTTTCTTGAATTTTATTCGGTAACGTCAATCATGCAAACGGTAAAGAGGTTTGGTTGTGTTTGTGAATGTTTTACAAGTGGTACAGAGGATTCTGGACTGCATATGGTAAATCAAGGACATTAACTTGTACTTGGATTTTCCTACTTTTGTGAAGAAAACAAGATGATGAAGTAACCCCGTACCTAAATTGTTTGGTAAACAAACTTATATTTTCCGGAAAAGCCATTTTGATTAAAACAAACTTAAGTGTTTTGAAATCACAATGGGAAAATAGTTTGTTGTGAGGGGGAGTTCTGATTGTTTATGCCAGGTGGATGGAGAATTGAAGTGATTCTCATCAGGTTGTCAAGTTTGTACAGTTTGTTTCAAATTTTCTCAGAAAATCAAAATTGAAACATATTTTGATTTTAGGGGGAGAAAAATTTTAAAAAATTAGAAAATTTGAAAATGTCAAAAACATTAAAAATTTAAAAATGAGTTTTGTTGTGAAAAAGAAGAAATGATTGTAAATCAGTGGACTATCACAGCATGCTAAAGAAATGTAATGTAAAATGTGATAAACGGTCTCACTGATGATGTGACGATAGGTTTTTGTACATTTAGTAGATTTATTCGGGATATAAACCTAAAATTTCAAACTTGTGAAATTTGTGGGGAACACTACTTGGATATATAGGTAACCCCTGAAATCTCGTTTGAAAGGTCTCGTATTCTGATATACTAGGTGTTAATACTCTATGATGTCTGGGGTATTATTCCGGGACTTCTGCTGAACGGTAGTTCTGACCTAGTCCTTGGCTAATACTTTCCACAAAATGCTTGAAATATAGCATAAAGCCCTCAGTTGATTAGACAATAAAATTGATAATCATCTGTTGTAGCTGAAAAGATCCTCTAAAGGGGACACACTGCTAAGTCGAAGCTGATATCTCTCTGCTGAACGGAAGTTCTGACCTGAGATCCCTCAGTTCTCGCATCTTTCCCCTAATTTATATACAGACATCATTGTAGTGTTCATACCTGTAAGACTGAATATTGGGATTCTGGATACGGGAGTATATTCAAGAGGTGGGACACATGAATTGAACTAAGTTCATAAAATACCTAAATAGTATCCTGAATAGATTGAAAATTGTATGAAAATTTAAGAGGACAATTATATTGTCAATCTACGTGAATCGTTTAGAACTTAAAACGATTAAAAGCTTAACGGTGCTTGTGTTATGTCTCAAAAACTGATATGATTCTCTTGCACAAACTCACAAAAAAAATATGTTTGTTTTGCATTTAAATTTCTGTTTTTGCATTTACATTTTATATTTTGAAAAATCCAAAAAGATTTTCGACAACTGATGGTGAAGAGCTGATTTTCGAATCTCAAAGGCTAAACTTGATGAACAGACAGGTTGGTTAAGTCGTTTGAAATGTTTAAAATGATTCAGTAGATTGAATCAGTAATTGAAATGTTTCAAATTTGTGAAGCAGTGGTTTATTGAAAACAGTATCACATAATTAAGTTGATTCATTAAGTTGAATCACAATTATTCTGTTTTGTGATAGAATGGTTGAGTTTTGCAGGTTTCTGATCCTGTTGCTACAGATAGCCAGGAGATATATCAGAACCAGAGATGATGAACTGAATAGAGAGAAGCCAGGAAATAATTTCGATGGTGGTAACAAAATCCCAGACAACTATCCTAGCAGAGTGATAGGGGGAGTCTGATGAAGGTTATAGCCAAAGAAAGTTAGATCCAGGCAGAATTCTTGAAGAAGACCGAACTATATCCGAGAATGTCATGTTGAAGACTCTCACTGAAGATTCCGTCAACATTCAAGGGGGAGTTTGTTAGTGCAGTTGTCTGTCGACTACATCTTTGTTCGAGTCTTAGAGAGAGAGAGAAAGACAAGTCGTTATGAGTTTTCACTACGAGATTGACTACGGCAATATCCAAGGGGGAGATTGTTGATGCATATTTTGTCTATCGCCTTCGTCAATCCGAGTCATAGTGAAAAGCCGAGAAGAAATTAAGTGCATATTGTAATATTTAGTTAGAAATGGCAAGGTGGCAAACTTGTAATTAGTGTGAACTTTCACTAAGTTGCCTTGACCATATAAATAGGAGATATGTCATGATTTTAGGTAGATTTTGGGGAGACTTTTAGAAGAGATTTAGAGAGAAGACTTGGAGAAGACTTTCTAGAGAGAGAAAGTAGAGAGAGAAAGTTGTAAACACGTGATTCTTGTATCAATCTTGTCAAAGTTAGCAATGGAATCACATTAGAAGTACGTTATCGTGTGTTCGGTCACGTTCGTTCACGGATTCCGCACGTGAAACGTTCGTTACGCAATCGAACGGCATCAAAACCGGTCCTACACGGGCCGCATTAGACGCCCAGATGCAGAATAGTTGTAACTTCTTGCCTTTTGGAGCATTTGAACGACCAAACATCAATCAATGAGGCATGGGTGCCCCCTACTCGACCCATAACACTTAGGGACACCTGCCCATCATCCATGATCAGGTGTAGCATGAGTTGTGATGATCTAAAGGCCTTTTGAACATTATAAATAGCCACATTGTGAGCATATGTTCACCACACCTCAAACAACTCATCTACTGATCATTATAAGCTCTCAAGTCCTTTTCTCTGCTCTATAAGCAAGAGCACACTTCTGTAAGTCGTTCATACTCATTTTGGTCCTGCATTTCCATAGTTATAGCTCATAAACGCAACCGTCGTAACTAACGGTTGTCATTACAATAACTTGCAAATGGTTCAGTCTTATGACGAATCAAAAGTGGTTATGAGTTGGTATTTATGTGGGTAATAAACCTCTAAAAGGGTTCCCCCTGATCACCACTCTAACTATGTCAAATATCGAGTCAAACGTGCGGTTAAAAAGTCAACAGAAAGCTATTTTAGCGATTTATGCATAATCTGTAATGTATATGTTATGAAACCTGTTTTGACACTTATAAAACATGATATTAAGTATATAAACTTGTTTGCGCTCGTTTGAATCGATCATTTGCTATATTGACCCGGTTCGGAGCCGAATGTCGCAAAAGTTTGACTTTTGCTTTGACTTCAGTTCTGACCCGTTTTAGTGAGGTATAAATATACCTTAGGACTCTCTTAGGACCAGGTCACATGTTGGTATAAACCTCTGTGATCGGTTCACGAGTTATCCGAGTCTTTTGCGCATTTCCGTCATTCGCCTAAAAGTTGACCGTAACGGCCTTTTGAAATAAAAACGAATATTTCGGACATATGAACGGACCAGAACCTTGCTTATTAAATTATAAGCATGTCCTTAAAGTTTCACGTCAATCCGAGGTCTAGAATGAGAGTTATGCTAAATGGCGCATTTAAAGTAAACTTTGTTAATTAACGGCGCAATTAGCATAACACCTATCTAAACCAAGATTTCGTCACCAAATCTTTTACCCACTGTTATAAATTAATATTTTGAGAATTTTAAAGATTTTTAATAATTTTTACCTCGCTCATAACCTGCGGTTATGGCTACGGTTCGGTAAATACCGAATATGCCCTTTTTGGCCAAAACATGAGTTCTACAAGGTCTTTTGACCCGATTCCAGTTACTACTGATTTTAAATAATAAATAAAGCATTTTAAGCTTTATAAGCTGTTCGGGAAACTCAGATTTCCTGTAGAACTCGAAAAGCCCTTTTAAAAGTCTTTAAAATGACCAAAAAGCCCCTACGGGGCATAATATTAACTTAAACTCGTTACGGGCGTCACGGAAGGTATCCTACTGATACCACAACCCATTTCAGGCATATTGACTTAGGAAATAAGCGTACGACTCTCATGGTTAACCGTTTCGCCTATTGCGCGCACGGTTCGGCTTATGAAACTAGTTTTCATAAACTAGCCGATACGGGTCAAATTATATTATTTGAACCCCAAATTCCAGAGTGTGAACCATAAACCCATATAAGACAAGTCTCTGAACTTGTTGGGTCAGAATCACACTCCATTCTCGGTTTTCGCCTTTTCGCGCGATTAAACCATATATATATATATATCGGAACCAACCGGTCTAGGCTACGGCCATTATAACGACCCGTTAGGATTCTAAGAGGTTAATTAAAACCTTCGTTCCAGATTAGGAGCCCCAGTAAAAGCTATCGGTGATTTAATCCAAATTAAGGAAATATACTTGCAAAGGTAAATACTTTAACTTATTTCCCCTATATGGGCTTGGGTTACGGTATATTAATACCGCTTGATTGAGCATTATATTCTTCCATCGCTTAGGTGGTTAATTAAATAATATGATCGGCTCATTTAAACAGTTTTGTTGCTTATAAGCCTTTGGGGGGTTTAATGACCGTTGTCCCGGATATCCTTGGCATCATTTTACGAAATGGCCACGACCATCGACATCCCGGTGTAGGCGTACACCCGGTATAAAGTGTCGACATTAAATTAAAAGACGTAGCCGTTGGTTTTTATACTACGGTTTTACGCAAACGTGGTGTGTCTATAAATCTTTAACCCGGCACGACCCGGGCTACTGAACGCATAAAAGAACATGTAAAACGTTCACAAGATTTTATTATAATTTTCCCAAGTTATAAAAGAGTTTGTGCCTTGTGCATTCAAATCAATTTTAATAAACATTTTCAAATGTGTCAGTTGAATGTATTTACCAGTGTAAACTGACGTATTTTCCCCAAAAAGATTAAGTGCAGGTACCTAAACGTAAATTGGCTGGTATTAGCTCCCTAGCGTCGTGATAAGTCTCGCAAGCTTGATTGCAGCATCTGATGGAACAATACTTTATGTTTATTTACGATCCGCTGTGGATATATTCAACTTCTGTAATACATTTGATATTACAACCAGAGGTTGAAGTTTATATATTTATCTTAAGCTTCCGCTGTGCATTATATAATTGTGTGGTTTGACTATATTGTTGCCAACATCGTCACGGTAATCCCCCACCGGGCCCACCGGTGAGACACGTGGAAATCGGGGTGTGACAGGTTGGTATCAGAGCCAACATTGAGTGAATTAAACACTACCCTATTGTGTTTAATCTCAATGACACAATTTGCACATACTTGAGTCTAGACAATAACTTAGGACAAATTCGGATTAATACTCCTTATTGTCTTTATTTTCAATTCGATTTTTAATAAATTTTGGAGCAGGAAAATGCCACCTGTTATATTCCGAGGAAGAGGAAGGGGAAGAAGAGGCAGAGGAGAAGTCGTGACACATCACGATAACAAAGCTGGACCATCTGGTACAAGACATCCTTCGATGACACGGAGCGAAGAGCCACAACGACGAAGAGATCTTTACGAACCCGCGAGGCATTCCACTTCGCACAGCTCGACGCCATCCTACCGGCACTCCTTTGGACCAAACTCAGAGAATGATCCCAACAACCCACAACCTTCCTTCATACCTCTACAACGTTCGGTATCACACCGAAATTACGACGACCCTACTCCATATTACATAGGTCAGTTTAATCCGGCTGACTACATACAGGAACCATCAGGTTTTGTTCCACTAGGGCCACAAGACCACTTTTCTGAAGATCCCATGGAGGAAGATGAGGATCCTACTGAACCAGCTCGTGGTACGCCCACGCATCCGATAGAAGTTTCTGATGGGTCATCCTTCCATGGCACACCTTATCAGGGACCAGACAGTTTCCAAGCGTTGTTTGACCGACATGAGTGGTACTACACGCCACCTCAACAGACATCTCAACAACCGCGACATCCACAGGATCCCTCTGAGGATTCACGCTTTGTGGCAGTTACGCCACCACCTCCGCCACCGGCGCAACCAGTAATACCTGATCCGCCAAGGCGTAGGAGGACAAATGCTCGTATGTCTACACGAGGAGGAGGGGGTATTCACTTCAGCACTCCTCGACATTCTAGTAGTAGCCACTATCCGCCGCTACAAGAGGAAGGACCTTCAAGTCCTATACAGGAGGCGAACTCCGCACCGGCTGCACAAAATTCGCCACCGTTTGGGTATGACCAACCCATACCTGCTTACACGGGTCCAACGGCTTACAACCCGTTCGAACCGTCACAAGCACAATACAACTACGGCTATGAGCGCGACCCATATGTGGTGTCGGCAAGATATAATGCGCGCTACCTTGACGGGGCACATGGAAACATGGGACCACCGGACTACTCAGCTCATGGGTATCCAATACCTCCCAGACCTCCAGTTCCGCATCAAGCGCCACAACCACGTTTCTCTCCTCCTGAACAGGAAGAAATACTCCATCGACTAGATCGTGTGGAGAGAGAGTTCGAGGAAGAGAAGAAAAGCCACCGAGGATTTCTCAAAGGCTTGGCAAACCTACTAAAGGGCAAAAAGAAGAAACGTGACCATTAGCCCATAATAGTTGTACGAATGTAATTTCTACTTTGAAATAAGTCCCTGTGAGGACAACTTATCGTATTTCAGTCCCTACGTGGACTTATCTTTAGTCCTTGCATGGACACCTATCTTATGTTAGTCCCTGCGTGGACTTGTCACTTATTTTTAAAAAAAAAAAACCTCTATGGAGGTATGTACTATTTGAAAGACCCGTTTAGGGCAATATGTAATTGTATTTGAGATTATGGAATGTATGTTATGAGTTTTGTTTTAATATATATAAAATAAATCAAAACCATTCCTTTTATATTGATTTGCCTAAATAAAGAATCTTGAAAGGTGAAACCTAGCTTGGTGTCTTTTAAGATCCAGTCAAGATGGTACGACCTAATTGAAAAGATTCTGATTCCATATTAACCTCTGTACGCATGTTAACAATCATGGCAGATGTGATTCGTGAAAATCACGCACGTCATTCTTATACAATAATCCTTTAAGGATTTCAAAACCCAACTGAATGATTTATAAATCGTGGGTTAAATCACCAATGAAGGTGATCAATATTATTAAAACATCCATTAGTGATGTAGTGCCTACGGGCCAATATTATTAAAACATCCATTAGTGATGTAGTGCCTACGGGCCAATATTATTAAAACATCCATTAGTGATGTAGTGCCTACGGGCCAATATTATTAAAACATCCATTAGTGATGTAGTGCCTACGGGCCAGTATTATAAAAACATCCATTAGTGATGTAGTGCCTACGGGCCAGTATTATTAAAACATCCATTAGAGATGTAGTGCCTACGGGCCACTATTATGAAAACATCCATTAGTGATGTAGTGCCTACGGGCCAGTATTATTAAAACATCCATTAGTGATGTAGTGCCTACGGGCCAACCTTACTAAAACATCCATTAGAGATGTAGTGCCTACGGGCCAACCTTATTAAAACATCCATTAGAGATGTAGTGCCTACGGGCCAACCATATTAAAACATCCATTAGAGGTGTAGTGCCTACGGGCCAACCATATTAAAACATCCATTAGAGGTGTAGTGCCTATGGGCCATAATAATTGTCTTATAAAGACAAAAGGCAGTGGTAGTCTATGACTCTCTGTCAGAAAGAGATAAGAGAACTACGGTTCGAACCTCTATGCCTTTGATTCTCTGAAATCTCGGCTAATATTATAAAACATCATCATGATTAGGCTTTATGCCGCCAATACTATTTATGTAGCTGAAATAGGATATATTCAAATCCTAATATTTAATGAAATAATAAGTTAACCAAATATGGTCTCTGTACCATGGTTGACAAATTGTCATAAAAGACAATTATATAATAATCTCCTGAATAAAATTTTGTTATCTTCTGTAACAGATTCAAGTTACAATGGCGAATCCCAATGGAGAGAACAGCCACACAAATGAAGATGACTATGACAATACGCCAGTGCATCTGACAGGCGCACAACTGAAGGCTCTGATTGACAATGTTGTTCAGGCAGCTATTGATCGTCAATATACTGAGTCCCAAGGCAGAACCGTGTCAAAACCACCCTCTAAACCAAAGACACACTCCAAACCACCCTCTGAACCCAAGAAAGATGACGACAAACACTCGTCCACTGAGCACAACGTTCATCGCGATAGAGAATATACTGATGCATCCAGTGCTAAGGGTTGCACCTACAAATACTTTGTATCATGTAAGCGCCGGGAATTTACAGGGGAGAAAGGTGCTGTTGATTGCATCACCTGGCTAGATGAGATGGACACTATTGTGGACATTAGCGGGTGTGCAGCGAGGGATGTGGTGAAGTATGTGTCCCAGTCTTTTAAGGGCGAGGCCCTGGCATGGTGGAGGGCGTTGGTGCAGGCATCTGGTAAGTCTGCTTTGTACAAGATGACATGGGAGGAATTTATTGCTCTCATTAAAGAAAACTACTGCCCTCAGCACGAGGTTGAGAAGATAGAGGCTGATTTTGTCTCACTGGTGATGACGAACCTGGACTGCCAGGCGTATTTGACGAGTTTCAATACCATGTCTCGTCTAGTTCCATACCTGGTGACACCAGAACCCAGAAGAATCGCCCGTTTCATTGGGGGATTAGAGCCTGCAATAAAGGCTAGCGTAAAGGCTTCTCGGCCGACGACCTTCAGGTCAGTTACTGACCTCTCCTTGTCTCTAACTTTAGACGCTGTCCGTCTGAGGACACTAAGGAACAAGGAGGCTGAGAAGAGAAAACGTGAGGATGATACCTCACGAAGATCTGGAAAGAAGCACCGTGGAAACGGTGAAGGCAAAAGAGGGTCGGAGGCAAAGAAGGATGGGCAAGCTGGTGAAAGGCCCAACTGTAAGATCTGCAAGAAACCCCACTCTGGGAAATGCAGATTTGCATCAAACTCACAGTCGCAATCAAAGACTCCTTCCTGTGGACTATGCAAGTCCAAGGATCATAAGACTGTGGAGTGCAAAAAGATCAAGGATGCAACCTGCTATGGTTGTAACGAAAAGGGGCATATCAAGAGTAACTGCCCTAAGTATGCCAAGAAGGCGGAAGAGACAAAGAAGTCAAATGCGAGAGTTTTTCGAATGGATGCAAAGGAAGCGGTCCAGAACGACAACGTGCTTACAGGTACTTTTCTCATAAATAATATATTTGCAAGAGTACTATTCGATTCTGGCGCTGATAAATCCTTTGTAGATCAGAAATTTTGCCAACTACTAAATATGCCAATCAAAACCCTTGACGTGAAATACGAAGTAGAGTTAGCAGACGGCACGATCGAAACCGTCTACTGTTTTAGAAGGATGTGAAATGTCCATTAAGAACCATTCTTTTCCTTTATCTCTACTTCCCTTCAAATTAGCGGGTTTTGACATTGTGCTAGGCATGGACTGGTTATCCCATAACCAGGCCCAAATCATTTGCGGTAAGAGGCATATAGTGCTAAAGACTCCGAGTGGTGAATCGCTTACCATTCGAGGAGATACGCAGTACGGGTTGCCCGAAGATGTATCTATGCTAAAAGCTTCAAGATGTTTGAACAGAGGCTGTGTAATTTACATGGCTCAGGTGATAATAGAAGAACCTAAGCCGAAGATCGAGGATCTTCCCGTCATTTCTGAATACCCCGAGGTTTTTCCCGAAGAACTACCTGGTTTGCCACCAGATAGACAAGTGGAGTTCAGAATAGACATCATTCCTGGAGCAGCTCCGATAGCAAGAGCACCTTACAGATTAGCTCCGACGGAAATGAAAGAACTGAGGACCCAGTTGGATGAGCTGCTGGCGAAAGGTTTTATCAGACCTAGTTCATCTCCCTGGGGAGCTCCTGTCCTATTTGTAAAGAAGAAGGACGGATCGATGCGGTTGTGCATCGACTATCGAGAACTAAATAAAGTTACCATAAAGAATAGATATCCTTTACCAAGGATCGATGATCTATTCGATCAGCTGCAAGGAGCGAGCTACTTCTCCAAGATCGACTTGAGATCGGGTTATCATCAACTAAGGGTCAGAGATGAAGATGTACATAAGACAGCATTTAGGACTCGCTATGGTCATTACGAGTTCCTAGTGATGCCTTTTGGGCTCACAAATGCACCGGCTGCGTTCATGGATCTCATGAATCGCGTCTGCAAGCCGTATTTGGACAAATTTGTCATAGTCTTCATCGACGATATCCTTATATATTCCAAGAATCAAGCTGACCACGAGAAGCACCTCCGTTGCATTCTCAAATTACTACAGCGTGAGAAACTCTACGCCAAATTCTCGAAATGTGAATTCTGGCTACGAGAGGTTCAATTTTTAGGACACGTTGTGAGTGAGCGTGGTATCCAAGTAGATCCCGCTAAGGTAGAGGCCGTCATGAACTGGCAAGAGCCAAAGACGCCTACCGAAATCCGTAGTTTCCTAGGATTAGCAGGATACTACCGGAGATTTATTGAAAATTTTTTGAGAATTGCTGCGCCCTTGACTTCCTTGACCAAGAAGAAAGAAAAGTACATTTGGGGCCCAAAGCAGCAAGAGTCCTTCGAAATACTGAAGCAAAAGCTAAGCAACGCACCTGTGTTGACATTACCGGAAGGTACAGATGAATTCGTAGTTTACTGCGATGCATCACACACAGGCATGGGGTGTGTGCTTATGCAGAAGGGCAAGGTGATTGCCTATGCTTCAAGGCAATTAAAGGTGCACGAAAAGAATTACACCACCCATGATTTGGAGTTGGGTGCCGTTGTATTTGCACTGAAATTGTGGAGGCATTACCTTTATGGTATTAAATTTGTGATTTATTCTAATCACAAAAGCCTCCAGCACCTGTTCAACCAGAAAGAGTTGAACATGAGGCAACGCCGTTGGATGGAAACCCTGAATGACTACGATTGCGAGATCAGGTACCATCCCGGCAAGGCGAATGTAGTCGCCGATGCCTTGAGCAGAAAGGAAAGGGTAAAACCCATTCGAATCAATGCCAAGAGCATTGAAGTCAAAAACAATTTAATTGAAAGGATATTAGCTGCACAGCGAGAGGCTGTGTTGGAAGCTAACTATCCAAATGAAAAGCTAGGAGTAACTGAGGAGCAGTTGACTCTTAGCAAGGATGGAATCTTGAGGCTGAACGGACGTATATGGGTTCCGATTTATGGAGGACTACGAGATGTTGTTCTCCAGGAAGCCCATAGTTCCAAATACTCAGTTCATCCTGGTGCTGACAAGATGTACCAAGACTTAAAGGCAAATTATTGGTGGATAGGCTTGAAAAAGTCTGTAGCCGCCCATGTAGCAAAGTGCTTGACTTGTGCTCAGGTCAAAGCCGAGCACCAAAAGCCGTCTGGCTTGCTACAACAGCCTGAACTTCCCGAGTGGAAGTGGGAATGCGTAACTATGGACTTCATAACCAAGTTACCCAAAACCAGGAAAGGAAACGATACAATATGGGTCATAGTCGATAGGCTGACTAAATCAGCTCATTTTCTACCCATCAAGGAGACGTATAGCTCCGATATGTTAGCCCAACTTTATGTTGATAAGATTGTAGCCTTACACGGCATACCTGTGACTATTATCTCGGACAGGGATACTAGATACACATCTCACTTCTGGAAAAGTTTCCAACAATCTTTGGGCACGCGTTTAAACTTTAGTACGGCTTACCATCCACAGACGGACGGTCAAAGTGAGCGTACTATCCAAACGCTAGAAGACATGCTTCGTGCATGTGCGATCGATTTAGGTGGTAACTGGGATAAGAATCTACCCCTGATCGAATTCTCCTACAATAATAGCTACCACACCAGCATAAAGGCTGCGCCTTTCGAGGCATTATACGGTAGGAAATGTAGATCGCCTGTTTGTTGGGCGGAAGTAGGAGAGGTCCAATTATCAGGACCAGAGATTGTTTTCCAGACAACGGACAAAATTGTCCAGATCCGGGAACGTCTCAAGGTTGCCCGCGATAGGCAGAAGAGCTACGCTGATCCAAAGCGTAAGGTTTTTCACTTCGAAGTAGGTGAAAAGGTATTACTTAAGGTGTCACCCTGGAAGGGGGTGATGCGTTTCGGCAAGAAAGGCAAACTGAGTCCGAGATACATAGGACCTTTTGAGGTCATTGAACGGGTCGGATCAGTTGCCTATAAGTTGAACTTGCCTGAAGAGCTCAATGGAATTCACAATGTATTCCACATCTGCAATCTCAAAAAGTGCTTCGCCGATGAATCATTGGTGATTCCACACACAGATGTGCATATAGATGAGAGCTTAAAATTTATAGAAAAACCTTTGTCGATTGAAGATCGACAGGTGAAGAAGCTTCGCAGAAAGCACGTACCGATTGTAAAAGTCAAATGGGATGCTCGTAGAGGTCCTGAATATACGTGGGAAGTCGAAGCTACAATGAAAGAAAAGTACCCCTATTTATTTGAGTAAATCTCGGGTCGAGATTTATTTTAAGGGGGTGAGGATGTAACACCTCGAATTTTTGTGTCCAATAATGTGTTAACACGTGTCATTTGTTTACACGTGGCATTGATATTAAATAAAGGACCAATTTTGACAAACCTTGAAAGTATATAAATTCGAGGGTTATAAATGTCAACAAGGGTAAATATACTGTATAGTAACCCTAAATAACGCTTGAACCTTCAAACGAATAAATCATAAATCGTACGGAAGCGAAACGCGGAAGAAAGTGAGAGATTACGAACTACAGGGGTTAACTGTGTCAACATGTTTAATATTACCTCTGAGTGACCCTTTAACGTTCCCAAGACTTCGTAACAGTATTATACGCTCACTAGAATATACTGTATAAATTCCGCGAAGTTCCGTCTTAAAACGAGAGAGTTATACTCGAATTCGTATGAGAAGGGTTAAAAGCGTCAATAATGAAAGTTAAGGCTTTCCGAATAATTAATAAACTAACCGGGGACTTTATAATGCGGGTAAATAACACGAGGCCCCTATCGGTAAATAACCGAGGGCCAAACCGCAAAGTTACCCCTTCAAACCCGAAAGGTCAGGTAAATCATTACGAAAGATTTCGTTATTAATTACCAGGATTTCGTAATCATTTCAAAAGATTTTAAAAATCTAAAAAACAGGCCCTACGCGACCCGCATTGCATGTTGGTTAAGTTGAGGCGGGCCGCGAGCCTCCTCTTTTACTCGCCTGATATTTAGAACCCAGGCGGCCCGCATTATAAACGCATGGAACTCCCATGCGGGCCGCATTAGACGCCCAGATGCAGAATAGTTGTAACTTCTTGCCTTTTGGAGCATTTGAACGACCAAACATCAATCAATGAGGCATGGGTGCCCCCTACTCGACCCATAACACTTAGGGACACCTGCCCATCATCCATGATCAGTTGTAGCATGAGTTGTGATGATCTAAAGGCCTTTTGAACATTATAAATAGCCACATTGTGAGCATATGTTCACCACACCTCAAACAACTCATCTACTGATCATTCTAAGCTCTCAAGTCCTTTTCTCTGCTCTATAAGCAAGAGCACACTTCTGTAAGTCGTTCATACTCATTTTGGTCCTGCATTTCCATAGTTATAGCTCATAAACGCAACCGTCGTAACTAACGGTTGTCATTACAATAACTTGCAAATGGTTCAGTCTTATGACGAATCAAAAGTGGTTATGAGTTGGTATTTATGTGGGTAATAAACCTCTAAAAGGGTTCCCCCTGATCACCACTCTAACTATGTCAAATATCGAGTCAAACGTGCGGTTAAAAAGTCAACAGAAAGCTATTTTAGCGATTTATGCATAATCTGTAATGTATATGTTATGAAACCTGTTTTGACACTTATAAAACATGATATTAAGTATATAAACTTGTTTGCGCTCGTTTGAATCGATCATTTGCTATATTGACCCGGTTCGGAGCCGAATGTCGCAAAAGTTTGACTTTTGCTTTGACTTCAGTTCTGACCCGTTTTAGTGAGGTATAAATATACCTTAGGACTCTCTTAGGACCAGGTCACATGTTGGTATAAACCTCTGTGATCGGTTCACGAGTTATCCGAGTCTTTTGCGCATTTCCGTCATTCGCCTAAAAGTTGACCGTAACGGCCTTTTGAAATAAAAACGAATATTTCGGACATATGAACGGACCAGAACCTTGCTTATTAAATTATAAGCATGTCCTTAAAGTTTCACGTCAATCCGAGGTCTAGAATGAGAGTTATGCTAAATGGCGCATTTAAAGTAAACTTTGTTAATTAACGGCGCAATTAGCATAACACCTATCTAAACCAAGATTTCATCACCAAATCTTTTACCCACTGTTATAAATTAATATTTTGAGAATTTTAAAGATTTTTAATAATTTTTACCTCGCTCATAACCTGCGGTTATGGCTACGGTTCGGTAAATACCGAATATGCCCTTTTTGGCCAAAACATGAGTTCTACAAGGTCTTTTGACCCGATTCCAGTTACTACTGATTTTAAATAATAAATAAAGCATTTTAAGCTTTATAAGCTGTTCGGGAAACTCAGATTTCCTGTAGAACTCGAAAAGCCCTTTTAAAAGTCTTTAAAATGACCAAAAAGCCCCTACGGGGCATAATATTAACTTAAACTCGTTACGGGCGTCACGGAAGGTATCCTACTGATACCACAACCCATTTCAGGCATATTGACTTAGGAAATAAGCGTACGACTCTCATGGTTAACCGTTTCGCCTATTGCGCGCACGGTTCGGCTTATGAAACTAGTTTTCATAAACTAGCCGATACGGGTCAAATTATATTATTTGAACCCCAAATTCCAGAGTGTGAACCATAAACCCATATAAGACAAGTCTCTGAACTTGTTGGGTCAGAATCACACTCCATTCTCGGTTTTCGCCTTTTCGCGCGATTAAACCATATATATATATATATCGGAACCAACCGGTCTAGGCTACGGCCATTATAACGACCCGTTAGGATTCTAAGAGGTTAATTAAAACCTTCGTTCCAGATTAGGAGCCCCAGTAAAAGCTATCGGTGATTTAATCCAAATTAAGGAAATATACTTGCAAAGGTAAATACTTTAACTTATTTCCCCTATATGGGCTTGGGTTACGGTATATTAATACCGCTTGATTGAGCATTATATTCTTCCATCGCTTAGGTGGTTAATTAAATAATATGATCGGCTCATTTAAACAGTTTTGTTGCTTATAAGCCTTTGGGGGGTTTAATGACCGTTGTCCTGGATATCCTTGGCATCATTTTACGAAATGGCCACGACCATCGACATCCCGGTGTAGGCGTACACCCGGTATAAAGTGTCGACATTAAATTAAAAGACGTAGCCGTTGGTTTTTATACTACGGTTTTACGCAAACGTGGTGTGTCTATAAATCTTTAACCCGGCACGACCCGGGCTACTGAACGCATAAAAGAACATGTAAAACGTTCACAAGATTTTATTATAATTTTCCCAAGTTATAAAAGAGTTTGTGCCTTGTGCATTCAAATCAATTTTAATAAACATTTTCAAATGTGTCAGTTGAATGTATTTACCAGTGTAAACTGACGTATTTTCCCCAAAAAGATTAAGTGCAGGTACCTAAACGTAAATTGGCTGGTATTAGCTCCCTAGCGTCGTGATAAGTCTCGCAAGGTTGATTGCAGCATCTGATGGAACAATACTTTATGTTTATTTACGATCCGCTGTGGATATATTCAACTTCTGTAATACATTTGATATTACAACCAGAGGTTGAAGTTTATATATTTATCTTAAGCTTCCGCTGTGCATTATATAATTGTGTGGTTTGACTATATTGTTGCCAACATCGTCACGGTAATCCCCCACCGGGCCCACCGGTGAGACACGTGGAAATCGGGGTGTGACAAATACCGCTTGGTCGGGTATTGAATTTTTAATCATATGAAGGTTAAATCATTGAGATAACTTGTTTAATCTGTTTTGTTTGTTTTAAGCCTTTTGGGGGGGGGGGGTTAATGACCATGTCCTGGATATCCTCGGCTCATTCATAGAAATGGCCACGACTTAAGCACGGGGTGTAGGCATACACCTGCCGGTGCGTATGTAAAATTAATGTACCCGCCTTTTCGAGAATAACTCGCCGCGGGATATATTATGTGGTGTGTCTATTAATCTTTAACCCGGTTTTCAACCCGGGCTACTGAACGTATAACGAACATGTAATTCTTTTACAAGTTTATTTTTAAATAATTATCCCAAGTTATAAAAGATTATTTGTGCCTTGTGCATTTAAACCAATTTTATTAAAACATTTTCAAAAGTGTCAGTTAATTGTATTTACCGGTGTAAACTGACGTATTTTCCAAAAAGACTAAGTGCAGGTACTAGGCGGAATAGGCTGGCTACTCCTGAGTGATTTAAATAAAGAGTTATGCAAGATTTATCACTTTAAAAATCTGTTGAATAATATTTCCTTTGTTTTGATCAGCTTGTGGATCCCTTTTACATTCCGTTTGTAATACTCTTGTTACTTTCATTCGGTTTGTAATATTATTACTTTTAGACTTCCGATGTGCGTTAAACTGTGATTATTGACTATGATGATATCAACTACGTCACGATACTCCCCACCGGTAATACGTGGAAATATCGGGGAGTGACAGATCTCCCGGGTCATTTTTTTTTGGGAATCAAGGCAATAAAGTGTAACACCTCGAAATTTTGCGTCCTATAAAGTAATGACACGTGTCATAAGTTTGCACGTGGCAATAAATACTACAGAGGGACTAAAGTTGACAAACATAGAAAGTATGTGAATTCAAGGGTTCAAGATCTCAATAAGGGATAAATATACTTTACAGTAACCCTACATGATGCTCGTACCTTCGAACGAATGAATCATGGATCATACGAAACGAAACGTGGAAGAAAGTGAGAGAGTACAAGCTACAGGGGTTAAATGTGTCAACATGTTTAAGTTGTACCTCTGAGTGACCCTTTAACAAACCCGTGGCTTTGTAACGATAAAATATGCTCACTAGAATGCACGATTTAAATTTCATCAAGTTCCGTTATAAAATGAGAAAGTTATGATCGAATTCGTATAAGAGGGGTGAAAAGCGTCAAACATTGAAAGTTATGACTTTTCAGGTAATAATAAAATAACCGAGGATTAATAAGTCGGGTAAAAGTCCCGAGGCCCTTATACGTAAATAAGAAAGGCCCAAAATGCAAAGTTACCCCTTCGAAACGCCAAGAGCCGACTGTAATAATTGAAAAAGATTTGAAAATCTTACAGCAGGTCTCAGGCGGGCCGCGTAAAGGTTGCTAAGGGCTTTACGCGGGCCGCGCTAGCAGTAGAAGATATGGGTTCTGACAAGGAGATTCAGACGGGCCGCGTAAAGGTTAGAAGAACCTTACGCGGGCCGCGTCAATGGCCGCGTCAATGACCCAGAAGCAGAAAACGTGGATAGAAGCACTGTTTGGTGTTTCAACCGACTCTAGACATTATTACAAGAGCATGGGCGCCCCCTAAACGACCCCTAGCACTCAGGGACACTTGTTGGTGATCTGGTTACACTTGTAGCCTTAGTTGTAATGATCCTAAGCTTACAAATTCACTATAAAAGGCCATGAGATGCACACATTGTAACCACACCCTCAATCAACACTTCTGATCATTTCTGGAGCTCAAGTGTTCTCTCTACTCATCTCTGGTTGTGCATAGAACTTCAGTAAGTGTGCCTAACCCTTCTTAGTTGTGTTTTTGCTTAGTTATTGCTTAAAAGTCAATCCGTCGTAATTAACGATTGACTTAACGATTAATCACAAATGGTCCAGTGATTAGTCGAATCAGAGGTAGTTATATGTTGGTAATTATGTGGGCATCAAACCCTTAAAAGGGCACCCCCTGATTCCCACTCTAACTAATCCAAATGTCGGGTCAAAGTTGCTTAGAAAAAGTCAACAGAATGCTAATTTTCGATTTAACGCATAATTAACAATGTAAATGGCATGTAACCTGTTTTATCACTCATATAACTTGATAATAAGTATTATAGCTGGTCTAAGCTTGTTTGATCCGACCATTTACTGTTTTGACCCGGTTCGGAACCGAAAGTCGCAAAACTTTGACTTTTGCTTTGACCTCAGTTCTGACCCGATTTGGTATGTTTTAGATATGCCTTAGGACTCTCTTAGGACCAGGTTACATGATGGTTTAACCTATGTGGCTGGTTCGTTGTTTGTCCGAGTCGTTTGCACATTTCCGTTATATGCCTAAAAGTTGACCATAATGCCCTTTTGATCTTAAAACGAGAATTTTGGATATGTGAAAGGACAATAACCTTAGTTACTGAATTCTAAACATGTCCCTAAAATTTCATATCAATCCGAGGTCTAGAATAGGAGTTATGCTAAATAGCGCAATTAAGAAAACTTTGTTAATTAAACGGCGCACTTAGCATAAAGCCTATCTAAACCCAGATTTCGACACCAAACCTTTTACACACTGATTTAAAATGATATTTTGGGATTATTAAAGATTTTTAATTATTTTTAACCTGCGCATAACCTGCGATTGTGGCGTTGATTCGGTAAATACCGAATATACCCTTTTCGGACATAAAATGAGTTCTACATGGTATTTTGACACGAATCCAGTTGCTACTGATTTCAAATAATAAATAAAGTATTTTGAACTTTATAACCTGCTCAGAAAACTCAGATTTCCTGCAGAACCCGGAAATCTCTTTTATAATCTTTAAAATGACCAAAATACCCCTACGGGGCGTATATTGGCATTAAACTCGTTATGGGCATTATGGAAGGTATCCTACTGATACTACAACCTCTTCGGAGCATATTAACTTAGGAAACCTGTGTAGGACTCTTACGGTTACCCGTTACGCCATTTACGCGTTCGGTCCGGTTTATGTAACTAGTTTACATAAATTAGCCGAAACGGGTCCAACCTTGTCATTTTTACCTCAAAATCCAGAATGTGTTTAGTTTACCCATAATATACAAGTCTCCGAACTTGTTGGGTCCAAACCACATTCCATTCCCGGTTTTCTCCTTTCATGCTACTAAACCGTATTTATCCTTTGACACTAACCGGTCTAAGCTTAGGCTAAATTAAAGACCCGTTAGGATTCTAATAGATTATTATAAACCTTCGTTCTAGAATAGGAGACCAGTAAAAGATACTTTCATTTGCTTGTTGTGGTTATTACTTGCTCAGGTAAATACTTTTAACTTATTTTCCCTTATACGGGCTTGGGGTACGGTATATAAAATACCGCTTGGTCGGGTAATTGACCCTAACTCATTAGTAGTTGGGTATTATCAATGTGACCCGTTTAAAAACTGGTTTTGTTTGTTTTACGCCTTTGGGAGCTTAATGACCATGTACCGGATATCCTTGGCATCATTTTACGAAATGGCCACGACCTTGACACGCGGGTGTAGGCGTACACCCGATAATGTGTCCATACTTATAAAGGTATAACCGTTGGTTTTCCCCGCCGTGGTTTTGTACTATGTGGTGTGTCAATTAACCTTAAACCCGGCACGAACCGGGCGACTGAACGCATAACGAACATGTAATTCTTTTACAAGATTAGATTTGATTAATTATCCCAAGTTATAAAAGTTTGTGCCTCGTGCATTCAAATCAATTTTTATTAAACCTTTTATGAAAGTGTCGGTTGAGTGTATTTACCAGTGTAAACTGACGTATTTTCCCCAAAAAGATTAAATGTAGGTTCTACACGAAATAGGCTGGCCACTCCTTAGCATCGTTAGAGTCTCGCAAGCTCGGATGCCTTTATCTGTTGAACATTATTTCCTATTTTACTTTGATCCCCTGTGGATTATTTCGACTACTTGTGATACTTGGATATTACATTTGTTGGTTGAAATATATCTATCTCTATGCTTCCGCTGTGCATTTAAATATTGTGTTGTTTGACTATATTGTTGCCAACTACGTCACGGTAATCCCCCACCGGGCCCACCGGTGAAACGTGTGGGAATCGGGGTGTGACAGGTTGGTATCAGAGCCAACGTTGAGTGAATTAAACACTATCCTTATGTGTTTAATCTTAATGACACAATTGCACATAATCGAGTCTAGACAAGAACATAGGATGAATTCGAATTGTTGTTCTAGTTGTCCTTTATTGTTTGTTGTTGATTTAAAATTGTTTAAGCAGGAAATATGCCACCAGCAATTAGAAGAGGAGGAAGAGGCAAAGGGCCGATCACTACTCACAATGATCGCGAGGCCGGACCTTCACACATGCGAGCTCCTTCCAGCACAAGGAGTGAAGAACCTCAGAGGCGTAGGAGGAACCTCTTTGAGCCCGCTAGACGGTCTACCTCACATAGTTCGACGCCTTCATACCGTCACTCTTTTGGGCCGAACTCGGAAAACGAGCCCGGTAACCCTCAACCTTCATTCATACCTCTCCAGCGTTCTGTTTCGCACCGTTTCTATGGTGACCCCACTCCTTTCTTCCAAGGCCAGTTCAACCCGGCAGACTATGTCCAAGAACCAATAGGTTTTAACCCTTTAGGACCAGAGGACCATTTCTCCGAAGACAATGCGATGGATATGGACGAGGACACGGATCCCGTCGAGCCTGCAAGAGGTACCCCCAACCATCCAATCGAGATCTCTGATGGGTCATCCTTCCACGGAACACCTTATCAGGGTCCCGACAGTTATCAAGCGAGGTTCAACCAGTGCGAGTGGTACTTTACACCCTCTCACCATTCTTCACCTCACCAACAACAGCAGCAGCAGTATGATCCTTCCGAGGATTCGCGTTTCGTGGCAGTTACGCCACCGCCTCCACCGCCACCAGTTCAACAAGCACCTCCGGATCCGCCAAGGCGTAGGAGATCAGGCGCGCGGATATCCGCACGAAGAGGGGATTTTCATTTCAGCACCCCTCGACACTCCAGTGGCAGTCATTTTCCGCCATTGCCTAGTTTTTTTATTAATAATATAATAATATATACAATTACTGTTCATTCTGTTTGCCTATTATCATATATGACCCACAAATGGGGGGACCTTCGAGTCACCCTGCAGAGGTGAATTCTGCACCAGTTGCACCACCACCGCCACCATTTGGTTATGATAACCCGATACCTGCGTACGCCGGTTCCACAGCGTACAACCTGTTTGAGCAGCCAGCTCACACTCACTACAACTATATGGGTGGCGACCCATACATAGAAGCGGCGGCAAATTATCACGCCCTTCATCCTGAAGTACCTTATGAAACACCTTGGGGAATGGGATACTCAACTCATGGGTACCCAATACCCGCTAGACCTCCGGCTCAGCACTTATCGCAGCAGCCGCGTTTTTCCCCACCAGAGCAGGAAGAAATCCTCCACCGTTTGAACAGAGTGGAACGAGACTTTGAGCAAGAGCGTAAGAACAATCGTGGATTCCTCAAAGGCCTAGCAAAGCTGTTAAAAGGGAAGAAGGAGCGAGATCATTAGTCTCTATATGTACTATTGTGTTTCCTATTTTAATCAAGTCCCTGTGTGGACATTTATTTGTTTTAGTCCCTGCGCGGACATTTATTGTGTATTTGGTCCCTGCGTGGACTTGCCTTTCAGTCCCTGCATGGACTTATCTTTCAGTCCCTGTGTGGACATCTATCCTCGTATTTGGTCCCTGCGTGGACTTGTTTTCTGCATAACCTCTGCATAGGTATTTCGTCTTTTAAAAGTCCCGTTTAGGGCAGTGTGTAATCTTTTACATGTATGGGAATGTTAAGTTTATAAATTTCATCTCTGTCATTATATGCATAATTACATGAAATAAATAAATCAAAAATCATTCCTTTTAAATTAAATCTGCTTACCAGTTATTAAATAAAGAATCTTAGTGGTGAAACCTAGCCTGGTGTCGTTATAAGACCCGACCAAGATGGTAAGGCCTGATTAAAGGATTCAGATTCCAGTTAACCTCTGTAAACATGTTAACACTCCTGGCAGACGTGATTCGTTAAAATCACACGTGTCATATTACACAAGGATCCTTCTAAGGATTCCAAAACCTAAATTAATAATTTATAAATCATGGGTTTATATCATCAAATAAGATGATCATTTATCAAACATCCATTAGTGATGTAGTGCCTACGGGCTATACTCATTGTCATATGAGACAAAGGACAGCGGTAGTCTATGACTCCCTGTCAGAAAGGTAAGGAACTATGTCCAAACCTGCATGCCTTGATTCTCTGAAATCCTGGCTTATAATATAAAAATGTCCCTGTGACTAGGCTTCTGTGCCACTAACAATATTGTTTGTAATTAGGATAAGTTATATTAAAAATCCTAAATAAATGTGAGTAACAAATTAACCAGATATGGTCTATGTTTACCATGGTTGATGAATTACCCAATAAGGGTAATTCCATAATAAACTCCCGAATAAGACTTTTGTTATTATCTTTTGTAGCAGATCAAGATTTCAATGGCTGATTCGGACGAAAATAACAGTCATCCAAAGGAGAATGAGAATGATAACGCCCAAATTAATATAACGGGTGCTGAATTAAAAGCGTTAGTAGACGACGCTGTTAAAACGGCCTTGGAACGACAGTATGAAGATTATAGCGAGTCTCGAAGTAGGACCCGATCTGCACCACACTCTAAACCAAGAACCCATTCTGAATCTCATAGCAAACCACCCTCGACCCGGTCTAAACCTAAGAAAGATGATGATCGGCACTCATCAAATGAGAATAGTGTCCGTCCCAAGAAACTAGTGTTCGATGATGCACCTCGCGCCAAGGGTTGCACATATAAGTATTTTGTTTCCTGCAAGCCCCGAGATTTTACTGGGGAAAAAGGCGCTGTGGATTGCATGACCTGGCTGGACGAAATGGACACTGTTATGGATATTAGTGGTTGTGCTGAGAGGGATGTGGTAAAGTTTGTATCCCAGTCATTTAAGGGTGAAGCCCTAGTGTGGTGGAGGTCATTGGTTCAAGCCTCTGGAAAGGTTGCTTTGTACAGCATGTCATGGGAGCAATTTGTTGCTCTCATCAAGGAAAACTACTGCCCTCAGCACGAGGTCAAGAAGATAGAATCTGATTTCCTATCACTGGTCATGAAGAACTTGGATTGCCAGGCATATCTTACAAGTTTCAACACCCTGTCCAGATTGGTTCCGTACCTTGTGACCCCGGAACCCAAAAGGATCAGGCGCTTCATTAGGGGTCTGGCCCTAGAAATCAAAGCTAGCGTGAAGGCCTCTCGGCCCGCTACATTTAGATCCGTAGCAGATATATCTCTGTCTCTCACACTGGATGCAGTGAGACAGAGATCATTAAGAAATGCTGACACTGAGAAAAGGAAACGTGAAGATGATAATTCACGTCGGTCAAGCAAGAAGCATCGGGGGAATCGTGACCACAAAAAGGGATCTGAAACCAAGAAGAATGATCAACAGTCGGGCGATAGGCCCAAGTGCAAGGTTTGCAAGAAGCACCATTTCGGGAGGTGCAGGTATGAACAGAAATCCCAGCCGAAGGCATGTGGGATTTGCAAGTCCTCTGAGCATAGGACTCTTGAGTGCAAGAAACTAAAGGATGCAACTTGGTATAGTTGCAATGAAAAAGGGTACATCAAGACTAACTGCCCAAAGCTAGTGAAGAAGGCTGAAGAAGGGAAAAAGACCAATGCCAGGGTCTTTCAGATGAATGTTCAAGAGGCTATCCAGAACGACAACGTCATAATCGGTACGTTTCTCATTAATGATGTATTCGCAAGAGTATTATTTGATTCTGGAGCAGATAAATCCTTTGTGGATAGTAAGTTTTGTGAGTTGTTAAAATTACCTGTTAAAGCCTTGAGTGTGAATTATGAGGTAGAGTTAGCTGATGGGACTATGGAAACAGTCTCAACTGTGTTAGATGGATGTGTCATATCCATTAGGAACCACTCATTTCCTTTATCCCTGTTACCCTTTAAACTAGCTGGTTTCGACATAGTGTTGGGTATGGATTGGTTATCGCATAACCAAGCTCAGATTGTGTGCAACAAGAAACAAGTGGTGATCAAGACTCCGTCTGGAGAACCACTTACTATTCAAGGAGACACTCGGCATGGATTGCCTGCGCAAGTATCTATGCTAAAGGCATCCAGATGTTTGACGAAGGGATGTGTCATTTATATGGCATAGGTGAACATTGGTGAGGAGAAACCTAAGATTGAAGATATCCCAGTCATCTCTGACTACCCTGAAGTTTTCCCGGAAGAAGTGCCTGGTTTGCCACCAGATAGGCAAGTGGAATTCAGTATCGACATCATTCCAGGAGCAGCGCCTATTGCAAGAGCGCCTTATAGATTGGCACCAACAGAAATGAAAGAATTGAGGACGCAGCTAGATGATCTGTTAGCTAAAGGTTTTGTTAGACCTAGTTCGTCTCCATGGGGAGCACCAATCTTGTTCGTCAAAAAGAAAGATGGTTCGATGCGTCTATGTATCGATTACCATGAGCTTAATAAGGTTACTATCAAGAATAGGTATCCTTTGCCCAGGATCGACGATCTATTCGATCAGTTGCAAGGAGCAAGCTACTTTTCCAAGATTGATCTAAGGTCAGGCTACCATCAATTGAAGGTCAAGGACGAAGATGTGCACAAGACTGCATTTAGGACTCGTTATGGTCATTTCGAGTTCCTAGTGATGCCTTTTGGGCTCACTAATGCACCTGCCGCATTCATGGATCTCATGAATCGCGTCTGTAAGCCTTATTTGGATAAATTTGTCATTGTCTTCATTGATGACATCCTCATATACTCAAAAAGTCAAGCTGACCACGAGAAGCATCTTCGATGTATTCTTAAACTGCTTCATCAATAAAAGCTTTATGCCAAATTCTCTAAATGTGAATTTTGGCTACGAGAAGTCCAATTCCTTGGACATGTAGTCAGTGAGCGTGGTATCCAAGTAGATCCCGCTAAGGTTGAAGCTGTCATGAATTGGCAGGAGCCCAAGACACCTACGGAGATTCGCAGCTTCTTAGGTCTACCAGGATACTACAGGCGTTTCATCGAAAATTTCTCAAGAATTGCAGCACCCCTAACCTCGCTGACTCGCAAGAATAGCAAGTTTAATTGGGGCCCTAAGCAGCAAGAAGCTTTTGATACCCTTAAGCAGAAGCTAAGCAATGCACCTATATTGACATTGCCGGACGGAATGGAAGAATTTGTAGTATACTGTGATGCATCACACACCAGGATGGGTTGTATGCTTATGCAGAAAGGCAAGGTCATTGCCTATGCTTCACGTCAGTTAAAAGTGCATGAGAAGAATTACACCACCCATGACTTGGAGTTGGGTGCCGTTGTATTTGCACTAAAGCTATGGAGGCACTATTTGTATGGCATTAAATTCGTGATCTATTCTGATCACAAGAGCCTCCAGCACCTGTTCAATCAGAAAGATTTGAATATGAGGCAACGACGTTGGATGGAAACTCTGAACGATTATGACTGTGAAATAAGATACCATCCAGGCAAAGCCAACGTAGTCGCAGATGCCTTGAGCAGAAAAGAAAGAGTAAAACCAATAAGGATCAATGCCAAGAGCATTGAAATCAAGAACAATCTGAATGAAAGATTGTTAGCTGCACAGAAGGAAGCTGTCTCAGAAGCTAACTATCCTAACGAAAAGCTAGGAGTAACTGAAGCACAGTTATCCTATGGCAAAGACGGAATTCTGAGATTAAATGGAAGGATATGGGTTCCTGTTTATGGAGGTCTTCGGGACGTTATCCTTCAGGAAGCCCACAGTTCCAGATATTCCATCCATCCTGGAGCGGACAAGATGTACCAGGATTTGAAGGCAAACTTTTGGTGGATAGGCTTGAAGAAGTCTATAGCCACCTACGTAGCAAAGTGTTTGACTTGTGCGCAAGTAAAAGCTGAACATCAAAAGCCGTCAGGCTTGCTGCAACAACCTGAACTTCCCGAGTGGAAGTGGGAAATGGTGACGATGGATTTTATCACCAAGTTGCCAAAGACAAGGAAGGGAAACGATACGATATGGGTAATAGTTGATAGACTGACTAAGTCAGCACATTTCCTACCCATTAAGGAGACTTATAGCTCCGATATGTTAGCCTAGTTGTTCGTAGATAAGATTGTATCCCTTCATGGCATGCCTGTGTCTATTATCTCTGACAGAGATACTAGATACACGTCACACTTTTGGAAAAGTTTCCAACAATCTTTGGGCACCCGCTTAAACTTCAGTACGGCTTACCATCCTCAAACGGACGGACAGAGTGAGTGTACGATCCAGACTTTGGAAGACATGCTTCGTGCATGTGTGATTGACTTAAGTGGTAGTTGGGATAACCACCTACCATTAGTCGAGTTCTCATATAACAACAGCTACCATACGAGCATTAAGGCTGCTCCTTTCGAAGCCTTGTATGGTAGAAAGTGTAGAACGCCCGTTTGTTGCGCAAAAGTTGGAGATGTCCAGATGACAGGACCTGATATAATTTTTGAAACGACGGACAAGATTGTCCAGATTCGCGACCGATTGAAAGCTGCCCGAGATAGGCAGAAAAACTACGCAGATTTGAAGCGTAAACCTTTTAACTTCGAAGTAGGTGACAAGGTATTGCTTAAAGTATCACCCTGGAAGGGAGTGATGCGATTCAGAAAGAAAGGAAAATTGAGCCCGAGATACATTGGACCCTTCGAAGTAATCGAACGTGTCGGATCGGTTGCCTATAAGTTAAACTTACCGGAAGAGCTCAGTGGCATCCACAATGTGTTCCACATCTGCAATCTAAAGAAGTGCTTCGCTGATGAATCGCTAGTTATACCGCATACAGATGTACACATCGATGAGAGCTTAAAGTTTATTGGAAAACCGGTGTCGATCGAGGATCGACAGGTTAAGAAGCTTCGAAGGAAGTATATACCGATTGTAAAGGTAAAATGGGATGCCCGTAGAGGTCCCGAGTACACGTGGGAGGTAGAGTCCACGATGAAGGAAAAGTACCCTCATTTGTTTCAATAAATCTCGAGGTCGAGATTTCTTTTAAGGGGGTGAGGATGTAACACCTCGAAATTTTGTGTCCTATAAAGTAATGACACGTGTCATAAGTTTGCACGTGGCAATAAATACTACAGAGGGACTAAAGTTGATAAACACAGAAAGTATGTGAATTCAAGGGTTCAAGATGTCAACAAGGGATAAATATACTTTACAGTAACCCTACATGATGCTCGTACCTTCGAACGAATGAAACATGGATCATACGGAACGAAACGTGGAAGAAAGTGAGAGAGTACAAGCTACAGGGGTTAAATGTGTCAACATGTTTAAGTTGTACCTCTGAGTGACCCTTTAACAAACCCGAGGCTTTGTAACGATAAAATATGCTCACTAGAATGCACGATTTAAATTTCATCAAGTTCCGTTATAAAATGGGAAAGTTATGATCGAATTCGTATAAGAGGGGTGAAAAGCGTCAAACATTGAAAGTTATGACTTTTCAGGTAATAATAAAATAACCGAGGATTAATAAGTCGGGTAAAAGTCCCGAGGCCCTTATACGTAAATAAGAAAGGCCCAAAATGCAAAGTTACCCCTTCGAAACGCCAAGAGCCGACTGTAATAATTGAAAAAGATTTGAAAATCTTACAGCAGGTCTCAGGCGGGCCGTGTAAAGGTTGCTAAGGGCTTTACGCGGGCCGCGCTAGCAGTAGAAGATATGGGTTCTGACAAGGAGATTCAGACGGGCCGCGTAAAGGTTAGAAGAACCTTACGCGGGCCGCGTCAATGACCCAGATGCAGAAAACGTGGACAGAAGCACTGTTTGGTGTTTCAACCAACTCTAGACATTATTACAAGAGCATGGGCGCCCCCTAAACGACCCCTAGCACTCAGGGACACTTGTTGGTGATCTAGTTACACTTGTAGCCTTAGTTGTAATGATCCTAAGCTCACAAATTCACTATAAAAGGCCATGAGATGCATACATTGTAACCACACCCTCAATCAACACTTCTGATCATTTCTGGAGCTCAAGTGTTCTCTCTACTCATCTCTGGTTGTGCATAGAACTTCAGTAAGTGTGCCTAACCCTTCTTAGTTGAGTTTTTGCTTAGTTATTGCTTAAAAGTCAATCTGTCGTAATTAACGATTGACTTAACGATTAATCACAAATGGTCCAGTGATTAGTCGAATCAGAGGTAGTTATATATTGGTAATTATGTGGGCATCAAACCCTTAAAAGGGCACCCCCTGATTCCCATTCTAACTAGTCCAAATGTCGGGTCAAAGTTGCTTAGAAAAAGTCAACAGAATGCTAATTTTCGATTTAACGCATAATTAACAATGTAAATGGCATGTAACCTGTTTTATCACTCATATAACTTGATAATAAGTATTATAGCTGGTCTAAGCTTGTGTGATCCGACCATTTACTGTTTTGACCCGGTTCGGAACCGAAAGTCGCAAAACATTGACTTTTGCTTTGACTTCAGTTCTGACCCGATTTGGTATGTTTTAGATATGCCTTAGGACTCTCTTAGGACCAGGTTACATGATGGTTTAACCTCTGTGGCTGGTTCGTTGTTTGTCCGAGTCGTTTGCACATTTCCGTTATATGCCTAAAAGTTGACCATAATGCCCTTTTGATCTTAAAACGAGAATTTTGGATATGTGAAAGAACAATAACCTTAGTTACTGAATTCTAAACATGTCCCTAAAATTTCATATCAATCCGAGGTCTAGAATAGGAGTTATGCTAAATAGCGCAATTAAGAAAACTTTGTTAATTAAACGGCGCACTTAGCATAAAGCCTATCTAAACCCAGATTTCGACACCAAACCTTTTACACACTGATGTAAAATGATATTTTGGGATTTTTTAAGATTTTTAATTATTTTTAACCTGCGCATAACCTGCGATTATGGCGTTGATTTGGTAAATACCGAATATACCCTTTTCGGACATAAAATGAGTTTTACATGGTATTTTGATACGAATCCAGTTGCTACTGATTTCAAATAATAAATAAAGTATTTTGAACTTTATAACCTGCTCAGATTGACCCTAACTCATTAGTAGTTGGGTATTATCAATGTGACCCGTTTAAAAACTGGTTTTGTTTGTTTTACGCCTTTGGGAGCTTAATGACCATGTCCCGGATATCCTTGGCATCATTTTACGAAATGGCCACGACCTTGACACGCGGGTGTAGGTGTACACCCGACAATATGTCCATACTTATAAAGGTATAACCGTTGGTTTTCCCTGCCGCGGTTTTGTACTATGTGGTGTGTCAATTAACCTTAAACCCGATACGAACCGGGCGACTGAACGCATAACGAACATGTAATTCTTTTACAAGATTAGATTTTATTAATTATCCCAAGTTATAAAAGTTTGTGCCTCGTGCATTCAAATCAATTTTTATTAAACCTTTTACGAAAGTGTCGGTTGAATGTATTTACCAGTGTAAACTGACGTATTTTCCCCAAAAAGATTAAATGCAGGTTCTACACGAAATAGGCTGGCCACTCCTTGCCATCGTTAGAGTCTCGCAAGCTCGGATGCCCTTATCTGTTGAACATTATTTCCTATTTTACTTTGATCCCCTGTGGATTATTTCGACTACTTGTGATACTTGGATATTACATTTGTTGGTTGAAATATATCTATCTCTATGCTTCCGCTGTGCATTAAAATATTGTGTTGTTTGACTATATTGTTGCCAACTACGTCATGGTAATCCCCCACCGGGCCCACCGGTGAAACGTGTGGGAATCGGGGTGTGACATAAAGGAAGACATACACCCGTTGCTAAATGACCCCTTCCAATAGAATTCTTCGAAAAGCTTTACAAAGTCACCTTGCAAAAAAATCCCAACTTCTTTTAATAAAGTTCAAATTTATACCATCCGGCTCCGGTGCTTTATCCTCTTCACACTCCCAAACCGCTTGCTTTATTTCCAAAATGGAGAACGGAACTATCAAGGCATCCGCTTCTAAGGTAGAAATCACATGGAGGTTGGGGCAAACTAAACTCGGTCTCACATGCAAAGGCTCTTGAAACTTGTCACAGAAGAAGTTGAAAACCCGATCCTTGATTAAAGTAGGTGAAGTTTTCCACACCCCATCAATATGTAATCCATTTATGCGATTATAGCTAGAGTTAGCTTTAACCACATTATGAAAAAATGCTGAATTTTCATCCCCATCTGTCGCCCATCTCACCCTCGACTTTTGTTTAATATCCATAAGTTTTATCTTGTCCGCCTCCATAATAACCCTCTTACATTCAGCCCGTTCCTCCAATTCACTAGGCAATAAATCCCTAGATTCCGCGTCTAGCTCCAAAACCTAACCTATTTATCTTTGCTGCATACACTCCATCTCTAGACGCCTTATAACTAACAACCCACTCCTTTAACCGAAACTTTAACCACTTGAGCTTAGTAGCTAAAGCTAAATCGGCTGGCCCATTGAACCGAAACCATGAACATAGACTCCCCACATACTCCATCGCCCCCGGGAATTCCAACCACGAATTAAAGATCCTAGTTGGACATGGCCCAAAATCCATAGGAATCATGGATAGAAAGATGGGACAATGATCCAAAACGATATTGGATAATGCTATGACCGACGCCATTGGCCAAGTGTTCATGAAACCCCGACACACCAAGAAACGGTCCAATTTACTTAACTTAACCCCATTGTCCGAATGATACGTATACTTTCTCCCGCCCATATTATATTCCATTAAATCCGCATTTGCTATAAATTGATTAAAGTACCCCGCGTTTAGAGCCACGAACTCGGAATTAACTCTTTCCGAAGGGTCCCTTACATCATTGAAATCTCCCATAAAAACTCACACACCTGGCAATGAGTTCTTAACCGACAATAATTCAGCCCATAAAGATCTCCTCTCTATCGGATCGTTTGAAGCATAAACATTTACCGTATTAATAGTCTCACCCGTCATTACTAAGTTCCCCGAAACTACTAAAAACCGTCTGTGCTTCACCACCCCAATCTTAGTAAACACCGTCGGGTTCCAATAGATATTGATATAGTTTATACTTTATAAAAGAAAATCGTATATAAGCATTCTCTACATATACAAAAACGAAGTGGGGAATAGTGCAACGCAGCTGCGTGGCACTTCCCTATTGGACCAACAGTTTTATTGTTTTATATTCGTTTTAAAATTACGGTTTTGTCCTTAATTTAAAATAAAATTACGTTTTTGCCTCCAGCTCAAAATAAAATTATGTTTTTATCACTCGCTCAAAATTACGATTTTGCTCTCGGTTCAAAATTATGATTTTATCCCTATATTACAATTACAATTTTGGCCCCAGTTCAAAATAATTTTTGCTTTTGCCCCAAACTAAAAATGATGACTTTGCATTTTCGCCCCGTTTCAAAAATTATGATTTCGCCTTCAGTTTAAAATTATGATTTTGCCCGGTTCAAAATAAAACTATGCTTTTACCCCCTATTCAAAATTACGAATTTGCCCTCAGTTCAAAATTTTGATTTTGCCCCAGTTCAAATTAAAAATATAGTTTTGTCCCCAGCTTAAAATTACGATTTTGTCCTTAGTGCAAAGTTATATTACGAATTTGTCTCCGGTTCAAATTTATAGTATTGTTATCACTTTAACTTTTGCCAAATTACGATTTTACCCAAGTCAACAAATACAACTTTGCCCTCAGTTCAAATTACAGTATTTCTATCGTTTTAGTTTTTTTAGCAAAACTATAAAAGTGTTATTTTATTAGTTGAATGGATTTAATTTTTTTCCATGTCAAGGAGCTTCCTAAAACTCGCTCATTAATCCTTACAAACTACAGTTTTGCCCTGAGCTCAGAACTACGGTCTTGTCATCGTTTTAGTTTTTTTTTTTCCTAAGAAAACGATAATAGTATTTTTTTAATTGATTGGGAATTATTCGGCCATCGCCCCGCAACGTGGGCGGTGGCATTAACTAGTTATTGTATAATATCCTTAAAATTAAATCTTAGCCGCAATAACAGAACACCCAGTTATCTTCCGACACGTATTATTGTTCAAATACTGCGTACACACGTCTTTTACCGTCTCTTTTAACGGCAAACGTTAAGTAACCTACCAAGTACCAACAAAAAAATCCAACAGCTGTTAACCAACGATACGCAAATCCAACGGTTGGGATGCCTTTTCAGTTAGATACATTAAAGGTAATCATATATCAGGTCAACTACCACTCATTGTTTGCCACGTGTTCCCGCCTGACATCCATCGATTGGATCACCTGGAGTTGCCGGTTGCCAACCACATTCCTAGGTTAATTCCAACTATGCACCCCTGAAATATGCATTTAGAACAAAAAAACACCTCTATTGTATGCATTTAGAACAATTCTACGCCCTCGTTCTTAATCAATCTGTCTTTATCAACTCTAGTCTCTATATGGATTAAAGATACCAATAATATTGTATTTGGCAAATTATATAAATATTTCTATTTAACTTTTTTTATCATAACCAAAATATTTGACTAAAAAGGAGGCTCCAGTGAACTTTCTATCGGATCTACTTGATGGGAGGTCTACTCTTCGACCAACTGATATTCTTGTGTTTGGGTGGATAGGGGAAAACACACTTGTGTGGACCTTACAGGAGTGTCTCCTATTGTTGGGCTTAGGGATAATGAGTTTGTTGCTGGACAGGCAGCGTTGAAGGCGGAATTAAGCAAAGTTGCTAAACACGAGAAAGCTTGTTTAGAGAAACAACACACGTTAATCTCATTTGATCTTAACACATTTGGTTCTTTAGCCCGGAGGCTGTGGAATTCATGAACAGTGTCCAGCGGATAGTGAATAGTAATTTTTCGACCCTTACGAGTCGTTTCATCTTTAGTAGGATCGTTTTTGCAATTCAAAAGGGGATTGCTACGCAACTTATTGACCGTTTACCTATCGTTTGTTTGTAATTTGCTTTTTGGTATTTTATGGATATTGACTTTTAATTAAAAAGACGCAACTAAAATATAACATTCAGTTTTCAAGTATAAAAAACAAGAGTAAGATAACAAAATCAAGTTAAAATATTGTTCATACGTGGTTCTGATTTAATGATACCATTTGTTCAAGTAAAATACATGGTATCTTACTTGAAGAATGAAGAAGAGAAGATGAACGAAGCAAATGGTGTATACTAAATAACACTACATGCTTTATTGTTTGGTGCCGTTCATTATGTAAAACGTATTTTAGTATGGCGTTAAGGCCCAATATAAGTAGTGTACATTAGAGGGGTATTCAATACAATACTAGTTTCAAGTAGAAGTTTAACATATGTACATATTGTTTTAATCGTGATACAAAAGTAGATAACTCATAAGGCAATTATGTAATCGCATAATCGACTCTTTTTTCCCACTAAAACTGGTATTTGCTATGCACAAGTGTTTATTTTGTTATCAACTTAAATTTGGTTTTTCATTGATTAAACGCACACACATATCATACTTAGAGCATTCACAATGGGGGTCAAGTTATTCTACAAAGGCTTCTAATTGTAAGAAGTGTAAGAAGGATTTATAGAGTGACAAGTGTCCAATAACCTAAAACTAAACCCACTACATCACCACCAAAAACCTAAACACCCACCCCCACCCACCCAAAAACCTAAACCACCCCCCCCGGGCAAAAAAAAAAAAAAAAAAAAAAAAAACTATACCTCACCAAAGAACCTAACCCCCCCCCCACCCCACCCCCACCCCCAAAAAACCTAACCCCACCCCACCCCCCAAAAACCTAAAAAAACCCACCCCCCCAACCCCAAAAACCTAAAAAAAAAATCTAAAAAAAACTAAACACCCACCCCCACCCAAAAACCCCCACCCCCACCCTCCACCCCTCGGCAAAAAAAAAAAAAAACTTTTTTTTTTTAGGGTGGGTGATGTGGGGGGGGGGGGGCTTAGGTTTTTGGTGGTGGTGGATGTTTAAGGGTTTTTTTTTTTTTTTTTTTTTTTGTAGTAGGGTTTTTTTGTGTAGTGGGGTTTTTTTGTGTAGTGGGTTTTTTAGGTTATTGGACACTTGCCACTCTATAAATCCTTCTTACACTTCTTACAATTAGGATCCTTTGTATTTGATCCTAATCCTTCACAATGGTTCCCCCCTATATATTTGTGAGTGTGTTACTTATATTATAAGGAATGGTTTTAAGTGGTTGTGAGTAGAGGAGAGAAAAAAAAATGTTACTGTTTATCCGTAAATATATGAAAAACACTGTTCACCCTTATAACTTTCATTAATATTTTTGAAAGTGGTTGTGAATGGCGGCGATATAAAGGTAATGATAAAAGTATAAAAAATATTATTATTTTGTTGAAAAGGAGAAAGAAAAACTAGTGATTTTTAGGGTAATGATAGAAATGAGGATAAAGAATTCAATGTGAATGCTATTACATAAGGATGAGTAAATAATACTGAGTACTGATACCGAATTTCCCGAACCGGTGTGATTTTTGATACCGCCATTTAGTGTTTTCGATACCAGTATCCATTTTTTCGGATTTTGAGTAACGGTAATGTACCGAGGAGGTTTTTTGAAAAAAAAAGAACAATATGGGTGAAAGTGTAGGTAAACAAAAAGTAAAAGGGCGTTGGTGCAAAAGTTATCAGAACTCGTTTTGATTTGAAGAAGTTGTGTTAGGGTTAAAGACGCTGATCATAATTGTCATCGTCTTCAACCGTGTGCGATTTGCTTTCTCTTTACTTACCATTTTTAGCCTCTCCAATCATATACATACACACAGGATCTCCATTTCTCCAATCCATCATCATATTGGTATCATCATACCCTTGTTCTTGTTGTTGTTAACGTATCTACAATTTAGGTTTTCATCCGATTTCCTTGCTATTATCCCAAACTTTCACCACTAGAGATTTAGGTTTACACCCTTCGTATTCCATGTCGCGATCTTCGAATCTATACGATTTTGAAGAGAATTGAAGCGGATTCTGCTTTTCGATTGCGTGTTGTGAATTTAGGTTTTGAATATCGAAGGATTTAACCGATTTTGGAAGAGATTTTATGCACATAGAGAGATCATGGCTGCAGGAACTGAATTTTCACCCTATGGAATGTTAGAAAGTGGTTTCAACAGAGATAATATGTCAACTGGAGAAGATATCATGTCACAGAATACAGATCATTTGAAACAGATGGTGATCCGGAAGCCACCGAGGCATGTATCCGGTGTTCGACATAGTATGAGCACTGCAACGCTGCAACCGCCTCATAGTCCGGTATAATAACTTATATTCAAGATCAATATGTTGTTTTGTGTATATTATTTTGGTGCTATTTGTTGCATAGAGTTTAGAAAAACATGTGTATGGTGTTTGAGATTGCTTATTTAAACGGCTTATCTGGTTATTGTGGTATCTTGTTTACACAAACGAGGGCTAGTAATCCTCTTACCATACACATTCATATCGTTAGTTTGTTGTTTTAGGCTTTTAGCTTTCATAAGAGAAGTTCGGATTTTTCTGTTTGAAGTAACGGGTATACTTTATGTGCAAGTTAAGGTTATGCAACTCATGTGGTTTTTCCTTTAAAATGCTTGTATAAAATATTGAATTTTAACTTTATGGCTGAATTCTGCTAGGATTTTGGCTTTGGGATTGTGGCTGTTACAGATGGGAAATCGGATTTTTTGCCCATGATTCGATCGGGAAGCTGTGCAGAAAAAGGACCAAAACAATATATGGAAGACGAACATATATGCATAGATGATCTTCTTGAATATTTAGATGGAATAGAAGGTTTCCCTTCCCCTGGAGCTTTTTACGGGGTATGTGTCCATTTTGCATTTTGTTTTAGGTCAGATTTGTAAATAGGAAAACCAACTTTGGTCCAAAATTGGGTGATACACTTTAAGGGGTCCTTGCAATTTGCTTATTTTGAACAGCTTATCTGCTACAAACTTAGTGTTTGGATTTTGGATGAAGAAAAGTGCTTATGTTTTATGTGCGTGAAATAAGTTGCTTTGAAGTTTGAAATTAGCAGTTTGAGATTGATTATTTCAAACTGATTATTCTTGGTGGATTCAGGATTACAAGTTTCTCTCAGGGTGAAATACATTGATTAATATTATAAGCGTAAGCATTAGCAGTTTAAAAAAATGTTCCGGCCATCTGGTACACCTCCTTATAATGAAACTTCAAAACGTTCATAAGTTTTGGAATTGGACCAAAGTTGGTTACTTTTGTAGCAATTTGCATGAAATGAAATTATGTTAATGACAGGCTGACAGCTAGATTATAATAACTGCTTCCATTAATTTGTTGAAATTTATGTTAACAGGTATTTGATGGACATGGTGGTACAGACGCTGCAACTTATGTTAGAAAAAACATATTAAAGTTCATTATTGAGGATTCTCAGTTCCCTGTTTGTTTAGAAAAGGCGATTCAGAATGCATATGTGAAAGCTGACCACGCCTTTGCTGACAATGCATCTCTTGACATCTCATCAGGAACCACCGTCTTGACTGCACTTGTATTCGGAAGGTATGTGAACTTGCTCGTGCTTTTTAGGGTTCATAATTACACTTAGAACCACGGTCTTAATGTTAGAACTAGTAAGGTTACGCCTTTGTGATCTTCCCGTCACAGGTCTGACTCATGGAGACAGTTTCCATGCAAAACGCAAGGGAAAATGTTCACATGGTACACCAGGGTGGCGTCTTATTACTTATAACAAAAGTTTTTTGAATTTCTATTAAGAAAATGTTACGACTGGAATACAATTCTGTTAAAAATGGTGGTTTGTTAACAATTTTGATTCTTTGTTTTTGACAGAATGATGGTAGTTGCCAACGCCGGCGATTGTCGGGCCGTATTAGGGAAACGAGGTAGAGCGATTGAACTATCAAAAGACCACAAACCGAATTCTCCATCTGAAAGACTAAGAATAGAACAGCTCGGTGGAGCCATCTACGACGGTTACCTAAATGGTCAATTATCAGTGGCCCGAGCCCTCGGAGATTGGCACATGAAAGGACCGAAAGGGTCAGCCTGCCCGTTAAGCGCTGAGCCGGAGCTGCAGCAAATCCAACTGACCGAAGACGATGAGTTTCTTATAATCGGGTGTGATGGTCTGTGGGACGTGATGAGCAGCCAATGTGCAGTGACAATTACTAGAAAAGAACTGATGGTACATAACGACCCAGAACGATGCTCGAGAGAGCTGGTTCGCGAAGCCCTGAAAAGGAACACTTGTGATAATTTAACGGTGATCGTCATCTGTTTCTCGCCGGATCCTCCACCACGAATTGAAATACCTCAGACTCGTGTCAGGCGAAGTATATCGGTGGAAGGTCTGAATTTTCTGAAAGGCGTATTGGACAGTAACTCATGAACATGGCGATGACGAGCTCAAAATTATTATTATTATTGTTATTTTTTGGGAATTAATTTTCTGATTTGTACATTGTTGTTGTATGGATGAATAGGAGGATTCTTGACTGTTAACCCATTGTTAATATCCCATGGTTTGTTCTAAATTTACATTACTTTCTCCTTGAGTTTATGACGTTTTAGTTAGCATCTTTAACAAAATAGCTAACTGCAGCATGTAATTTGATTTCGAGTAACCGTGCCGTCCACGTAACCATGTCATGCTTTTTTATAACTTTTTTGTACGATAATAATACGTGACATGAACTTAATACGAAATACGGGGGTTTGTGGTTAGTCTTTGTGACATTGGATTTGTTTCGGATCGAACCTCCAAACACATTAGCTAAATGGGCTGTGCTGTGTAAAGTGTAAACGCGGCAGGTCAAATATGTTTAGGTCTTTTGTGGCATGATATTCATGATCATTTACGGGTGTAAGTTTAACATGTCAATTCGTGAACCCGGCCCGCAAGAAGAGTCAGTTGTATCGGATTTATCTAAAACCCATTAAGCTGGACCCATATACAACCAAACATAGCATTCAAATTTTCATACACATGTGACCAGTGTTTAAATAAAGTAATCAAACAAACCCTTGTGCACATGGTTCCAGATGGATGGAGTTTTTGAGTCTCTTAACTTGTATTGTTTGGATCTTCACAAATTATTTATTAAAAAAAACATAATTAATTTTTTTTTTTTTTTTTTTTTTGAAAGGCTAACTTCATTAAAAACAAACACCGGGCTATCTCCAAGCCGGAGATAACCACAAACCAAAACATCAAGTTACATCAAAAATACACCATTTGTTCCAATCTACCTTATCCTGTTTCGATCTACTATTAAACCAAAGAAAGCTAATAGCCTTAACATCCGCTATTAACTTAGAAACGTTAGCCTTTCCTTGTCTGAAGATTATCTCGTTCCGGTTCACCCATATCTTCCAACACATAATGATCAAAATGCCATAGATTATCTCCTTCCTAGTAGTAGATATCGGCAAATCCTCCACACTTCGAAGAATGTCTTGGACAGAAAACAAAAGCAGTGGCGGGATCTTCATCCAAGCAACCAAGCCACTCCATAACCCATTCGCATACAAGCATGCCGTGAAGATGTGTTCTGTTGACTCCTCCATTTCCCCGCAAAAACGACACGACCCCTCTCCTATATTAATATTCCTACGCGCCAAGTTAGACGCCGTAGGTATTCTATCCAAGTTAGTACGCCACATAAAAACGTTACATTTAGACGGAATCCACTTACACCACTTGTATATATCGCCACTCGAACTACCTTGATCACTGCAGAGCCACCTTCTGACTTCCTTGACTGTGTACATAACATTAGACCCTGAATTCCATCTCCACGAATCGTCTCTTTGTTGAAGCTGAATGGCCGAGACCATGCGATGGCAATCTATTAATTCCCGTGTCTCGTCAGACGTAGCCGGATACCGCTTCCATTCCCACTGAATAATACCACTACCATTATCATTGCCAAGCCGATCAACCACTTTGCACCACTTGTTTTTCTCAAGGCGGAACAAACTCGGAAAAATATCTTTTAAAGGTTCATCACTTACCCACGTATCTATCCAGAACCGGATATCCCACCCATTCCCAATCGACCCGCGAATCATGTTAATGAACCTTGTGCCCTGAATCTGAGTCGCATAAGCTGCCTTGACAATCTTGCTCCACGGACCACTAGATTGTTTGTTCCACGGAACCAAATCCCACCTACGATTGGAAGCATGGAGCGCCTCAATGACCCGTTTCCATAACACATTTCCTTCCACTTTATATCGCCATATCCACTTAAACATCAAAGAATAATTGCAATCCATTAACCGGTTCACACCCAAACCACCATATGCCTTGGAACGCACAACCTTGTTCCAAGCCACCCAATGTATTTTACCGATCTCATCTGTCCCCCCCCCCCCCCCCCACAAAAAGCGCTTGATAAGGCCTTCTAGATTATTAATGACCGTAACCGGGGCTTTGTACAAGGAGAAAAAATACGTAGGAATACTCTCCAATACCGATTTAACCAACACCAATCTACCTCCCATCGATAAGATACGAGCCTTCCATAAAGAAAGCCGTTTTTTAAAAACTTGGATCACCGGGTCCCAGCTATTTATTCTCGACATATTACCACCAACTAGAATACCCAAGTATTTAAACGGCACCTCACCATATCGACACCCTAGCCAGGTCGCTTTATCTTGAACCTCCATAATCGGCTTCCCAATCCCATACAACATGGATTTATTAATATTTATTCTAAGCCCAGAACACAAACGAAAAACCCACAATAACCTACGAAGGGAACGAAAGTTAGCTTGTGTCCATTCTCCCATAACCATCGCATCATCCGCATACAATAAATGAGACAACATCGGACCACTATTAGGCAAGCGAACCCCTTCGAACATACCCATACGACATGCACGGCGAATGATACTAGACAACGCTTCCATGACAATAATAAAGAGAAAAGGGGAGATCGGGTCACCTTGCCTAATACCTTTAGAACACGAAAACTCAAAGGTAGGGGATCCATTCACCAGAACAGACGAAGCAGCCGAAGCTAACACTCCACGGATCCAATGACACCACCTATCCGGGAATCGCATTTGCTTCATAATAGACATAAGAAACCCCCAATGCACATTATCATACGCTTTTTCGAAGTCAATCTTGAACAAAAATAATTCTTTACCCCTCCTTTTTGCCCAAGACATAACCTCACTAATAATTAAAGGCCCATCCAGAATATACCTTCCAGACAGAAAGGCTGACTGCGTCTCGTAAGTAACTGACTCCATCACCGTCTTCAATCTATTCGTCAAAACCTTCGATATCACCTTGCTGATTACCCCAATCAAAGTGATAGGACGATATTCTCCTAAACCCACCGGATTCTCCACCTTTGGAATTAAAGTAATAAACGAAGACCCAACCCCCTTACTTATTGTCCCATACTCGTAAAAATGTTGGAAAATCTTCACAAAATCACCTTCGAATAAATGCCAGAAACGTTTGATAAAACGAAAATTAAAGCCATCTGGACCCGGCGCCTTGTCACTACCACAATCAAAAACCGCCTCCTTTATTTCTTTTTGCGAAAATGGACACACCAGAGAATCAGCTTCCGCATCAGAAATCGTCTTCAAGTCATCGCAGACCAGATTCGGTCTGACTTCCATGTCTTCCACAAATTTATCCCTGAAAAAAGAAAACAAATTTATCCCTGAAAAAAGAAAAAACATAATTAATTAAAAGACAATAAGGAAAGGAAAGCAAAGGTGAAAAGAAAGAAAGAAAGAAATGTAATTGATGATTATTAATATTAACTAGGTTTTTACGCAGCGCCACGTTGCGGCGCGCTTAATCGAATCGTGTTATTGATGCCACAACATGTACGTTGTATAGTGTAGCAAACCACCTCTAATAGTGTTGCATATTATAAGTTTAAACTTGATTTGCAAACTGCTGTAATCATGTCTTTAAAGGATGCAACTGGAAGTTTGGATCTATCTTCACTTCTTCAGTAACCTACAAGGTAAAACAAATGCAAATTAACGCTTTAATTGTTGCAATCAGCTCTTTAAAATGATTACATCTAGGTTTTTTTAACTTAACATTCAAGTTAAAACTGAATGAATAAAGAAACCTAACAAATATAAAACATGGTTTCATCTAACAATGAAACTTTTCGGTCAAGAACATGAACTGCAATTGCCCAAAATTCAGCATATTAGGGGTCCATTCTTGCAACAATGAAGCTGCATTTGCCATTAACAAAACACAAATCCTTAAAACACACCAAACCCAGAAATCAAATTCACCTAACCAGCCCTCAATTCCAACCGGTGCCCAATCCTCGTCACTATTTCTACACATTTAGACTTAGACTTGATTATATAACCGAAATTCACATATGTGGCCAGAAGTAGTTCGTGACTTACCATATATGTAGAGTCGGCCTGGAGAGTTGTTGATTCACTTGAAGAACTCCCGTACAGGCTTTAATCTGCTCACCCGATCATCAACTAATTCTCCTTGCCAGCACTGCTCCCTAGAACCGTAGTCGTACCTTCACCGGAACACTTGTGTTCACGTAATCAGAATATATGATCGTTAAAAGACTCATTTTGAACCGATATAATAAAGAATGAAGCATGCAAATGGGTTCGGACCTTACCGGAATCTGGTCTGATTTGGTCGGGAATGCTAACCGGCGTCAAGGCCATCGTCTACACAACCTCTCTCTCTCAAACGCTCAGCCATTGTACCGTTAGTTGGGGTCGTTGACGTGCCGGAATCGGGTGGTGCCGCCAAAGGTGGCAGTGGTCAGCCACCACTCCATTATGATTATGTCTCCCAGACTCTCTTTCTATCACACGTGGAAGCCACCAGAAATCTAAAACCACTCATCAAAAGTTTCAGCAACTTCATGAATCAAGACGAAGCAACTAAATATTTAATGAACATTTTTTTGCTAGTACTACATGGTCTCCTAATGCGTGTTCATCAAATTGACCCTAAATGACAAATAGGACCAGGTTACAAATCACCTCCCTTTTTATGCATCACTTATTAAAACCTTTTTACTGGTATTTCCTTATATTTTATTGGTTTAGTGTATGTTCAAAGTCCAAATTGATGTTACCTTTGTATCAAAAGAATGCAACTTCATTATATGGGGGTTTGCTATCAGTTATGGATTACTCTCGGTCCAAGTGTATATATCCATGTCAATATATACTAACAATTTATTCACATACTAAATGAATCAAACATGTTACTACAGTTGATGGAAATGCCTAGTAGATCTATACTAAAGATACCCATTCTGACCCATCACCAACCCAACTGACCCACCCATTTTCGTAGCACTTACCTGACTCACGACACCAGCTAGACAATCTTTTGTGTTGCAGATACGAGCTATAAAACATCCTATAACAATCACAACAATTGAATCGAAACCATATTCATCAGCACCCATTATTCATAAGACCTGTAAATCAACAAAGCCTAAAGCTTTCTCACAAAAAGACCCTCCCATGTGGGAAACTGTAAAAGAATGTAAAAATGAATTAGTTAATAAAATGAATAAGATTGCACAAATTCATAGTTAAGTAAAAGAGGAAATAAGTGAGTAAACTATACTATGTTCTCTTGAATAGTGTATGCTCCAAAATTCCTTCAACACCCCCTAGCGCCTTAATAACATTAGTTTGGTGATTGTTCATGTTCCAAAGTTTACCATTATGTCTCTGGTGGGTCCACCAAATTGATTTAGCATAAAAGGCTCAGAATAACACTTCATCATCGCTGGTACCAACAAAAGATGGCTCAATGCCGCTACAGCTGCAAACATAGTTGCCACGCCAAGTAGCAAGCCACCATTATCGCCGGATAACGCTTCAAATCCCGAAATCAATCGACAAACATACAGTGTGTACTTTTAACCATGAAGATAAAAAAGTTTGTCTTTTCATTATTACTATCAACAGCACAACCACAAATATCACGGCCGAAACAACAGCGAGAAACAACATGACCAACACCACAAACACAATCGTATAATCAATCTCATAAAGCAAACAAAAAAAAAACGAAATTAGCAACACAAATCGACTCGGATCCGAAAAGATCATCATCATCGTTGAACCCGCTCAGTGGCGCTACGGTTGCAACCGGAGTTGCCATACCAGGTAGCAAGCCATCATCATCGTCAGGTAGGTGAAAGACTGAAACCTCTCATGAACCCCGACCGCCATCGCCTAAAACATCGGCTAGGGTTTTACGTTGAAAATCGCCGCCGCCAAGACGACCTGAATCCACCAGTGGTGACACTTCGGCATTTGCACGTCAAAGAACAACAATTATCATGACAACTTCCATCTACTCTGACCCATCAACAATGGGTAATAGAACCTATAAAATGTTATATCAGTAACAACATCAAGATGTTGCACATGGCATTTTTCAAATCTCTGTACTATTTTATACATACTACATAAAAATGTCAAATAATGTATAATTATTCAAAACATTTGTACATGTACTTTCTAAACTTCAATTAAATTTTGGCCCTCGACATAAATAGTACAAAATAAAAAAAACACACACCATCGATGTTAATTTTAAACTGGGTATTGGCCTTCACTCATGAAACCATGATAGCTCATAGCTACAAGTTTAGAACAATATAACAAAATTTTGTTCTACTTTATTACAGCAAGTTTAAAATTCACAATTGTAGCAAAGTAATTTAATACAACCAAACCTTGTCAAATTTCTTCCATTGACTAAAAAAGCATGTATATATAATCAGAAATGGATTCTAACACCTATACATAACAGATTGAACATAAACCCTAACCAATCTGTTTCATAAGAAAACAACAAAACCCTTCTCAAATATCTTCAATCGAAAAACATCTAGATTAAAGTAATCAAAAAACGAATTCCAATCATATAATATATAATCAGTACTTACCTTGAATCAGAAATTGAAGTCCTAGAAACCTTGCATCACGAATCAAACCGAACTGAAGCCCCTAGAAACCTTGATTAGAGTGGTGGAGAGTGGTGGTGACACTCTGGTCACCTATATAATCAGTACTTACCTTGAATCAGAAAGTGAGGTCCTAGAAACCTTGAATCACGAATCAAATCGAACTCAAGCCCTAGAAACCTTGGTTAGAGTGGTGGTGACACTCCGGTCACCGCCCCTCTCCTTCCCTTTCTCTCTCTTTAAGTCTAGGTCGAGACTTTCAAAGAGGTGTTGATAAGCTGGAAGACACACGTCTCTAAGGTGGATGGCCGCCCAAATTGATCAGTCAGAATAAACCACGAGATATACACTGTTCATTTCCATTGTGATATTAATAGATATTAATAAATAAATTTAAAGAAAAGTGAGCAGAAGAAGCAGATGCATCTGTCTCACCCCCACAACAGAATTTCAGTTTCCTTCTTTTCTTTCTTTGCCTTTTAAGCTTTACCATAATCATCATATTATTCTTTTCCCCATCACTTGTTCCATCTTCTCCAAAATATCTCTTGTTTGGTGCACAGATCAGAAGTCTTGAAACAGAAAAATTAACAGATTCTTTCTGTCGGTAAATTGCTAGTTTCTTCAGGTCAGTGTAATTATCTAGTTTTGTAAACTCATCAGTTCATACATTACTGTGTGTTTTCCATACATGAATCTTGTTCGTTTTGTTGTATTTCGCCTGTTTCCTCAGTGTGTGTGTTTAGTGCATTGATATGTGTGTTTTTGCGAGTGAGTTGTTGGTTAGGGTTTTATCTCCAATTTGAATTAGGTTTTTGTTAACAGATGGTAATTTTAGGGTGAATTTGGAATTATCTGTAAATAAACCCTACAACATATCTAGTTAACACATCTAATCGGTTCTCAAATTTGCTGAAATGTGTATTATACCGAATTCAGCTACTTTACAAGAGCAATTGATAATATAAGCGTAAAAAATGAAGAATCAATAGCAGAAAATATAGATCAAGTCACCTCTGGAACAAATAATATATGTGTTCAATTCCAAACGTTCATGTTTGAATCCTCAAATACCTGTTATAGCAACAATATTTTATCTGTAAAATGAGACATAAAGATATATATTCTTTATAAATGGGCGAAGCTTTTAAGGGGCGGGAGGGGGCGGCCGACCCCTCGAACTTTTCGCTCAGTAGTGGAGAGTATGTAGTTTTCGTATAGAATTTTTTGGTTATATACGTTTTCGACCCCCCGTTTTATAGAAATTTTTAGGTCCGGTAACTTCCGCCCCCTCGGTCGGAAATCTCAAGCTTCACCAATTATAAGAGAAAGTTTACAATACAAAAGTCCTTTTACGTGTGAAGCGTATGCGGCCACCAAATAATGTGCGTAATTAGCTTTTACTATGCATGATTCCAGTTTTTTTACCACATGCGTAATTTAGGGGTTACTCATGCGTGATTTCTGTGTTTGTTCATGCGTGATTTTGTTTTTAACCTATGCGTAATTTAGTTGCGTACGCTTCGCATGTTAAGGGGCTATTGTACGTTAACCTTCCCCTTCTTTATAATAGAACAATATAACTTTTTTTTTTGTTCTACTTTGCCTTGTAGAATAGTTGAAGTTGTAGTCATTACCAAGGTATAAAGATACTATCCTTGTACACGCATTATTTATTTTGTCAACTAATTTGACGAAGAAACGACAGTTGGAGGGTTCTAACATGTATATAATATATGACAGGTTTGAGATCGATATTTTAAATATTAAAACCACAAGATGATAACTGAAAATTTGACAATTGAGACATCACTTCATGAAGAACTTGAGGTTTTAAGCGTGTCGAAACGTCTAGTTAGAAGTCTAAGCCAAAAGTTAAAAAGAAAGAACAACGAGGATGACACAAGCGGGATTTCGCTGAGGTGTCCAACTAAGTACACACTTGGCGGCGGTTGCAAAGTCGGTGCAACTACCGGTGAAGAATATGGTGAAACGGGTTCTCGAAGACGTTCTTCAAGTTCCGTTGAAGAACAAAAAGGGTACAAACCCATATGCAGGCCCGAGGACATGAATGTGGACTGTTTTTCATATGGAGTAAAGGAAAGATTTCGGAAGAGAAGTATCCGGAAGGTTCCGGAAGTCGAATGCGTAGACGTATTCCTTCCGGATGATATTGTCGAGATGTGTTTGGTTAGACTCCCGTTGACCAGTCTAATGAAAGCCCGTTTGGTATGCAAAAAATGGAGATCTTTGACCGCAACGCCTCGGTTTACGCAACTGAGGCGCAACGGGCTTTATCAAAGCCCGTGGATGTTTCTTTTCGGTTCAGTTAAAGGCGGTTTTTGCTCGCAGGAAATACACACATATGATGTTTCTTTAAACAAATGGCATAAAATCGATTCTGAAGTTATTAAAGGCCGGTTTTTGTTTTCAGTTGTTGCTATCCAAGAAAACGTTTACGTTGTTGGAGGTTGTTCAAGTTTGAACAATTTCGGTAAATTAGACAGAAGCTCGGTTAAGACCCACAAAGGGGTTTTGGTGTTTAGCCCGTTAACAAACTCCTGGCGTAAGGTTGCATCCATGAAACACGCAAGGTCAAAGCCAATCCTAGGTGTATATGAAGTTAACTCCGATAGTTTGACCATCAAAAGTCAACAAAGTCGACAAGACCGACGTATGTTCAGGACACGGATCGGTGGTGTTTCAGATGTCTACGAGGACCCACATAGGCTTTCGGTCAGGCGTCAACTAAGATATCCTGTTGATGAATCCGAGGTTTCGTATAAACCAAAAAACAAGGACCCCAGTGGAAAAGACTCTAGAAGGTTCTTGATTATGGCTGCAGGCGGTGTCGGATCATGGGACGAGCCGTTAGATTCGTGTGAGATTTACGATTCGTTATCCAATAAATGGACCGAAATCCAAAGATTACCGATTGATTTCGGGGTCATTTGTTCAGGAGCCTTTTGTAACGGGATGTTCTACGGGTACTCAGAAACCGATAATCTTGCAGCATACGATATCGAACGGGGTTATTGGGTTAGAATCCAATCAACCACATTACCGGGGCGGGTACATGAGTATTACCCGAAGATCATTTCGTGTGAGAAACGGCTGTTTATGGTGTCGGTTTCATGGTGTGAAGGCGATGGTCAAATCGGGAGAAGAAACAAAGCCGTTAGAAAAATATGGGAGCTTGATCTTCTTTATCTCAACTGGGAAGAGATATCGATTCATCCTGATGCACCGATGGACTGGAATGCGACGTTTGTTGGTGATAAAAATATGATCTTTGGGGTTGAAATGTTTAAGATTTTCGGGCAGGTGTTAGATTTTTTAACCACGTTTAATGTTTCTGATGTAACGAAAAATTGGGTTCATGTTTCGAAGAACCAAGTGGCTCACGAGTTGGATGCGAGTTCGTGTATGACGAAGTCGGTGGCTGTGGTCCATTTGTGACAATAGGACTCATGTGGTTTGCAAGTCGGATGGTTAAATGCCAAGTTGTAACTCCATTGTTCTACATGACTGGTTTTTTTATCTTATTTTTTTTTTATGTTCATATGTGTTAAGTGTAGTGTAAACTTCATGTGGTTTTATCCTTTCTTTCCTCATAGAACATGTGGGTCTTTTTGATTGTTTTATATGATTTTATTTCATTTAATTGTTAATAAATTTTAGAGTTAAATGCCATATTAGTCCCTGTGGTTTGACCCATTTTGCCAGTTTAGTCCAAAGGTTTCATTTTTAACCTGTGGGTTCAAAAATGTTTCACTGTTGCCATTTTAGTCCATTGGGTTAACTTCATCCATTTTTTCTGTTAACGAGAAGGCCAATTCGGTCATTTTATATGGCCGAATTGCCTTTCTAGTGAACAAAATTACATATAAAATGACCGAATTGGCCTTCTCTTTAACAGAAAAAATAGATGAAGTTAACCTAGTGGACTAAAATGGTAACGGTGAAACCTTTTTGGACCCACAGGTTAAAGATGAAACTTTTGGACTAAACTGGCAAAATGGCCCAAACCACAGGGACTAAAATGGCATTTAACTCTAAATTTTACTGCGCTGTTTCATTACCCAAGAAAGATTATTATCGAAGATCATTTCGCTAACCCAACACTTTTCCGAAAAAGTAACACGATTTGGACACTACAGTTGTAGTCTCTAGAGAAGTTTTGGTTCCGCTACTGGTTTCAAGTAGACGCTATCGTAGATTGTGTCATTGTGTTTACGTAAACACATCATCCGACCCATTCCGCGCACTTATACCCACTAAATGATGTCATAATACTTGATTGAATATAACAAAAATAGAAAAAAAAAGAATATATTTTATTGTCTTCAATGAAGAATGTCTCCTAAATGAATTTAACGATTATGCAGAGAGAAGGAAAACTGCACAATAAAGAATACAAAATACAAACAACACCTGTTATAAGTTCATACTACAAACACAGGGTAACTTTTACCCCATCTTGGGGAAGATACCCGAAAAGTTTGGTATCTTGTCTACATGTTTCAAGGCCCGTTCAGCGATTTGTCGGGTTCGGTAATCACCATGTCGAAACGCGTCCACCAGTGCAGTGGTCACCTTCGGGTCGCCAGAAACTTCATAAGCAATATCTTCGGTCCGTAAAAGTCTTTCCACCATCCAAACAGCCCGTCTTTTTAAAGTTTCAGTTTGTTTTTCAAGTAAAACATCAAGAATCGGTTTTATTCCTTCGATTTCGCATAAAACACTCACCCCTTCTTCTATGTTCACAGTATCATCCAATAAAGTGGATAAAGCCGCTAAGGATGCTTCTACGACTTTATCGTTTGTATGGTCTAGTAACGCTACTAAACGGGCCAAAGCTTGTCCTTCTATTAGACAAAAAGTATCTCGTTGTGTACACGTCCCACCGTGGACCCGACATACACCCGTCATCACAGGTTGGTTACTTAAACAAGGAAAAACTAACCCGCAAAACCCAGGCGACGGCACTTCGGGTAATATCGTCAACTTTTTCGATTCTTGTGAGAGGTTTTCTAACGCGAGAGCGGAAACCATCTGTACGTTATCGACCCCGTTTGCTTGAAGTAGTTCGGTGAATATGCCTGCAAGGTCATGATCGCGACAAAACGAAATGAATTTCGGGTCATCTGTTAAAACAAACGTAATCCGTGATAGGACCCGTGCGAGTCCTTCTAAATACGGTGTTACAAACCGGCTTCTTCTTGTTTCACCTTGCCTGATCATTTTAATTCTCGACACCACAATTCCAAAATATCCATCGTCTATCATTTGTCGCGTGAGTCTGGCGTCCATTTCGTGTACATCTGCCACGATTGCGATGGCGGCCGCTTGTTCTTCAGTGCTCGCAATGTCTTCGGCTATTACTTTAAACAAACTACTCAGCTGACCAGAAGGCCCGCATAAACAATCCGCTAACTCTTGACCCATGTGGGTCGAGAGGTTTTGTAAAAGTTTTATCGAAGCCATACGTAGATCCTTTTGCGGGGCCTCGATAAACTGAACCAAACTTCCGGTGGCACCCAAGCTTTTGATAGCGGCAGCCACCGCGATCGCGGTTGCCGGAGAGTTTGTTAACCCGACAAGAACTTGTAGAAGCTTGCATTCTATAGACGGGCCGGTGTTGCTGATTAGCTGGAGTAGATTGTGAATTATGCCTTCTGACACGAGCGTTTCATGGTCCGGGCCCACCGGGATGGAGACAAAGTCAGAGTTAGAGTTGACTATGTTGGCGAGGATCGTGGCGGACACTTCTTTTAGGCGCATAGGAAGGCGGTTCGGGCCAGCAAAGAGATCTTGGACTAATGGTGAAAGTATGCCATCATCAACCAACACTTTTGCACTTGATTCACATGATGAAACTTGATTTAGGGCTTTCAAGGCGGCTTCTCGTGCTTGCATATCGTTAGTTTTAATCAGGTCGATTAACGATGAGCCAACGGTTCTGGCCACGAATACTTTTACATCATTGCTAAGTGCTAGTTCACCGAGGTACGAAGCCATAGATAGTTTGATCTCAGGAGAACCGCCAAGAAGAAGTGTCAAGAGAGGTTGTAATCTGCCGTTTTCAGCCATTTGTCTTACGTTATTCTCATTTTTCTCCAAGTTTTCGAGAATTTTGTCGGCTTTCTCAACAATCAGAAGATTTTCTGAGTTGCTGCTTGTCATTCCAACTAGAATAAGAATTGCTCCATTAACCGAACCGATTTTTTCACACAACGATTCTGATTTTGAGAGCTCATAAAGCAATGAGACAGCTTCTTCCCTTTCTTTAGACTGTTCATGATTCAAAAACTTAACAATTGTGCGCACTTTATCCCCTTCTGCCATAATTTCCTGCAAAATAAAATGCTTTGATTACACATATCCGTATCCAGTTTTATTAATTTCGGTATTTAATATTTTCGGTATTGGGACAGGTACGAGTATAAAAGGGTACTGGTACTAAATTTTATATAGAACTTCAAAAGTTTTTTTACATTATGTTTTATTTCGTATTATGATATTTATGGTGTACTTGTATCGATTTTACCTATTTGGTACCCGTATCGTATTGGTACTCGTACCAATTTTACCTATCTGGTACCCGTACTGTACTGGTGCTCGTACCAATTGTACCTATTTGGTACCCGTACGAGTGCTCAAACAAATAAATAAAGTGGTACCAAAGCGGGTACCATACTGAAATACCCATACCGTACCAATATATTCGGTACGGTATTCAATACCCGGTTTTGATCAAATTCGGCACCGGTATTTTCGGTCCCATCCCTAGATTACAACTAAAGGTTACAATTTGACCCATTTACTTATAAATAAATGGTTATAAACTTTTTAAATTACCTTATTATCATTGTCATCCTCTACGACAATTCTAAGAGTTTCCAAAGCTCTAAACCTAACTTTACGGCTTGTGTTCTTCAACATATCAACAATCATAGGTATGAGCTCCGCATTACGAATAATATGTTTGTTTGAAACATTTTTTGTAGCAAGTTGTTGAATAAACCTTAAAGCCTGCAAAACATCGGTTTCAGAACTACTAGGAGTCAAAGACTTGCGGGTGAAGTCAAGCTGAACAGCTTCATTCCTGGCATTCCATTCTTCAATCGTGTTCCTTAAAGCGATACTTGGATTCATATCCGTCGTCTTTAATTCTCTTAACGTCAAAGGGCAGACCAGCTTTCTTCCGTTTTCTTTGCATTCATTGAACCATTTTTCAATGGCTTCTCGTGCGAATGTTTGGCCGTTTTCTAGGGTTACAGGGTCTTTCATAATTTGTTTCGAAAGCGGGCATATGAAGGCATCATAAGTAGGCTCTATATGTTGTCTTTCGTATTGAAAATTGTCGTCAGATTCGCTCCCAAGATCATAGCTTCCAGCCATTAAGATTCTTTCTTTCTACACTGCACCTAAATTTTCATTTCATATTTTAAACTGCATATTAATATTAGACAAGGCCCATTAGTTACATTCTTAAAATGGACTTAATCAATAGCTTTTTTAACAAACAGTTGGTCTTCAGCATCTACATAGGAAGTCTGCTGCATATAGCAAGAGATTGTACATCTGACATACAAACAATTGGTAATGAATAGCTTTTTAACAAACAACAACGACAACAACCATACCCAGTAAATCCCACAAATAGCAAAGCTACCTATAGGGTCTGGGGAGGGTGGGATGTAGACAGACCTTGCCTCTATCCCTAGGGATAGAGAGGCTGCTTCCAGAGAGACCCTCGGCTCCAAAACGAACAACATACTGGGCTGGCAATAGATATCTGTATAAGACACGATTAAACCTGTTTACTGAAAAAGTACACTACTTGGTTTTTTACTTTTCTAAAAATAAACAGAATTAAGAGGCTACGATCCATCATTTCATCTTCTTGGTACATAAAACATACAATTGTATTATAGACATGAGATATAATAAAGTAGTTAAACAAGTTGTATTCATGTTTAATACTTGTGTTATTCGCGTCGTCAGAGACCTGTTAAACCCGATAAGACACGATTTGCCAGCTGCATACCAACACACCAAGTCAAAGAATATAGAAATAAGAAGTCACCAATACCAGGAAAGTGACACAATATAATGTAAATCATGTATAATAGCATACAACATCATTTGGGCATAAACACAAGAACACAATCACAGGTAAAGTCACTTAAAGAATAAGAAAAACCTACATCCCTAAAATACACGACCTTACTGCAATATCCTCTAGAAGTAGATGAAAAAGGAAGCAACTTTAATTCAAGAAAGCCTAAAAAAGACTGAAATAAAGCTACTACTAGAGTTGGAAACACATATGTGAATTTTACCTTCAATTTTTGATAGTTGAGTGTAAATTTCACAGAGGTAATCAATGACCTCAGCCTCAGAATGTATTCATGGATACAATGATATCTATCACCTGCTGCTGCACCAATGATAAAAACACATAAACTCAATTAAGAATTAAATGAAACCTTATCACAAAATCATAACTTGAGAAATGAAGTCACTTACCTTTGATTCTGAAAAAGATAGTTGAAAAGTGTTAGGGATAAAAGAAGAGAAGTAGGGTTCCACTTTCAGTAATAATCCATCAATGATGACACCAGATAGAGAGAGAGAGAATTGGGGTTTGAATTGGATCAAATTAGTAGTCAACGTTAGACCAGGAGAGAGAGTGTGTGACAGATGTGTGTTCCTCAATGATTTTGATATCACAGCTTCTTAGGGTATACGGGGCGCAATCGGGGAGGGCCTCGGTGAACCATTTCCCCGATCGGGAACACCGTCGCCATCCCCGCGGGGTCCCGAATCGGGGCTGGAAATGGGTGTGGGGTTACCGCTTGGAAATGCACGATGATCGAGATTTGACCGTTTACAAACGGTCGAATTTAAAAAAAAAAAAAAAATCAATTTTTTTTAAAACAATATATATACTAACCAATCTTAATCCATTTTTTACCACATCCACAACAAACCAACACCAAAACTCTAAAACTTTTATATCTTTTAAACACAAAATGGATTCCAAGTTCCCGTTTCTTTCTCCCATACCCGACTTTCCCGACGATGGCGATACGTCGTCAAGCGATAGTAGCTTAGTTTTCTTCCAAAATCTCATCCAACAAGCGGAGCTACTAGACACGGCATCGTCTAGTAAAAAAAAATATGTCCGTCGGGATCGTGTGGGGGGCCACGAGACACTCATGGCCGATTATTTCGATGAAAATCCAAAATTTAGTGAAGATACTTTTCGTCACAGGTTTCGTATGTCCAAGTCGTTGTTCCTAAAAATTGTTAGTGACGTGGAAGCGTATGACGAGTGGTTTCAAGAAGGCTTAGACGGGAGAATGAAGAAAAGCTTTACACCGTTGCAAAAGGTTACTTCGGCAATTAAACAACTTGCAACCGGTAACCCACCAGACGAGGGGGACGAGTATTTAAATATGTCTGAAAGGACCTCTCGTGAGTGCCTTGAATATTTCTGCGAGACGGTTTGTAAAAGGTATGGCGGTGAATTTATTTTTTTTTTCTAGTTCGAATGTTTTTTTTTTAATTTAATGAAATGTCTTTTTTTTTAATTTAATGAAATGTCTTTTATTTAATTTAAGGTATGGCGGTGAATTCCTACGTAGACCAACGAGCCACGACATCGCGCTATTGTATCAGGCTCATGAGGATAGGCATCACCTACCTGGCATGTTAGGGAGTCGCGATTGTACACACTTTGTCTGGAGAATGTGCCCCACAGAATTGCGTGGACAATACATGAGAGGCGATCATCAATACCCGACGGTTATGTTAGAAGCGGTAGCGTCTCAAGATTTGTGGATTTGGCATGCTTTTTGTGGGCCAGCGGGTTCACAAAACGATATCAACGTGCTGCAACAATTTATACAAACGCGGGTATTATCTTACTGATGGGATCTACCCTACTTGGTCCGTGTTTGTGAAGTCTTTTCCATATCCACACGACCCGAACGAAAAAAAATTCAAGAGGCAACACGAGGCCGCAAGAAAAGATGTGGAACGGGCGTTTGGTGTGTTAAAGTCGAAGTGGGGAATACTAAATCGTCCAATGCGTTCGAAAACGGTGAAAAAAATAAGGTCCATCGTGTATACGTGCCTTATTTTACACAACATGATTATAAAAGACGACGGAAGGGCGATAGCACCGGTTCATATTCAAGATCCTCCAGTCGAACCCGTCTTCGATGATACAGCCTATACGGAGCTCATTGACGAAGACACGCATTGGAGGCTAAAACACGATCTCGTTGAGCATCTCGGAAGTTTAGATTTGCCTCACCTTGAAGTTGATTCGGACGAGGAGTAGTTTGTTTTTATATTTTTTTAGGTTGAATGTATCTTTTTTTCTAGTTCGAATGTTTTTTTTAATTTAATGAAATGTCTTTTATTTAATTTTTATTTTTACTAATCTTTTTTTAATTTATAAAACATGCATTATTTTAGAGAATAAAAAAAAAAAAAAAAAGAAACAACTCACCTAATAGGTGAGTGCCGCCATCAAAACAAGGTATTAGGGGAGTGTATTAGGTGAGTTGACGTGGCACCATGTGATTGGCTATGTGTAAGATGGGGGACTCACCTATTAGGTGAGCACCCCTTACACCCTTAGACAATACCGTATGGGGACCGACCTAGGGCCAACGGCTTCAACGTCGTGCTAGCACACGACCTCTCTAGATATGCAAATAATTTTAATGTCATCTACCAATCAGAGATCTTTAACGATGTCATAACAGGAACCGGTCCAGATACCAGTTTACGGTTTCGGGGTGGAATACAGGCACGGTCAGGGGCGAAGGATTTAAGGGGCGGGGAGGGGCGCCCGCCCCCCCGAACTTTTCGGTCAGTAGTGTTATATATGTACGTTTCGTATGGGATTTTGTAGGTATATACGTTTTCGACCCCCCCGGTTTTAATTTTTTTATTTATAAAGCCCAAATAAAATATTTAATTAGTCCAAATATTAAAATCATTATATTTGGTAGAATACTATAATGTATATTATATAACCCAAATCAAATCATTATATAGCCAAACTTAAAAGCCCACCCTATCCAAAAAAAAAACCCAAATTCGTTTACTTTGGGACATCGACCAGAAGAACAGAAGCCACAAGCCAGAACTGTAGAGGGGGGGGGGGGACGAAGGTTCCAGAACTGTTCGACTTCAGCTTCTTGTTCGAGAACAGAAGACAAAACACTGCTCGTTGTTGTGGTCTTGTACTCTTGTTCGACTTCTTCAATCTTCTAAGGTTAAAGGTATGTGTTTTTATCTTTAGGTTTAATTTAGGGCTGCAATTTATGCGATTTACGTTGAAATTAGGGGTGAAATTGGTTCGAATTTTTGCTCTAAACTTGTTGAATATTTCTGTAACTATGTCTAATTTTATTTGTTTAATCTTTTTGTGATTTGATTTAGATAGAAATTAGAGTTTGAAATTTAGGGTGATTTGTTAACTTGTTTTGTTATTAGATTATGCTATGTGGAAGAATAAAATAATAACTTCTTTTTTAATGTTTGAGAACGTTTTTTATTTGATATTAATGTTTGACCTGACCCGACCCGAATCGAATCACCGACGTCCGACCCGAACATACAACTCGAAACTACACGATAGAAAATTTTTTTAGGTCCGTTACCTTCCGACCCCCCGAACTTTTTTTTCAAGCTTCGCCACTGGGCACGGTTACTGTCTTGCGGATGGAATATACCCAACGTACTCTACAATCGTTAAAACTATTCCGCACCTGACAGGCGATAAAAGAAAGAAATTTGCTAAGTTTCAAGAGGCAGCGAGAAAAGACATTGAACGATGTTTTGGGGTTTTACAAAAAAAAAGTAAATTACAAGTTTTGTCCTTTGTGTTTACACCAAATTGCAGACGGTGTCCTTTGCCTTTAAAATTGATAGGTTTTGTACTTTATGTTTCAAAATCCTACACGTTATGTCCTTTAGGCCTAACCTAGTTTATTTTTTAATTAAATAAGAACATGTGCAGGTCACATGAGGGTAGACATGTCATTTGATAATCCATTTATCTTTTCCCCCCAATATAAACCATCCTAAACCCTAGTCCTTCACATTTCCCCCAAATTGAAATCAGACCTGCCACAAAATAAACTGGAATTTTGAAGTTGAAGTTGAAGTTGATGAATTCTGAATGAAGCTAAAACAACAAAATCACGCTGACTTTCACGAATTTAACGACATCGAAGAAAAGGACTTCGAGTTCTCCGGCGAGAAGTATTCAATAAAAGACCTCGCTTTCGAAGGCCGGATACTTGTACCGATTTTCAACACCTATCTGGCGACAAAAGATGAGATTGATCATGACGACATCATTCCGTTAGAGAACCTGCTTGCTAGTGACAATGAAGAATATTCTTTTTAAATAGTTGAATTGTTTGTTGAATGATACCATTTGTGGAATCATTTTTCTGATTTTATGAAAATAGTTGAATTGTTTGTTGAATGATAAAAAATATTCTTTTTAAGATTTTAGGGAGAAATATGTAAAATCAATTTTGAAGTATTTTAACAGCTAAAATAAAATTATACCTTTCTTATCCTTCTATCTTCCTCTTGTAAGTTTTAATTTATTCTGTAAGTGACCAATCCAACCTATATTTTCCCTACGACCTCCTATCTAAGCGGTACTTCATCAGGCTTCAGGACTCCAGGTTTTACAGATTATTGAACTTTCATGATGGAAGATAAGAGTTTATACAAAGGATTATTTTATTCCATAACTGTTCTCCCAAAGGAGAACTTCTTGATATTACATATTATCTCCTTAAGAGAAGATTCTACTCACACATAATTCACAAGGAAAGATTAAAAGATGAGAGAGTGGGGTGTGAGGACCGGGAGTTCGGTTTGATTGAACACGCTCAGGTCAGATCAGCAATAACACAATCGTGCAGAATCCGATAGTGATGTAGGAGTAAGATCAACAACGTAGACACCGTTCAAAGTATTCATTCTCACTGAAATAGTTGAATCGTACAAGATTCCAGAGAAATTTTGCAGGAGCTCCGCCAGAGGTGTCAAAACAGATATCTCAAATGAGAACCAGCAACCTCTATTTACAGGCGTGCTCATCCGGGAGAAACCACAAACTGTTCGGATGATCATCCGTTCGGATGATCATCCGTCCGGATGACTATGTCCATCTGATCGGATGGACTCCATCCGTCCGGATGGACTTTACAAAACAAACTAACTTCCGTTTCGTCCCGGATTTAATATAAAACATGTACAAAACTATACATAGACAACAACCAGGTAAATATAGATTAAATACAGACGAAAGCTACAAACATATGCATCTACAGACTCCCCCTTGGATGTAGCTGCAGTCTCTCTTCTTGTATAGTCTTCAACGAGCCTTCCTGTTGCGTCTTCTATCTCTTGCTTTTCTTCTCATCTCTTCTTTCTTTTCCTCTAGCATTCTCCGTCTCAACGGTCTTCTAACTGTATTCCACCATTCACGGTAAACTGGATCACCATCTCGAGCTTTAGACCACATCGGGATCTTCTTCTCTTGAGACTCGATTGGTGTTTGATCGGTTTCAGGCCATTTTAACTTCCATCTACCACGTTGAGCAGCTTTAGCTCTTACCTCTTTCATCTTTTCACTTCGACGTTCCTTCTTCAGAAATTCTTCAAGCTTAAGATCTCTAAACTTTGACTCCTAGTACCTTCCAGAATTGATATCTTTCGCAAAGTATACATTCACCAACTTCTGGTACTGTTGAGCTTGTACTTTGTCAGGTTCATTGTAACTGATCTTGTTGAAGAATAAGCATCCATTGTCTTTCTTTGAGCAATTAACCAACCACATAGGATCTAACACTTGTATGTGTCTCCAATCACCTGTGTTAGCATCCAACAATGTAATCACAGCTTCACAAGTACTGGGGTTGAAGATCCAACCTTTAAAGTCTTTGTAAAAGTCTTGCTCAATTTCGCGCAAAGGCATATTCTTCAAACACCTTGGTCTTCTGATTTGTAACGTTATATTTTTTTCTCTAGTGACAGGGTCGATCTTCACTATCTGCTTTTGCTGGTGTGGCTTCCAATCAGGAAAGTTTGACTTTGCTTGCAACTTTATGTAATCCCACAACTTCTGCTCGTGACATTTAACTTCATACCCGTAATCGTATTGTTTGATATTCTTTGTCTGCACCAGTTCTTCTACATCCTAACAAGGTAAAGTTTTTATATCTGATAAGAATTCAAAGTATTGTACCCCAAACTCTCTCTTGATCGCATACACTTTCAGATCCTCTAAATATCCCCACGACAGAATATCACCAAGGGACTTATCTGGATGTCTCGTGAAAAACTGTAACGACCACTTGAACTTTCTCTCCTCTGGCATCACCTTAAACCATCTTTTTCTTTCTTCCAAAAGATCTTCTTTAGATACCATTTCAGGAACACCTTCAGTAGCAATCTTTTCAACTACTTTCCTTCTAACTTCATCTTCATTGTGTGATTGGAGCAATTCATTGAAAGTAGGAAAATCATCATCTAACCCAAAATAATGAAACGAAGTGTCTTCTTCAGAATCTGATCCCTGCTCAATGATTACATCGTTGAAATTATCAGCTTCATTCACAAATTTGAAAGTATACTCCCTTTCTGTAGTCGGTGGAATCTCTTCCTCAATATCAAACTTAAATCTGTCTTCATCCATATCCAATTCTTCTAACATGGACTCCCTAGTCCAGTTTTCGACTAACTCCCCCTCTTCCTCTGAATGATTTAAATAAATGACTTTAGGAAGGTTAAGGAATACCTCGTTAATGGCATGTTTGGTTCCAGATGACGACTCCCCATGATGTTGATCTTCTTCATGTTGCTCGTTCAGCTAATCATTCAAAAAGTCTTCAATAGTACTTGGACCTGATGACTTTGAGATCAACAAACCAGTATCACCATCTTTATCATCATCATCATCACCCTTATCATCCTTATCATCTTTGTCGTCTTTGTTATCTTTATCTTCATCATCTTCATCTTCATCACCAAACATTTTTTTCAACTCCTCATCGTCGTCATCAACTTTATAGTATTCATCTTAGCCTTTAATCGACGCCGCTCAACTTCAATTTGTCTAAGACTAGCAAATTCACTGTGAATCACATCCTTCACTTCTCCAATAGGTATAATAGCAAGGTTTACTACAACATCTTCCTCAACCTCTACCTTTGCTTCTTCATTTCAACATCATTAATATTCTCTTCAGCGTTAGAAACATTTACCTCATCAGCTTGTGAAGGCTCAGGTTGACTTGTCGATCCCAGGATTTCTTCAGTGTCAATCACAAGACCCTTCTTTTTATCTTTCAGTGCTTCAGCAGCTTCCTCTGCAAGTCTTTTCTCTCTTTCTATCCTCCGAGCCTCGACTCTTTGGATCTCTATCTCATCATAAACTGCTTGAACACTAACACCAAGTTTATTTTCTGTCACAGTGTATAGCATGTTGAGTTGTTCATCTTTGATCTCCTTATCTGCTCTCAACGCTTCTACTTCTTTCTTCAAAACTTCATTTTCACTTGAAGTGGATGTGTGCAGATCACCAACAATATCCATCAAAGTTTTGTGAGAATCATACAATGCTTTGTACTGAGCATTAACCTCCATGATCTTTTCTGCCAGTTGTTCAATTACATCTGACAACTCTTCAACTTCATTTCTCAATGCAACGTTCTCAGATTCAACATCTTTAAGCTTTTCTTTCGCAGCTTTAAGCTCTTCTTCAGCTTCAACTTTCGCTTTCTCCAACAAGCTCACTTTTCTCGTCAATGCATTGATCTTCCCATCATTGAACATATCACCAAAATCAGAAGGTAGATCATAAGGAACCTTTGGAAAACTATGACTTGAGCTTTGAGGTGTTGGAGGTTTCTTTGATGCTGAGCTTGGTTCTTTCACAGTCTTTGGTGGTTGTTCTGGAGTCTTTTCACGTTCAACTTCAGGAATAGGAATAGATTGATGAACAGGTGAAGATGGAGGTGTTGCAATTCTAACTCCAGTTATTTCCACTTCAACGCTTTCAACTTTTTCAAACTCTGGAACTGTAGTTGTATCTTTTCTACTTTTTATTCTCCTTGGCAGTTCACCCGTTGGACGTGCCTTGCACTTACGAATACCTTTCTTTTTTATCTTTTCTTTTTCTGCTGGAGTTGGCTCGTAAGTAGCATCCTCCTCATCTGAAGCTTTCTTCTTCTTTGGAGACTTCTTCAGTTTGTACTTTCCATCGATATAAGAAGTAGGTGCTATTTTCGTAGGATCAATGTCACTTTCTGTCTCATTGGAATCCGTTGCCCCTCTCCTTCAACGAACTTTTCTTTCAGACTTTCTCCACCAACTTCAACATTTTCCGTTGTCTTTGTGACATCTTGAGCTCCTTGAGCAATAGATAACTTCTCATAATCAGCAAAAGACATCTTGAGAAGATCAACGCCTTGATTAATCACTTCTGTTGGAGGAATCACAGGCTCATCAACCAGATGTGGTGGTGATTTCTTCTTCTTTGTTTCTGCAACACAAACATTAACATTTTTAGTAAAATATTCAAATGATTTATCTACCAACCTTTCTGGTGATTCCTGCTTCTTTGTTTTACCCTTTATCACAACTTTCGGCGTTGTCACTTTTGGAGTTCTTTTCCTCTTTTCTTCTTTCACAAACCACCAACGTCTCTTCTTAAGAACAAGTAGTTTCATTCCATCTGTTTCATCATCCGAATTACTATCATCATGTCTCCACTTGTCGTCCTTTAGAGCTTCGTAATCCGACTTCTTTATCTCTGCAAACTTCTGTCTATATCTCGGTTCATCTTCCGGTTTCACTCCTCTATATACATCCAGACGTTTCAATGTTTCACTGTCCATGTGATCTAATGGTAGTTCATCACTAGCATCCTTCGACAAATTTGGAATTTGGTCATCTATCAGCATCTGCACAAATCTTGGATATTGGACATATTTTTCACCTTTAATATTGTCCAGCATGTGGTTGAATATGACTTGAGAAATGTTGTAAGGTCTGTTGAGCACCAAGCTTGAAATGATATTCATGATGTAATCCGAAGCTTCATCATAAGCACCTTTCCTATGCCCTAAGGCATGAATCACACAGTGAACTAGGAACTTGTAAGGCCTGCAGAACTTCGACTTCGTGATACTTTTATCATTTATGAATACAGAATATCCCATCTTAACCAGAATCCCTTGCACAAACGTTCAGAACCAATAATGGGATCTTCATCTTTATCCTGCAAGTCCAACACTCTTCTAATATCACCCACTGTGATCTTCACAGGTAGATCAACATCTTTGTCGTTCTCGTCCTTGATTCTCACTGCTGAGTGTATTGCCTTCTCGCTCTCCACGTAATGAGCAGCATTCCAAAAGAATATAACATGTGAACCGTAACACTTGTGTCTATCTGTCAATGCCTTAAAAATCCTTCTATCTTTTAAGAACGACACTACGTCTTTGAACGGATCAATGTTTGGATAATTCTCATCTAAAACACAACATATATTGTGTTTTGTATGGAAATCAGAAGCCCTTGCTTACAAAATTTTCATTATCAGAATATGCACGTATATCGAGACTCATAGTACATAGTGAAAATTTTCAACACTTGAAAAATTTTCGAACACTTTCATCACTGTGCACTCCATTCGAATGACAAGTTGTCGAATGGCCATCTGACCGGATGGCCATCCGCTCGGATGGATAAGGTCTGAAAGGCAAATGGTTCGAATGGCAAATGGTCCGAATGGCCATTCGACCGGATGGCAAAATATACTAGAGAGTAACATGGTCCGGATGATCATTAGACCGAATGGCTATATAAACAAGATTGTATGATGGTCCGGATGGTCATCCGCTTGGATGGTCATCCAAGTAAAAACAAATGATCATTCAAGAACAAGATAGTGATATGGTCCGGATGATCATCCGTTTGGATGGTCATCCGCTCGGATGGTTATCCGAGTGAAAACAGTTAAGTATTCAAGAACATTCAAACACATCAGTTAAAAAATTTCAAGATTTTGTAAAATTGAACTTAATATCTCTTAGAAAATGTGCCGATTAAGCTTTCCCTATGTTCAATTTTTCCAAAAACTACCTAATTTGCCCTAGATCTAAGAAAAAGCATGTCGGTTGACAACGTGTCGAATGGATCTAAGTTCAAATCTAACATGTTATTGATGAAATTGGAACGGTAAACACTTAAATCTAAGGTCGATTTACACTGAGCAATGATCAATTTCATGAAAAAACCCATAAACAAGGCCTAGATCTAAGAATATGTGACGTCGGCAGTATCAGTATGTTCAAACATCAAAAACACCCATTAAAAGTTGAAATCAGTGATACTTACCTTCGCCATAGTGAATGTTGTGCAAACCAACAAGCCTAGGAAAGAAATCCGCAAGAATATGGCTCAGAATCAAAGTATCGGTTGAGAGAAAAATTTGGCAGAGTGACGAATGGTTAGCTGATCGAATGAGATGATTTCTGATCGAATGGCTATATATAGGCTGTCATCCATTTGGATGGCCATCCGATCATCCGTTTGGGTGACTCTCCAAACCAATTTTTCCAAATTTTCAAACTTTATCAATTTTTATCAGTTTTAACATCCACTCAAGTATCCAGGTCCAAGTTAATGGCCCTGGTTACTCGATTTGTTGACCAAGTCCAAGTTAATGACCTTAGTTGACCCGATTTCGAACCAACTGACATTTTTAACCAATTTTTCAACTTTTTCTGAAAGATACAAGTTTCAAATTAATGAACTTGTTTGACATTATAAGTTTCCTAAACCTTCTTCAGATAAACTCCCAACCCAATCGTTCAGCAAAACTTTCTCTGCATCGCCTCTGAGATTCAATCAACCTAAAAAAAATTATTTTTGGGACACATTGAGGACAATATGTAATTTAAGTGTGGGGGGATGCTAAAACCTTGAATTTTGCAAGTCCTAATTACAAGCCTTACACAAAACTCTATTAGAACTGCTAAACACCCCAAATTTTTTTCAAAAACTTTTCATTTTTTTACTTGTCTTGGTTTAAATTGGGAATAACAAGTTCTAAAAAGGTTATATTTTTACAAATTTACAACCAATAGCGTCGTGATAAAAAGAACCAACATAAGAAAATTATGAAATGACATGACAAATCTAGTTAAAATTAGATTATATATACTTGGTCACATTAATAAACTCATTCCCACAAAAAATGAGTTTTGAGCCTTTAATTGAGCATATAAATACACATCTTTAAACTAAATGCTCAGTTTTCTTTTCTTGTGTGAATAGCCGCTTGGTTTCTTACGACTCTAGAACTTGCCATGACGATACATTCTCAGTCCTTACCAACTTAAACCCAAGTAAGTAAATGATGGAGGCATTAGGACTAACCCTTTTTCTTTCAACACCATTATTATTTTTTTTACCACCTACCCAAAATCCCCCTAGTTAACCCCTTTGAGCCTAAATCTTTTCATTTCTAAACCCACAAAACAAACACCCTTTACCCACCAAAACCCTTTTTCATTTTAAACCCTTTATTTTAGTAAAAAGCTCGGTTTTCATGTGACATTCCTTATCAATATATATATATATATATATATATATATATATATATATATATATATATATATATATATATATATATATATATATATATATATATATATATATATATATATATAGGGTCGGGATTTAGAGAAAACAGTAGAAAGTGTGAGAATGGTGAGAACGCTTATTGATCGTCCGATCAAAACAATCTATGGACTAGATTGGCGCGGTGACATTTTCGTAAATAACATCAATTTTATTACGTGGACACCCTTCATTAAGGGTAAAAGCGTCTTTTGACTACTCCAAACAAAACGCCATCTCATGAAAATAAAACGCCAAAACAAAAATCACACAGCATTCTGCTAAAAACGCCATTAAATATAAAACACCAAACTTAATTATAGTAAAATCCCGCCTAAAAAACCGCCAAAAAATCCTATATATACAACAACTCAGAACTTCAATTAAAAAACACAAACAAAAACCCCAAACGCCATATTTAATATATACCATTTGACTGATAAACGCCAGAAAACCCAAACATCAAATATATTGTTGTCAATAAAGTGTAGCTATATGGTGTGGACAACATTGTCAGTTATCTTTCTTAACTGAGGATTAACAATGTTATCCAACACCATACAACAACACTTTATTGATTTTAGCATGATCAAATTTACAGTTTTAAGATGGTTTATTTTGTGGCGTTCTTTTTCTCGGTAAAACGCCAAAAAAGATAACATTTTGGATGAAATGGTGTAAGCTCAATAACATTTTGCTGTATGAGATGGACAAAAATTATAGAAAAAGATGCTGATTTCATACAAATGTCGAAACACCCAATGAAGATGTTTCAAAAGAAGAAAGAGACTGGTGACAGTGAAGATTTGGAAGATCAATATTTATTTTGTTTAATTTTCTTTTTCAGTTGATTGTTATTTAATAAACAACGCCATATCTAATAAAAACGCCAAAAAGGCAAATGTCTTACACCTTTGGCGTTTATCAAACCATCATAAAATTATTTTGGACAAGTATTATAAAAAAAACTTTTTATGTATTCTTTTTTTTATTTTCCTTTTTAGTTGATTGTTGTATAATAAAAACGCCATATATAATAAAAACGCCAAGACAACCAAAATGCTTGTTTAAACAATATCATCCCGTTAAACGCCCCCAAAAACTACCAAACTATAATAAAATTAGTTTGAAAAATTATTATAAAAAACCCAAAAATAAAAAACAAACTTGAAAATATAGCTAGAAACAGTAACTTCAAATCAGAAAAACTGAAGATAGGGAAAATTTATTATATTAGAATCTAAAACGCCAAACTTGAAAGATGGGACGTGTTACAGACTTCAGAGATAAAGCTTGTCAAAAACAGTAGTTACAAACAGTAACTGAAAAGACGAATACTTTATTATAATAACGCACCGCCTAACTTAGGCGCCAAAAAGAGATCCTATTTAATGATACGTCTCAACAACTTCCATTTGATCAAACTAAAAAAAAAACAAACGCCAATACTACTAAATACCACTCACTGTAAAACGCCAAAAAAATCAAAGATGGCTAATATGCTTTCTTGGATATTCAGTATCGTTATTCGTCAAGTTTCACTGAATGAATTGTTAGCGGAGGCGAGTAACTCAGTAAGATTTTGCTGCATGAGATGGACAAAAATTCAAGAAAAAGATACTGATGCCAGTCATATGGCATTTTGTATTTTTTGTTCTTGAAGAAGGCTTGGATGAGGAGAAGAGATCAATGACACTGAAGAGTGGGATGATTATAAAGATGAAGATCAACATGAAGAAAAAGCGAAAAACCCACCCACACGTCATAGATCTATGTCCCCAAACATCCACAAAAAATGCCACTTCAACAGACGAGCAGGCAAAATAATCAAACCGATGGGTTTGTTAAGTTTTACATAAAACGCAATATTTTTGGTGTCGGTTCTTGTACTATTAAAGAACAGAGAGACTGATGACAGTGAATATTGTGAAGAGAGATCCGATTAGGATTTTTAATTTATTTTATTCGCTTGTATTTTTTTACTATGGCTGAAATATAATCCAACAATTGTAAAACGTCAAGATAACCCAAACGCCAAAATGTTTATAAAAAATAATAGAACAATGTGCCAACTTGTTTAAAACGCCTTGAAAAACGCCATTTTAAACCCTTTATTTTAGTAAAAAGCTCGGTTTTCATGTGACATTCCTTATCAAAATAAACATATAATATATATATACATACATATATATATATATATATATATATAGGGTTGGGTTCATTCAGAACTTTAAATAATTGCAGAACTTTCAGAACTCCTAATAAACAATCATTTTATATATATATTTTTTTGTATTTAGGATCTTTTTATCATCTATTATATGTATTTTTATGATTACATACATGTTAAAAGTAGTTTACATATGTCTAATAGCCAAATTATATATATGTGTAATAACTAATTACATATATGTATAAAAACTAGTTTACATATGTGTAATTATAAATTTACATATAAAAAATGATAAAATTACTCCTAACATGTTGGTAATCATAAAAATATATATCATAAATGATAAAATTATCCTGAACATAAAAATATATAAATAAAAAGATTATTTATTAGGAGTTCTGCGAGTTCTGTAAATATTTATGGTTCTGAAATGATCCTTACCTATATATATATATATATATACGAAATCTAGCAATAAACAAGCAAGTTCATGTAGGATCGTTTTCGGACCCGAACGAGTCGATCAGAAGAGTTTTGCTCAGTTTGAACGGTGGAAACAGACAAACTGAGGTCAATTCAGCAATAATATCACTTTAAACTGTCGATTTGATTGATATAATGACGTTATACAACGTGACGATACTTCGGCAGCATTTCGTTGCAAAACTGGAAAACTGTTATGTGATTCCGCTCCAAATGCCCTTTATATAGGCGAGCAGATTCCGCTTGAACATGTACATGTTCATTTCAAGCGGAATCAGCAACATAAACTTCAAGCGAAATCAACATTTAAGTTCGAGCGGAATTAGAACCTTTATGATTTCGCTTGAAAGTGACTTGATGTCATTTCAAGCGGAATCACCACTAATTCCTACATTCTTGATTTTCGTGCCCTGATCTGACTAGTTCTATACAAGACTCGATACAAGACGAAGTCGACAGACGCATGCACCAACAAACTCCCCCTCGAATGTTGACGAGTCATCAGTGTCGAGTCTTCGCATCTTTAATCTTTATCAGTCTTCGGGCTTCTTGTCAAAGTATCTGACGCTGTAAGTATCCTCAAATCTTCTTTCTTCTCTATCATCACCAACAAACTCTCTTCGAACACTCCTCCTCGAATGTTGAATCTTTTAATTCATCAGCATCAGCAATCTCAGGATCAGAACCTGACTCTTTGTCATTCAGACTCCCCCTCTCAGTAAGCTGGGATCGCAGTCTGGCTTTCACAGGTTCAAGATCGTTGCCCTGGCTCACATCCTTCTCTGGATCGAAACCTAGCTTTCAATCTTTTATCCTAAGATCATCTAGCTCTTATCCTGCACAAATCTCTACCCAACAATAAATTTTCCGATAATCACATGTAAAAACAGCTTCACAATCTGATGATCACTTGCAGGAATACAATTTTAATTCAAATAAATTTTCTCATTTCATATCAAAACATCTCAAACAATTTCACCCAAACCATTTGTTCATCATGTTTAGCGCTTGGGATTTTGAACATCAGCTCTTCAATTCCAGTTGTCGATTTTTTTTTTGGATTTTTCAAAATATATGATAAAACACACATAAAATCTTTTTGGATTTTTGAATAATATGAAATGCTATAAAGAAATATTTTCATTCTAGAATTATATTGTCTGTAAATATTTTTGTGAGTTTGTGTAAGAGGATCATATCAGTTTATGAGACAAATCACAAACACCGTTAAGCTTCATTTCATTTTAAGTTCTAAACAATTCACCTAGATTGTCAGTATACTGGTCCACTTAAATTTTCACACAAAGTTCAATTGTTTCGAGATACGAGATTAATGTCTTAAGGACTTAAACTTATTCGCGTGTCCCACTACTTGAATATACTCCCGTATCCAGATCCCAATATTCAGTCTTACATGTGAGTATACCTAGATGATATCTGTAAAGGGATTAAATGCGAAACCGTGAGAGCTCAGGTCAGAACTTCCGTTCAGCAGAGAGATGACGGCTCGACTTTTGGTGTGTCCCCTTTAGAGGATCTTTTCTTCAACAACAATGATTATCAATTTTATTGTTTCATCATTTTTGCTGAGGGTAGGCTATATTTCAAGCAATTTGCAAAGTATTATACGGGGACTAGGTCAGAATTTCCATTCAGCAAAAGTCCCGAGATAATACCCCAGATATCACTGAGTATAAAGACCTAGTATCTTAGAAAGAGAGACCTTTCAAACAAGATTTCGGGGGTTACCCATATATCCAGGAAATGTTACCCACGAGATAAGCAAGTTTGAATTTAGGTTTATATCTCGTCACAATCTACTAAATGTGTAACAACCTACTGGCATATCTGTAGTGAGATTGTTTATCACGATTTTGACTTTACATTTTTTAGCATGTTGTGATAGTCCACTGATGTACTATCATTTCCACTTTTTACAACAAAAACTCTTTTTCATTTTATCATGTTTTTGGCTTTTTCAAATTTCTAATGTTTTTGGATTTTCTGAAAATTTTTACTCCCCCTAAAATGCAAACACATTTAAAGAAATTTGAAAACAAATTGTACAAACAAAGTTGACAACTGTTGTGAATTGCTTCAATTCGCCATCCACTTGGCATAAACAATCAGAACTCCCCCTTACAACAAACTATTTTCCCATTAAGATTTCAAAACACTTAAGTTTGTTTTAATCAAAATGGTTTTTCCGGAAAATAAGTTTAGTTGATTTTACCATTTGTAGGTTCGGGGTAACTCATCACATTGTTCATTTTTAACCACTTGTAGGAAATCAAGTACAAGTTAATGTCCCTGATTTACCATTTTCAAGTATGCACAATCCAACCTCTATACCACTTGTAGGATGAAATCACTATTCGTGAATTTCTCAAGAAAGATGCCGATTCATGCTCCTCGCATACTAACCTGGGAGCTCCGGCAAGTCAGGTTTTTCTATTTAAAGAATATATCCACCCAAGCCTAACCAGCCTTGGGTGTTACCGAACTACCAACACTCGGTTTTTTTACCTCCCATCTTCTTCTCATAGAACTCTTTAACCCCTTTGACTTTTCGGTCAATCATTTTTCCAAAGATGTGTTTTACTTTGGGGTTAAAGGCCTTTTCAACATCGAAAACCTTTTTGTCAGAATAAAACTGGTTTGAAATTTCAACTTTACCAATTTTCTTCTTAAAATTTTCAGCCCGAAGTGGTGGAAAATTCTCATCATCCACAGTCGGAACTGATTTTTCACCATTTTCTACAATCTGTGGCTCCTATGATTTTATGGAATCAGATTCATCGCCAGAAGATAGTTCCTCTAATTTTAACCTATCAGAATCATCGCTAGAGCTATCAATAGACTTCTTAACAACCCATTTCTGGTTGTCAGATTTAGCTCTCTTCTTGTAAAACCTCTTTGAACATTCACCAATTTCAAATTTCGAATTTTTGAAAAGTTTGGTTCTATCAATTGGTGGTTCAAACTCAATCACTTTCTCTTTTAGTTTACGAGATACTCCCTGTTTTGATTGTATTGCCTTAGAACAGTCTCTGGCAATATGTCCAACAGAGTTGCATTGGAAACAAGTTCTCGTATCTTTCTTCTGAACAACAAACTTCATCTCTTCTTGCTTCTGAGCAAGGAAATCCCTATTTGACTGCTTTCTGAATATCTTTTCTTTCTTTTCTTCAGAAGATGTACTTGAAACAAATGTCATCTTTGATTTAAAATCTCGAACATATTTTTCATTTTTCTGTTTTTCTGTTGGAGTAAAACCTAAACCTTTCTTTTTGAAATTACCGTTATGATTTGGTTTCTTTTAAAAACCAGAACCAGAACCGTAACCTTTTTTCTTGTTTTCTCTTTGTTGAATTCTTGAGGTGTATTTTTTAGGTTTATCAGTAAGATTTAAATCTTTTATTTCAGAAATATTAATTTCTGTTAGTTTGAAAACCTTTTTTATCATCTCAGTTTTGACATCTCTTATTGGAAATTCCTCATCAGAATATAATTTGTCCGAATCATTCAAAGTATATGCCACTTTAAATGTTTCATCATTCAAATTAGATTTTGATAACATGAATTCTTTATCATAAACTCTTTTGCCCTGTTTTTCATTTTGACCCGGAGTGCTGGACTCAGACTTTGACTCCGACATAGACTCTGACTTTGACTCCTCAGTTTCATCGTTATCCAACACATGATCCACCACTTTCTTCATCAATTGAGATTGTTGATCAATGTCAGACGATGTAAACGTGACGTCAATACTTTCTGGCAAATTGACTGAGGACTCTGACTCCCACTGTAAGTTTGTTGCCTTTTGAACTCTTTCAGAATTTGGATTTCTGGGCAAATATCCATTTTTCAGCGGGGGTGGACACTTGTTGTAACTGACACCTTGTTTCTTACCAGAATTCTTCTTGTCAGTCTTTTTCTTTGTGTCATTCTTCTTTTCAGTCTTCTTCTCTAGAGTCTTTTCTTCAGTTTGTTCTTTAGTCACTTCATCCTCTTCGAATGCCTCCATTCCTTCAACAGTTGGATAAATCCTGTCAATGACATAAGAAGTACATGAGTAACTTTTCAACAAACGATTTACTCTTTCAATCTCAATTCTTTGTAATTCCAGTTTCTGTTCAAGAGCAGCACACTTCTCGATGTAGTTGTTCACAACTTTCTGCTTGATCATGAACGCTCCTTGAAGTGTCTTCATTGCTGTAGCCTGTTCTTCACTTGTATCATTATACATATTCATTGCTTTGTTCAGTACATCATAAGATTCCTTCAATCTGTTCATGTTGTGAATTAATGAACTGTTTTGTTTCTTCATTGCTTCACAATTTTCACAAATCACTGGACTCTTCTTTGCAACAACTTCTTCATCAATCTTGAAAACTGGCACTTCTTTTATTTTTCTTCTCACCATTGGAACCTCCTAATCATCACTGCTGACCGGTGTTTTGATCTTTTTCTTTTTCTTCTTAGCTTTCTCATCCTCACTGTCACTTTCTGCCATCATCTTCAAGTGTTGTGCCATTCTTTTTGCATAATAATCAGTACCATCATCATCACTATCTTCTTCAATACGAGCAACAAATGTTTGTGACTTGAAGTTTTGTTAGGATCATAATCATCCTAACTAAAACCTTCCCAGTTAAAGCCATCAGGTAATTTTTCATCATCTTGATCTATCAAACACGCTTTACCATCAGCTGGTATATATTTGTCCCAACTGAAATTTGTTGATGGCTTCTTTTCATCTTGATTCACCATACAAGCTCTCTTTGATGATTCTTCTATGACTTTTCTCCCATGTTCCACTTGCGGTTCTTGTTGATGTGATTGTTGAGCAACTTGATGGTATATTGCCTTCCGGTAGTAATCATTGTTATTGAATGGATTTTGAGCTCCACTTGCTTCTCGATTAGTGCACTCCCTCTTGAAGTGTCCTTTTTCCCTGCAACGAAAACAAGTGACTTTAGATTTATCAAAACCTAAAGTAGAAACATTAGCCTCACGAAGATCATCTCTTCCTGTGATCTGCTTGAATTTCTCAGCTCTCCTCAACACGCTTGCCAAGCACCATTTTATATCCATCAGCTCCATCTCTTCAGCATCGATCTGATCGTAATCCTCCTTAGTAAGCATTGGATTCCTGATTCGACCTGCAACAAAACTACCATAAGATTCTAAAACAGTTCCCAACAAAGACATATGGCTCTTTGCAATTTCTTCTGTATAATCTTGATCATCCTCAAAATTCAAAACAATGTTGCACTGAAGCTTCTTTCCATTTTTCTTTGTTGAAATGTTTGGATCAAAAGATGGATATGATGAGAAACTAGTATTGCTATTTGATCCTTTCGATGAACTTCCAGATGAACTCTTTGCATTAAAAGCAGTTTCAACTTTTGGAGAAAAATTTGTGGTTTTGTCATTCAACCCAACTTTGTAAAACAACCCAATATCTTGTTCACCATCGAAATCTTTCATTCTCGAGATCTTTCTTTGTTCCATCTCCTGAGCCTCAATCTTTTCAATAAATTTGCTAAGTGTCAGATTGCTGAAACCTTTCTTGTTTCTTAGCATCATGAGATATGTACCCCAAGTTTCGTGTGGCAACGCATCAGCTAGCTTCTCTATCAGCTCTTCATTGTCTTTGTTGATGCTTACCCTTCTTAGATTTACCAACAAATTGCAGTATCTTTCGATTATCTGCTTTGTGCTCTCATTTTTTAAACCTCAAAATAGATCAAACTCTTTCTTCAAAAGCGATTTCTTGTTCTTGATCATTTCTTGACTTCCAACAAACTTTGATCTTAATGCTTTCCAAATCGAATAAGAACTTCCATTATGTTGCAATAAGACCATGATGTCTTCTTTCACAGCTTGTTGTAGCAGACTTAGCATCATTTTTTCATTTTTGTATTTCTTTTTATCATCAATGCTCATATCTTTGATTGCAATTTCCTCTTCATCGTCATTTGTCGGTCTAACGTACTTTGTCTCAACACATTCCCAAGCATCTAAATAGTTTGCTTGTACCCAGTTCTCAAACCGTCCTTCCCAACCCTTATACTCCTCAATGTTCATGAGCTCAGGCGGTTTTTGCATAGTTCCCGTTTCATTTTCCAACATTGTCTGCTGTGTTACAGTCATCGGGGTAGCAAAGGCATTATAGAATTCCTCGTCCATGTTTCGGTTTTTCTAAGATTTCAAAACTGTTCTGTTCAAGCGAAATAACGATTCAAGCGGGATAACAAGTTCAAGCGAAACCCTTTGAAGCGGAACCTCTGATTCAAACGAAATCAACCACTCCTTTCAAGCGGAATACGATCTCAAGCGAAATCAAACTGAACTTTCAAGCGGAACCTGGTTTTCGAGCGGAATCAACAGAATTTTCAAGCGGGATCTGAATTTCAAGCGGAATCAACAGTATTTTCAATCAAAATACCGGTTCAAGCAGAATCAACCAGTATTTTCAAGCGAAATCAGAACCAATTCCAAGCGAAATCACAATGACGTCATCATATCAAACATAAATTCAAGCGGAATAACGAATATGTCAAGATTTAGATCGATATATAATTCTGAAACTTTCCAGGGTTTGTTAAAATATGATTACGCGTATTATGTGTGAAAATGAGCCTATTTTAACCATGAAAATTTTGAATTTTGAAAAAGAAAGTGTAGAAATCAGAAAATGCAGCTGAATTGGTATGAACTCTTCCTCCTGAGCTCTGATACCACTTGTAGGATCGTTTTCGGACCCGAACGAGTCGATCAAAAGAGTTTTGCTCAGTTTGAACGGCGGAAACAGACAAACTGAGGTCAAGTCAGCAATAATATCACTTTAAACTGTCGATTTGCTTGATATAATGACGTTATACAGCGTGACGATACTTCGGCAGCACTTCGTTGCAAAACCGGAAAACTGTTATGTGATTCCGCTCCAAATGCCCTTTATATAGGCGAGCAGATTCCGCTTAAACATGTACATGTTCATTTCAAGCGGAATCAGCAACATAAAATTCAAGCGAAATCAACATTTAAGTTCGAGCGGAATTAGAACCTTTATGATTTCGCTTGAAAGTGACCTGATGTCATTTCAAGCGGAATCACCACTAATTCCTACATTCTTGATTTTCGTGCCCTGATCTAACTAGTTCTATACAAGACTCGATACAAGACAAAGTCGACAGACGCATGCACCAACAGTTCATCAAAAAGGAACTTTGTTTGAAAGTGCTTCATTTGAATAAAAAGTCACAAAAACAAAAAAAAAGTTTTACGAAAACTGACGCTCTTTACGCCTTTCGCCCTTTTCTACTAACCACTAACCCAAAAACCACCTACCTTTAGCCCAAGCCTAACCCTTCCCTAAAGTCCTCTTGATATTTACAATGTTTTATAGTTAAAAAGGAGGAGGATTGGTTGCTTGGCAAACATATGGTAGAAGTAAGTTCCATGCCGGTCTCGAGTGTTTCACAAAAATACATCTTCGGCCGAGTGATGAGTGATCTCCCGTGAGGTATGTAAACTTGTATATAAATGGAATTTTAAAGAGGCATGTTATGCCCAAATAAGTAATTTCTCCTATGTAATGTTCTAAATAAATCATAACGAACAGGATTGTAAATAGCATAAAAATAAAACCTAATAAAGATCTTGGAATCCCGACACTCAAGACAAGCCCAAAACCTTCTCTTTTACCCATTCCATTTGGGTGTGTAATCCACATTATAAAGAGTTTTGCTTGAGGTCAAGGAAAGATTCAAGTGTGGGGGTATTTGATGTGTGTAAAATGCAACATATAAATTACATCAAATGAGGCATAAACTAACCCTTTCTTAGTACTAATGTTGGAAAAAGTGTGCTTTTGTCTTCCTTTTGTATTTCCAGGGTTAAAAGAGCTTAAATGAACAAAAGAAGTAAAAATGCATCTAAATCTAACATAAATACAAGAAAAGGAAGAAACATGGCATGCCCGACCCCTCGACAGCATCTTCCCAATAAAAAACAAGAGAACAAGAGGCTGAACACGCCCCGTGCCCAGCGGACACGGGGGCGTGCCCAAGCGTCCGCAGAAAAGACAAAAGCGTAAAAGCTTCTATTTCCCAACACGGGGGCGTGCCAAGCTCCACACGGCCGTGGTCAACGCTAAGATTCGCAGAATCCAAGCAAATCTTGATAGTACAGATACGCTTCTTCACACAGGGCCGTGGCTAGTGGACACGGGGGCGTGGTCAACTAATGCAGACAAACTGCAATTAATGAAGAAAGAGAAAGAGGATGGACACGGGGCCATGCCGAATGGACACGGGGCCATGTCCGGGCTTCTGTGCAGGCTATAAATAGAGGTGCTTGGTTCACTTCAAAAGTATCCCTTGGCAAACCACCTCTCTCCCACTTCACCCACACTCCACCATCATCACAACAGCCACATCCACCACCATGATCCATCATCCATCATAGATTGTGTGTAGTAGTCTCGGGATCCAAGATTGATAGTAAGAGTTCTTGACAATCAAAGGCCATGTTTGCCTAAGTCTCTTAAATCACTTGGTGAAGACAAGCATTTAGTGTAATACTTTTGTTTTTTAATCTTTTCACACTTTTTATTTGGTTTTGTATTAATGACTTTAATAACTAGTTTCTTATGTTGAAGGTGAAACTTCCTTATCATTTGTCCGTGGTGTCTTAGTGTTATTTTACTGTCTATATAAAATAAAAGATTTACACCATTCATATCTCTACGGTCTACATAGAGATATGTTGGCTACCTGGTCGGGGGGTTAAGGGAATGGTTTGGTAAGGTTCTTGCCTTATTCAGTGTATAGATCCTGCAAGGACCTGGGTCAAGCTTACTAGGACCTCCTTCAATACCCACTGGTATTGGATGGTGGGGGTGCGAATGGCTTGATCCCCTTATATGTAAATTACTATTAATACATTAACCCGGCTACTTGGGATTGTATCCCTGCTGACTCAAACCACTTAGCCGAGGGTAACGTCACCTTCAAAAGAGGGGCCTACCACATTACGCATTAATAACTTAATTAATTATCTTTCAATAATCCAACCTTTTAGGATTGTATCTTTGCTGACTCAAACTACTAGGTTGAGGGTAACGTCATCTTTAAAAGAGGAGCCTACTACTATAACTAAGATAATCTCTTAAAAAGTGCAAAAGTGCGGAAAACATCAAAGGTTACACTAAAGGCGAGTCGAATCCAAGTGATTCATCTTTGTTTTATCTTTATTTTTATTTTCAGCATTTTTAGTTTTTATTTTCATATTAAAACCTTTTTCTAAAATTTTGATTTGATTAGACGTTGAGGATAAACCTGTACTAAAAGCTCTTGTGTCCTTGGACGACCTCGGTATCTTACCAACGCTATACTACGCTCACGATGGGTGCACTTGCCCATATGTGTGTTTAGTGTTAGTAGAATATCGTGTTTTATAAATTTAAAACTTGACTAAAGCGTTAAAAAGGGATAAAAATATACTTAAAAACATATAACGCTACACACGCATCAACTCTCGTATCCAGATTCCCTATATTCAGTCTTACAGGTGAATATACTATAATGATATCTATTTTCAGGGTAGTGCAAGACCATGAGAGCTCAGGTTACAACTTTCGTTCAGACAGAGAGATGATGGCTCTACTTTGAGGTGTGTCCCACTTAGGGATCTTCTTTACAACAACACTTGATTCGTATCTTTCGATATTTATCAATTTTTATGCTGAGGGAAAGCGTTATGTTTAAAACGCATTAAGTCTTATACGAGGACTAGGCTATTGCTTCTGCAAAATCAGAAGTCCTGGTATAATACCCCAGATATCACTAAGTATATAGACCTTGTATCTCAGAAACAGGCAATCTTTCAAATAAGATTTCAGGGGTTACCTATATATCCAAGAGATGTTCCCCACGATTTAAGCAAGATATATAATTTAGGTTTATATCCCGAATTCAGTTTACTAACTGTGTAAAAACCTATCGACACATCATCAGTGAGACCGTTTAACGCTTTTAAACTTTGCAAATCTTTAGCGTACCGTGACAGTCTTGCTGATGTACTATCATTTCCTCTTTTTACACAAACTCTTTGGGTTTTCTATTGTTTTTTTTACATTTTGAGAATTTTCTATTGTTTTTGTATTTTTTTTATTTTTAATGTTTTTGGATTTTCTATATAAAAACTATCTCCCCCTAAATACCAAAACAACGAAAAATATGACAAACCAGAGCAGATTACTTCCCAACGTCCTTTGCTTTGGAATGTTCATCAACGCCAACAATTGCTCCCCCTGACGACAAAAGCTTCATATCGTTTAGTTTTAACAAATACTGAAAACATGATTTATCAAACGGTTTTGTGTGCAAATCAGCTTTTTGTTCGTCGGTGTGGATTTTTTTAATTCTAATCAACTTCTTCTCGTAGCAATCACGGATGAAGTGATATCAAATTTCAGTATGTTTCGTATTAGCGTAATGTACCAGGTTTTTAGTTATGTTGATTGCTACCTCATTATCTACAAAAATAGGAGTAGTAAGAAATTGCAAACCGTAATCTCTCATTTGCTGTTGGATCCACAGAATCTGAGAACAGCAACTGCTTGCTGAAACATACTCTGCTTCACACGTTGAGAGTGCAACGGTATTCTGTTTCTTACATTGCCAAGTCACCAGACGTGGTCCAAAAAACTTGCATCCTGAAGTTGTAGACTTTGAATTCAGTTTGCAATATCCGAAATCAGAGTCAGAGTAACCTTCCAGTTTGAAATCACCGTCTTTTGGATACCATAACCCCAAACTTGGTGTTCCTCTCAGGTAGCGTGGAATCCGCTTGACTTGATTGATATCGGGCCGCGAGGCAGTTCGGGTACATTATATCGGGCCGATATGCAGTGAGGTACATTAACGAACCAATCATTGAGAGGTATAGCGTTTCATCGACCTTCTCTCCCGTGAGATCAGGATTGATACCGTGATTAGTTGCTAACAGGGTGGACATAGGTGTGGTCTCTGACATACCGAATTTCTCCAGAACGTTGTGGACATACTTTGTTTGATGTATGAAGATCCCCTCTGGCAGTTGATCGACTTGTAGCCTAAGGAAAAACTTCATCTCGCCCATCGAAGACATCTTGAACTTCTGCTTCATTACGTTCTCGAATTCTTTGCAGAGTTCCTCGTTTGTGGACCCAAAAATGATATCATCAACATATATTTGCATGATCAGAAGATGTCTAGCGACTTCCTTTGTGAACAGAGTGGCATCTACCTTTCCTCGAATAAAGCCGTTGGATAGCAACTATTGAGAGAGAGTCTCATACCAGGCTCTAGGGGCATGGTGCAATCCGTACAGCGCTTTATCCAAGAGGTAGACTTTATCTTTGTGAATCAGATTGGTGAAGCCCGGTGGCTGACCGACGTAGACCTCCTCTTTCACTTTGTCGTACAGAAACGCCGACTTGACATCCAGCTGATAGACTTTAAACCCTTTCCATGAAGCGAATGCGAGAAAGATTCTGATAGCTTCTAGTCTGGCAACTTGAGCATAAACTTCCGTGAAGTCTATTCCTTCCTATTGACTAAAACCCTGAACAACTAGGCGAGCTTTTTTTCAAACGATCACGCCCCTATCATCCCTCTTGCATTTGAACACCCATTTCGTGTTAATCTTTCTATGACCATCAGGAAAATCCACCAACTTCCACACACCAAGTTTCTCAAACCGACCTAGCTCTTCTTGCATAATGTTAACCCATGACTCCTCTGTCAGTGCCTCTTTATACGTTCTCGGTTCAACCTATGAAATAAAGCAACTAGGTGAAAAATCATTTTGTAACGGTGCAATTTTAGTATAAAAACAAGCAAAGCCTTGGTCGATTTGATGACTGGTTCTAACTCCTGACTGCAACTCACCAATAATCAACTCCTTGGGGTGATATGATAGAGTCCTCAGCATAACTTCACCAGGAACATTCACCTCGCTTTCCAAATAAGTAACATTTTGATCTGCAACTTGCTCATCGACTTGGACTGTCTGATCTGATGACTGGATCTGCTCCCCCTCAGGTTCTGAATCACCTCGATCAAAGGTCGGGCTATCCGAGTCAGACTCTGATTCATCAAAAACTACTGTCTGATTTTCTTGAGCCGGCTCCTGATTAGAAGGTGTCTGAGTTTGCTGGAAATATGCATCACTTTGACCACTTTGACTAGGACCAGCTTCATGATCATTTGAATTCTGTTGACGCTTGGAAAACTTGGTTTGCCATTTGTTTAACTAGGAAGCTTCATATTCCTGATATAGCTTTATCTGATCAATAAACTCTGGCTCTTTAGGTAGATCGAAAGACTCCCACAACATTTCATAGTTGAATCGCCATGAGTCACCAGGTTTCTACGGAGGCATAGCATAACCCTGACATTCTACATGTTGAGCTTCAATAATCTTTCCAAGACTCGGAACGAATACTCGTCTAAGTAGACTAGAATAACCCATAAAGATTCCCTCCAAACTCTTAGAACCAAACTTTCCATCAGGATCCAAAACCGTGCAGAGAGACCCAAACGGCTCTAGATATTCGAGATTTGGCTTTCTTTTGTTGAGCAGCTCAAAACACGTCTTGTTATGCTTCTTCACAGTTAAAACCCGATTCAGAGTATAGCAAGCAGCAGATACGGCTTCTCCCCACAAATTCACATGAAGCTTTGAGTCGGCCAACATTGTTCGTGCTGTCTCTATCAGTGTCTGGTTTTTCCTCTCTGCTACTCAGTTCTGTTGCGGAGTATATGGAGCACTGAATTCTTGCAAAATACCCTTTTTGTCACAGAATTCTTCCATCTGACTGTTTATAAATTCGGTACCATTATCGCTTCGAAGTCGACATATGTGCCTTTGGTATAAATTCTCTATCTTCCTGAACATATTCAGCAAACTCGTATATGTTTGATCTTTTGACTTCAAAAACATGACCCACGAATACCTCGAATAGTCGTCTATAACCACTAAGCAATATAGATCACCGGTTATGCTTTTCACATTCACAGGACCAAAGAGATCCATGTGAAGTCTTTCTAGCGGTCTCGAGATCGAGTTTTCCATCTTCTTGGGTTGAGACTTTCTAGTTTGTTTACCTTTTTGGCAACTGATGCACTCTCCCTCCAAGTGAAAACTTTTCAAATTCACACCTTTGACTAAATCGTTATGTACCAAGTGATTCATATTTCACAGCTGTATGTGGCCCATCTTTCGATGCCACAAAATTGACTCTTTCTCGGTAGCTTTGGATACCAAACACTGAGGATGACCCGAAGTTGTCGTAGCTATGCTCATGTCTAGAACGTATAAGTCATTCTCCCTCGGTGCTCACATGATAATCCATTCTTTGGGGACAACAAACCCCGGCTTCAGAGTCAGATATTCTTTGTCGGTAAAGTGAGTTGTATACATTCTGTCACAGATTTGGGAGATGCTTAGCAAGTTGTTCTCCAGCTCCTGAATGTAGTTGACTATTTCAAAAGATACGACACCATTTGATAAAGTGCCCTCCCTAATTATTCGTCCACCTTGGTTTCCAGCAAAACCAACATATCCACCATTAAACCCTCTAACATCATATAACAGGGTTTTTTGCCCCGTCATGTGCCTGGATGCTCCGCTATCCATTATCCACTTTGAAATTGATCTTGGGAGCTCCTGCACATATCAAATGCAATTCACTTAGATGAAGCAACCCAAGCTTCTTTTGACTCGGGTAGCTTGACATTTAAGTGAGTTTTCATGGTGTAAAGTGGTGGGAAGTTCTTGTCGTTCATTTCCAAGTTCTTCTTGGTTCCAACCTCAACCTTTTGTACAAGAAAATTTCATCTTTTTCAGGTTGACCAGCTAGTTGAACCTTTTTGGGAACATACTTCTTGACCGATGGGGTTGAAGAAGTTTGTTTTTCTAACTTTTGATACAATTGTCGTTCATTTCCAAGTTCTTCTTGGTTCCAACCTCAACCTTTTGTACAAGAAAAATTTAACTTTTTCAGGTTGACCAGATAGTTGAACCTTTTTGGGAACATACTTCTTGACCGATGGGGTTGAAGAAGCTTGTTTTTCTAACTTTTGATACAAACCCAAAGGTACGGACTTCTCAACCGGTTTGGTTGGAGAAGTTTGTTTTGCAGCACTAATAGGAACCTTTGGTTTTGCTTCAGCTAATGCCTTACTTGAGACTTTGGCATCCATGTTTGTTGTTGTGTGGGAAAACGTTTGGAAGATTCACCAGTTTTCTTAAGCGGTTGTTTAACTGGTTTAGAGTTGATTTTAACATTTTCGGTTTTTGGAATCTTCTTCTCAACAAACATAGGCACCTTGCCTTTTGCATCATTTTGTTTCTTTGGATTCTCAACAATCACAGACTTAGGTCATTGATTGGTGCACTTTCGTGCAATATGTCCAATCTGATTGCATTTAAAGCATGTTCGGGTATCGACAACCCGACTCTGACCTTCAGTTTGTGGTTGTGATACTTTCTTTGCAAAATATTCTTCCTTGGTCTTTGAAAAAATTTCAGACTCTTGTTCAGTCATTGAACTCGAACTTTTCACAAAAGTTGTCTTCTTCACAAACTTTGATTTCTGAAAATTCCTTCTTTGATAATTCTTACCATCCCGATGCCCAGCAAACCCTTTGTTCTGATTGTTATTGTTAAAACGTGGTGGCACATTGGGTTTTTTATAGTAAGATTTATCTCTTTGGAAATTCAAAAACCTTTTTGAACTTGACAATCCATTAACCTCTGACACATCAATTTCAACCAACTTAAACACTTTCTTCAGCTTATTCACATTGACGTTCTCAATTGGAAACTCTTCATCCGAGTACAACTTATCTAAACCATTCATCTTGTACATGACAAGAGTCGGTTCATCCTCTAAGTTGTTCTTGGACTTGGTTTTAGTGATGTAATTGTTCAGAAAACAATCATCATCTTCGTTTATGGAATCACTGTCAGTTTTTAAAACCTTTTAAACAACGTCTTTCACAACCTCGGATTCAATACTCTCTTCATCGGATTGTGAGCTAAAAGTGACATCAATGTTATCAGGTAATTTATCAGCTTCACTTTTCTCACTCAAATCTGATTCTTTAACCAACCCAGATTGTTTTTTAGTAAAGTTATTGCTCATGGGTGGTGGAACCTTGTGATACCCTACCCCGGTTCCATCTGAGTATACATCTTCACCGTCTTTGTTCTTTCCAATGGGTTTAGGAACGATGTGTTGGAGAACAAAGCTGGCGGAAGTGTAAATGTTCAGTTTCAAATTAATTCTCTCATTCTCAAGCTTTGCTTCTTGATACAGAAGCTTGAGATTCGCAATCTCATCCAGCTGAGCATTTATCTGTTTTTCTTTTGCTTGAAGAACACCTGTCAAACTCGTGTTTGCTGTACGAGTTTTAGCGTTTCTTTCATCTGAATCTTTTTGTCAAAATCCTCAGTTATTTTTATGTTCTCAAGCACAAACTTTTCATTTTCTTTTCTAAAATGCTCAACATCATTTTCATCATTTTTTATTTTCTCATTTAACTCATTTATTCTTTCAGTTGAACTTTTCACAAGTTTGTCTCTATTGACCACTTCCTTTTTTAGGATGTTGATTTTATTTGTCAGCTCCTGGATTTGAGATCTCGAAAGATACCCGTGTGTATTACAGACTTTGCACTCTTTCATGCAATTTCTGCAATCACTTTCAGTTTTTGCTTTCTCAGCCTTACCTGGTTCAACATTTGAACCAACAGAACTGACCTTTCCCGACGACTCAGACTCAGAGGCGGATTTGGAATCTACCTCTAGTGCATTCGCCATCATAACTTGATCAGCCATCTTCTTTAGGTTCTCGGCTTTCACTTCTGCATTTACGTTAATGATTCCTTCATCCAACTTCTCAGACTTCTCAAATTTCTCATATCTCTCCTTTCGTAGTCTATCTTTTTCAGCCCTTTCGCAGCATCTATTTTTATCTGCTCCTCTTCTGATGGAATTGACTTTACAAGAGCTTCAAAGACTATTGTTTTAGGATCAGTGCAGACATTCCCTTTCGGATCTAGGTAGCATTCTCTATCCAGATCCCACCTTTTTGCCTTCACTGCTTCTTTGTAGGCTTCACGAATTCTTTTCATTTGAAGATGTGCCAGTTGTCTTTCTCTGTGATACGCTGGTTCTGGTTCTACTTGGGCCATGAAAGCAGATCCAACAAAATCTTCTTCTGGAAGAAAATCGTTCCAGTTAAAACCCTCTTCATCCTGAATAACCGCAAGTGCCCTCCATTTCTCCTTCCCTTGATTATCTTCGATCTGTTTTAGCTTCGATGGCTCTTCTCGGTTTCTGTGGTAAACCGCTTTACGATAGTAATCATCACGAAATGGGTTAGCAGTTTCATCAGCAGTCGAGTTTCTGCACTCTCTCTTGAAATGACCCTTTTGTTTACATTTGAAAAAGGTCACCTTTGACTTGTCAAATCCCAGTTTTGTTGACGGCCCACCAATAGATTGTCGCCCAATAATTTCCATAAATCGTTGTGCCCGACGGATAACACTTGCCATACACCATCTGATGTCGATGAGTTCCATTTCCTCAGGGTCGATCTGATCATAGTCTTCTTTTGTAAGATTTGTGTTCCCGATCTTCCCCGCTACAAGGCTCTCATATGACTCTAAGATCAATGCAAGAAAAACCATTTGTTGTTTTGCGGTCTCCTCGTTGAAGTTTTGGGCATTTTTGAGGTTGACGATGATGTTGCATTGAAAAACGTTTGCATTCGGAGCATTTTGATTCGGTTGACTGTTTGAAGCAGACGATGGTGATGTGCTCGATCTGGTACCATGATAACCATAACCACTTGAACCAGACGATCCACTTCTTGTGTTATCTTTTGCAGTAGTGTTCGAATTTTCAGCACTGAAGGCTGTCTTTGGCGATGAGGCTTTGGAAATCATGCTTCCCCGGTAGTACAGGTCCACGTTCTGTTGATAATTTGCATTATTCACTTTGCTCTGTTTCTTAATATCCAACTCGTGCCCTTCCAGCTTCTCTATCAACCAATTTAGTGTAATCTCATTCATGGGCTTAGTATTCTTTAGCACTATCGCGAAATAATGCCAGTCATGCTCATTTGGTAGTGCTTCAAACAACTTATCAACAATCTCCTCTTGATCCTTTTTAATACCAGATCTATCCAATTCAGCTTTCAGGTGACAAAACCTTTCTATCATCTGACGAACTATTTCATTTTTCATACAAACAAACAGATCAAACTCCTTTTTCAATAATGATTTCTTGCTCTTTACAATCTCTTCACCTCCCGTGCACTTTTTCTCCAGCGCAATCCACAATTCTTTTGCATTCTCGTAATCGATTAGGGAAATAATGTCATCCCGTACAGATTGATGTAATAATGCTATAGCCTTTTGCTTAACAATGAATTCTTCTTGCTCATCATCTTCTAAATTTTCAAAATCAGTTCTTGTAACTTTGTATCTGACCTTAATACACTTCCAATCTCAAAAGCAAAAGCCCTTAACCAATTATCGAATCGTTTAGCCCAGTGATTGTAATCTTCAATTGCCATAAGCTTAGGTGGTTTATTATATGTCCCGTAAGCATTGTCCCCACTAAGCGAGTCCAAAATCGCTTTTGTCGCTGTCTTTGGATTAGCATCTGAAGATGTGGCTCCGGTACTGTTGTAAGCGAATATGTCAGAGAATGGGTTTAGAAAATTGTCACCCATGATTGCAATTTCCTGAAAAAATCAAACACGGTTAAACTTGATTGAATGAACACAAACACAGTTGTCCGAATGACCAATCGTCCGGATGGTCAACAAACACAATCAATCGGATGAAAGTGTTCGGATGAGTATTGCCCGGATAGGATTTCGTTCGGATGGCTATCCGAATGAAATTTGTTGAATGGTCAAGTGTCGAATGAACAACCTGTCGGATGGCTATCCGTTCGGATGGCTATCCATTCGGATGGCTATCCGATTGGATGGACAACGAAGAACAACCAAACAAGAACTTCAAACAGTAATGTAACGCCCTGCTTTTTCATACTTTCCATAATTAGAAAACTCGCCTTGTAATGCTATTTTTGGAAATCTTGTATTATTGTAGTCGTCTTTTCATTGTAAAATCTGAGACTTGGATCATAAATAAAATTCGTATTTCTTTAAATTCACCATCTACATATTCATACATGTTCATACGTTCGAATTCATTGTACATCGAATCCTTCTTTGTAATTCATACTTATACTTATTCACGATGCATGTCCATGCTTGTCCTTATATTGTTGATACCTAAAAACCCCTAATAATATGCTTATTTATACAACGGTTAATCATCTAATATGTGACATATACTTGTCACTTACAAACATGTTACATACTTGTACATTACACTTTTTACCTAGTTAAATCATGTTTTATTTCATATTTCACCTTGTTACAAGTTAGGGGAAACATTGTTGCATATTATTACACAACTTAATTAACAAAATTACTCATTATAATGTTTTAAAAAATAAAAAAAAATAAAGAAATATGGCAGCCCCAATTCAACAAAATTCAGCCCCATATAGTTGGGTTTTGTGGGCTAGTTTCAAGGTGTAACCCCTTCTAAACACTTCCAAAGCCCAACCCATTGAAACCCTAATCCTTCCCCCTATAAATACCACTTATAACCAGCCTCCCTACCACTTTTGCAACACTAAAAACTCTCAAAACATCCTCCAAACCGTAGCTGAAAGCAAAGGTTCGAGCAGATTGACACCCCTTCACGAAAATGAGCATAACTCACTCAATTCTTATCCGATTCACTTGATTCTTTTTCCTACTTGCTTGGATAATCATGGGGTTCGATTCCTAGACTTCTCCTTGGAGAAATCAGACCTAGAAATGCCCCGAAATAGTCCATAAACATTCTGTTTGATTTTTATGTTCTTCAAAACTTGTTTAAACCTATGCAACTTGTGTCTAACACATCTCATGCCTATGTCCTAATGCTTACAACTTATCCCATGGTTGGTTAAGCTTAAAAACAAGGTTGAGACATTTGAAATCAGAGGATTAAACCTCATAAACTTGGTGTTTTGTCTAGGGTTTCAACCCACAAATCATGTCAAACATAGTCTTTGATACATGAGTGATTATGGAACAACTTGGGTTGTCCAAACATACAATCCTCACATGATTTGATGATTTCTATTAGTTAGTTTACTTTACATACATGTAAAGACCATAGTTCATGACCCTCCTTGGTTGTTTTTACATCAAGTGTAGTGGTGAACATCAAAGGGGTACCTAAATGGAAGCCTTGTCTTCCTACCCCATCCATGACACCCATGACTCAACTTGAGGTACCTAAATGAAGATGTAATCTTCTACCTCTTACTTGAATACTTGAACATTTGGACTTAATAATATGTGTATAATATACGACCTACATACTATCTATGTACACTCGAATCTTTGATGTTGAAATCATATTCATTTGTCAAAGTAGTAGGTTATCATCTAAGGACCTAAACCTTGTTATGATTCTTATGGGTGTTCAACTCATAAAATCATTATAACCCATGAGGTTACCAAGTGTCATACAAGTGTTATGTGTGAAGATGAATATTTTGATATAATATTTTCATGTCACTTTCATTCCAAATCTCGACTCTAAACATGCTTGAACTTAAACCGTTACGCATTCAACCTTCCAACCTCGGCAACTTTGTCACATTGGATAATCGGAAAACATATGCAAACTTTGTGAGTATACTCGTATTCCCCTTTTACTTTTATCACTTTTGGGGTGTAACATGTTTTATCTATCAACAAACTTACACATGAACATTTTGCTTAAACACATGAACATTCCTATAACATGCTTGTATACGTGATGGCTTGATACTTTAAACTTGGGTGATTCTTATGTGTTGAACTTATCATTAACTTCGTACGAGCCAAACCGTGACATATGTAGCGCTATAGGATTAACGACCCGCCCTTTATCATCGGTTATGTCATGAGCATATTGTGTTTTCTTGGTTTGATATGTTAGACACATGCCATGTTTAAATGTTTATCTTGAATCACATGCTTGCTATGAGGAATTGTTCAAACTTATCTTTTGCTATGTACGTATCAAACTTGTATACTCGCCTTTGCTTTTGCATTGAACTTTATTTTAAACATGTTACAGGTTGAGGACGATGATGCTATGAAATGAAGTAGCGTTGATGCCTAGATACACATATAGACGTTTAGGTTTAATCGTTGTATCAATGTTGATTATGTTGTATTGTATTTCCTTTGAACTTGATGTTATTTGATTTCTTTGTAATGTTGACAAAAGAATTATGAAATGAAATTGGTTTATTAAATATTGTCACAAATAGCGTTATGATGACTCTAGCAATCTTCACACTTCGTCTCATCCCGATGTTTCCGCCATTAGTTGGGGTGTGACAGATTGGTATCAGAGCCATAACTATAGGGAATTAGGAAAAGTAGGAATGCTTTAACCTAGTCTATAGTTCTAGAGCTTTATTCGTATGTTTTACTTGAAATTACTAGCATGTTATCTTATTTGCTTTTATTTATTCTCTTTTGATCTTGTAAGCATATGTGTCACTTGTGGGTTAACACTTAACATGCTATACTTGATTTTATTATGTGTTAATACTTGTTTCTTCATTTTATCCTTTATGTGTGTTCTTGACATACTTTTTATGCGTTAATATTCGTTTCATCATTTCACTTTTATTGTGATGTTCTTGACATGTTATACTTGTTTGTTTAATCTTTAATATACACTTTTCCTCACGCGTTTTACTCGATTATTCTAAATCCGACAACACACATATTACACAAACGAGACGAGTTCACCAAAATAGGCGTGAAACCCATAATTTGGTGAACAACTCTCAATCCATCCACTTTCCTTTTCTTTTTACACGAAATTCACCATCAAGTTAGGAGTGAAATCCTCACCTTGATGGAGAAGTTCAAATTTCAAATTCTAGTGGACCCTCGTCAAAGTGTTGAAATTAACTTTTGACCCGACGAGTACCAACCACACTTAGGATACGAAACCGTCAAGTTAGGGGTGAAACCCGTACCTTGGCGACTAGTTCCACTCCTTGATTTTTTTCATAAATCCCGCCAAGTCTCGAAATTTCGATTGATTTGGGACATGTAGTAACCGGAAGGGTAAATACCGTTAACCGACTTGTCGGCGAGAGTATTTTACCTATTAGGCCAAAGCATGCTCCTCAAATTCAAAAGACTTTTCGACCACTTTGGTTAGTCAAAGTTCCATTTGGAACACTCCAAACTTTGGTCAAACATGTGTTTCTATTATTTATTTATACGATGCAATCTTTCAAACTCGAGTTTACTTTCGATTTCTCTTTTCACACACACAACATATTGAACCTTTTCCATACATTTATACATATGCATGATTTCATATAATTTAAATTCGTTTTCCTTGTAACGACAAGTGGAGAAATATCATCGAGATGGGAGTGACTTCCTTACCTTGACGATTAGCTCCACTCCCTTTTCCTTAAAACGACCTCACCAACGAGTTAGGGGTGATTCCCTAACTTAGGTGACCGTTACCAAAACTTCTCTTTCGAAACATCTTATTATGCAAACTCGATCATACTTTATACCCAAATTGTTTAATGTTATTTAAAAATACCCACTCATACAGATTTCGAAATACATTGTTTTATCAAACGTACTTTTTATTCTACAATCTATTTTCACTCAACTCATATACGCGAAATTCATAATCATGTCTTAAAACGTTTTATTGCTCGAACTTCAAAACCTTACGAAATGCTACCTATCAATTTAATCGGTTCAATAAAACTCTTGCCCATGAACTTCATATTCGACTTAATCACTAAAACACGCCCACCTTCTACTTTTAATCAAAATCCAACCAACCTTTCCCGAATACTTATAAGATCTTATAGAAGTTATATGATTGTTTTACCAAATACCCTTTCCAACACCAACAAATCAATTGTTATTTTATTTTTATTTCTAAGTCCTTTTGCTAAATTTCCCTTCTAAAGATCTTAGTTTTCACAAGGACATCCTAAATTCATAATTTCTTATTTGATGAAACGAACTTACTTTTTAACGAAAACCTTTTTCCTACACCAATTTACAAAACACGCGGGCAAGAAGTCTTCATGGGAACCGACAATCTTTGACTTACATGATTTTTTTTAACAAAAGTAGCATTTCAATCATTACAAAAATACATTATGCTTAACCAATTAGTACTTTATATCCTCTTACATACACAACTATATTCTACCCTTTCAACCAAGGTCAACCTAATTTTGATTCGATAAACTCAATGTTTCATTTAAACAACTATACATGCATATCATCGTACACATTTTGGTCGATACCTCGCGATAACATCATTTATATCATTCGTATTTACATACTCGACCTTTAGAATGTTTTATACACTTAGATCCGTGGTGTCCCAACAAACACTATTTACGCAATATTTATTTTTCATACCTACACCTATGTTCATACGTCTTATGCTTGTACTTATACGCATACTACTTATACGTTTTACGCTTCTACTTGTACACATACTACTTACACGTTTTATGTTTATGCTCATACATACATGCGTATTCATACTTAAACTTATGCTCATACTTTCATCCTTACTCATGATTCATACATTCGTACCTATACGTGAGCGCAACCCGAGGGATTCGCTTGCGTGGGTCCCACACATACTTAAACATGGACTTGCTTATATACTACATTCTTGTACGTACACATTCTAAATTTTTTTTATGTACACCCCGATTCATACACAACTAGTACAAGCTATGCGGATCATGCGACGATCAAAATAATCACGGGTGCACACGGGATTATAGTGATAGGCGTATGAGAACCATAGAGTGTGCTACTGCGTATGGTAATACACGGAACGTAACATGACACCGAAGACGAAACGGACGTAACATGGTCAAAACATGGTGGATACGCCGCTGGTACTTCCTATATATAAGTGTTTTCACCATGTTACCAAACTTTCGTAAAACGTGCCATGAGAAATTCAGTGTTTTACAGACCTTTTGGACCTAATACAAGCTTTAAACAACTCACAAACGCATCATATCCGATTATCCATGCCGAGACTTCATCTTTAACACGCTACTTTCGTCTATCTAATACTTATATCATTCATATACTTGCATTCATTTAGTGTCAATTGTTCACCCCATGCTCCTATTATTCTCCATTATCCTTTCTTTCATATGAACCCCGTTCACATTCAAACTTATTTAAACTCCTTTGCCTATGCGCACGCATACCCGTTTTACCTATGCTTAAACGCCTCAACCCATTTTAGTCAAACAAATTCCTATCCTATCGTTCTTCAAAATTTCGTACTTTTCTAAACGTTTCAAAACTCCCAAGTCTCGATTCTTTTAGCCAAAATGCTTTTTCTCCAAGGTCTTCCTCTTGAATAAATTTCGGGACGAAATTTCCTAAAGGAGGGGAGACTGTAACGCCCTGCTTTTTCATACTTTCCATAATTAGAAAGCTCGCCTTGTAATGCTATTTTTGGAAATATTGTATTATTATAGTCGTCTTTTCGTTGTAAAATCCGAGACTTGGATCATAAATAAAATTCGTATTTCTTTAAATTCACCATCTACATATTCATACATGTTCATACGTTCGAATTCATTGTACATCGAATCCTTATTTGTAATTCATACTTATATTTATTCACGATGCATGTCCATGCTTGTCCTTATATTGTTGATACCTAAAAACCCCTAATAATATGCTTATTTATACAACGGTTAATCATCTAATATGTGACATATACTTGTCACTTACAAACATGTTACATACTTGTACATTACACTTTTTACCTAGTTAAATCATGTTTTATTTCATATTTCACCTTGTTACAAGTTAGGGGAAACATTGTTGCATATTATTACACAACTTAATTAACAAAATTACTCATTATAATGTTTTAAAAAATAAAAAAATAAAGAAATATGGCAGCCCCAATTCAGCAAAATTCAGCCCCAAATAGTTGGGTTTTGTGGGCTAGTTTCAAGGTGTAACCCCTTCTAAACACTTCCAAAGCCTAACCCATTAAAACCCTAATCCTTCCCCCTATAAATACCACTTATAACCAGCCTCCCTACCACTTTTGCAACACTAAAAACTCTCAAAACATCCTCCAAACCGTAGCTGAAAGTAAAGGTTCGAGCAGATTGACACCCCTTCACGAAAATGAGCATAACTCACTCAATTCTTATCCGATTCACTTGATTCTTTTTCCTACTTGCTTGGATAATCATGGGGTTCGATTCCTAGACTTCTCCTTGGAGAAATCAGACCTGGAAATGCCCCGAAATAGTCCATAAACTTTCTGTTTGATTTTTATGTTCTTCAAAACTTGTTTAAATCTATGCAACTTGTGTCTAACACATCTCATGCCTATGTCCTAATGCTTACAACTTATCCCATGGTTGGTTAAGCTTAAAAACAAGGTTGAGACATTTGAAATCAGAGGATTAAACCTCATAAACTTGGTGTTTTGTCTAGGGTTTCAACCCACAAATCATGTCAAACATAGTCTTTAATACATGAGTGATTATGGAACAACTTGGGTTATCCAAACATACAATCCTCACATGATTTGATGATTTCTATTAGTTAGTTTACTTTACATACATGTAAAGACCTTAGTTCATGACCCTCCTTGGTTGTTTTTACATCAAGTGTAGTGGTGAACATCAAAGGGGTACCTAAATGGAAGCCTTGTCTTCCTACCCCATCCATGACACCCATGACTCAACTTGAGGTACCTAAATGAAGATGTAATCTTCTACCTCTTACTTGAATACTTGAACATTTGGACTTAATAATATGTGTATAATATACGACCTACATACTATCTATGTACACTCGAATCTTAGATGTTGAAATCATATTCATTTGTCAAAGTAGTAGGTTATCATCTAAGGACCTAAACCTTGTTATGATTCTTATGGGTGTTCAACTCATAAAATCATTATAACCCATGAGGTTACCAAGTGTCATACAAGTGTTATGTGTGAAGATGAATATTTTGATATAATATTTTCATGTCACTTTCATTCCAAATCTCGACTCTAAACATGCTTGAACTTAAACCGTTACGCATTCAACCTTCCAACCTCGGCAACTTTGTCACATTGGATAATCGGAAAACATATGCAAACTTTGTGAGTATACTCGTATTCCCCTTTTACTTTTATCACTTTTGGGGTGTAACATGTTTTATCTATCAACAAACTTACACATGAACATTTTGCTTAAACACATGAACATTCCTATAACATGCTTGTATACGTGATGGCTTGATACTTTAAACTTGGGTGATTCTTATGTGTTGAACTTATCATTAACTTCGTACGAGCCAAACCGTGACATATGTAGCGCTATAGGATTAACGACCCGCCCTTTATCATCGGTTATGTCATGAGCATATTGCGTTTTCTTGGTTTGATATGTTAGACACATGCCATGTTTAAATGTTTATCTTGAATCACATGCTTGCTATGAGGAATTGTTCAAACTTATCTTTTGCTATGTACGTATCAAACTTGTATACTCGCCTTTGCTTTTGCATTGAACTTTATTTTAAACATGTTACAGGTTGAGGACGATGATGCTATGAAATGAAGTAGCGTTGATGCCTAGATACACATATAGACATTTAGGTTTAATCGTTGTATCAATGTTGATTATGTTGTATTGTATTTCCTTTGAACTTGATGTTATTTGATTTCTTTGTAATGTTGACAAAAGAATTATGAAATGAAATCGGTTTATTAAATATTGTCACAAATAGCGTTATGATGACTCTAGCAATCTTCACACTTCGTCTCATCCCGATGTTTCCACCATTGGTTGGGGTGTGACAAGTAATAACACAATCCGTTCGGATGGGCGATGGCTTCAGCACAATTTGTTCAAAAATTCATGGTTTTTCACAGATTTTGATACGATTTTGTTTGAATTCAGCTTTGAAACTTTGTAGGGTTGTTCTATAGTGTATTGCGCACATTATGTGTGAATTTTAGGCCATTTTATCCGTGAAATCTCTGTTAATTTTGTATTTTAAGATGTTTAAGATGAGAAAAGGTAGAAATGGGTAGAAATCAGAGAAATATATGAGAGAAATGATGAAATCTCGAGTAGAATCGGCTGTAAATCTTTGAAATCGGTTGAATCTCTGTCAATTTGTTGTAGATCTCCTCCGAATCTGACTTCCAAGCTCTGCTACCACTTGTGAGGACCAGGAGTTCGGTTTGATTAAACACGCTCAGGTCAGATCAGCAACAACACAAGCATATGGAATCTGATAGTGATGTAGGAGTAAGATCAACAACGTAGACACCGTTCAAAGTATTCATTCTCATTGAAATAGTTGAATCGTACAAGGTTCCAGAGAAATTTTGCAAGAGCTCCGCAAGAAGTGTCAAAACAGATATCTCAAATGAGAACCAGCAACCTCTATTTATAGGCGTGCTCATCCGGGAGAAACCACATACCGTTCAGATGATCATCCGTCCGGATGACTATGTCCATCCGATCGGATGGACTCCATCCATCCGGATGGACTTTACAAAACAAATTAACTTCCATTTTGTCCCGGATTTAATATAAAACATATACAAAACTACACATAGACAACAACCAGGTAAATATTGACTAAATACAGACGAAAGCTACAGACATTTGCATCTACATGGGGGTTGGGTTTCGATGCTTAACACTAAAATCTCTTTCCTTTATATAGAGGAAATTGATTTTTACAAAAGACTATAATATCCTTCATTCATCATGCATGATGGTTTTTCAATCGACATATCCATGTGTTGGGTCCAATTCTCTAGTGTCTTCATCTGAAAAGTAGTTGTTATCTTTAGTAGAGGGACCACTTGAATTTTCCTCGGTGGAGGTTTCTTTACAGCATATGCAATGATGGTTTTCATGTGCACCTTTTATTATTTGACAGAGTGTCTTGTGGTTGGACTTACATCAACTTTATTAAAGATAATGCGTTGTTCTATTCTTTCTAAAGCCTCTTTTTCATGCTTTGGTAGCGGGGTTCCACTGTAACTTGTGATGATGCAGTTATGACTGCAATAATTCACTTTATTAAAGCTTCCCGCTTTAATATTTTGAAGGTTGCTTAGGATTTTTAAGAATCCTTTAGCCCTAATTTCAACTCAGTTCGTGGTCTTTATGATCCTCAGTCGTTGCCTTTGAGGGATTAACAGTTCTTGCTTTGGCGAGTCCGATTTCTAGGTGATGGTTGTAACGCCTCGCATTTCGCAGCTTTCCGTTTTTAGAAAGTTCATATTGTAATTCTAATTTTGGAAACTCATTTCATTTGTAATTGTATTTCGTTTCAAGCTACTGTATATCTGAGACTTTGAGCGTAATGAAATTATATATATATATATATATATATATAATATACACCGTTTATACATTATTTATACATCGATACATACGTTTGGTTGATGCTTGATTCATAAACGTAAGTGTAACTCGTTTAATCATTTCATTATATGACATTTCATTATATGACATTTCATTATACTTTACGTATACTTGTTTAATCATTCCAATAAATCACTTATTCTTACAACACAAAAATCATGTTTACATACTTGATTAGCACTTGGTTTCTTGTCTAAAATACATATTAAGCTTTTGTTACATATTGATTATATGTTAAGATATCAAAAAAACCTAACTTATATCACAATATACATATTAACATGTTTAAAAAATAATAAAGATAAAAAAAAAGATAAAAGGATGAAAGTCAGCTTCGGAAGCTGCCAATCATTTGTAGAAATTAATTCTTTATTATTTTTAAACACCTATCACATGGTGAATTAAATAGTTAGCTACTTATGCATTAACCTAAACTTAATTTAATATGCAACTACCAACTTATGTGTTAATTTGATAACAAAACAAAAAGAGTAAATTACAAGTTTTGTCCTTTATGTTTGTACCAAATTGCAGGCGATGTCCTTTACCTTTAAATTTGACGAGTTTTGTCCTTAACGTTTCAAAATCCTACAAGTTATGTCCTTTAGCACTAACCTAGTTAGATTTTTTGGTTAAATCAGATAACATAAGGGTATTTTAGTCCTTTTACCTAATTATTTAAAAATATTTAAATAAAATATATCAAAATTAAATATTAAAAGTAATCTCTCTTTCCACGTTTCTCTATCACTCCACCCCCTCTCTCATCAGTCCTCCACTGCCACCATCAACCACCACCCCCACCATCAACCACTACCACCAACCCCACCCCCACCCGCTCCCACCAACCACCACCTCCTGTTCACCATCTGCTCTCATCTAGATCCGCCACCACCACCACCTGCATCTGCTAACCCCACATCCTGGTCACTTAATAACCAAATTCTCACGAACAAATCGGAGATCATGACTAATATTTAACAAGCAAAAACTAATCAAGTCAAAATGTCAAATTGTGATAAAAATGAGTAATGAAAACAATAGTCAAATTTACTGTATCATGTGGTCAAACAAATTTGTGACGTCAATTACATAACCACAAACCATCAATCTGTATCTAGAATACTAAATTTTAACATCAACAACAGCACACGAATCTATAAGCATCAGATTAACACACTCCATCACAGATCAAACCTAACAACTATACGGTATCTTAATAACCTAACAACCACCTTTAGCAGCAGTGGAAGCAGTGGAATTTGAGTAACAACCACCTTTAGAGTTATCGACGGAAGGAACAGTACCGCGGTGGTGAGTCTAATCGCTGACGGACGGATTGGTGGTCCAATCCTGGACAACATAGGCAGTGCCGGAGGAGAAGGAAGTGGCTTCACGGCGGAGAAGTGGTGGCGATTTTTCAGAAGTTGAGGCCACTGCTGAGGTTATGGTTCTCGCTGTAACCGTCGTAGTCGGTCAGCGCCGTAGTCGGTCAGTACTGTGGTGAAAGCAAAGGATGAATATGAATTGGGGGTGTTAGGGTTTTAAAAGGGTGGAAACACAAATGGGGAGGGGAAATGACTGCTCTACCCTCGTGTACTAAGCATGTGACATAACTTAATAGAAAATTCTAACTAGGTTAGTGATAAAGGACATAACGTGCAAGATTTTGAAACGTTAAGGACAAAACTCGTCAAATTTAAAGGTAAAGGACACCGCCTGCAATTTAATACAAACATAAAAGACAAAACTTGTAATTTACTCAAAAAAAAAAAGAAAGTTATGGCTGAATACAGCCTTGCGCACGCAGCCATAAAGGCTCGTTTAATTATTTTTTTTATTCATTTAACCCCCAACTAATCACCATAATGGCTCGTTTAATTATCTTTTATTCATTTAACCCCCAACTAATCATATTAAATGCCAACCAACCCAACCCAACCCTAATCTATCTCCATATAACCCAAGCCTCCTCCAAGCATTTTTCACTTTCTTTGCACTCTATAAACCCTCTCAAACACACACAAATTGCAGCTGAGTTCCAGATTCGGGCAGATTCATACCTTCACACAAAATTGAGCATAACTCACTCGTTTCTTATCCGATTCACTTGATTTTTTTTCCTACATGCTTGGATTAACCTTAGGAACGTTTCCAATGGTTTTTAATGGAAAACCAGACCCTAGAACGTCAACAAAAAGGCTCCAAAGTTGACTGATTTTTCTGTTCTTGTTTCATACTTTGATAAACTTGATTAAACTTGAGGAAACTCATCTCAAACCTATGTCCTTATACTTATAACCACATCTATGGTTAGTTAGGCTAAAAAACAAGGTAGAGACATGTAAAATTAGAGGTGTAAACCTCACAAACTTTCTGTTTTGTTCAAGGGTTTAACCCACAAGTGACGTTCAAGCTTAAGACTTGATGAATGTGTGATTTAGGATTAGCTTGGGCTATCATACTTGAGAATCCACACATTGCTTGATGTTTTCTCATAGATTAGTTGTTCATATTCTAATATTACTTGTAAGTTCATGACCCTCCTTGAATGTTCATAACATCAAGTGTAGTGGTGAACATCTAGAGGTGCCTATATGGAAGACTTGTTCTTCCTACCTCCTACATGCATTCTATGATACTTAAGAGGTTCCTAAATAGAGGATTCATCCTCCTATCTCATGCTTGACATATTTGACATATTACATACTACATAACTTGTATATATTACCTAAGTAATCAACCTTTGATAATGATATAATGGTCACTTGTCAAAGAGTTTGGTTACATCATCTAACACTATGTGTTAAAAGATGATTACTTTCATATGAATATGTTCATACGTTTTAATATCCGAATCTTTAATCTACCGTTATCCTCCAATACTCACACGCCTTTGTTTCTTCGTGTAGACGGACTTGGTGTTCCAACCTCCCACAACAACTCACTCGCGGATTCACAAGTGGAAAGCTTGCAAAACCATGAGTATACTCGAAACCCCCTTTTTATGTTTACCACTTTTGGGGTGTAACATGTTAAATTATCAAATCACACTTAAACTTTAATCTTTATACGTGCACGAAACAATCCAAATACATGAATGCTATGTTGTGATACTTGATGCTTATACTTGGGTGATTCTTATGTGATACTATAGTCATTAGCTTTGTATGAGCATCCATTTAACATGTATAGCGCTATAGGGGTAACGCACCACCCGTGAACGAGAGGTCATGTTGAATTATATCATTTTGCGTAAACAGAGGGTTGACTAGAAATATTGCATGCCTTGTATGATGATCTTGTATAAACTAAGTTGCCATGTGGATTCGTTTTAAACTTTTAGACTTATACTTATTCTTATTCTTAAACTTGTATACTCGCCTTTGCTTTTGCATTGAACTTTATTTTTAACATGTTACAGGTTGAGGATTGATGATGCTATGAAACGGATTAGCATTGATGCCTAGATACTCACTTAGACGTTTAGGTTTAAAGTGTTTTATCAATTTTGTTATTGTTATGTTATGAACATGTTGTTATTTGAATTTTCCTTGTAATGTTTGACAATTTGATTATGAAATGAAAATGGTTGATTTAAATATTGTCACAAATAGTGTTATGAAGTCTCTTGCAATCTCGAACTAGTCCCACTCTGATGATTCCGCCATTGGTTGGGGTGTGACAGATTGGTATCAGAGCCATAACTATAGGGAATTAGGTAGAATTTCCTTGTTCGACCTAGTCTATAGTAGGAACCATATTTTTGACCATTCTTGATTCATGCTTAAAATGTTATTCTTCCTACTTTGCTTCTTTCTCTTCTTTTTGGTCGTAATATTTACATAATGTCTTTCCTAAGACATTTTATATAATACACTTGAAGACTTGAAGACACTCTTTATACAAAAGAGACGAGTTTTCCAAAATAGGCGTGAAACCCACAATTTGGTAAACGACTCTCATTCCGCTTATTCTTATTTTGCACGAAATTTCGCCATTAAGCTAGGAGTGAAATCCACATCCTAATGGTAAATTTCCAATTCAAACTCTAGTGGACCCTCGTCAAAGTGTTGAAATTATATTTTGACCCTACGAGTACTAACCACATTAAGGTACGAAATCGTCAAGTTAGGGGTGAAACCCTCATCTTGTCGATTAAGTCCCATTCCTCGATTTTCAATCTCGCCAAAGTTTCGATTGCTTCAATCGATTAGAGACGTGTAGTAACCGGAAGGGTAAGATACCGTTAATCGTTTCTCGACGAGAGTATCTTACCTATAGGCCAAAGCACGTTTCTCTAATTTGAAAGGACTTTTGATTCACTTCGGAATAGTCGACGTTTCTCTACCCAAAACAATCCTATGTTTTATGAGCCTCTCTTTTATGTGATTCAATTTATATGTGATTTTATACTTGTTACCTCGTTCATTTCAAAACCGTTACACAATTCTCACATTTCGCGCAATCAAAAACAATAATAATTCTCGTGAACAAACTAAATTTATACTCTTTTTACGCATTCATACGTGTTTATACTTGTTGAATACTTGTTGAATTCATGAAAATTATGTGAACCATACGTGTTATGTAACACCCCGAAAACGGGTTTGGTAATCAAACCCCGTTAATACTAAAATACGGGTAAAGTACCGTTAAAGGTAAAAGCAAGCTGGTGAGTATTAGGATTTTAAATAAATAAACCTAATGTTAAATAAAATTAGTATAAAGGCTTTGAGGAAATAAAGTTTATACAAGGCCCGGTCTAACGGGACTTAAAATAAACTTAGTTATAAATTCCCCCGAACCCACTAATTTAACTAGGAATGTTTAACCTAGTTAATAGATGGGAATATTGTTAGGAATAAGTAGGTTGTGGCCTACTTAATAACGAACCAAACACGAGGGGTTAAAATGGGATAACTTAACAAAGTTATTTAATAAAAGAAAATCAAAATAAAACACACACTTCAAGTGTGTGTTCTTGATCGACCAGGAGGGTGCTCCCAAGAGCTCAAACCCTAGAACCCAACAAATCATCAAATTGAAGCCTGATTCAAGGTCAAAATCGATGCATGAATACGTAGAAACGATCACCTAGTCGTGGGGATCGTAAGGTATGTCAAATTTTTGATGTTTATGAAGTTGAGATTTTGATGAACTTGTGAAAATCGAAACTGAAGCTTGAATGATTGGTGTTTGGGTGAAACTAGGATGAAATTCATGCTTAGAAACAAACCCTAGTTAAAAAACTTGAAGAATTAGTACTAAAACTAGGAATTTGATAATTACCCTCTTATGTGCTAAGTGGGTTTTGATTGTATAGTGAAGATGATGATATGTTTATGCTAGAAATCATCATAGTTGATAGTTGATGCAAGATACTTGAACAACTTGCAAGTTCGAGTAATTGATCATAAGTGATAGTGGTGAATTTTGGATGTTAATCTTGGTAAAAAAAATAGCTAGTTAGGAACTAGTTAGTAAATATGTAAAATCATGCACATTAGGTGTTTGTTAAAATGCCTAAATGAAAACTAAGTGTTGATAATGTGCCTAATTGAGTCTTGTGAACTTAATAGTGCAATCATATGTGTTAATTGGTGATTTGACTTTTAAATAGTCAAACCGACCATTAATAAGATCGAATGGTAATTGTGATAGAAAACATGTAAGATGGAATAGTCATAATTAATGATGATTAATATAACCGTCTTACGAATTATGATGATAGTTTGACGCTTGACAAGCTAGGTAGAGGCTTGGAAAGGAAACGGGTCAAATGAATCAAGCACGAGAAGAAAGGCGTATGCGGGATGCGAGGTAAGTATAGCTTACACTAGTCTTAGATTGTGTAATATTCCCTTAGCGTATAAATAACGAATGGAATAACTAAACAATTAAAATACGATGTTCCATCGTGTAGGCGTACGGAACTAGATAATCAAAGATGAAAGAAACCATAATAATGGTTAAAAAGGAAGTAAATTGGTAATTCGGTCATATTATGACGAAAGTGGTAATAAAAGGTTTATAAGTAAAAATGACCGTACCGTGTTAAACGGAGCGGGTCATGTAGTTGAGATGATAATAAATATCATCTCGAAAAGACAAACGGTCAATTCGGCCAAACGGGTCAAAAGGTGTAGACATCACCTTTTGACAATATTGACTAATGATCTTTTGTCGAGTTATATGCTTACAGGAATAGAAATCCAATGGATACTCGCATCGCTCTTACTTAGCGATTAAAAAGCAAGGTATTTATAAATCGGGTCTACTTGTTGATCCGGGCCAGGTATGCATATTCATGTCGTAGTTTAAAATGCTATTTTGGTCGAATAAATGGGAAAGAGAGTCTTTCGTAGTAAAAAGAACATAATCGACCAAAACGCCCTTGTTGGCTAATTCGAGCAAACAACCTTTAAAAGTTGTTTGGAAACGAGTTCTATGATTAGGTAAATACTTAGAATAAATATAGAAGCATTCGAAAGCGTTTTAGGCTTGAAAATGCTTAAATACCCGTAACGGGTCAAAATAAGTATCCAAGTAAAAATGGGTTTAATTTGAGTAATTAAACCGGCGATTAAAATCTAATATGATAGGCAACATTAAGTCGAAGAAGTATATGTGACATAAGGGTCAAATAAACATGTTTGATGGTGAAATCACAAACGGGTCAAAATTGGCAAAAAAGGGAAATAAGCCGAAGACTTAGAAGTCTTAAGTTTTGTTAAGTCGAATCTCGGATTTTAACCTCATAAGATGGAGGATTAAATTACGGACGCGTAGGAAAAGGAATCGGGTAAAACGGATCAATAACGAAGAAGTTATGGCCGTTTCCGTAAAAACTGGCATAGCTGAACTAAGCTGCAGACCTGCTGATGCAGGGGCCACCGTAAATTACGGTGTCCACCGTAATTTACGGTGGAGTCGAAAAGTGTTACGATGGACTTCTTCTGATTTACGGTGGAAGAAGAAAGTTTCAGGGGCTACCGTAAATTACGGTACCCACCATAATTTACGGTGGACCCTGTACAAAATTGTATTTTGATCAGTTATGTTTCCCGGACTCGTGTAGATACGTTTTAAATCCCGTATGACTAAAGCATTTCATGTTTTTATGAAATGTAGGTACATTTTGGATGCCGGAAGACGATCAAGCTCAATGAAGAACCGAACACGATAAAGACTCATGCTTCCGCACATTGCCTCGTTGTAAATTTTAACGACGAACCCAATCACGTTTGTAGAATAGCTTATGAATTGTAAAAGTTTTAATTTACTCGGAATTTCCTAAGGATACTTAACACTAAATACATGTCTGTATTCGTAATTTATACGAAAACCTTTAATATAATAACTAGAGTGTTACAAGTTGGTAATCAGAGCTCATGGTTAAAGAGTAAGGTGTGTTCGGTTCGAGGCTTGATCGCAAATCCGGTAAGTGTATGTATGTTAATCGTTAGCGTATTAAAGTGTTGTAAACAACACATAGGGTTATCGTGAAATACACGTTACCCCAAATTAAATGATAGATATGGTTAACAACATTTCGTGCGTTGACACATATAGTACAAAAGCCTTGTACTATGATATGTGCATTTAGTAAAGTTGACATTACTAACCTTGTGAATGTCTTGACTGAAGGACACTTACATTTAAAGATGGCAAAGGTTAAACAAATGCAAGATGTGATAGAGGAACAGTCCGAGGCATGACAAGAGGAACATGCCCATCAAGGACTAAATCGCGTAACGACCGCGAACAAGGCTAATGGCAAGAGAAGCCCGTTAGGGCAAGCATTATCAGGTGCACGTTTTAAATCATTGCATAAATAGTAATATGCAACAGATATGTAGAGATTGAAACTTGCATATGTAGATTGAAGACTTGGAAAGACCTGAATAGAAAACCTATCCGGGATATTGTTTCCAAGAAAAACAGATAGAGGTATTACTTACATAGGGCGTGATGTGAAAACTGTAAAAAGGTCATGCGTGTCATGTGTTAATCGCTTACTCTGGCCAAGTAAGTAGCGGCATATGATACCATGAACTTCTTATGGCGGACACATTTACATCCGATGTAGTAAGGGCAGGGTGAATGGGACTAATTAAAAAGTACCCAAATGAATCAGATAAGCAAAATATTTGATAATAATGTAAACGCACAACCAAGTGACGGGAGCGTATTACATTAGGATAATGAGCCCGGGTGAAGGGACAAACAAGCATGTAAAATGATTTAGACAAGTATTGGGAGGGAGTGTACTTACACTCGAACCCAGAAAACATCAAGCATGTAAAATGATTTAGACAAGTATTGGGAGGGAGTGTACTTACACTCGAACCCAGAAAACGTCAAGCATGTAAAACGATTTAGACAAATATTAGGAGGGAGTGATACTTACACTCGAACCCGGAGAATGTAAACATGTAAGATGAGTTAGATATGCATTGGGAGGGGGTGTACTTACACTCGAACCCGGAAAATGCAAATATGTTCCTTAACGGGTCATTTTTGTAAAACGTCGAACTTAAAGATAAAGTCAGAATATAAAAACCGAAGCGAGGTCTTAATGCATACCGGGAGGGTTGCAATAATAACAATTTCGGTAAAACACCTGGTGGATGGGTAAGAATTAAACACATGCGTAAACCAAGAGACGTGAACGCGGGTTGAAAGATCAAAGTAACGTGGATTACGAGTTATGACTATAAAATCTCGTATATAGAAATTGTGAGTAAATATGTTCAACTATTCGAAGTCGAATGGGTCGAATAAAGAATAAAGTTGATTGTTTATAAGTGTTGGATTTCGCATTAATAGGTCAAACATGTTGAATACAATATAACGCCGAATGGCACAAATGAGCACTAGCCAGATAAAGGTAGTGTTAAACGCAAGAGAATAATGAGCCCAGCAATGGGACATAATTAAACACGAATGTATGTAAACTGGATAATGGTGAGCATAAGATAAACCGACGCATAAATGACGTGAGAAATCATAAAGTCGGAAAATGTGCCCGAAAAGAAACGAATGTAGCCTTAGACTACGGTCAAGGTCAAAGATAATATCAAAACGATAATAAATGATGTTAAGCAAAAACATGGTGCCTTAACGCCGTATGCGTATATAAATGTATACACATTTGAAGGAAGACTCGAATAAAAGATGATCTACGGGATCATCATAACCTACGAGGTATTAATTAGAGCAAAAAGGTCTACGGGGCCAAAACGACCCACGGGTCATGATTAGAAAGAAGTTATAAAGACTTCGCCTTAAAGAGGTGAATGTCTAATCAAAAATAGCCCATAAGGCTAAGTGATAAACCTACGGGTTAGATGGAATAAAGCAAGGAAATCAGTTAAGAATCCCCGCATAAAAACTAAGACTGTAAAGGATTAAATTACGGACTGACAATATCCCGGTATGGATGATTGACACAAGATAAAGAAAAGATCCTAAAACTAAAACTTCGGTTTTAGTAAGAAATAATGTTCTTACAAACATAAATTCTGATAGGAATTTAAATAGTAAGCATGAAAGATACAAGTCTTGACACTGATAGGCGCAAGATGATATATTCGAAAGGTGATATTCTCAAAAATGAAAGGTTGATATAAATTAAACATGATGTAACACAATCACGGTCAAGAAATGTAATGTGAAGTAGAATCACAATATGACCAAGCAAGCGGTAAAAAGGAACTGGACAAATAAGTCTAGTTAGTGAGACCAGTTAAGGTCAACAATTCAAGTCAAGAAATTTGGTTTGCTCGAAAACGGTGGGATCGGTATAGCTGAACCGAATAAATAAATTTGAAAACAAAAGAATTTGTTGCTAAAAGTGAAATATTTCACTAAAGACCTTTAAACGGGTCAAAGTAACGGATTCACAAAGAATTCGATAGGATATGAAAACGAGGAATATCGCTAAGTTAATTAAACTAGTGGAAATAACGAGATTACGTTATTTCCAGTCGCATTATGTCGTGTAAGATACATAGATGATTAATAACCAAAAGAGTATTACCATACTTTTCTGGTAATACTAACAATCAGTTAAGATAGGAGAAATGCTTAATTGATTATCGAGAGCAAATGCATGGAGTTAAACTCGATAAATTACGAAAGAAAAGGGTTTCGAGGACGAAACCTCTTTAAGGGGGGTAGACTTGTAACACCCCGAAAACGGGTTTGGTAATCAAACCCCGTTAATACTAAAATACGGGTAAAGTACCGTTAGAGGTAAAAGCAAGCTGGTGAGTATTAGGATTTTAAATAAATAAACCTAATGTTAAATAAAATTAGTATAAAGGCTTTGAGGAAATAAAGTTTATACAAGGCCCGGTCTAACGGGACTTAAAATAAACTTAGTTATAAATTCCCCCGAACCCACTAATTTAACTAGGAATGTTTAACCTAGTTAATAGATGGGAATATTGTTAGGAATAAGTAGGTTGTGGCCTACTTAATAACGAACCAAACACGAGGGGTTAAAATGGGATAACTTAACAAAGTTATTTAATAAAAGAAAATCAAAATAAAACACACACTTCAAGTGTGTGTTCTTGATCGACCAGGAGGGTGCTCCCAAGAGCTCAAACCCTAGAACCCAACAAATCATCAAATTGAAGCCTGATTCAAGGTCAAAATCGATGCATGAATACGTAGAAACGATCACCTAGTCGTGGGGATCGTAAGGTATGTCAAATTTTTGATGTTTATGAAGTTGAGATTTTGATGAACTTGTGAAAATCGAAACTGAAGCTTGAATGATTGGTGTTTGGGTGAAACTAGGATGAAATTCATGCTTAGAAACAAACCCTAGTTAAAAAACTTGAAGAATTAGTACTAAAACTAGGAATTTGATAATTACCCTCTTATGTGCTAAGTGGGTTTTGATTGTATAGTGAAGATGATGATATGTTTATGCTAGAAATCATCATAGTTGATAGTTGATGCAAGATACTTGAACAACTTGCAAGTTCGAGTAATTGATCATAAGTGATAGTGGTGAATTTTGGATGTTAATCTTGGTAAAAAAAAAATAGCTAGTTAGGAACTAGTTAGTAAATATGTAAAATCATGCACATTAGGTGTTTGTTAAAATGCCTAAATGAGAACTAAGTGTTGATAATGTGCCTAATTGAGTCTTGTGAACTTAATAGTGCAATCATATGTGTTAATTGGTGATTTGACTTTTAAATAGTCAAACCGACCATTAATAAGATCGAATGGTAATTGTGATAGAAAACATGTAAGATGGAATAGTCATAATTAATGATGACTAATATAACCGTCTTACGAATTATGATGATAGTTTGACGCTTGACAAGCTAGGTAGAGGCTTGGAAAGGAAACGGGTCAAATGAATCAAGCACGAGAAGAAAGGCGTATGCGGGATGCGAAGTAAGTATAGCTTACACTAGTCTTAGATTGTGTAATATTCCCTTAGCGTATAAATAACGAATGGAATAACTAAACAATTAAAATACGATGTTCCATCGTGTAGGCGTACGGAACTAGATAATCAAAGATGAAAGAAACCATAATAATGGTTAAAAAGGAAGTAAATTGGTAATTCGGTCATATTATGACGAAAGTGGTAATAAAAGGTTTATAAGTAAAAATGACCGTACCGTGTTAAACGGAGCGGGTCATGTAGTTGAGATGATAATAAATATCATCTCGAAAAGACAAACGGTCAATTCGGCCAAACGGGTCAAAAGGTGTAGACATCACCTTTTGACAATATTGACTAATGATCTTTTGTCGAGTTATATGCTTACAGGAATAGAAATCCAATGGATACTCGCATCGCTCTTACTTAGCGATTAAAAAGCAAGGTATTTATAAATCGGGTCTACTTGTTGATCCGGGCCAGGTATGCATATTCATGTCGTAGTTTAAAATGCTATTTTGGTCGAATAAATGGGAAAGAGAGTCTTTCGTAGTAAAAAGAACATAATCGACCAAAACGCCCTTGTTGGCTAATTCGAGCAAACAACCTTTAAAAGTTGTTTGGAAACGAGTTCTATGATTAGGTAAATACTCAGAATAAATATAGAAGCATTCGAAAGCGTTTTAGGCTTGAAAATGCTTAAATACCCGTAACGGGTCAAAATAAGTATCCAAGTAAAAATGGGTTTAATTTGAGTAATTAAACCGGCGATTAAAATCTAATATGATAGGCAACATTAAGTCGAAGAAGTATATGTGACATAAGGGTCAAATAAACATGTTTGATGGTGAAATCACAAACGGGTCAAAATTGGCAAAAAAGGGAAATAAGCCGAAGACTTAGAAGTCTTAATTTTTTTAAGTCGAATCTCGGATTTTAACCTCATAAGATGGGGGATTAAATTACGGACGCGTAGGAAAAGGAATCGGGTAAAACGGATCAATAACGAAGAAGTTATGGTCGTTTCCGTAAAAACTGGCATAGCTGAACTAAGCTGCAGACCTGCTGATGCAGGGGCCACCGTAAATTACGGTGTCCACCGTAATTTACGGTGGAGTCGAAAAGTGTTACGATGGACTTCTTCTGATTTACGGTGGAAGAAGAAAGTTTCAGGGGCTACCGTAAATTACGGTACCCACCGTAATTTACGGTGGACCCTGTACAAAATTGTATTTTGATCAGTTATGTTTCCCGGACTCGTGTAGATACGTTTTAAATCCCGTATGACTAAAGCATTTCATGTTTTTTATGAAATGTAGGTACATTTTGGATGCCGGAAGACGATCAAGCTCAATGAAGAACCGAACACGATAAAGACTCATGCTTCCGCACATTGCCTCGTTGTAAATTTTAACGACGAACCCAATCACGTTTGTAGAATAGCTTATGAATTGTAAAAGTTTTAATTTACTCGGAATTTCCTAAGGATACTTAACACTAAATACATGTCTGTATTCGTAATTTATACGAAAACCTTTAATATAATAACTAGAGTGTTACATGTTACATCATGCTTACATGTTTAGACTTGCAAACTTATTTTTAATTTATGATTAACTCTCATCCTTTTCCTTCTCTTTCGATTCTTAGATGCCGTCCAACACCGCGCCAAAGAGGACCAAGTCAAAGAAAGGTTCAACCTCCAACACCAAATCCGACTCAATGACAAAAAGAGATTGTATGAAATTCATGGCTAAGCAAATGGCTAAGGTCATACCCGACATTATCAGCAGGATTTAGCCAAATACTGATTCACCGCATGGCTCTGTCGATTAAAAGGCAGAAAAACCCAAACCGACATTCCAATTCAAGCAATTTATGGCTTGTAAACCTCTGGAGTTTACAGGTAAAGATGGCGCCACCACCATGAAGAATTGGTTCGACGTGATCGAGCTTACCTTCCTGCAAAGTGGGTGCCTTGATGACCTACGAACCTTGAATGCAACTGGAGTTTTCCATTCTAGGGCACTCGAATGGTGGACCACCGAACGCAACAAGAAGGGAAACAATGCTGCATATGCTTTACCTTGGGATGAGCTTAAGCAGGTTAGGAAAGACCACTTCTGTCCTCCCCACGAACTCCAAAAGTTCTTGAACGAATTTTGGAACCTAACGCAGAAGGGGAGCGACATGGATGGTTTGATTACGCGCTTCAAACAGCTTAGGGTCCTTTGCCCTGGACAGGTCGACTCAGTCCCCAAAACCATAGCCAAGTTCATTCACCGTGTTGCACCTTCCTTGGTTAACCATTTTGCCTCTGCTTGCCCTAAAACCCTAGAGGAAGCCTTTAGCATAACCACTAAACTTAACAACAATTGCGTTCTTCATGGAACCTATGACAAGGTTGCAACGAAGAGTGTGCACCAAGCCACAACCGATATCGCCGCTGTAGAACCCTCACCTTTTCAACCTTCCAAGAAAAACCGAGGCAAGAAGCGGGAGGCTTCAAGCCAAAATTGTGAGGTCGTCACTCCGCCAAACCCTCAACCCTTACAAGCAGTAGCCGTTGTTACCCCCGCAAACACCGAACTACCAAAATGAGCCTACACTGGATCTCATCCACAGTGTACTACCTGTTTGTACCATCATCCTACCAATGCACCATGCCACAAATGTGCCAGCAGTCTTAGGTTTGGGCATTTTGCCAACCGATGCCGCTACATCCCTCAACCCCAAAACAACCAAAATTAAGCTATTGTTGCCAACCCTGCTCCTAACCAGGTTCAACCCTAAGCTGCTCCTGTGCAAACATGTTTCAAGTGTGGTGATCTCAATCAGTTAGCCAACGTGTGTCCCCAGCGTAATTAGCCTCAACAACAGCATCAGCACCCACAACAGCAGCCTCAACAGCAAGCTCGAGGCTGAGCGTTTGTCATCACCGCCGCTCAGGCTCAAAATGCAAATGACGTCATTACTGGTACGTTTCTTGTGAACCATGTTTATGCTTCTTGTTTATTTGATACTGGTTCTGATAAAAGTTTTGTGTCGTTAGAATTCGAACCTTTGCTTAAGTGTATACGCTCTAAGTTACCAAGATATTTCGCTGTCGAAGTCGCTAATGGTAAATCCATCGCTGTCTATTCCGTTCTCTCTAAGTGTTCCTTGATTCTCAAAGATCATACGTTCTCAATCAATCTTATACCTATGCAAATGGGTAGCTTTAACATCATAGTAGGCATGGACTAGCTTAGGCGAGTTCGTGCTGAAGTTGTTTAATCTGAAAAGTTTATCCACCTTCCCCTCCCAAACGGTGATTCCTTGCACGTCTATGGCAAGAAACCTTCTCAAGGTCTCACGCTTATGTCGTGTATTCAAGCGAACAAGTGCTTGCGTGAGGGTACCTTCGCCTTTCTCGCCCACATTGTGGAAAAGAAGGACCAAGGCCCAAGCATAAGCGACATTCCCGTCGTACGTGATTTTCTTGATGTGTTTCCCGACAATCTTCCTGGTCCGCCTCCTGCTCATTGTGTCGACTTTCACATCAATTTAGTGCCTGTCGCTAAGTCTCCTTACCGTTTAGCACCCTCTGAGATGCAAGAGCTCTCGAGTCAACTTCAATAGCTTCTTGATAAAGGCTTTATACGCCCTAGTACATCTCCTTGGGGCGCTCCCGTTTTGTTTTAAAAAAAAGAAAGATGGCTCATTCCGAATGTGTATTGACTATCGAGAGCTCAACAAGCTTACTGTCAAGAACCGATACCCTCTTCCTCGCATCAATGACCTCTTTTGGATCAATTGTAAGGCGCGACCTGCTTTTCAAAGATCGATCTTCGTTCTGGGTACCATCAACTTCGATTCCTCGAAGAATATATACCTAAGACCACCTTTCGAACGTGTTATGGTCATTACAAGTTCGTGGTCATGCCCTTCGGTTTGACCAACGCACCTGCTGTTTTCATGGATTTGATGAACCGCGTGTGCAAAGCGTACTTGGAATGTTTCGTGATTGTCTTCGTCGACAATATTCTCATCTACTCCAAGACTCAAGGAGAGCATGAGCGACACTTACATCTTATCCTTTAACTTCTTCGTACTGAACGTCTATACGCCAAATTCTCCAAGTGCAAATTTTTGTTGAAAAAGGTTTAATTCCTTGGCCATACAGTCAACGAACTTGGTATTCACGTTGACCCCGCTAAAATCAAAGCTGTGAAGAATTGGATTGCACCAAAATCCTCGTCCGAAATTCGTTCTTTCCTTGGTCTTGCTGGTTACTATCGTCGTTTTATTTCCAACTTCTCAAAAATCGTCGTCCCCTCTAACCTCTTTGACTCAAAAAGAGAAACCTTTTGTTTGGGGTCCCGAACAAGAGGAATCTTTTCAAACGCTCAAGGACATGCTTTGCAATGCTCCTATTCTTGCGCTTCCTGATGGTAACGATGACTTCGTCGTGTACTGCGATGCTTCAAACCTTGGTCTTGGTTGTGTCCTTATGCAACGCGACAAGGTTGTCGCTTACGCGTTGAGGCAACTCAAAATACATGAGAAAAACTATACTACTCATGACCTTGAACTTGGCGCAGTTGTTTTTGCCTTGAAGATTTGGCGACACTACCTTTATCGTACCAAGTGTGTGGTCTTCACCGACCATAAGAGCCTTCAACATATCTTCAACCAAAAAGAACTGAACATGTGTCAACGTCATTGGGTGGAATTGTTAAACGACTACGACTGCGAAATTCGCTACCATCCAGGTAAAGCGAATGTAGTAGCCGACACACTTAGTCGTAAAACTCATGTAAAGAGTATTCGTTGTTTCCAAGTTGTTAACGATCTTCAAAACCGCATTCGTGAGGCTCAATACGCCTCTATTAATGAAGGTAGTCTCTCCGTTGAGATATGAGGTGGTGTTGAAAAAGATAATGTGTCTAAATCCGATGGTATTCTATACTATCTCAATCGTATCTGGATTCCAAATCATGATAATCTTCGAGACTTTCTGATGAAGGAGGCACTCAAATCGAGATATTCCATTCACCCTGGTGCTGATAAGATGTACCAAGATATGCGTATGTCCTATTGGTGGCCTGGAAAGAAGAAGGATATCGCCATCTTCGTTGCGAAATGTCTTACTTGTTCGAAGGTCAAAGCCGAACATCAACGTCCCTCTTGTTTGCTCGAACAGCCAGAAATTCATGACTGGAAATGGGAGAGCATTGCTATGGATTTTATCACAAAGCTTCCTCATACTTCTTCTGGTCATGACAGTATTTGGGTGATCATTGATCGATTGACCAAATCAGCTCATTTTCTTCCCATTCGTGAAGATTTCAAAGTCAAGAAATTGGCTAGAATCTACACTGATGAAATCATCTGTCGTCATGGTATCCTCATTGACATTATCTCTGATCGTGATGGTCGCTTTACTTCCCGCCTTTGGCAAACCTTTCAGTCTGCTATGGGTACTGTTTTAAACCTTAGCACCGCTTTCCATCCTTAGTTAGACGGTCAAACCGAGCGTACTATCCAAACTTTAGAGGATATGCTTCGTTCATGCGTAATCGATTTTGGTGGTAACTGGGATTCACACTTGCCTTTGATCAAATTCTCGTACAACAATAGTTATCACACGAGTATTCAAATGGCACCCTTCGAAGCATTGTATCGTCGCAAGTGTCGTTCACCTATTTGTTGGAACGAGATTGGTGAAGTTCAAATCACTGGTCCCGAGCTCATACAAGAGACAACGAACAAGATTTTACAGGTTTGAGACAACTTACTGAAAGCCAGGAGCCGACAAAAGAGTTACGCCGACAAGCGTCGCAAGCCCATGGAATTCGAGATGGGTGACTTCGTACTTCTCAAGGTATCCCCTTGGAAGGGTGTAGTTCGATTTGGTAAGAAAGGGAAACTCGCACCTCGCAACGTTGGTCCTTTCAAGATTCTCGAAAGGATTGGCAATATTGCATATAGACTGGACCTACCTAAAGAACTCAACAACGTACATCCTGTCTTCCACGTGTCCAACCTAAAGAAGTGTCTAGCTGATGAAGGACTTCAAGTCCCACTCAAAGATCTTCAAATCAACGAGACTTTACATTTTGTGGAAAAACCCGTCAAAATCATGGACCGAGGAGTCAAGCAACTGAGTCGCAGTCGAATTCCTATCGTCAAAGTTCGATGGGAAGGAAAACGTGGCGCTGAGTTTACTTGAGAACTCGAAAGTGACATGAATGCTAAGTATCCGCATCCGTTCGTTATATCTTCCTAAATTTCGGGACGAAATTTCCTAAAGGATGGGAGACTGTAACGCCTCGCATTTCGCAGCTTTCCGTTTTTAGAAAGTTCATCTTGTAATTCTAATTTCGGGAACTCGTTTCCTTTGTAATCATATTTCGTTTCAAGCTATTGTAAATCCGAGACTTTGAGCATAATGAAATGATTTTTTATAGATATAAAATATACATCGTTTATACATTATTTATACATCAATACATATGTTTGGTTGATGCTTGATTCATAAACGTAAGTGTAACTCGTTTAATCATTTCATTATATGACATTTCATTATACTTTGCGTATACTTGTTTAATCATTCCAATACATCACTTATTCTTACAATACAAAAATCATGTTTACATACTTGATTAGCACTTGGTTTCTTGTCTAAAATACATATTAAGCTTTTGTTACATATTGATTATATGTTAAGATAACATAAAAACCTAACTTATATCACAATATACATATTAACATGTTTAAAAAAAATAATAAAGATAAAAGGATGAAAGTCAGCTTCGGAAGCTGCCAAACATTTGTAGAAATTACTTTTTTTTTATTATTGTTAAACACCTATCACATGGTGAATTAAATAGTTAGCTAATTATGCATTAACCTAAACTTAGTATAATATGCAACTACCAACTTATGTGTTAATTTGATAACAAAAAAAAAGGTTAGGATGAAAGTCAGCTTCGCACGCAGCCATGAAGGCTGGTTTTAATTATTTTTTTATTCATTTAACCCCCAACTAATCATATTAAATGCTAACCAGCCCAACCCTAATCCATTCCCTATATAACCCAAGCCTCCTCCAAGCATTTTTTTACTTTCTTTGCACTCTCTAAACCCTCTCAAACACACATAAATTGCAGCTGAGTTCCAGGTTCGAGCAGATTCATACCTTCACACAAAAGTGAGCATAACTCACTCGTTTCTTATCCGATTCACTTGATTCTTTTTCCTACATGCTTATATTAACCTTAGGAACGTTTCCAATGGTTTTTCATGGAAAACCAGGCCCTGGAACGTCACCAAAAAGGCTCCAAAGTTGACTGATTTTTCTGTTCTTGTTTCATACTTTGATAAACTTGATTAAGCTTGAGGAAACTCATCTCAAACCTATGTCCTTATACTTATAACCACATCTATGGTTAGTTAGGCTTAAAAACAAGGTAGAGACATGTAAAATCAGAGGTGTAAACCTCACAAACTTTCTGTTTTGTTCAAGGGTTTAACCCACAAGTGACGTTCAAGCTTAAGACTTGATGATTGTGTGATTTAGGATTAGCTTGGGCTATCATACTTGAGAATCCACACATTGCTTAATGTTTTCTCATAGATTAGTTGTTCATATTCTAATATTACTTGTAAGTTCATGACCCTCCTTGAATGTTCATAACATCAAGTGTAGTGGTGAACATCTAGAGGTGCCTATATGGAAGACTTGTTCTTCCTACCTCCTACATGAATTCTATGATACTTAAGAGGTTCCAAAATGGAGGATTCATCCTCCTACCTCATGCTTGACATATTTGACATATTACATACTACATAACTTATATATATTACCTAAGTAATCAACCTTTGATAATGATATAATGGTCACTTGTCAAAGAGTTTGGTTAAATCATCTAAACACTATGTGTTAAAAGATTATTACTTTCATATGAATATGTTCATACATTTTAATCTCCGAATCTTTAATCTACCGTTATCCTCCAATACTCATACGCCTTTGTTTCTTCGTGTAGACGGACTAGGTGTTCCAACCTCCCACAACAACTCACTCGCGGATTCACAAGTGGAAAGCTTGCAAAACCGTGAGTATACTCGAAACCCCCTTTTTATGTTTACCACTTTTGGGGTGTAACATGTTAAATTATAAAATCACACTTAAACTTTAATCTCTATACGTGCACGAAACAATCCAAATACATGAATGCTATGTTGTGGTACTTGATGCTTATACTTGGGTGATTCTTATGTGATACTATAGTCATTAGCTTTGTATGAGCCTCCATTTAACATGTATAACGCTATAGGAGTAACGCACCACCCGTGAACGAGAGGTCATGTTGAATTATATCATTTTGCGTAAACAGAGGTGTAACACCCCGAAAATATAAAACTTTATATTAGAATTATAAAGTTTAAATAAATGAGAAATTTATCAATTAGAAATTTGTAACTTAGTTAACTAACAAGTCTAAAATTCAACTTACATTGTGGATAAAACAACAAAAGTTATGTTGGATAAGTAGAGGGACTAGTAATGTCAAGACTTGAATTTTATTTACTAAATTAGTAAAACAAATCAAACCCCTCATTTGAGAGAGGTCTGATCGATCAAGAACACCCAGGGCGACACCCACACTTTTCAAACCCTAGTTCACAAGAAAAACTGTAAATTGAAGGCCTAAATCAAGCAATAATCGAAATCTGAACATGGAATCGTGATCACCTCGTCAAGGGGATCATAAGGTATGTTGAATTAGGTCATTTTCATTCGATTCAAAGTTCATGTATGTGATCAAAATCGAATGTAGAGCTTGATTATGTGTAGTAAACATGAAATTGGAAGTAATGTAAGGTTTAGGGACAAACCCTAGATGATTTCTTGTCAAATTCTTGCATGATAATTGTATAGATCAAAATCACCATAGTGGGTGATTAGTATGTTAGTAGAACTTGAAGAACACTAGGATTAAAACTCTTGTTCTAGTGTAAACTGAAATTATGAGGAAAATTCTAAGTTGTTGATGTTAACATATAGACATGTAGTCAAATTGAAGTTAATTTTGGTGATAAACTCGAGTCATGAACTTGTTTTAGATCATGTAAAAATCTGACCCGTTAGGTGTTTGATAAAATGCCTAAAAGAGGGTTAAAATGTTAAAAGTTGGGCAAAACGCAGATTTGAATATGTTAAGAAATAAATCGTTAAAGCTTATGAAAGAGTTCTAATTTTTGTTATAAATTGAACTCTCTAGGCAAGGAATCCGGAACGTCAAGTGGACACGCCGGAAGTGATACACGCGGAAAAGGTGTGCTTTAAAGGTACGTGACATTGTCTCGTTAAATTCTGTATATTTACTTTGGTTTAGAGTATAAATGAAGTCGTAGATTAGTAGATACGTTTGATGCGACTTATAGTGACGAAGATCACTTGACTATCAAACGGGTCAAAATATAGATTGAGATTTAGATCTGAATGGTTAATAATGTGATAGTTTTCATTAAGTAGTCAAACGGGTCGAATTGATGTATTCAAAAGGACCATAGTGATAATAACTAGAAAGTTTTGTATGTGGAAAGGCGTTGAATCGCACCATAATTACGAATTTGCCCATAACACTTCTAGTTGTGAATCCGGGTTATTGGGTCCAACTATAAAAGTAAGTTGTAAATGTTGCTCCAAACGGAACATTTGGATTCCGTATGAAACAAGTTCTTGGTTCTATGGGAACACAAAGCCACGAATGGCGTAAATATGTCAAGGATATAAGCCCGGGATATTGGGTAAGTATGCCAAGTGTAACTAGAAACTAAAAAGTGGTACAAAACATCCATTGTTAATGGGTTGGATAAACGAAACAGAGAAATCAGGGGCAACTCGTTGGTACCTTGGTTTCCGTGATGGGAAATTCACATGGTTAGATCCGTAATTTTATTACGGACGCATAGGAAAAAGAATCGGTAAAAACGGACAAGTGAGCAAAAAGTTATGATGGTTTAAAGTTGGAAAATAGTCAAATTCCGGAACTGGGCAGAAGTGCAGGATTTTAACCTGCACCTGCTGGAAAACATGTTCCCCCGCGCCACGCGGAGGAATACATGAATACCCCCGCGACACGCGGAAGCCGTCGCGAGACGCGACGGATTTGATGTCCCCTGCCGCGACACGCGGGAGGATTAAAAATTAAAATTTTTATTTCCCTTTATTGATTTGATGTTGGAACATGTTTACATGTATTATGTCAATGCCGAAACTAATGTTTTTAGTGGTTTTGACTTTAGGTGACTATGGTGGATTTCCGGATGGCGGTCAAGCAATGTAGAAGAACCGAACACGTATTTTGAAGCTTCCGCGTTAACTTAAGTTTGTTTAGAACAATGATTTTGATGTGAATGAATTGACAATCATGTCCTAAGGTTTTAAACTAGTTGGTGGTGACTAGTATAAGTTACTTTAAACTTCCGTTTTGTACTTTCATGATCATGTAGTTAATTTGAAATGAAAACTTTTTGTAAATTGGAAATTTTAGGATAAACTCATGAAATATATTAAGTAATCTCATTATTAAAAGTAAGGGTGTTACAAGAGGGTTGACTAGAAATATTTAATGCCTTGTATGATGATCTTGTATAAACTAAGTTGCCATGTGGATTCGTTTTAAACTTTTAGACTTATACTTATACTTATACTTATTCTTAAACTTGTATACTCACCTTTGCTTTTGCATTGAACTTTATTTTTAAGTGTTGTATCAATTTTGTTATTGTTATGTTATGAACATGTTGTTATTTGAATTTTCCTTGTAATGTTTGACAATTTGATTATGAAATGAAAATGGTTGATTTAAATATTGTCACAAATAGTGTTATGAAGTCTCTTGCAATCTCGAACTAGTCAACTCCGATTATTCCGCCATTGGTTGGGGTGTGAGAATGGTAGTTTTGGAAAGACGTTCCTTGATACCAATCTGGAAGTGTAGAGTTACACTTAATGAAGATGTTTGCATCTTTTGCTGCAACAATCTTCTTTCGAAATTTTTTATCGCTTTCTTTATTCCTTCTAGAAACATGCTGATTTCAAGCAGATTTGGGGAAGGGTAAATGAACTTTTATTAAACCAGCAGAGAATACTAGTGAAACAAGTTCTGGGCTTGCACCTGGACAAAAGATAATGAGACTTTTAGTAGCCTTGTCTTATGTATAGATATGCTCGAATTCGAAATCATTTTGACTAAGAGCTCTAGCTTTGGACCAAATCATTCTAAATCGTCCAATGATATTGTGTCTTTTTCTTCATTAAAGAATGGTTTTGAGAAAGTTTTCTTGAATTCAATAATCCTTTCTTTTTTCTTGGAATTCAGTGGTTCAGGAATAATTGTTACCTTTAGAGGTATTTCTTTCTTTCTACACTCGGCTGAGTATCGAGTGGCTTCTTGTTGGGCTTGTAATAAGGACCCAAACTTTTTGTATGTTACCGGTTTTCCAGAAACATAATGAGACACAATGGACCAGTCTTCATAAATGCCTCTATGCTCTCCATCAAAAATGACATAGAATCTAGATTTAATTTTTTCTAGTTCTTGAGTGATTTGAGAGTAACTTGGTCTGAGAGAGACCTGTTCAGCTTTTGGCAATCTGTCAGCCATCAACGGATTTGATATGCCTTTACCAGAGCCATTTGCATCTGGGCTAGATGAAGATCGTAGTCCTTCATTTACTGTATATTTGTTTTTTTCCAAAGCAACAGGAGTCAACGGACTTGATTTTTCTTTACCCTTAGCCGTTTTGTAAGGGAAAAGATTCAGATTGTATCCTTTCGGATTCCTGTTCTGAATTAACAGTTGTTTCTAGACTTTCGTCATAGAGAGCTATTTTTCCTTGAATAGCTTTTTATTCTATTAAAATAATTTTTTTTTTCTTTCAGACGTAAAGCTTTTTTCTTTCAAAAATGTTTTATGTTTGAAGGTGGTGATTTTTGAAGAAGAGATGCCTTCTATTTATAGAGGAAGAATGACATTATTGATTATGTCTTTTGAAAATCTCGTGCCAAGCTATCAGCTAGCACGTTCTTTGTCCCGTCTAGGTGTTCTACATCAAAAGAATACCTAGAAAACCACATTTGCCATCTGACAAGACGACCTTGTTTATTATCTCCTGCATTTTTTTTAGGAAATAGGTAAAATTTTTATTATCTGTTCTAACTAAAAATTTAATTGGGGTTAAATAAATAGAGAACTTTGAAATCATGTTTTTCACTGTCAGTAATTCCTTTTCATTATTGTGGTAATTTTGTTCTGCCTGCTTGAAGCTTCCTGAAGTGTACCTGCAAATCTCTTCTCTTTCTGCACTTTTAGCTTTTAAAACACCTCCCAAAAATCATGAGAAGCGTCTGTTTCTATGATTAAAAAATTATTTTCTTTAGGAAGATAAAGTTTTGGAAACTGATTAAATTTTTCTTTATCTTTTTAATATAGTTGATATCGGAGTGTTTCCAATCCCATATGTGTTCTTTTTTTAATTTAACCTGTAAAGGTTTTCTAAGCTCTGCGAGCTTGGGAATATAGCTTTCTGCATAAGTTAATATACCTAAAAATCTTTGCAGATGTCTCTTATCTTCTAAGGTATCTGGAAATTTGTGTAGATTTTCCAAGATATGTTTTTGTGGACAATGTGTCCCTTGCTCAATCTCAAGACCTAAAAAGTTTATTTTAGTCTAAAAAAGATTAGCTTTCTTTTTTGACAAAATAATTCCATATTTTCAGTTGTTTTTAAAACTGAAAGGACATGAAAATAATGTTTGTCTTCTGAGTTTGAGAAAACTATAATATCATCTACATAGACGGTACAATAATTTTCTAAACCTCTCAAAGCATTTTGCATATGTCTTTGAAATATGCTAGGTGCTTGTTTTAATCCAAAAGGAACTACCTTCCATTGATAATGACCGTCTGGACATGTAAACGCAGTCAGTAGCTGTGATTCTTTGTCTAAGGGGCTGTTTGTTTACATCTTAATGGAGCTCTTAATGGTTCAGACCTCTTACTGGTTCAACACTTAATGGTTCAGACTGTTTGTTTCGCGAGCAAATATCTGAATGGTTTAGACATTTGCCTCTGAATGGTTAAGCATTATACAGAGTCTGAATGGTTAACACCTCTAATCTGAATTGGTCAGACATTTGCCTCTGAACGGTTAAGCATTATACTGTCTCTTAATAGTTCAGACCATTCAGCACTTAATGATTCAGACCTCTTATTGGTTCAACACTTAACCATTCAGAAGTTGCCAAACAGCCCTTAACAGTACCTGCCAGAAATCGCTTTTACAGTCGAAACCGGAAAAAATAGTTTTTCCTCTTAAGAGGGTTAGTAATTCCTGCATACAAGGAAGATTATGGTTGTCACCAATAGTAGCGTTATTGATTTCTTTATAATTGACAACCATTCGCTTTTTACCTCTTCTTTTTTCTGCCTCGTTTTCTACTAAGAAAGCAGGAGACATGTGAGGAGATTTACTAGGTGTTATTAGTCCCAAATCAAGAAGTTCTTTGATTTGTTTACTAAATTCTTCCCTGTCCTGAGGACTATACTTCATAGGTTTTACCCTTATAACAGTTTTAGGATACATTAATTTAATAGATGCCTTTATCCAATTTTTTGTCTTTTCTGGATCAATTGGATTTTCTGAACAAACTTTTTCAAGTAGTTCTTCATTTTTTTGAAACTTGTGTATTTCAAGTAGGAATATTTTTTTTTTGTTTTATAACTTCTTGAGCTATATTAGTTCCAGGAGTTTGTTTTATTTTTGAATCTTTTTTCATGGTTTCAAGGAAATTTGGTTTTCCGATTTGAAAAGCCTTTGTAACCTTTTTAATCAAAACCATTTCTTGATTAAGATGAAAAGATACCATGTCTAACCATTGGGTAAAAGGTCCATAAAGTTGACAGAAATTATTTCCAAGAAGTAAATCCATTCCTGAATCTTGTTGGTAGATGGTTGGAATAGGAAATGGTTCTCCAGAAGATTATTAGATTTCTACAAACCTTATCTAATTTAATGATTTCTTGGTTAGCAACAATTGCTTTAATATCTTTGGGAGTATTTTCCCATAGATCATCAGGGATAACATGCTTGCTTGCTAAACAGAGACTTGCCCCTGTGTCTACATAGCAATGTAGACTAATTGTTTTATATCCTTTGAAAAGGATTTTTCCTTTGATATAAATTGAATTCGGATTAGTTATATTTGAGTAAACTAATTCGTTGTTTTCTTGAAAATTTTTACAAGAATGAATGTGTTTAGGATTGTCACCCCCCCCCCATTTAAAAGAGTGGTTATTATTCATTCTGAGTCCTTGTTGAAGAATCGGACGATAAGTTATTCAATATTTCTAATGTATATACTTGTGTATAGCCATCAAATATATTTTCAGAAGGAAAATATCTTTCAGTTTTTGCTTCTGAGATAAATTTTAATTTTTCTGGAAATTTTTGTCTGTTGGGACATTCGTTGGCATAATGTCCTTCTTCAGAACATATCCAGCAACGACAATTTTTCTTCCCTTGAGGACAAACCTTAGGTTTTTCTTTAGAAAAGTATTTTCCAGGTGAAAACTTCCTTTTCTTAGTTTTCCAAAAACATTTGTTAGTTTTTTTTTTTTTTGTATTTATTTTTGTATTTCTTTTTGAAATACCCTTTATCCTTTATTGGTTCACAGCCAAAAAGATAATTGTGGTAACTCAGTAAGTTTTTTGCAACCGTTTTTGTTAAAGCGTTTTAACTGTTTTGTTTGTTAGAGAAATCACAATAAGTTGCAATTTATTCTTTAACAATTTTTGTAGCAAACCCAAGAGAATGCATAGTTAAATGATTCTTTTCTCTATTCCATCGTTCTTTAGCCTTTTCTCCAAAGATGGGAATCTTCATTAAGTAGGCATCAATCCAAGAATGGAATTCGCCTGAACTTAATTTATATAAATTTGTTTCATAAAAACAAGTGAAATCGTCTAAAAGACATATGTCACAAAGTTGTGCTTTAGCAAGATTTTGTCTCGCTTTTTCTAGCAATTTTTGACTTTCTTGGTCTTTATCTGTCATGAAATCGAGAACTAAAAACATCATGTATATTGCATTTATTATTTGATCAAAAAGATCCTCACCATGCAAGTCCTCATTCCAAGTTGTTCCTTTGATGAAATCTTGGATTACTACTACAGACTTATGTTCGACTAATAATAATAAAGCCTTAGCATGAGAGAACTCTTCTGGATTAGTCTGAATGATCTGACTGATCTCGGTATTCCATTTGTCGATTAAATCTTTTCTTTTGTTGAAATTAAAGATACAATTTATTTTAATAGTATTAGTAGTAGCTGAACTACCATTGTTATTGTTAAAATCAGGTATACCTTTATGATACGGCATAGAAAATTCCGTATTCATATTTCTATAAGAACGTTTGTTACTATTGCTACTATTGGCTTGATTTACTCCATGGTTTGAGGACATTTCAATATCTGAAGAGCTTTCTTCTGTTTCGGGTTCTTCCTCTAAAGTAAAGATTCGTTCTTTATTTTCTGAAAAAATATCTTTCTTTCAAGTTTTTATTTTCAGAGAACTTTTGTTCACATTCTTTGTCGTCTAAAGACATGAGCTGAACAAGCTCATTTATTTGTTCAATCGGAAGAGTTTCCAATTATTCATTTAAAATTTGCTCCAATCTTTGAGTGATAGAGCTCATTTTACCCACAAGATAAAATAATCTTTTTATCTTTAAGATCTTGAATTTTTTGTTCAAGCCTCTTTATTTAACCCTTATAAAAAAGTGTATTATTTAGTTTGTCTTTTGGATGAATGCTCCAATTATTATAACTTTTATAAAGCATACTGATGTTATTTTGCCGGAGTAAATGACATCTCGTGATTTCTGCATTTACGTTTTGAAATGAAAGATTTAAATGCATTAAATGCTCCATTATATTTTGAAAAGATAGCTCATTTATGTAGGTGATCCAAAAGGCCATGTTAATGCATTTGGACTTTTAGAACTTCCTAGAGATGGATTTCCAACGTTGAAATTTGGAAATGAATACCTTTGAAAGCTTTTTTATTATCAACTTTTTCTTTTTGCTTTTCGGGCACAAAAGTTTTTGAATTTATTTTTTCATCAATTTTGTCTGAAACATCTTTGATTATTTTTGCAGCAATTAACTTAAGATTTTCGTTGGTAGATAAACTTTCCACCTCTTTAATTAAATCTTTAACAAGTTTTCTAACTTTAAAAAGGGAAGTCATGTTATAGATATTATTGTTTTTAGCTTTAAGCTCAATAATTTTTTGCTCAGAAGCAATAATGTTCTTTTTAACAATTTCTATATTAAGAGATTTTATTTTCTGACTTATCATAAAATTTTCTTTTAATTGTTGTATTCTAATAAAAGAAATTTGTATATCGGCCTCTTCAGAGGCGATTTGCTCATCAAGAGTTTGTAAACATTCTAAAATCGGTTTTAAAGGCATTATGCACCAATAACTTTCTTTAAAATTTCTCCATATTTGTCTATTCTTTCTGACATAGATCGTATTAATTGTTCGGTATACTAGATTCTCTTATTTGTAAAGAGTTTCCAGCAAAACTGTGTCGGTTTTGATCCTAGAATTTGTTTATTTCGTGCAATATTTATTGCCCAATTTTCTTGTAATTGTGATGGTTCAGCGAATTTACTACCTTCAACAATTCCAATTTCTGAGAATATATCTTCAATTGTTATGTTTTCTTTTTCTTTATACTCAATTGAATGAGTGCTATTGGTTAAAGCATACGAAATTAAATAATTAATCGTAAATACTTTATATCCTGGCTCCATAAGATCAGTTCTTTCGCACTGATGTATGAAACTTAGAGTTTTGTCGAAATCTTTTGAATCTCGATGTAAAGCAAATTTAGGATAGACAGTAAACATGAATTTACCATATGCTAAATTTCCTTGAATTACTCCAAGAAGAGCGTCTTGCATATTGATAATTCTGTTATTAACGAGGGCCATTTTTATAGGAAAATTAATTCCATCTCTAAATTGTGCTTTTAAGAGAATTTTAACTGCTCTTATATGTACCATGTTGAGAGATTTTCTCAATTCTGGTTTAATATGTAAAAGCTTCTTTGTTATTTCTCCTTTTGTTAGGAGTGGCAAATAAACTTATCCGGATGTGTTTTTTATGTGTACTGAAAGTTCTTCAGTGTTAAAACAATAAAATATTTTATTTTTTTTTCTAGAAAAAGCTCTAGAAACTAAGCTTTTTGTAAAGTTTTAGGTTGATTAAAAACTTGTTTTGTGTCAAGCTTGAATTTAAGCTTGCAGATTTTTGTTAATTGATCAGAATTAATCATATAATCCGAATTAATCATATAATCTGATGCAAAACCTTTTTCGTTTTCATTGAAGTTTATTTTCAGTTGTTTTTTCTGATTCTTCAGAATCGTTTTTAAATAACTCTTTATTTTCCATATTAAAAAATAAAAAGATATCTTATTTTCCATTTATCTTTGCTCGACACGTGGCAATTGTGGCCTCCACCACACCACCCCAAAAAGGGTGGGGTGTGGAAGCGGTATGGCCAGGCGGCGTTGGTGGTCAATGTTGGTTATTTTTTTATATAGTTAAGATTTATAAAATAAAACACCAACTTATATTAATTTAAAAAAAAGTTACATAACATCCTAAATATTAAAAAAACTACTTATTAAATCCTAAAAAATAAAAAAATAGATACTAATTCCTAAAAAAATTTACAGAGTTCAATAAGTGTTAAAGTGTGGAACCTACTTAAATTCCGAATTCCCGTCGTGCCTCCACTCGATCTTCGTGATCTCTACTCGATTGTCATGGATCAGGTCGCTCGCAGGAACACGGTCGAAACAAACTTTAAATCGATCTAGCTTCGGTTTGAGTTCACGCCACTTGTGTTGGAAAACGTTTCAATTGTGACGAATGCTCCCAACGTGTTGTTGGTATTGCTGGAATGTTTGTCCCCAATACGCAGTTTGACAGCATTGTAAAGTACGTTGTGCATCGACGATCAATGTGACAAGTGCGTCTCCTCCTCCTCCATGCAATGCACCATGTTCGGGTTTTTTATGTTGGTTTGGTTGACAAAGATTTGTTATTTGGTGTGGGATTGGTTGAAGAAGATTTGTAAATAATTGTGGAAAAAATAAGTTTGGGATGGGTATTTATAGGTAAAAATTTGTAACTTTTTTTTAAAATTTGATTTTTTACTTCAAAACCGCCATCCCCAACGGTTATGACTAACGGCTACCCCAAACGGTCCAGTGCCACCACCCAATCCTAGCCAGCTACTCAGAAATCGCGTAAAACATGAAAAACATAACAAGCAACTCAAAAGAAAAACGAATCAAACGTATCGAGTAGAATCTGAAATTAGTGTTTGGTTGGATGCAAAAATAGGGCTAGTGTAAGGTGAATTTACATACGGTGGGTTTGGGCGGGATTTAGTGAAAGGGGCTGTTTGTGTTTTAACCCAAGGGTTTTATTTTGGGTTCCCACTCTTTTTAGGCCCGTTTGGAAATATTATTGCATTTTCCCTCTCAAAATTTAATTTTTCATATCTTTTAGTCTTTACCATTTAAATGTTTATTCATCAATATCATGATATCACATTTTGGTTCATGTTTTTAATGTTTTTATACACTAATTTTTAAAAAAATATTTTAACTTTTACTTTAGTGATGTTTAATGCTCTGTTGTCAAGGCTTAGCGTGCAGCTAGGCCTACTTTTCAGGCCCATTGCAGTCTTCTCTCTTCGCTAAAAAAACCTCACTTTCAGGCCCTCACACCCATTTTCAGGCCAAATTCAAATGAAATTCCGGTCAAAAATCGTTTGAACAGGCATAAACATGATTGAAACAATTATAAGAACTTTAAACAAGTCTGTAAACAGCCTAAAACAACTTAAATTAGTCCTAAAGAAGCCTAAAACATGTCTAAATTCCCTAAAAGCTTTATTTTTACACTAAACGACTCGCCCAACAAAGCCCTCCCCTTTTAAGCGTCTTGCATTGAGGCCCAAGGTTCACCCTTTGCACCTTACGCCTTTGACAACTATGGTTTAATGTTTAAAAAAAAAAAGATTATACTTTATTTGTAACACCCCACGAAAATGCTCAACCGCACTACCTTCTTTAGCGACTGTTTGGAAATTTCGGGACGAAATTTCTTACAACTTGGAGATGATGTGACAACCTGTAACTTCGAGGTAAAAATCCATCTATTTCGCTTTTATAAATCAAATCTTATAATTATTTTAATTGATGGATTAATTATATACTTATCTAAATTATAGTGTGCAAATGAATATTCGAAACCAAATCTATATTGTGCTGTACCGACCCGAACCCTTTGAACCGAAGCACATGTCTCGCTTGTCGATTCAACCCACTCGTATAACCCGAAACTTATGAGTCCCGAACCAGAGCATGATCATTATATTTTTTTATTAGTTGATTTATAATATATTCTTTTGATTAGTTAAAAAATATATAATATATTAATAGATGTGCAGCAAATGGTAACCATTTGGCCAACAACTATATTTTCATTGTGTTGTATGTATGAACAGACGTTCACGACAATAACTTCCAAGCCCACAATTCATTTATTTTATTTTTTTCCTCTTTTCTTGTAATCAACCCAACATCCAGCACAACTCTTTCTTTCGGCCCATATGTAGTCCCAAACCGCCCCACTAGTTCAGTTTGATATATACGTAATTTATGCATATCTTCATTAACGTTCCACAACTCCCCAAAACCTAATTTCTATTAGCTACGATTTCTCCTACCCCTCTTCCGGTTGACGCAAGCAAGAGCTCCAAGGGATTCTTTCGCGACTTTCGTTTCATATCCTATTGGCTCACAGCATCTACTAGATCTCGGTAACTTTATAGCTTTTGTTCCATGTCGTTAACCTTTTCTCAATTATTTGTTTCTTGGCTGTGTTTTTTTAGGTTTGACAGTAATAATTAGCGTGTTAATGGTTACTAGTAGTATAAGGGGTTGGAAGCAGTAGTGTTTGCACTCAAGATATGGAGACATTACTTGTACGGTACCAAGTGCACCATCTACACCGATCACAAGAGTCTCTAATATATCTTGGATTAGAAGAGATTGAACATGCGACAACGTCGATGGGTTGAACGACTACGAGTGTGCAATCAAGTCCTAAGCATGTACGTGCGTTACAGCTTACTACCCACTCTAGTCTACCTACCCAAATCCGTAATGCGTAGGTTGAAGCATTGAAGGAAGAGAACCTTAAGGCAGAGTCCCTGCGGGGCATGGAAAGGCGACCTGAACCCAAGGAAGACGGTACTTACTATTTTGTAGATCGTGTATGGGTCCCATTCTATGGAAACCTACGAGAGCTTATAATGGACAAAGCACACTAGTCTCGTTACTCGGTGCAACCTGGTTCTGACAAAATGTACCAAGACCTCAAAACTTTGTACTGGTGGCCCCACATGAAAGCCAACATAGCTACCTATGTTAGTAAATGCTTGACCTATGCTAGGGTTAAGGTGGAATACCAGAAGCCATCAGGACTACTACAACAACCCGAGACCCCCACATGGAAATGGGAGCAGATTTCCATAGATTTTTTTTTGTCATTGGCTTACCTAGATCTCAACGAGGAAACGATACCATCTGGGTGATCGTGGATCGACTGACCAAGTCTGCACACTTCCTGGCAATCAAGGAAACTGACGAGTTTTCTACACTCGCAGACATTTATCTAAAGGAAGTAGTCTCTGGGCACGGAGTGCCAACTTCTATCATTTTTTATCAAGACCCACGCTTTGCATCTGATTTGTGGCAAGCAATGCACAAATCTTTCGGCTCATGTTTAGACACGAGCCTCAGACGGATGGGCAGTCTGAACGCACCATCCAGACTCTAGAAGACATGCTTCGAGCGTATGTTATCGATTTTGGCAACGGCTGGGAAAGACACCTACCTTTAGTAGTGTTGTCATACATCAACAATTACCACACCAGCATCAAAGCTGCCCCATTCGAGGCTTTATATGGGCGGAAATGCCGATCACCTCTATGCTGGGCAGAAGTTGGCGCTAGCCAAATCACTGGCCCAGAACTCGTTGTCGACACAACGGAAAAGATTGCTCTTATCGGACAAATAATGGCGGCAGCTCATGACCGTAAAAAAAGTTACGCGGATACGCGTAGAAGCCTCTCGAGTTCCAGGTTGGGGATCGAGTGCTATTTAAAGTCTCACCATGGAAAGGGGTGGTCCGTTTTGGTAAACGGGGCAAACTTAATCCACGATATGTCGGACCTTTTGAAATCACTGAGAAAATCGGTAAGGTAGTGTACAGACTGAATTTGCCCGAAGAACTCAGTGGTGTTCACAACGTCTTCCATGTATCAAATCTGAAGAAATGTTTATCAGACGAGACCCTCATTGTTCCTTTCAAAGAACTCACTATCGACGACCAGTTGCGCTTCGTCGAGAAACCAGTTGAAATCATGGATCGGGAGGTCAGAACCCTTAAGCGTAGCAAAATTCCCATTGTTCAAGTTCGTTGGAATTCAAAACATGGACCAGAGTTCACCTGGGAACGGGAAGATCAGATGATGCGCACGTATTCCCAACTGTTCAAAAATAATGCATCAAATGCTGAAGTTGCTAATGAATTTCGGGACGAAATTCCAAACCAACTGGGGGATGATGTAACACCCCACGAAAATGCTCAACCGCACTACCTTCTTTAGCGACTGTTTGCAAATTTCGGGACGAAATTTCTTACAACTTGGAGATGATGTGACAACCCGTAACTTCGAGGTAAAAATCCATCTATTTCGCTTTTTATAAATCAAATCTTATAATTATTTTATTTGATGGATTAATTATATACTTATCTAAATTATAGTGTGCAAATGAATATTCGAAACCAAATCTATATTATGTTGTACCGACCCGAACCCTTTGAACCGAAGCACATGTCTCGCTTGTCGATTCAACCCACTCGTATAACCCGAAACTTATGAGTCCCGAACCAGAGCATGATCATTATATTTTTTTTATTAGTTGATTTATTATATTCTTTTGATTAGTTAAAAAATATATAATATATTAATAGATGTGCAGCAAATGGTAACCATTTGGCCAACGACTATATTTTCATTGTGTTGTATGTATGAACAGACGTTCACGACAATAACTTCCAAGCCCACAGTTCATTTATTTTATTTTTTTCCTCTTTTCTTGTAATCAACCCAACATCCAGCACAACTCTTTCTTTCGGCCCATATGTAGTCCCAAACCGCCCCACTAGTTCAGTTTGATATATACGTAATTTATGCATATCTTCATTAACGTTCCACAACTCCCCAAAACCTAATTTCTATTAGCTACGATTTCTCCTACCCCTCTTCCTGTTGACGCAAGCAAGAGCTCCAAGGGATTCTTTCGCGACTTTCGTTTCATATCCTATTGGCTCACACCATATCCTAGATCTCGGTAACTTTATAGCTTTTGTTCCATGGCGTTAACCTTTTCTTAATTATTTGTTTCTTGGCTGTGTTTTCAGGTTTGACAGTAATAATTAGCGTGTTAATGGTTACTAGTAGTATAAGGGGTTGGAAGCAGTAGTGTTTGCACTCAAGATACGGAGACATTACTTGTACGGTACCAAGTGCACCATCTACACCGATCACAAGAGTCTCCAATATATCTTGGATTAGAAGGGGTTGAACATGCTACAACGTCGATGGGTTGAACGACTACTAGTGTGCAATCAAGTCCTAAGCATGTACGTGCGTTACGGCTTACTACCCACTCTAGTCTACCTACCCAAATCCGTAATGCGTAGGTTGAAGCATTGAAGGAAGAGAACCTTAAGGCAGAGTCCCTGCGGGGCAAGGAAAGGCGACCTGAACCCAAGGAAGATGGTACTTACTATTTTGTAGATCGTGTAAGGGTCCCATTCTATGGAAACCTACGAGAGCTTGTGATGGACGAAGCACACAAGTCTCGTTATTCGGTGCATCCTGGTTCTGACAAAATGTACCAAGACCTCAAAACTTTGTACTGGTGGCCCCACATGAAAGCCAACATAGCTACCTATGTTAGTAAATGCTTAACTTGTGCTAGGGTTAAGGTGGAATACCAGAAGCCATCAGGACTACTGCAACAACCCGAGACCCCCACATGGAAATGGGAGCAGATTTCCATAGATTTTTTTTGTCATTGGCTTACCTAGATCTCAACGAGGAAACGATACCATCTGGGTGATCGTGGATCGACTGACCAAGTCTGCACACTTCCTGGCAATCAAGGAAACTGGCGAGTTTTCTACACTCGCAGACATTTATCAAAAGGAAGTAGTCTCTGGGCACGGAGTGCCTACTTCTATCATTTTTTATCGAGACCCACGCTTTGCATCTGATTTGTGGCAAGCAATGCACAAATCTTTCGGCTCAATTTTAGACATGAGCACACCTTATTACCCTCAGACGGATGGGCAGTCTGAACGCACCATCCAGACTCTAGAAGACATGCTTCGAGCGTATGTTATCGATTTTGACAACGGCTGGGAAAGACACCTACCTTTAGTAGTGTTCTCATACAACAACAATTACCACACCAGCATTAAAGCTGCCCCATTCGAGGCTTTGTACGGGCGGAAATGCCAATCACCTCTATGCTGGGTAGAAGTTGACGATAGCTAAATCACTGGCCCAGAACTCGTTGTCGACACAACGAAAAAGATTGCTCTTATCGGACAAAGAATGGCGGTAGCTCATGACCGTAAAAAAAGTTACGCGGATACACGTAAAAGCCTCTCGAGTTTCAGGTTGGGGATCGAGTGTTATTTAAAGTCTCACCATGGAAAGGGGTGGTCCGTTTTGGTAAACGGGGCAAACTTAATCCACGATATGTCGGACCTTTTGAAATCACTGAGAAAATCGGTAAGGTAGTGTACAGACTGAATTTGCCCGAAGAACTCAGTGGTGTTCACAACGTCTTCCATGTATCAAATCTGAAGAAATGTTTATCAGACGAGACCCTCATTGTTCCTTTCAAAGAACTCACTATCGACGACCAGTTGCGCTTCGTCGAGAAACCAGTTGAAATCATGGATCGGGAGGTCAAAACCCTCAAGCGTAGCAAAATTTCCATTGTTCAAGCTCGTTGGAATTCAAAACGTGGACCAGAGTTCACCTGGGAACGGGAAGATCAGATGATGCGCACGTATCCCCAACTGTTCAAAAATAATGCATCAAATGCTGAAGTTGCTAATGAATTTCGGGACGAAATTCCAAACCAACTGGGGGATGATGTAACACCCCACGAAAATGCTCAACTGCACTACCTTCTTTAGCGACTGTTTGCAAATTTCGAGACGAAATTTCTTACAACTTGGAGATGATGTGACAACCCATAACTTCGAGGTAAAAATCCATCTATTTCGCTTTTATAAATCAAATCTTATAATTATTTTATTTGATGGATTAATTATATACTTATCTAAATTATAGTGCGCAAATGAATATTCGAAACCAAATCTATATTGTGTTGTACGACCCGAACCCTTTGAACCGAAGCACATGTCTCGCTTGGCGAATCAACCCACTCGTATAACCCGAAACTTATGAGTCCCGAACCAGAGCATGATCATTATATTTTTTTTATTAGATGATTTATTATATTCTTTTGATTAATTAAAAAAATATATAATATATTAATAGATGTGCAGCAAATGGTAACCATTTGGCTAACAACTATATTCTCATTGTGTTGTATGTATGAACAGACGTTCACAACAATAACTTCCAAGCCCACAATTCATTTATTTTGTTTTTTTTTCCTCTTTTCTTGTAATCAGCCCAACATCCAGCACAACTCTTTCTTTCGGACCATATGTAGTCCCAAACCGCCCCACTAGTTCAGTTTGATATATACGTAATTTATGCATATCTTCATTAACGTTCCACAACTCCCCAAAACCTAACTTCTATTAGGTGCGATTTCTCCTACCCCTCTTCCTGTTGATGCAAGCAAGAGCTCCAAGGGATTCTTTCGCGACTTTCGTTTCATATCCTATTGGCTCACACCATCTCCTAGATCTCGGTAACTTTATAGCTTTTGTTCCGTGTCGTTAACCTTTTCTTAATTATTTGTTTCTTGGCTGTGTTTTCAGGTTTGACAGTAATAATTAGCGTTTTAATGGTTACTAGTAGTATAAGGGGACTAGTTGTGATTGTTGTTGATGTTATGATGCGGCCATACGTTCGGTTAAGTCACTAGGGTTTTAATTGTGAGTTGTATATTATCTTGTGATGATTATAAATATTCAAACGTGACTCTTAGTATGTTAACTAGGCTGCGTTTTCTGGTTAGTTAATGAATCTTGAGGCATAAGGGTTACTTGGGTTGTTAAAAATCATAATTGTTGGCTTTATGGTCGATCATGGGTTCGGGTATGTCTCTCTGGTGTTGTTTATGAGTTTAACCCGGTGGTTAGTGATAAATTAGTTACTATATGATCCTATCTATGATATAAACCTGCTGTGAATTATTGTTTATGTGTTACGGGTTCGCTATTCAATTGTTTGCGGGATCGGGTAATGAAAACAGTAAGCTGTCAAACAATTACAGCCGACTTTAATCGGCTGTAACCGGGTCAAAATTTATAAAAAGCTGATGTTTCTTGAGTCCATGATGAACTTCCAGGAAATGTCTTTCAAACCCAACTGGAATCGCATTTTTTCGAGATCGTTTGCTATTTTTAAAGGTCCGTTTTGTACAGCAGCAAAAGCTGCGTTTTTTCTACAGAAAATGTGTGTTATATTTTTCGTCGTAACTTGAAATCTGGATAGAGTTAGGTCATGAAATTCATACAACAGATGGCCACGGGTGTCTTTGTAATTCTCCAACTGGAATTTCATCAATCGGACTTACGATGAATTTTAAATGAATTTTTTTGTGGATTGCAGTCAGAAAGTGACGAACCTGATTGCAGCCTGGTAAATGATTTTTATAAAATAATTGGTAATGAATTGGATCCCTAGATTTTTACACAATAATATTTGGACCGTTTAGAACATTCTGTAAAAATTTAGGAATTTTTGGAACAAGTTAACTATTTTATTAAAATATCTGAAAACATCCCAGTTTTGGATTTTTAAGCTGAAACGATATAAGTAGTGATTTGCATGTCTAAATGTCGGTTATGTTATATGATAATGATTCAACTTGTTATATGTCAATGAAAGTGTCATGTGAAATACCGTATGCTTGATCTTGAGTAGTTATAGGTGGATTGTATATAGGGGTGTGAACTGCCAAAGTGAGTGCATGTTATGTGGTAGATGCGTGTAATAACTTTGTGCTTTATTTAAAATCACTAATAAACTAATGGTAATCATACTAGGATGTGATTGGCCAACTTTGACTGTTAGCTATTTTTAAGAGTTCAACCGAGCAACCAAAGGTGAGTTCACACTTTCGTCAAAGCATGGGATTCCCAGTGGTTTGGGAATGAAGGATTCCCGGTGGGTTGGGAATGGGTTAATTAACAACAATCCCCCTTAGGTGGGATGCAACCTGCGTATTCTCCTTGGGTAAAATACGTACCTCGGTCCTCCTTGGGTAGGATAACCTTGAACTTACTAGACAAAACTCTATCTGAAGTCTCTCATTTTTATATCGACTTAATCATCGGGCCATTGGCGAACGGGTCATTAGTTAAATAGCGCTATTAGGTCTGACAAGCCTCACACCGTTCCGCAGAGGACGGGAGTGGACTAATGTACTTGGGCACTAGTCAATGATGATAGACATTGACGCAGGGCACATAAACATGACTTAAGTCAGTAGTCGATATGGTAACGGGTCTAGTGGTTTACTACATGGGGTAGCCCCCACGGTATATGGTTATGGGAAAATGGAACTGGATAACTTTTGGTTTTCGAAACAATTAACAACTTATGGTTTTTGGAACAACATTAAAACGGGCAACAAACTGTGAACTCGCCAACCTTTTGTTGACACGTTACCACATGCTTTGCAGGTCGTTAGGTATTGGGATGGAGCTTGCACGCGGAGGGGGCGTTGTGGCCAGGAATCCACAGTTGGATTCCTACTGATGGACTTTATGATTTATAAACTGTGTTATGGGTTTTATTACTTTATGCTTCCGCTAACTTTTAAATTTGGTTTTGGATTTTTGGTTTGGTGAATTTTAAACATTTGGTTTGCCATGGTTTTACTTTATTTTAATTAGATGTTCAGTATGATTGGTGGTATGATCCTGGTCAATCACATGCTTCACGGTAATACTCCGCTTGTGGATTTCGAGGGTGTGACATTATTGACATTTAATAAAAGAAAAGGTGTACCAAAAATAGTGTAAGTACTAAAGTAGCATGCATGTATGTAAATATCGTGTTAGTTATCGACGTTAGTTGTTAGTTGTTAGTTTCACGGGCTGTCTATATTAGAGATAGAGTTAAATGCCATTTTAGTCCTTGTGGTTTGGATCATTTTGGCAGTTTAGTCCAAAGGTTTCATTTTTAACCTCTGGGTCCAAAAAGGTTTCACAGTTGCCATTTTAGTCAACTTGGATAACTTCATCCATTTTTTCTGTTAACGAGAAGGCCAATTCGGTCATTTTGTATGTGATTCTGTTAACTAAAAGGGCAATTCAGCCATATAAAATGACCGAATTGGCCTTCTCGTTAACAGAAAAAATGGATGAAGTTAACCCAGTGGACTAAAATGGCAACTGTGAAACCTTTTTGGACCCACAGGTTAAAAATGAAACCTTTGAACTAAACTGGCAAAATGACCCAAACCACAGAGACTAAAATGACATTAACTCTTAGAGATATTATGAGATTTTAATGTGTTGTCTTGTATACCTATTTCCTAATATATTGATTGTATCATGCGGCCCAAGAGCCACATCAGTGGAGCTGGAGCTAGACCTTAAAACCAAAGGTATCTTTTTTTTTTTACCGTGTATTCATACAATAATAAATAACGATAATAAGTACAATAATAAAAAAAATAATACCTAATAGATTTGCCTTCTTGTTTTTCTCATAGCTTGAAATTGTTTCATCATGTCGTCGTCTTTTAATTTATCAAAAATTTCTTTTTCGACCGCACAAACAATAGCATTGTTTCAAATATTTCGGGCCCATTCGATTGCGTAAATCCGTCTTGACAAGCTTCAATTTAGAAAAAAAAACATCTTTTAACGGTTGCAGTTGCAACCGATAAAACCAAAGCTAGCTTCACTACCCGATAAACCAAAGGACAAGAACGATATGTTCCGGTTTCCACCTTAAGACGAACAATGATAACTGGGCCTCTTTCAATAATAAAATTGATTTGGGTTTGGGCTAATGATAGGCTAGGAGGTTTATCATGATATCATCAATTACCCAGACATTGCAAATTTGCAATCGATAATAATATCCATTTTTTTGGTTTACAAAATCTTCATAATTCAAAAATTAACTTTTAAACTTTATAAAAAGAATTAGATTTTATAAAAAAGAGTATCCTATTTTTTAATTAAGGGTATTCTCGTATTTTTTTACAGCTCGTAATATGATGTCTCCGCCCCTGGCCACATCGATAGCACTTAATGGGGTCATCAACTTTTCCTAGCAACTTTCAAGCCTCTGGTTATCTAGGAAGTTATCTTAATCAATAATATTGTAACTTCTCTTCTGAAGTTCTATATGTGTACATCTTAACGATAAAAAAAAAATTCCGTCTTATTTACAAAGATAATGAAATATTTCTTAGATAAATTCGATATTAGACATGTCAATATTATCATACACGATTTTTTTACACTAATGGATTGTTTTGCTACGTAAATCTAATGGTTTGGTCAGTGATCTAAGTTGTTCGTCGTTATGGAAGTTCTAAGTCATCAGCCCATCGTAGCTACGAGGGGATCCCCATGAAGCATACTTGAGCTTGAATAAGGTGTTAGCAACAAGCCAACAACCAATTTAGTATTGTACACAAAAAAAATAAAAAAATAAAATAAAATTATATTGCCCCATACAATATTATTCCTTCACCAATAATTGATCATCACATTTTACATCATGTTCAGAGGCGGAACCAGAGGGGGGTCAAGAGGGTCCGTTGACCCTCCGGTCACCGGAACTTTTTGAATTTTTATTTATAAATTTTGAGTTTTTGAAGAATAAACTTAGAAATGGACCCCCTAATTTGAACCAGTATAGAATATAAGCTTATGATGACCCCCTAACTAAATCGTTCTGGTTCCGCCACTGATCATGTTAGTATCGTTTACAAGTCAAACATCACCTTAGAGTAAAATATGTGAATCTTGTATGGTAATTGTCGCAAATACCTTTTGTTTTAGTCAGGGTCGGCTCTTGGGCCGGCTAACCCGTGCCTTCGCCTGAGGGCCAAATTTCCAAAGGGCCCGAAAGATTTTATAACCTTTTATATATTTATTAAATTATATATTTAGTATATGTATCCATTTATTATTCAAAATAATGTTGGTTGTGGACTGGAAAAAATCATCTTGAGATAATATATAGGTTTCAAGTTCAAGTCTTGGATCTATCAACGAAGTTTTATTTTTTTTAGTTCATTTACCTTAACCACAATTTTGAGCCCAATTATTTTTGTCTCCTGAGGCCCAAATTTTTTTTGTAAGTTCTTGAGGACGGCGCTGATTTTAGTTGTATTAACCTGGTATACGCTATCGTCCCACAAACCCACCCTCGTGCACGACGTGTAGTACCCTATATTTAGCTCACCCATCCCAAATACAAACCTCACCATGTTACCAATTTAGTTATCGAATAATGGACCCTAGGGCTCAAATTATGATCTAATGTTGGATACAACTAGAACATAACTAGCCTCCTTGGTTGTTGTTACAACAAATATAAAACGATAGCATTTAATGTGCACAACATTCAGCATTTCTAACATTACATACATATCAACAAAGAGCTTTATATAATGTTTCGTCTTTTTCATTCGATTGTAGTAATATTTATACAAGCATTTATTCCACTACAATAAATCCATGATCACATATGGGATGAACATGTATTTACAATGGGAATTATTGTGCCTATATTTATTTTTGTATATATATTATAATGGGAAAGATATAAAAATTCAAATATTGTAGTTTAAATGTAAAAGTATCCTTTTTTGGTCATACTAAAGTGATATCATTTATTTTAACTTTAGAATTGATATAATAGTTGATGGTTTTCTCCCACCATAATTCCTTTTCAACGTAGGTCTCATGTAAACTTGCTTCTTCGGTATCTCTTATGCTTAGTGCAATCATGCTTCTAGTACCGTAACGTCCCTGTAGGTCAACGAAAACAAACATGAGTTAAATTGTCATAATTTGTAGCTATATTTTTAATAACGTGAAGTACGTACAAGTGGAGTGTCTACTTCGACAAATATCGAGCTTAGATTGTATTCCCAGTCAATCGAACAAATATTAGGAAGTTGACTCTTGTCCGCTTTTGTGTCGTCTCTCATCAGTTTGTCGATCATATCCTTAATGGGTATGTCCTCGTCATCATCATACGTACTTAGCAATCTTTTGAAATTCAACTTCAAACGTTGAACCTGAAAACATAAATTAATGCTTTATTATTGTCAATTAATGACACCTAAATATTACATGAGTGGTTAATGAGACCTTATGATTGCATTAATCAACTAGGTAATTATGGATCTTGTACACGTATTAAACATAGTCGGTTTATGGTTAATGTGATTAGGTTGATTGTTCTGTTTAGGGCAAGAGAATGTGTGACCTTGGGCCAAGGGACGTTGAGCTTGGCATTGGAGAGAACATGGATGCCTGGTTGAACTTGTTGAACCGTTGGTGGTTCACCTTTTGGTCTGTTTGATATGTAAAACATCTTGTTTGAAGAAAGATCAAGAGTTATGAGGTTGAACCCATTGTACTCATGAACCTCCTTCACTATTTCCTTTGCAAATTCCTCTGAACTCTTCTTGCTCTACAAGGCAAAATTTTCACATATTAACTCCCAAAATTTATTAAAAAAAGTAGCATGGGTTTTGTTACGTGAAAATGTAACAAATTTACCAGAAGATTTCAATCGCATGTTTATAGATATAAAATAAATGCATTTTACTAGTTATACAAACAACGTGATTAAAGTCTAATAGTTAATGTGTGTTTTTGGATTGTTGTAAATTGTAAAAGCATCTAAACCATGAACCCTAAAACGTTAATCCGAGTAATCTACTTAACATGAACTTGCAAGTCGAACATCAATAGACTACATGTATCGAGGTGTTTTTTGTAACGTGTTTCTCTATATGAGGTTGGGAGTTCAAGTATTAAATTATACCGTTACTCAACTTGCATAAAATTCACGTTTTCCACAACTACATCTATTTTTTTTTTAATTTAAAAGTGACATTTGAAAGACGTGCAGCCTAACATGTTGCACGCTCAAGCCCACTAGAGATCAGCCGTAAGCGTGTGTATGTATCATGATCAAATGTTAACATATATTACATTACCTCAAAAGGTCAACAATTTGATCATATATGTAATAAAAATGGCAAATTAAGATTTATAATCAAAGAAAATAAACCTCCAAGAAACGCAATGGAAGATCCCCTCTACTTTTGGCTTCAGGAAGAGTGTGAAGCTCCAAGACATTGGTAAGAAATGATACTCTACCATCTCTTGTACATGCCAACCACGTCCCTCCGGCCACCTCGTCTCTACCTCCTAATATCTCTCCACCCTCCCACCACCCAATCGACTTCGTTGGCCTTAAATTTCATTATACACAAAGATAACATATTAGATGTTACATTAATTTGAAAACCAATATAATTACATAAAACACGTCGAATGGGTCAAGTGTCGCTTATCATGTATCCAAATGTTTACACTTTCTTATATCATTTTATTAAATGGAACTAGTTAGTTACCCGTTTGATACACGGGCTAAGATAATATGTTATGTAAATATATGTTTTGAATAAAACGACATGGAACATTGATTAAAAAAATACAAGATTGTAATTAGAATTAATACTTACAAAAGTAAAAATGTAATAATAATTCATAACTCTCTAAATACTTCTTTGTATGCAACATTTGTTGTTTTATTCATCACACTGTCCTCTTCATTTAATATTAGTAGTTTAGCCATGTCTATACGTTTAACTCTTGACAACGCCACAAACAATTGTCCATGCGTGAAAACTTGATCATTTAAAAACAAACAACTCTAGATAATGACTGTCTCTGACTTTATTGACAGTCACTGCAAAACATACTGATAACGAAAATTGTCGTATTTGAAACTTGATATGAATCTTTTTATCTGAAGGTATCACGCTAATTCTTGGAATGAAAGTTTGAGTTCCAATATTTGTAGTCTTGTCCCATTACATAAACCACTTCTTTAGTTAACATTTCTTAATAAAGTTATTGGAACACCAGCCTTCAAAAGTAACCTATAATTTGGCTACGAATATGTTAAGACCGTCAAGAACATCAATAGAATATAAATTTTCTTAATAGATCATTAAGATGTTATGTCTAAAAAATACTATTTGAACTAAGGTATTCTCTTTCTTTGCCAGAAACATTGAAAGTGAACGTTCATTAATTTGAGCTTTATTTTTTGTGCCAATATTGCTCTTTTGCAAAAGTAGCCTTGATTTATAAAATTTGAAAAATTGAAGAATATATAAAGTATACAAGTAATAACTCTATAAATAAAATAGTGATAACTAAAAATGTGTATTACATTAAATAAGGACAAAGCAAAATTATAATGTTAATTATACATGTGTATAGTATTAAATAAGAACAAATTATTATATTATTCTAATGTTAATTATATATATTCATACCTAAGTATCATCTCGACAGAGTAGGTGCTATTTTTGTTGTCATTCATCGGTTTCCATCGTAGCCTTATTATCTTAAAGTTTATTGTAAAGTCGGTCTTTAAGACGTCGAGATCATTCAAACTTATATTTTGTTTTCGATTTCTCTATTTGCGAAAACATTCGAAACCATTATACATTATACATAAATTTAAAGACTCAAATAAATAGTAACAAATATAAAGATAAACTAACTACTTATTATTTTGAGATAGGTTAGAAAATCTATAAATAGTTATTCAAAGTGTGTATTCTAAAAAATATATTGTTGACAATATTGTGGAAATAGTTTAACTATTAATTGATTGATTGTTAGGGGCTGTTTGGTAGCCTCTTAATGACCATTCAGATGCTATCTCTTAATGGTTTAAAACCTCTGAATGAATAAGAGGTAACCTCAAGTCTGAATGGTTAAGAGGTAACATCTGAATGGTAAATCATCACATGTCACATTCTTCTACCTTCTCATTGGTAAAATTCTTAATGGTTCCATTAAGAGGTAGTCTCTTAATGATCATTCAGAATCTAACAAACAGCCTCTTAATTAACGAAACCAATGAAAAATTAGCAACACCTTAACTGCAATAGCTTTGTCAATGGATATAATCGAATTAATTAGGTAAAGTTTTGAGTGTTAACGAACATGCTTTTCATTTTAAGAAAATCATTAAATGGATTCGATCAAATCGAATTTAAAATTCTAATATTTTTAAATTTAATAGGCAAATATTAGTCATCACAATAAACATGAATCCTATTAAGACAAAAAAAAAAAATGATTTTCTAAAAAATAACATAAGCTTGTCACGTGTTATGGAATTAAAGACACTTAGATAGTCTATAATAAAAGAAGGCTGATGGACAACTAAATGTACTCTTAATTTTAATTATTAGTATAGAGATTATGAAACGATACTGATGCATTAGTTGTATTTGTTGTAATTTTGTTTGAACGATTGATCAGTTGGTTTTCAGCTTACTCCAAAAGACCAACATAATTTTTTTGGACGGCAGATCAGCTGGTTTCCAGCTTACTACAAAACATATATTGTTCAAACTTTCACCTAAAGTTCAAATCCATCCTAGTGCTAGTGCTGTTCACCCGCATTTTCATAATTTGCATTTAGTAGGGATCGAACCTGAGACCTTCCTAAAAGTAAACCATTTAATGAAAAACCCTCTGACCAACTGAGTTATATTATTTGACTGTTGTAATTTATTTAAAAGTACGTTTAATCAGTAAGAATGGAAATTAATATACTTTTTGAGCTAAGATAAAGAAAATTATTAACAATTTAATTTTTAAGAATAAAAGAAATCAGTAAAAATTTAAAGCAACATAAAAGTGGTTGAAGACTTAGCAAAGATCGTGATACTGGAATAGTCGTAGAAATGTAATGTTGAATCTAAAATGTTATTGATATTTATAAAAATAAATTTGGAAAGATAAAAACAGTAAATGTATAAAAAATGAATTACTGAAGTAAGTTATGTTGTTATGTTGAATCGAAGTATTTTAAATATAACTTTGGAAACCTTAATTTCAAATTCGACAAATATATAATTATGGTCAGATATTTATTAAATATTTGTTAAATTAAGCTTCCTAAAATATAGTTTTATAAATACAACAAGTTAATATGAAAAAATGATTTAACATTAAAAATTACCATAAAGCAAGGATATCATTACATTGACCTTAAAAATCACCCATTAACCAACCCATTTATCTTGTCACAAGATTTATTAACCAACCCATTTATCTTGTCACAAGATTTATATGATACAATGCAAACAACATAAAGTGTGTGTGAACTATAAAGTGTGTAGTGTGTGTTTCTTTATGTACCTGTGGTGATACTCATCTCTATTAAGCAAGAGAAGAAAAGGGTAGAGAGGGTGAACTTTCCAAGCAAAAACTACAATGCACATATCTATTATTTTTAGTTGGAATACTTAGATATGTAGCACTGGCTTTGATCAAGGGGGTGTTCATGTGTTTATATATGCACACCTTGATATGTAAAGTTACAAAAATGATCCCTTGAATATTACCTTTCCTAACAATTGTTATCCGGTTTTTTTAAATAACATTTTTGGTATAAAGTAAGTAGCAGTTCAATGTACATTTTCGAAATGGTTGACTTTACATTCAACATGTATAGTTATAATTAATTGTAACAACATGATTAAAGTTAGGGAAAATCACATAAATTTACAACTCGCCCTATATAATTAGAATCATAATCAAATTTACCGATCCTAACTACTAATGATAGTGACTTCAAGTTACTAACTTAGTAGGAAGTGTAACTAAAGCGTGCGTTTTGTTCAGTATACCATGATGGATAAACAAGCATTCACTGCTCGTGTTTAGTCTATATTTATTCATTTTAAATATGTATCGGTTTTGGTATCTCTAATTAAACACAACGTCTACATAGTTGAGTTAGAGCTCGACGCGCAGCCGTGTGATTATTAATTTACTGCGCAAATTCCAACTCAAACTTGGAAGAAATCTACATGAATACTAATCAACTCTTACCGTATTTTTAAGCTTGTTACTTAAGGGAATGTCAAGGGATCATTAGTATATTATTGTATTCTTTGAGGGGTGGTGATGGTAAGTCCATTGAATGTTACTTTGGTATTAGTTTCATGTGGACGAATAATGCTATTCCATATTTATGTGAACAATGAATAGTTTGAGTTTTTAGGTGGTTAAGATTTTACCCTATTATTATGAACATTTAGTGCCTGTATTTGTAGTTCGGGTTAACCTATAAATCTTACACGAATTCGATTAAAATAATCATATCATTTAATGAAATATATTCTATAGTTTTAACTTTTAAGGGGAATAAACTGTTGTCAGGTGATTGTCCAGTTCGTTTAAGTAATATTATAATATTTTCAAATAACCTGAATAAGAACCACATAGTGGTAATGTATTCTAGTTGTATAGTGCATATTGTTAATCAATTCTATGCATAAACATAATAGAAATATGATGAAAGAATATATGTACCCGTTAATCTCAATATTGTAGATATCGTAGTAGCCATGATATGATCTAGTCGAGTTTATGATGGTGTGTAACCAACCTTAGACCCTCTATAATGAGATCTATTTTTTTTAGTAAGAGTAAATACGTCCATCAAATATTTTACTAATTCAGTGAAAAGGAGCAATAAAGTCAACGATCAATTATAATATAGGGTAAGGTTATCGTAAAAAAAGACCAAAAGTGTGAGAAAGGTAAGAAAGAATCTCATCCATTAGATCTAAATTAATTGAAAAGGGTAAACAAGTAATTTTATCATTAATTCAGTTAAGTAAAAACCTTCTCATAACCGCCACCTTAATTATAGGAAGTATATAACAACACCATTCAGCAAGTATATAACACCATTCAGTAAGTATATAACACCATTCAGCAAGTATATAACACCATTCAGCAAGTATATAACACCATTCAGCAAGTATATAACACCATTCAGCATTCAGCAAGTATATAACACCATTCAGTAAGTATATAACACCATTCAACAAGTATATAACACCATTCAGCAAGTATATAACACAATTCAGCAAGTATATAACACAATTCAGCAAGTATATAACACCATTCAGCAAGTATATAACACCATTCATCATTCAACAAGTATATAACACCATTCAGTAAGTATCACTACTAGAAAATACACTACTCTTGACACGTGAACAATGACACGCGCATATTTTATGACATTCAAAATCGTATGTCAAGAAAAAAATGTCATGGTTTACAAAATTTAATAAATCTATGACATTCATTTTTGTGTGTCATGTTTTTAGCGTCATAAAAAAAACAAGATTTATCTTGACACGCAAACAATGACACACGCTCATTTTATGACATTCGAAAGTGCATGTCAAGAAAAAAAATGTCATGGTTTTACAAAATTCAATATATTTATGACACACTTTTTTTGTGTCATCCTTTTAGCGTCATAAAAAAACAAGGTCTACCTTGACACGCGAATAACAACACACGATTATTTTATGACGCACTATTAGAAAACAAGGTCTAATTTTCTTTTATGAAGTAGGAGGGAAATTTGACTATTTAGGAGGGAAAGAGAAATTGAAGGAAAATTTGGAGAGAGAAGTTAGTTTTAAGAGATATGGTTTATTTTTATTTTTATTTAAAGTATATTAAGCTATATGACAAAATAAAAAAAATCTTACATTAATCAATTACATAAGTTTATTATAAAAATACTTAAATTTAATATTTTATTTTATTTTACGTGTATGTAAATATCAAACTAATGAATTTAATATGTACCAAAAAGTGTTATAAATTAATATGTGAACATCAACTGATCAAGTTATACTTTATATATCGATATAGCTTGTAACGGGTCCATAAAGAGTCATGATAACTATTAAGGTCTAAACGTAACACATTAAAATATGTATGATTTATTATTGCCCATTGTTATGATTTAGTATGATTCACTACAACTCAATATAGTGTTTTTAGACCTAGTTGACCTGATAAATCCCACCATGGTCCAAAAGAGAGTCAACGTATTAAGGCCCAATGCAGTCTATTAATATATGTAATAATTAAGACCCGACCAATACAATCCATTGTTATATGTATCATCTATTATTGCCTGATATAATCAAGTAATATTATACTCACTACAATCTATTATAATCCTTTCGACCTAATGTGACTTAATAAAGTGCACCATGGCCCATAAAGATATCTATGTTTTTTAACGCTCATTATGGTTTAGTATGACTCACTATAACCCGGTATAACCCTTAAGACCTAATAGATCCCATGATGCCTTATCAAGAGCTATCATGACATGTAAGGCCCAAAATAATGTATTAAGACATGTATAATCTTTTATTGTCTGTTATATATGACTCACAACAATCCATTATAACATTTTAATATCTAGGAAGATATAATAAAGCTTATCATGGTCCATTAAGACATTTATGGTTCAAGAAATTTATGATCTGCTATTATCCATTTCGGTACATTACGAGTAACAACAACCCAATTTGACCTATTAAACTACATCATGGTTCATTCAGGGCCATTAAGTTATCATGGCCCAATACGATCCATTATGACATGCATGATATATTATTGTCCATTATGATCTAATATGACCCACTACAATCCAATATAACCATATAAAATACAATATAACCTAATAAAGCTCACAATGGTCCACTAAAACTAGCCTAAAAGTCATCATCACTATTAAGGCACGATATGGTCCATCAAGAAACATATAATTTATTATTTCCCATCATTGTCTAATACAACTCAATCGAACTTTTTGAGACATAATGTGACTTAATAAAGGCCATCATGATAATTAAGACCCAATATAATCTACTAAAGCATATAGGATTTATTATTGTCCGCTATTAATCTACTAAGACTCACTCTAAGAGGTACACAAATTGGGTATCTTTAATACCCGATTTCGAGTATGGAACTGAATTTGTTTTTCTTTTATTTAAGGGTTGGAACCGGTTATTGTTATAACCGGTTTGGTTTCGGGTACGATTATTCAACCAAACAACCATACCCTATGTACCCGGGTCCGGGTAGGGTTCTCTTATGGTTCTTAAAAAACTGAGTACATAAATACCCTATTTTCGGGATTTTAATACCATATTTTATGGTTTTCTAATACATTACTTTTGGGTTTTTTTTGTGCATAAAGCTTCCGGCTCATAAATCGCTTAAAAAAGCTAGCTAAAAAAATTCAATTTGAAACAATCTAAGCCAAGCCAACTCATGTTGTAACAAAGCCAAGCTGCGTTACTTTTGGAGTACTCCGTTTGGTTTAGTTGGTGCCTCAAAAGTGCTCGGGATTGATTCAATTGACCGTTAAAAAAATGAATATTAATCTCTAATAAGGCTCGTTACGACATGTGTAGTCCAATACAATTTGTTACACCTAATTCTAGATTAGATAAGTTGTGCCTAAAACTTAATCTTATAAACCATTGTTTTATACATATAATTTTCATATATATTTTTTTTTAAATTATTATACATATAATTTTCATATAATTTTTTTTAAATTACTCGATGTATATTACTTGGTTTGTACACAATTTTTGTGATGCAATTTTTTATATATATGATATCTTCTATTTGTTAAAAGTAAAAATTTGTAACTCACTATCTTTTATATCTTCATAAAAGAACAGAGAACATTATAGATTTTACAAGTGTTTATACTTATTTTTATTTTTTAGTTTTTCTCCTAATTTTTTTTCTCTTCGATCACTGGTTCCCCCAAATTTCTACCAGAGAAAAGTTTAAAACTTCCTTGCAAATTTCGTTTCCCTCCCAAAATCCATGAATTTCCCTCACCAAACTAGAAGTTCTCTCCACATCTTCACCACTCTGCTCTCTCTAGTTGTGTTGTCCCTCCACCAAATCGACCATCTTATGCATCAACGTGATGACCTACCGATTCAGACCACCTCCATTTAATCTATCACTTGGCGACGAATCAATGCGCCACCAGACGGGCAGCCTCCTCTGTTCAACGATACCTATACCACTAGTCTAGACCATCGACGTCATACGGTTGTGGCGCGCCATGTTACTCAACATTCGCCTCATGCTACTGTCACTTTGATACGGTTGGGTAAGCTATTTAGTCATGGTATATTTCTCTTTTGATGTATAATTATTCTATGTCGAAGCCTTGAAGGTAATTGATTATGAGTTTCTCATATAATTTCTATTTTAGGGATAATGTTTAATAGCTATGTTGTTCAAAACTCGAAGGTTTGAAGATGCACACCAACTGTTCGTTGAAATGCTTCAACCAAATTACAGAACTATTTTAAGGTTTTATTGCATCTTGTTTTATAAATAAAAGCAAATTTCTTGTTGTTATTAGCTTGGAAAATGCTTGTTCAAGTTTTCTTGATTAAAAAGAGATGTTTGTTCTGAATATGAGAAAAGCTCGATGATGTCAACTAGTAATTGAAATGTTTGGTAGAATTGGTGGGGGCCCGGTTGATTTTCCATGTGAAATTAACTTAATAATATTATGCTCCAAGTGTTTGAAGAGATGTTTCAAACAGATTTTGGATATGAACTAACATTGGGTACAGTTAGGGTGCAGACCATGTGACTAGGGGTGCAAACGAGTCGAGTCGAGCCCAGGCTCGAGCTTGATTAACTTATGAGAGCTCAGGCTCGAGCTCGGCTCGATTCGAGCTTTGTTTTCAAAGCTCGAGCTCGGCTCGATTCGAGCTTTGTTTTCAAAGCTCGAGCTCGGCTCGTTTGTATTTTCTCAAGCTCGAGCTCGGCTCGTTTATTATCTATTAATTAATAAATTAAATAAAAATAATACAAATAATAGACTTTTAAGGCTCGCGAGCTCGATAAGTGAAGCTCGGGCTCGGCCTCGTTTACTAAATAATCTTATTTTTAGGCTTAAGCTCGGCTCGGACTCGATAAGACTCGGCTCGTTTCGAACTTTTTCTCGAGCCGATCTCGAGTAGCTCACAAGCCGCTCGGCTTGTTTGCACCCCTAGGTGTTGTAGGTTAAGAATTTTGGCGTTCCTAATTTTCATGAGATTACGTTGATAACTATGGCTAGATTACACTAGTGTTTTAACAAAAAAATAAAATATAAAAATAAATGTGAAGATTGTTATCACTAGTGGTATACACCATGATTTATGTTATCGAACAAATTAATTATCAATAGAATCACAGTTTATGTGTCTTTGCATGCTACTTCAAGTCAGGAAGTGTCTCTAATTGATTTCAGTAAAAAAATTACCGTAGTACAATTGTACAAATGGCGTTATTAACTTGAAGTAGATGAAAATGGATTGGGTTCCGTAGATTCCTTTAAGAAAATAGTAGTCATTTTGGTAACTTTGCAACTACAGTTCCAAGTTTGTTTCTTAAATCAAATCTAGATTACTTTTTCAGCTAACATTAGTGATTTCAACTTATTTTGGGTTAGTTTTTGAACCTTTTTTTTAATAAACATGCACAAGTTTTCCTTTTCTTTGTTCAATGGTCAGACTACCACCTTGTAGGTGCTCTCGAACTGTTGAGGATTTTGATATTCTCATGTCAAAAATTCAAATCCGTTAACGTATTTTCGTTCTAGGTTTATAACTTAAAACCATAAACATAGTGAGGGTGAGTCTACTAAACCAAATTTAAATGTTTGTTTTGAAGACTTTGGTGAAGGTGGTTACCATTGTAGTTTTATACCCGTATGGTGCAGGGACTTTGAATATGCTCAGGTGTCATGGATTACCAATGAAGGCGGTTAGCTTGGTATTTCACTCAATTCATGAAAGAGCGTTTGTTATAGCTTTGTTAAGTCGGTGCATCTTGGACATTAATTTGTCTTAAATCCTAAAATTTAATGGCCACTGTTTAAGAAAGTAACCATTGTTTAATGTTTTGTTGCAGATGTATCCCAAAGGAACTCGTATTACCTTCTTTAATTACAAGCCTCTAATTGGTTGACTACATTGTGTTGAGATGGTTTCCTTTAAATAAGCAGGTCAACATTAATTTCTATTTGTACAGAAAGAAATGTGCTTCTCCTTGACACAGTTCTTGGTACAGCTGCTCATCCATCTGCTAGAGCTCATTATGGCTGTCAATATGCTTCTGTGATGGTTCAGTGGCACTCAGCAGTGCTCTACATGTCAGTCAGCATATGATATGATATGTAGGATACTTTTTCATCTCTTACCACGGTAAATGATAAAGGATTTTCGTATATTGAAATGTCAGCTTAAGTTCTATTTGATGTCCAACTTTTTAAAGGTATCGCATCAGAAACTAAAAAATTGCTTAGGGATCTTAAACATCAGGTCAGTACAGCTGTGCTCATCCATCTGCTGGAGCTCATTAATATACCTCGTCCACCGAGCGGGTATAGAACTAGTTGTATATGTTATTGAATTTCATGATTTAATTTATTTGTTGTAAGTTGTAACTATATATTTAAGTACTAGATTTGTCTACAATTTTTTGCTTATCTATTATCTAATTATGTTTTGTTTTAGGTTTGGAGTTTTAAAGAACATAAGCTGAAAGTTGGTTGCAACATGGTTAAATGATTTATAGCCATTCTAATGGTATGCTTACTATAGTTTCTACTTGTATGTTTTTTATGTCATACATATACATTAGTAGAAGCGGAAATATGACGATGTCAGTCCGGTTCGATTACATGTCAAAATGGGTCCTTGCCCAAATAGGTAGCTTTTAGTACGGATTCACATGCAATTGAGCGGTTCGTTATGTGCAGAAAATACGGGTCATAACTTTAATACTGGACAAAATATGAGAAGGAGATCCTTAGCAGGTCAAGTAAATCGTCTTTGGAAGAAGAACAAACAATTTTTGTGTATTGAGGTATGTGTTTCTATTTTGCTAATTCTTGTTATACGTCAAGTTTTGGGACCCAAGGGACATGGCATACTTATTGAGTTTTAAATAGTTTGAGTCACAAAACTTGATATATGAACTTATGGGACATGATATACTTATTAAGTACTAAATAGTTTAGGGACATGAAATTATGCATGTTGTTATATATCCAAACAAATGCTTAAATTCATATATTAGGATTAAATTCTGATTTTTATGATTTATTTTATTTAATTGTTGTCTCAGGTTGGAAAGGAGTAGAGGAATACTCGGCTGCGGATATGGATGGCATTCGTGAAGATTGATCGACTTATGCGGTTAACTCTATTTTTAAGTTATAAATCGTATTTTAGGTGTTGATAATGTATTGACAAACAATTCTTTTTTTGTTAACGTTAAAATATTTGTAGTATACTTGACAAATGATTATGTAATGGATTGTTTTGGTATATGTATATGTGTATTTCTTTTATGAAAAAGATTTATTGTTTTTGTTATTATACATGTATCCAGGGCAAATTAGTAATTTTATAAAAAAATTATACAATTAAAAGCATGACACGTGTAAATGAATGTCATACGTATGTGTCATAAATGATTGTCATGAACGTGTGTCATTAATAAGTGTCATAAAATGAGTGTCATCAATGTGTGTCATTAAAAGGTGTCATAAAATGAGTGTCATGAATGTGTGTCATGAATGCGTGTCATTAAATGTGTGTCATTAAATGTATGTCATGAATGCGTGTCATTAAATGTGTGTCATAAAAACATGACACACAAATGCATGTCATGTTAATTTTATGACTCCTCAATCAACGACTCGCATTTGCGTGTCATAAAGACCCATTCATGACACGCAATGCATGTCAAGAAAGATGTTTTTTCTAGTAGTGTATATAACACTATTCAGCAAGTATATAACACCATTCAGCAACTATATAACACCATTCAGCAAGTATATAACACCATTCATTGACTAAACATCTGATCGAAACATATTTTTTTCTCTATATAAGTATAGCAATATGGTACTCATATTAAAGATAAAAAAAATGCTCGTTATTATGGTGTAATTTTTTTTTTAAAAAAAAGTTACGTATAAAAAGTTATTGACGTTTAAAAAAGACGGGGGAAAGTTACATGTGCATTACCTAATTTCTAGTGGTTTTAAAAGACTATATTGCCCCTAGATATTTCAAATCAGTTCAAATTAATGAAAATATTTTACAATTTGGTCCCTATTGATCTCAACCATTATATCAAAAGATCTAATGGCTGAGATTCTTTCTTACCCTTCTCACACTTTAGGCCTTTTTTACAGGATCCTCTACCTTATAATATAAATGATAATAATTGTCATATGAAGATATGTTTTTAAATATATTTTTACATTCTTCTAATTGGTCGAGTTATCATTTATTATGAGTATTATGTAAGCCTAATCAGGAGTTCATACTTATTTTAACTTTAAATCGGAATCACAATAGCGAAATACAGTCTTTGAATCAATATTCAATTCAAGACCCTCATTGATCATACTATAATCCCAATTTAAAAACTAAGTAGTTAGGTCCAATTGACAAGTAAGTCTTAACATTTCGTTTGTACAATTATTTGTCTATATGTTCACTAGGCTACACGATATATATTTAAAGACAACAAATCAAATAAGTGAGGAAATTTAACAACAACAACAACAACAATACAATATGCAATCAACAAGGTCTTTAGTAAATCTCATCTTCAAAACAAGTTATTCGAATACTTTAGGTGGGAAACCTTTGGTCATCGTATTCGCAAGCTTATTCTTAGTACTTATATACTCAATACAAATATTAATTTCCTCAACTCGCTCACAAATGAACAAGTACTTTGTATCAAGATATAAACCAGCGCTAGTCGAATTGTTGCTTTTCGAGAAGTTAACGACAAATTATTTATCATAGTAAAGCTTCAATGGTCCAGAAATGTAATTCACTGCTTTGAGTCTAGTGATCAAATTTTTAAGCAACATTCCATGACACATTGTGTTATAAATAACAATGTATTCTACCATCATGGTGGAAGTTATGGTCAACTGTTGTTTATGACTCTTCCATGAAATAGGTCGGTATGCTAACATACAGATGTACACTGATGTGGATTTCTTGTCATCTTTGCATTTAGCAAAGTCAGAGTAACCTACCACTTCTAAATTATCACTTCTTCTATAAATCTGTTTATTTTTGTCCCTTGCAGAAATCAAAGTGCTTTCTTAGCTGCTTTCTAGTGATCGAGGCAATGTTAGTCTGATAATGGTTGTTCCAATAATATATGCAATATCTTGGCTAGTATAGACTTGAGCATACATAAGGCTCCTGACTACTGACGCATAAGGTATCAATCGTATTTGCTCCTTTTCGACCTTTGTTTTCGGACATTGGAACAAGCCGAAAACAACTCCCGTAATTACTAGAGCTATAGAAGGGTTGCATTGTTGCATGTTGTAGAGGGTAAGGACACGTTCAATATAGGTCTTTTGAGATAATCCCAGAATTCCATTTTGTCTGTCTCGGTGTATTTTGATGCTAATAACATAAGAGACTTCCCCAAGATCCTTCATGTCAAAATTATGTGAAAGAATTTGCTTCGACTCATGCAACATATCCAAACTATTATTTGCTAATAGAATATCATAAACGTAAAGGACAAGTATAGTAAATCTGCTCCCACTCATCATGTAGTAGGTGCACTAATCAACTTGATTCTTCGTAAAACCTTGTTTCTTCATGAATTCATCAAACTTTAGATACCATTGACGTGATGCTTGCTCAACCCGTATATGGATTTCTTCAACTCACAAACTAGGTATTCTTGAACTTCCACTACAAGAAAAAGATCTTATAGGGACGATTTTTTTTGGCCTGTAGGGAGGACATGTCCTCTCTATAAGCCTTTTTAACCTGTAGAGAGGACATGTCGTCTCTACAACATATTGTTTCTACAGCTTCGTCCCTATAGGTCACCCAAGTTGTCTCTATAAGTGTCCTTGCTATAGATGAGTTTATAGAGGCGACATGTCGTCTCTACAAGTATTTGCTAAAAAATAATAAAAAATAAATTAATATTTACCAAATAAAAAAAAAACATTTTCTTCAAATATTTTTAAGTCCTTTAGAGACGACATGTCATCTCTATAAGCTTTTTTTGAAAAAAAAATAAAAAAAAAACATTTAAACCCTATAAAAACGACATGTCGTCTCTATAGAATTTTCTTTTTAAAAATATTTTCACCTACGTCTCTATAGGTTTACTTTCAAAAATTAAAAAAAAAAACATTTTCACCTATAGAGACAACATGTCGTCTCTGTAAGTTTTTTTTTTTAAAAAATAAAAAAAAAACATCTAAACCCTATAGAGACGTGTCGTCTCTATAGGATTTCCTTTCAAAAAACATTTTCACCTATAGAGACAACATGTCGTCTCTATAGGTTTACTTTTAAAAATTAAAAAAAAAAACATTTTCACCTATAGAGACAACATGTCGTCTCTATAGGTCCTATAAACCCAAATATCAAACCCGTATATTCTAAAAGGTATATTAGCAAGCCATTTACATCACCCGTGAACCCGTTTAAGTTAACGGATCGTGTTTGAGTCAAACCCGGCGGGTATATTTTAATAGGTATATTATTACATTGGTTAATTTAACCCGTTTGTTTTTTATTTTATTTTTTCAATACGTATTATGTAATAAATTAAATTGGTTAGCTACATTATGCTAAATTAAAATAATATTAGGGGAAAAATAAAAAAAACTTCCAGGTCAACGGGTCGCATTCGGTTAAATCCAGCGGGTTAACGAAAAGAATGCGTACCTTAGTATGTGTATCAAGCTCCAAAGTCTCAGAGATTCAAGACGGGATCAGTGGCATCTACAACAAGTATTGTAAACTTTTAATTTGAATAAATATAAACAAACAACTTCCCCTCACAAAAACAATAAACATACGACCCAAATTAGCAGATGACAGAGAAAGTCCAACCAACATAACTAATATCCAAGCAATTTAAAGATGAAATTGCATAACCGGATCAACCTTGTTAAAAAATTATGTGCACATAAAGTGAACATGCGAAACTGCATCAAAAAAACGAACCTGCGTTTTGACTTGAGCTGGAAATTCGCAAGAAATCAGTCGTGGTCGTCGGAAATTTTCCTTTGTTCTCGCTACCACTCGTTCCTAAACGGCAAATTCGAACCAAAGCTCATTCTAATAAATATTTATGTTTATGTTCTTTTATATTTTCGATTCTTATGTCATCTCTAAATGTGTCGTCCCTATAAGGGTTTTTTCTTGTAGTGTTCAGGCTCAAAACCTTTAAACACCTTAGTTTGGGAAAGGGGGACATTGGATTCAAGTTCAAGAGACATTAAGGATTTAAAAAAATTGTCGCTCAAAAAAACATGCATAAAATCTTTGAATAATCACAAATGAATAAAGAACTAACCTTTACTCATGTTATTGATTGATAATGATCATAATTCACCAATGCGATTCACGCAATCATGTGGCTTTTCTTTTTTTTTTTTAATTTAGGTTTAACAATTGAATTAACTTATAGAATATAGACTATAATAGTTATTGGGTTAAAAAAAGTTAGAAACACACGGCCTTTAATGATTTAAATTTACCCTTTAAAATGTATCTGGGCTTAACTTTTAAATTATAAATTTGTTTATTATGTAAAATATTTACAACAACAACAGTCATATCCAGTAAATCCTATAAATAGCAAAGCTACTTATTATGTAAAACATTTAGAAAAAAAAAAAAACAATAATGTAGCTTATATTTGTTCTATTACACGATTCATAGTGTTGGGGCCCGTCACTTCCCAAGTTCATAGTGGACGCACAAAACGTAACCATCCATAACAAATGTTGCATATCCCCTTAGGCATCCGTTGTGGACGGTTCTAGAATTTAACAGATTATCTTATGTGCATTTAATCTATTGTGTTTAACACCTCACGTTGTAGCATCTACCACTAATAAACTTTACAATATACATAATATGAATTACGAAATTACCCTCTATACCAACTAAACATTATTGTTGTGAAAGGGGTCCTGACTAGTACAAAACACCCATGTGAACTAGTAAATCACCACCCATATTTGATCATATTAATTACTTGTAATTAAAGGAATAACTTTTCTGCATGTGGATTTAAATCACTACCCAACTTCAGCTCTACACATTTGTGGCTACAATTTCATAAGTGATTTCAATAACCAATGGATAAAGATATGACTAGAAGATATATGTATCTGGCCCGTTTCGCAACTAATATCGGGCCCGCAGTCCTGAAGATTCCCAAGTTCTTGGAGTCAAGACTGTGTACCTTGACTGACTTTCCAAACAGACCATGTAATTCAAATTTGAAGTCAATAAACTGAGAGTCAAGCCCCAAAATGAAAATACAAGATCAAGAACGGGTTCGTCTTTCCATCATGCTAGAAATGGTTTTCGGTTTTGTTTTTTTTTTTCCTTTCCAGACTTCAGTGTAAACCCCACATAACACGAAACTTTTGGTCAAGCTACAAGTTACAAGTGTAGAATTGGATTGAACAACATTACTAATAGTTGGTTATTATTAGAAAAAGGAATCTTCTTTTGCTCTTTAATAGTTGGTTATTGTTAGAAAAAGGTATCTCCTTTTGCCCATGTGCAATAAACAACAATTTAAACTATTATTATTGCGTTAATGAAATCTAGAAATTCAGCCTCACAGAGTTTTTAAATCCGACAGGTCATTGAAGAGGTATGGTCCTAAATCTCGCATCATACCTGTACATAAGTGACCATAACTCGGTTCGTTGCCCCTACCGACAAAGATTCACCTGCGGTCGTGCGGACACGTGCGGACCCAGTATGTTGTCCCAATCGGAGAATGAGAAGACTAACCTTGTATATGAAAATGGGTTTTCGTCACCACAAGGGATGCGGTATCCATCACGGTTATCGCACATAACAATGTGGCCCAAAACCGGATCCTGTAGTCCCACAAGTGGCACTGCCACTTTGACTTTAGTGACAGCGGTCAGCTGTCCAGCCAACTTGCATAAAAAGTTGGCAGACGGACTGACAGCCGCAGCAGGACGTGGCATCACCTCAGGAAGCGTCCAACGCTTCCATGACCTGCGCTTCTGACACACCTGCAAAAGGCTACGCGTTATCGGTCTAGCCACTCAATTACTCTCCTTCGCTCTTCGGCTATAAATACCCATCCTGGACCAGGTTTGAGGTACTACTAATCTGCTCTCTCTCACATACTACTCAAACACACACTTTGCTCTCAAGCAAATATTGATTCTCATGCCGGAGAGTGGTAACAAAGAGCACCCCCACCCCATCCTCCTTGTTACGAGTCACGGTGTGTTTCCTTGTACAGGAGACAAGTTAGAGGACGACTCGACCATTGATCTCGGAAAGAAGGGATTAACCCTACTTGACGAGACTAGTGACTTAGCCCTCCCGGTTAACCATTGTTTCATCAGTCATCAAACCACAAACAAAACGAACACAATTCAAAAGCACTCAACTCAACTGGACCAATTGCGTAGGCGGTTCCTAGACCGGTCCAGTTTAGCTTCTAGTAAAACCAAGACCAAGTTAACTATAATAACCAATACAACGTAATAACTGATGGTTTGGTTTTACTATTTTTCAAATTCCAAAATTATATATGGTTTGGTTTTAGCTTGATGTGTAGAGATGGGCATATTGTTTTTTTTTTTTAATATCCGGAACCGGTTTCTAACCGGACCCGGTTCTTGTATGAGTGTGGGTGGAACCGGTTCTTGTAGGAAACGGTTCCAGTTCGTACCCAGTTTTAGATCATTAATACTGGAACCGATACTAACCGATTCCGGGTAGAGTTGTAACCGGTTCCTTTGAAGAACCGGTTCTATCGTGTAAGTCAATAAAAACGCTGCAAAATTACTGTAGGAATCGGTTCTTAAAAAATACCTTAAATTGATAAAAACTTAATATCATAAAACAAAAGAAAATCACTAATACTTTGAATAAAAAATACATATTAAAAAAATACAAACACATTGCATTGTAACCGGTTTATTTCTTTGACAGTTTACTTGTCGTGTGTATATATTGCATTGTAACCAGTATATATACTAACTGGAATCGATTCCAACGGTAACAATGCATTAAATGGGTGGTTTGCAACGGCTAGGAATCAATTCCAGCTGTAGCATAACCATTAAATGGTAGAATTTAATGCACCGGGTTGGATTTGGTTACGGAGGAAGTGGTTCCGGGTAGGAACCGGGTACGAACCAATTTTTTTTTTATAAAATGTGGAACTGGGTAAAAACCTACGGGTTTTTTGAACCCGAAACCGGTTCTTCAATAAAGCGGGTAGAAACTGAAACCGGTTCTAGGTTGGGTCTATCAGGTCGGGTTTGGAACCGATTATTATGTCCACCATATCAACCAAAAGGAGAACACATCTCTTTTTATATTATAAGAATCTTGGGCCAAGGTGAGAAAATATTCGATGGATCACCTAAAATGTTTTAACCAATGACCTAGTCCAAAGCAATTCTGGCCCAAAACAATAGCAAGTATGCAGACTATTGGGCCAAAACAGCTAGTCTGGTAGCTAATGAGCCTAAGCCCACACAAATCCATTTCAATTTACTAATAATACCTAAGTTTCGGGCTTTGACCACTAAAATTAAAGTCAGAGAATTTTCATTTACACATCACCGTTTCCTCTAAACTGTTATTATCTTGCCCAAAAAAAATAAATTCTACTATTATATATTTTGCCAAATCATACCAAACTCGGATTGCCCTTTTCGACTCCCAAACCATCTTCTCGTTAAATGCTTTAACCGGTTATCATAAACTTCACAAAATCTTTCCTCCCACCCTTTGGGCTCAACCGCTAGATACCCGAGCCCAGGAGCCCGATCATTTGATTTCAAATTAACCGAACGGGTCCAGTCCACAACATAAGCCGACACTCTTCTTCTAAACTTGGCCTTGAACTCGGGCCACGCTTGGTACTTATAATGGTTCACAACCACGGTTCCAATATTCGCTTTCTTGCTTTTATACCCGTCTTTTAACTTGAAATGATGAATCACATTGAGCAAAGACTCATGAATCGCATCAAGAAGCACTATTGATTTGTGTCGGTTTTCAATTTCTTTTCTACAAGTATAACCCTGTGTCACTCCCGCTAACGGGTGTGTCGTCTGATTCGATGGGCCAAATTCGTAACAACGAATGATTAACTGACCGTACAGATTCGTTGGCAAAAGTGATTGTAAAAGTGATTTTGACGGTTTAGATGACGCCCATGATGGCGAATAAACAAATTCATCCACATCAATGAACATCATCCAACGACACATGGTTTTTGCATGTAACACCGCATGCGAGAAACCTCCTTCTTGGGTTTTTGGCCATAGCCAAAAACGAGTCTCGACATCGTACCCTTTCGATTTCAACAAATCCACAACTTCCTCCAAATCATCATCACTTCCATTGTCATACAAAATGAATTTATCAACCCCAATTTTGGAATGGTAAATCACCCACTCTTTCAAAAATTTAGCCACATTGTAAACCATGGTACATGCGCACAATAGCGACTTTGTACCACCTATTGCTATTTTGCGCTGGGGCGTATAATACGCCAAGGACGGAACCACCTGTTTGTTTTGAACAATAAGAAGAGACACTCTGACTAAATTTTGACCAAACTCCGTTAACTCAGGCCGTTGACATCTGAAGACTTCTTGCACAGAGCTAGTAACAGAAGTAGTAACGCCGTTAACGATATCGTCACCAAAAAGACATTTAAATTCCGTTGGACTTCTGTTAACTCCTTGACGATTATTAATCCCTTTCGCAAGCAAAACGACGTCGTTCTCCGTTTCAACAATCTCGTAAACAATAAAGTTCCACCGGAGAAGCTCCGGCGCCGGCTGAACCGGCTGAATTGACTGAACCGGCGTTTTAGTTAAAACCGGCTGACGAAACGGCAGTCGGCGGAGAACACGTTTCGGCAACGGACACGTGTACGTATTCCGATCTGGAAACGACATCGTTCCAGTAAACCTAGCCGGAGAAATCTCGTCGGTATCAAATAAACAGAACAAGGACGACGGCGTCGTATAATTCCTATCAAATACGACGTCGTTTGAAACAATGACTAGTGCCTCCCAAGACGGAAACAAAACCGATACATTCGCAATCGATAAATCAGGTTTCCGAAACACACGCATGGAATCATTATTAACTGGAATGTGTACCTGAAGTGTTTCCGATTCGACGTCGTTTGAAGGTTGACTGGTGATTGTGTCTTGTTCGTTGATGATATGGTTTTTGCTGGCGTAAGGGCGGAGGCGAGGGTTAGGGAAGTAGACGGGGGGACGGCGGCGTAACTGATCGGAGACAGTTGGTGAGAGGAGGTGGTAAGTGGCGGTGAATGAGACGATGGAGATGGATACGTACAGGAAGAATGTACGTATCTTTAGGGCCATTTTCACTGCAACAAGACCAAGAAGAAGAAGGCCAAGTTTATATATGTATGGAGTAGAAGCCGGCTATTTGTAAATAAGGGTTTTATAAGATTTTAATATGACAAAGTGACAAACCCTATTTAATAGTGATTCGATAATTAAAAATTATTCAAGTGTTGTACTTGTGTCATCTTTTGTTTGATATATGAATCATTTCATTGTATAATAACAAATATAAATGTGAGTGCAATCGGTACACAATTTAAACTATAACCGTGGGGTGTGTATGGTTCGGTTTGGTATTTTGGTAAAATCGAAATTGTAATGGAAGTGTTTGTTTTTCAGTTGTTGAAATCGTTTGGTTTCAGATATATATATATATGTTTCGGCTTTTTAAGGTTTAGTAATAGTTTGGTACGGTTCAGTTTTTAGAACAAAATGTAATAGTCTAAAATTGAAACTATAATCCAAGATTCAAAAATGTTTCTTAGATGTTTACAATTAAGTTATTATTTTAATTTTTTAAATTAATATTGTTTACGTAAACCTAATATTCTAATTTATTTTATGTTTTCTAAAGTTTTTATTAAGACATTTTATTTTATAATACTTTAAAAATCATTTAATTTATATCTTAATTTTTTTTAATTTCTATATAATATGGATAAAAAATTTCAAAGATAGATAAATGTGTTAATATTTTTATTATATTATAAATACCTAATATTCAAAAATAAAACTAATAATTCCTAAATTAGGTTATTTGCTTCGGTTCGGTTTTTTTTTTGTTTTCAAAAAATGTAAAAGCATAACCGAACCGTAAATTCCGGGTCAATTTTCTCGGTCGGGATTCGGTTTTTTTTTTTGTTTTCTGCTCACCCACTATGAGTTGTATAGAGAGTTAAACTGGCTATACGACTCATACAATAAGAATCAATAGCGAGACATATGATATGACACATACGCCTCGTTTTTTTTTCTTTTGGATTTTTGTTCAGTTTGTATGACCCATAAAACATGTATAGTATTAAAGGTGCTATGGTGTGTGTTATTGATTTGTTTGGGTATGGTGTAGTGATATAATGACATATAATATGATACAATGATATAATATTTAACGAAAAATAGTTAAGAAAATGAGCATCCTGAATTTCATAACTAGGCGGTTCACTCATCTATGTTTAATGGTTATATGTTAAACACTAGGTTAGTTCCCCGTGTGTTACACGGGTTGAACAATTTAAACTATATAGTATAGATATTTCCTGTAAATGCAAAACAAAGACAGAGACATTTACATACCATATTGACATAAATGAGTTAATATAAATGTAACCCATCAACTCGTACATATTAATTAATGTCGTAGTGTTCGATAAGACGACTCTAATGTCGGTTGTATGAGGTCAATCAGATGCGATTAATATCTTCCCTAGAAAGGAAAGGGGTAGTTAAATCCGATAATTTACCAACAATTCATTCCATATTTTCTTTTTTAGAGGACAAATTTTCACATTTAAATTATGTATTAGATGTTCCTCTCTCCATCGGAACAATAGGGCCGTTATGCTCATTACTAAACTTGTTGAAGAGATGAAATATAACCAAGGTATATCTTTTTGATCAGAGGTTGAATCGATCATCAGAAGAAGAATTAGGCCAAAAATTATGATACATTCTTTTTTTTTTTGTTCAGCTTGTATGACCCATAAAACATGTATAATATTAGAGGTGCTATGGTGTGTGTTATTGATTTGTTTGGGTATGGTGTAGTGATATAATGACATATAATATGATACAATGATATAATATTTAACGAAAAATAGTTAAGAAAATGAGCATCATGAATTTCATAACTAGGCGGTTTACTCATCTATGTTTAATGGTTATATGTTAAACACTAGGTTAGTTCCCCGTGTGTTACACGGGTTGAACAATTTAAACTATATAGTATAGATATTTCCTGTAAATGCAAAACAAAGACAGAGACATTTACATACCATATTGACATAAATGAGTTAATATAAATGTAACCCATCAACTCGTACATATTAATTAATGTCGTAGTGTTCGATAAGACGACTCTAATGTTGGTTGAATGAGGTCAATTAGAGTCTATTTGATACCCTTTGTACGACTTCTTATTTTTTGAATCTTTGTATTTGATTCTAAACCTATTATTAATATTATTGATGATAATTTTAGTTATATATATCAATAATATTATATATATATATATATATATCAATAATATATTTAGTCTAACATATTAATATTATTATGAATTTCGAAACTTGTTTAGCTAGGATTTAAGATTCTATTGAAGTTTTAGTTTAATAATAGGTTATTGAATTAATAATAAGAATTTTTATTAAATTAGATTAAATATTATTATTATTTGTATTAGATCAGATTAAATATTATTATTATTAGTATTATTAATAATTTTAATCAATTAAATGAGAGAATGACAAGTGTCCCAAAACAGGTTTCTTTTATTATATAGTATAGATAGATTACGTAATATGAAACATTTTGCAAGTTTGATATGTTAATAATGAAACTAGGTTATAACCCCGTGTATTACACGGGTTGAATAAATTAACTTTGTATACTAAATAATAAAACAACAGATCTTTAAGAACCTCCTTCATTGCACATGTTGAATAAATGTAATTTTATATATTAAATAATAAAAAGTTATATCTATAAGAACCATATTGTATAGGTTGAATAAATGTAATTTTATATACCAAATAATTAAAAAAAAGTTATATCTTTAAAACCACGTATATTACAAAGGTTGAATAAATGTAATATTGTTTACCAAATAATAAAAAAAGTTATATCTTTAAAAACCCTCGTGTATTACACGGCTTGAATATACACGATTTTACATACCAAGTAATAAGAAAATTATATTAAAAAAAACTAATGGATATAACTCGGTACGCGATAGATATGATGATTGCGGAGATGATTATTGAAAAGAAGATACAGTGGTCAAACATTTGAGTGATAAAATATAAATTATATTTAAAAAAACCCGTAATAAATATAATTTTATATATAAAGTAATATTGAAAATTTATATACAATTTGTTTAAAAATTATGTAATAAAATCGATATAATATTTTTTTAATAATGAAAATAAAAATAAATAATATATTCTACTCGACATTTAAAGTAGGATAACATTTAGTATTAATTTTTATTTATTTAGTAATATAAGATAGAAAAAATATCATTGAATATTTGGGAGGTTGTATGATAATAAATGTGTTAATTGTATTATAATGTCATATGTTTTTAGTTATATATTTTTTGAATTATTTAAAAAACTTAAGACTTTGTTATTATTAGCAAAATCAATGATTTTATATTTGTAATTTTGTTTGGTATTATTTTAGTAAAAAGTGCATATTATACTTATAATTATATTATGTCTTAAGTTATTATGGTAAAAGTTTAAAGTTTATTAGAGATAATTACATCATCGAAAAGAATAAGAGCAAATTTGTATATATTACAAATAAAAAGTAGGTGTCTGTCATATGATATAGAAAATCAAATAAATAATATTATAAATGAGAAGTATACATTAAATTTAAACTAATAGTTAAGTAGAATGGACAAAGTGCAAAATGTCGTGCAAAACAATTTTCAACATCGAGGAATCAAAGTTTTATTTTCGATAGAATTGGATTTGCTATTAAAAAAGGAGTTATGGCGCAGCTTGTTGCATGTCTACCTGCCACTCTTATGTTATTTTCTATATCTATATAAAATTATTACTTATCGATGAATCAAAGTGTTAATTTTAAAATAAAGAAAAAAAATTATTAAAACTATTATATTAATTTACTATGATAAAAATTAATAATATTGTGTTTTTAAATACATATTCAAAATTAATAATATTATATACGTCTTATCTAAAATGTAAATCTATTATTAAGTTAAAAGAAATATTACGTAATAGTAGATTAATATCAAAATTTAATAATATTGTGTTTTTAAATACATATTTAAAAAGAGATTAAATTAAAATAATAATTATCTGTAAGATATGACCTAATATAATGACAAGTGTCCTTTAAATGATTTCTTTTATTATATAGTATAGATATAGATGTTAATATGCTACACAACTAAAACAAGTCATAGTTAACTCTTATAAATATAATAAAAATTTTAAATAACACAATGTAGAAAAGGGAGTCAAATTATATTGACGATAAACAGTTTGAATTATATTTGCTTTGGATAAATTTAAAGATTATTATATATTTGCTTTGGATAAATTTAAAGATTATTATGTAATCGTGATGTATACTTAACCAAATATTTACCCAATGACTCATTTTTTATTTTATAAATATATGAGTTTGCGGACATGTTACTACTATACCACTTTCATTTTCTTATTTTATTTTATCTTCATATGCCTCCTTTTTAGAAGAATTTGCCTTGTCTTGCAAACCAACGTATAGCTTTTCATTTTTCCTTTTTTTCTTAAAGTACAAATGCTCACAACCATATAACTTCTGTTTGCAAAATTTAGGTATCATCAAAAGTGAAGATCCCATATATATTTTATATATAAATGTGATATTTAGACACAATATAGACGTACATCTACATGAAATTTACAAGTTTAAGCTTAGACTAAATGAGTTTTGATAAATTTTAGATTGAACACCATAAATATGTGCAAAGCTAAGTAAGTCACTAAGGGGGTAGAGGTGGTTATCACTTGCAAAAATTTCATCACTTACAACATCCAATCAAGTTACGCCATGTTATCAACCATTATTTCATCACTCACAACATTTTTTAGTGGAAATGGTCATCACTCACAACCTGTTTTTTTTATTCCATCAACGTACAACTCCTCAACACTAGAGTACAACCCACCATATAGAAATGGATAAAACTCAACGCGTCAAAATTATGACGCGAAACATGTTCCACGCGTGAATTATATAGGGTGGCGGTGGTGTTTTGCAAACTTACACGCATGGAAGAACTTCATCACGCGCAAAAGGAAGACCACCCCGGGTCCCCTAATAAAGATTATATGTTTCTCCAATAATTATCCCCAAAAATAAATTAACACATGATCATTTTGAATTTATATGAATCCTGCTAAATTTATTGCTTAATAAATTTTTTATGGCTAATTTCTTTTAATCATGTCGTCTATTAGACTTGAACCTAAGAACTTCCTTCACAAACTCAGGTGTTTAAAGGTTTTGTCTTTACTAATTGACCACCACTCCATTGGCATTTATTGCTTAATATACTTTGATACAATAAAAACTATTTTTTACTACTAATAAATACATAAAAAAACTTTATTTAATATATTCGTTATACCTAAATAAACATTATATATTTTGCAAGAAAGGAATATTTTCCTGTATTAAAATGTTTTTTATTTAGAGTATATGCCTCATCTTGTATTGTACATAAAGTGAAATTTGCTTTTCACAATCCCCATAATCTCTTTGTTTTTATTTTGTGAATTTTGAATTTATTTTATAGGATATTATTTAAATATAAATATTCTGATTTAAGTCCTCAAAAGAGGTGGTGATATCCTTTAATTGCTGCAAAAGTTATTTCACATGTATGATTTGAGCAACACAAATTCTTTGCATTTGCGTAGACAATATTGGTTACTTATAAAACAGCCATTTATCACATAACTAGCAAGATGCGCGCAACGCGGGAGCACAACACTCAGGTAATATTTTCATATTCGGAGAGAAGATGTAATCAAATGACTCGAAGGTTCACTTAAGTCATAGTCCGTGGCGGACCCAGAAATCTTTTTCTTGGGGTGCAGAAAATTTTTAAGAATTTTAGTCTCCTAGGTATATAAAAATTGTTTTCGTTTTGTAGTGTGTTGGGTCGGATCGGGTCGGGTTAGGTCTTGAATTGGAGTAATGGGTAATTGGTAATTAATAAAATTAAGTTAATTAACTATTGTTTATATTATTTTTTAAATGTTTTTGTAAATCAATAATAATGTAATCTTTCTTAGGGATCAATTTAAAAGTTTTATGGAGACGGTCAAATGGTGGAACTAATTTTTTTTATTGGAGGGTCATAATAGAAAAAAATACCTATCAATATCTTTTAGTAATTCAGTTTTTTTCTTGATTTCTTTCGATATTTTATTTATATGTATTTAACGTATTTAATAGTCTCCGTATGTCATTTGATTTTACTATTAAAGTACATTAATCGTCGTTCAAATGTATAACAGAAAATAAAATATTCTTACGGATTTATATTTTTTTTTTGAAATGTAGCAATTATATTATCTCTATTACAATATCGTTACAAAAATCCTTAGCTTTTATGCATAGTAATAAATCATTTGAAATTTAAATATATCTTATATATATATATATATATATATATATATATATATATATATATATATCTAATCTAATCTAAATATTAATAAAAGACTCCAATTAATGCCACATGGCATTTTCTCCTCAACTTATTAAATATTAATTAATAATACTTTAATATATCTAATATCTAATAGATTATTAACATCTCTTTAATTAATATAAATATATCTAATAAAAATTCGGATATGTGTTCATACACTCAAATGTAAAATAGAGATATAATTCTTGATTTGATAGGTATATAACGTCAAAGTGTTAATTACTTAATTATCAGTGTCTTATCATTATTTGTTGTAATTTAAAAGTTAATTTTTAAATTATCTATATATTAAAAAGCCATTCTTGTGCTTATAAATAGTAACACTAATATATATATTAAAGGGTAAGTTACACTTTTCGTCTTTGTGTTTATATCGAATTGCAATGGAAACTCTTTAACTTCAATAATTACAATCATAATCCTTTATTTGTAAAACTCATTATACCTACGTCCGTTGGCCCTAACCAAGGTTTTACCTTCGTCAATGGATCGTCCCATTAATTCAACATAGTGATTTACATGAAATACATTTGATTGCTAAGCATGTTCTTATTGTATTTTAAAACTAAAACTCTCCATTTACATTTAATTCAGTTAGAGGCCTTTGAAACTATGATTTATGATTTTCTATTTTAGTTATACCGCTTATTTTTATTTACGTACAGATAAAATTTTTATTCAAAATTTAACGGGTCAAATGTAATGGAGTCTTTTTTATCGTGACGAACAATATCGACACCGTGCGAACAACTTCCGTAGCGATACAAAGTACTTTTTATATCGTAATCTATAGCGAGTGTCCGTACTATACCGATATTGCGATGAACCGAACTGATATCTCCCCAACAGTATCGGTACCACATCGATTCCATCTGAACAAGATATTCACTTTTATGGTTTTCCATAGATGTAAACACGTGTCCATATCCATTTGGGCATATCATGATTTTTTTGGGTTTTATCTTTCAGTTGCTATACCAAGTGTCAGTATCATTTCGATACCATAATAAACTGAACCATTACCAACCGAATTTCCGCGCGGATAAACTTTTAGATACAATTAATCCATTTTTTCAAGGATTATTATGCATTTCAATTTTTATGTTTTAATACTTTTAGTAGAATCCAAACTAATTCAATTTATTTGACTTTAACGTTCCCCTAAGAAATACTAATATAATATTAATATAAGATGAATAAAATAATTTTAAAATTAATGGTAAATTTATTATATCACAAATAGGTAAAAAAAAAACAAGTCAATATTATTAAATTAACATTAAATTATTGTCTCCTATTTTTAAAAACATTTCCTCATTAAATTTTTTTCGGACACATATCACTTTTTGATGTTTTTTTCATCCTTATTTTTTCCTAAAAAAATAAATTCCCTATCGGATTGAAAATATTACATTTATATATCGGGTATCACCTAACCCGTACCCGCGGAATATTGCTTTTTTCTAATCCCATACTCAGCCTAATACCCGTCGAGTTTTGGGTATACCCGTTCCGGATGTTTCGGGTTTCATGTATACATGTCGGGCCTGGGTATTTTACCAACCCAAAACACTATATGTATTAAATGATTACAATATATTTATTCAACATGTGTAATATATGTGTTTGTTCAACTCATGCAATAAACGATTTTTAAAAATGTAACTTTTTATTACTTTGTATATAAAATTTTATTTATTTAAACCGTGTAAAACACGGGGTTTTAACCTAGTATATATATATAGGATTAGGTTCAAGAGTGAACACTAGTGTAGCTTGCAAATTGAGTGAACTAATCCTGGCCATACACGTTTGTAGATCAATGACCAGGATTTGATGTTAAAATGCAAAATACACTAGTGTATTTTACGATTTGATGATGAGATCCTAACCATACACGTGTGTAGATTAATGGCCAGGATTTGTTCACTCAATTCGCAAATACACCAGTGTTCACTCTAGAACCCCACCCTATATATATATATATAACGTTAAAGAAGTTATGAAAATAGTGTAAACTATATATTATAAACAAATTAGTAAAAAAAAAAGTAAAATAAAAGGTAAAATGAAACAATAATATAATTCACATTGCTAGCGTTATGAAGTAAAATTATCGAACAATAACACAAAAAGTAAATTAATAATAATCATTTCCTTGTGCTTTTAAATTGTTTAAATTAAATATAATATAAGAAAAATTACTACTATATTTTCCGAAGTACTACAATTTTCACATTACGCTTTACGATGCGAAAGACATTAAATTGAATTTAAAAATTATCTTTCTCTGTTTTCACTTTCAAGTTCTTTTTCTTTTTCAATTTGCAGAGCTCCAATGTTATCCTCTGCACATTCTTTTCGTCCACAGCCCATCGGTAAAAAAAATCTTTGTTCTACTCTTTCTTCTTCATTCATGGGGTGCGGTGATAATATTTCATGGGGTGCGATGTCAAAATTTCATAAAGAATGCGTTATGCATATACACTAACTGAAAAAAATCCATGGGGTGCGCCCGCCCACTCAGGGAACAACCTAAGTCCGCCCCTGGTCGCAATGTTACCAATAGCCTTAACATGTCAATTAAATAATAATTTGACATAAAAAGTATCAAGTACATATAAAAACCATTATATTATCTCTATTACAATATCGTTACAAAAATCCTTAGCTTTTATGCATAGTAATAAATCATTTGAAATTTAAATATATCTTTTGTATATATATATATATATATATATATATATAGGGTAAGGTTCTAGAGTGAACACTAGTGTATTTGCGAACTGAGTGAAAAAATCCTGGTCATTGATCTATACACGTGTATGGCCAGGATCTCATCATCAAATCATAAAATACACTAGTGTATTTCAACATCAAATCCTGGTCATTGATCTACACACGTGTATGGCCAGAATTAGTTCACTCAGTTCGCAAGTTACACTAGTGTTCATTCTTGAACCTGATCATATATATATATATATATATATATATAGGGGATCGCTAAAATAAAAACCACCTCCAGTTGTAAGAACCACGAGAACTACTCTCCACCAATCAGATAATGACACCCAAAAGGGTAATATAGTCATTTAATCAAAACAATCAAATCATCTCTCTCCTCTTTAAAGTCCCTTTTTAAAGTCATTTCAATTTCTCTCTCTTCACATCAAATCATCTTTCTCTCCTCTTTGTAAATTTTTGTTATTTTGAAAAAAAGTTTTTAAAAAAAAATTTGTAAAAAAGTTGGTAGGCACGACTTGTCATATTACATGTCTTTTAATCCAAGTAAATAATAATAAAATAACTTTATTATATACATATTTTTAATTTAATTTGAGGATTGCAAGTTGCAACACGAGCAAAATAACTTTATTTAATTACAATACAAGTTCTGTTAAGAATATTATATTTATAAATAAACATCTTTTACTCTATTTGTATTAACCACTATGTTTGTTTGTCACACATATAATTTAACGCGTTAAAATAACATTGTGGCCGACATAAATCACTTTATTATGTCTTATAGTTATAATCTTCATACAATTATATATACCAAAAATCAGTTTATTCCAATCGAATGGGTTAAAACCGTAAAAAAAGTTTTCGTAAAAAATGTAAAAAAGTTTAAAAACGTGTGTGTAAAAAAAGGCTTTTGTAAAAAAAAAGGCTTTTGTAAAAAAAAGGCTTTTGCAAAAAAAAAGGTTAAAACCGTAAAAACGTTTTCGTATAAACTTTTATCTTTTGTAAAAGTAGTTTTTATAAAAAAAATTGTAAAAACTTTTTGGTAAAAAAGTTTTAGTAAAAAAAAAAGTTTAAAACCGTAAAAAAAGTTTTCTTAAAAAACGTAAAAAAGTTTAAAAAACGTGTGTATAAAAAAAGTTTTTGTAAAAAAAGTTAAAACCGTAAACTTTTTAACGTAAAATGTAAACTCTTTAACGTAAAACGTAAACTTTTTAACGTAAAACGTAAACTTTTTAACGTAAAACGTAAAACAATTTTTATGTGAATTGTAAAACGTACAACGTAAAACGTAAAAAATTTTAACGTAAAACGTAAACATTTTAACGTAAAACGTAAAACGTAAACTTATATGTAAAACGTAAAACTTTTTTATGTAAATTAAGAAATGGCTCGTAAAAAAACCGTGTGGTAAAACGGCGCGTAAACAAGGGGTGTGAATACGGGGCGTAAAAACGGCGCGTAAAAACGGGACGTAAATAACGGCGCGGTAAAAAGTTTTACGTAAAACGTAAAAAGTTTTACGTAAAACGTAAAAAGTTTAACGTAAAACGTGAAAATTTTAACCTAAAACGTAAAAACTTTTACGTAAAACGTAAAAAGTTTAATTTTTTTAATGTAAAATGTAAAAAGTTTTACGTAAAACGTAAAAAGTTTTACGTAAAACGTAAAAAGTTTAACGTAAAACGTAAAAACTTTTACGTAAAACGTAAAAAGTTTAAATTTTTAACGAAAAACGTAAAAAGTGTACAAAAAGGGGCGCGTTAAAAAAGTGAAAAAAACGGCGCGTTTAAAACGGCGTGTAAAAAAACGACGCATTAAAAAACGTGGAGAAACGACGCGTTTTAAAAAAACGACGCTTGAAAAAACAGCGCGTAAAAGCGTAAAAAAACGGCGCGTTAAAAAACTTCGGAAAAACGGCGCGTTAAAAAACTTCAAAAAAACGGCGCATTAAAAAACTTTGGAAAAACGGCGCGTTAAAACGGCGTGTAAAAAGCGTGTAAAAAATTTGGCTCGTTAAAAAACATGGAAAAAAACGGCGCGTAAAAAACGTGTAAAAAACTGCGCGTTAAAAAAACGCCGACTGAGAAAAACGACGACTTAAAAAAACGGCGCGTTAAAACGGCGCGTAAAAACGGCGCGTAAAAAACGGCGTTAAAAAACGGCGCGTTAAAAAAACGCCGATTGAGAAAAACGGCGCGTGAAAAACGGCGCGTAAAAAACGGCGCGTGAAAAACGGCGCGTGAAAAACGGCACGTAAAAAACGGCGTTAAAAAACGGCGCGTTAAAAAATCGATGCGTTAAAAACGGCGCGTTAAAAAACGCCGATTGAGAACGGCGCGTTAGAAAACGGCGTTAAAAAATGGCGCGTTAGAAACGGCGTGTTAAAAAAACGCCGATTAAGAAAAACGACGCCTTAAAAAAAACGGCGCGTAAAAAACGGCGCGTGAAAAACGGCGCGTCAAAAACGGCGTTAAAAACGGCGCGTTAAAAAACGGCGTTAAAAAACAGCGTTAAAACGGCGCGTTACGCTTGAAAAACGGCGCGTAAAAAAACGGCGTTAAAAACGGCGCGTTAAAAAACGGCGCGTTAAAAAAACGTAAAAAGTTTAACGTAAAACTTAAGTTGTAAAAAGTATAAAAATGTTTTAAAAAAATCTGAATTTAAAAATGTTTTTAATAAAGAAATTATGTTTAAAAAATAAAAGTAATAAAAAGTAATTAATGAATAGGACAAAAAGGTAATTTAAAATTAATATATATAAAAAGACAAAATAGAGTTATTTTACTTAAATACCCTTTTGTATTATAATATTAAAAACATAATAAGACAAAAAGCTTTTAATATTAATATTAACTACTTTTAATCACATCCATCCATCTAGTTGATCTAAGGGCCATAAAGTGGTTCTCATGGTTTTTACAACTAGAGGTGGTTTTCATTTTAGCGATCCCATATATATATATATATATATATATATATATATATATATATATATATATATATATATATATATATATATATATATGTAGAATTGCGCTAAAATAAGAACCACCTCGAGTTGTAAGAACCGCGAGAACGTTTTACGTATATTCTAATTTTTTCGAGTTAATACAACGCAACGTGCATATGTGGTTCAACGTTTTTACCTCTATTTTTCCATGTTTGACAGGTTTGTCGCAACACGCATATCCTAGGTCGAGTTAGTGTTGGTGGTCGATGAAGGTTGTATGACATTAGTACTATTTGACACCGTTTTACGCCTAGCCGCAACGCGGGGTGTGCTTTGGGGTTTTTTCAAAGAAAAAATGGTTATGCATATGGTTGTCGTAACGTTGGTTTGGGGGGTTTTCCAAAAAAATGATTTTTTTTTTTTACTTTTCACCCAAAAGTATTTCATAAATTATCTTTAACCCAAAACTATTTATTTTTTTACTTTTAACACAAAACTTTATATCTTTTGCAATCTATCCTCATAACTTTTTTACTTTCAACTTTGTTCCTTTATAGTTTTCATCTTCCGCAAATTTTTCGCTTTATGCTTGGTTCTAAATTTTATGACTTAACACATCGCAAAGCGCGTCTTTGGTTTAACGTTACGTTTCGTTCTAAATTTTGCGAGTTAACATCACGCAACGTGCGTGTGTGGGTGAACGTTTTTACATCATCTGTTTTTAGCCGTTTGACAGGTTTAACATAACGTGCGAGTCCTAGATCGACTTAGTTATAACTAAAGAATCCCCGCCGCATTGCGGCGGGTCGGAATCCTAGTTATAAACAAATTAGTAAAACAAAAAAATAAAATAAAATAAAAGGTAAAATGAAACATCAATAATATAATTCACATTGCTAGTGTTATGAAGTAAAATTGCTAAATAATAACACAGAAAGTAAATTAATAATAATCATTTCCTTGTGCTTTTAAATTGTTTAAATTAAATATAATATAAGAAAAATTACTACTACATTTTCCGAAGTACTACAGTTTTCACATTACGCTTTACGATGCGAAAGGCATTAAATTGAATTTAAAAATCATCTTTCTCTGTTTTCACTTTCAAGTTCTTTTTCTTTTTCAATTTGCAGAGCTCCAATGTTATCCTCTGCACATTCTTTTCGTCCACAGCCCGTCGGTAAAAAAATTCTTTGTTCTACTCTTTCTTCTTCATTCATGGGGTGAGGTGATAATATTTCATGGGGTGCGATGTCAAAATTTCATAAAGAACGCGTCATGCATATACACTAACTGAAAAAAAAATCCATGGGGTGCGCCCGCCCACCCAGGGGACAACCTAGGTTCGCCCCTGGTCGCAGTGTTACCAATAGCCTTAACATGTCAATTAAATAATAATTTGACATAAAAAGTATCAAGTACATATAAAAACCATTGTTGTATCTCAATAAACGTACACACAAATACAACAATAGCAGTTATAAACACAATTTGAAACAAAAATCTAGTTGTCAAGCACTTGAATCGTGATAAATTGTAACTTAGCCTAAGCCTTACACACTTCAATTATCACATCCAGATTTCCCGTCCACCATTCTTCATATTTGAGATTGTTATAAAAACAATTACCAAGAGTTTCTTATTCATCTTTCACCACTGCATCTACTGGAGCAGGTTTGGACACTGATAGAAAATAATGTTAACTATCTTAACTACACGTGTTTTATCCTTTTTAATATTTAGTATGGATATCTGACACATCTTCCATTTTGCTTTTTGTCTCATCCATACTAGCTCCGCCCCTGATCTTCAACTTCATCTTCTTTAACCTCTCCACAATCACCGCCAAGAAATCTGATGAACACCTCCTACCTTATTTACCCATCCCTTACAAACAACCAGCCACCCACACCCACCATCACCATAGCCACCCTACCCCTTGACCGCCGGACAAACACCCACCTCGCCCCTTCATCGTCGACCCACCACTCACCCCCAACTTCATCTTCAACCACTATCACCCAACCCTCTACCATCACCATTTTCTCCATCAAGCACCACCCAAACCTGAAACCCCACCTCCACGACACCCTACCGGACCCGTCTTCAGCCGACGAGCATCCCGCTCTAGACGTACCAGCTGATTGGTCCATTGCTCTGTTCCGTAGTTTGTTAAATTCAAACAGGTCACAACTCACATCACCAAAGATGCATTCAACATTCAAAAAGGGGAGCCACGTATTAAGTGAATAGGGATACAACAAGTAGGGGTAAGTTACTACTGAGGGATTGTGGAATTTGCACAAAGTTATGTTCGCCCATTCCCATGGAAGGTATATTATCCACTGAAATTGAATTGATTTACGCATTATCTGCTTTATCATCTATTTGGAACACACAACATACACTTTAGCGAGCTTTGTTGAATTTGGGAGCATTCATCAATGGTTTTTGGTGTTGATTACAACTTGGAATTAACTTTGAAGTGAATCTAGTACGAATAAGATACCATTTTGATGGTGATTTTAAAATTTGGCTTCTATTCGAAACTCACATCACCAAAGATTCTAGCTCTGATGGTAGCGACGGTGATGCTGGATTTGAACCATAGCTGTAGCGGCGGTGGTCGAGGGTGACTCGGATGCAAAACCACAACTTCCATGGCTGTTTGGCGGTGTGGTGGTTCCCTGGCTACTTGATGGCTGGCTCACATGGTAATGGCAATGGTTTGTTCATAGAGAAGGAAGAGATGAAGGTGAAGAAGAGTGGTATTTGTTTTTTTATTTTTTAAACGGAAGGGTAAATAAGTAATTTCAGATGGACTTAATGGAGAAATCTAACAGACAACCACTCCAGGGACCATCCGAGTAACAAAAAGTAAACCACAAGGAGCACCGGTGTAATTTCCAAAAGCCTGTCGGAATCGTGGATCGCCAAACCAAGCAGCTCAGACGCTCGCGCATTCCTATTGTGAAAGTCCGATGGAAAGGCAAACGAGGCGCAGAGTTCACTTGGGAACTCGAAAGCGACATGAAGACGAAGTACCCACAGTTGTTTGTTACGGCTTTGGCCTAATTTCGGGACGAAATTCCCTAAACAAGGGGAGGCTGTAACACCCCAGTGTTTCGAAAGTCAAAGTCAAAGTCAAGATTGAAGTCAAAGGAAGAAAAAATTGCTAATTGCAATCTGTCTCTCCTTGCTCAATTCCTGTTTTGACTTCTTTGACTCGTAGTTAGTATATTTTATGATTTACGTTAGTTGTATTATGTGGAGTAATTGTACGAATCGCTTTACGACTGTGAATTATAGGAAGTAACAATGCGATAAAGTCATCTAAACGCTAATCGAACTAATCTAATCAACATCGCGCCCGCAACTCGAAATTCGCATTTTGGTGGTTATTATACGTGTGTGTGTGCCTTATGTGTTACTTGTGCGTGTTTATTTATGTTATGTGTGGTAATCAATCGAATCGTAATCGAAACGTAATCGAACGCAATCGAAATCGAACTATGATATAGTTGGGATTAAAAGTAAATTGAATAGGAAACTCTATCGCATTCGCGTCACTCGAAATCGAAATCGAAATATCAAAAATCGTCGCACCGGGTACTCGAACCAGATGCCAGCCGGCCGGATCGCCATCCGACCGGGCTGCCATCCGGTCGATGTGCCATTCGACCGAGCTGTCATCCGGGTGGGATGCCATCCGACCGGCCAGCTCTTTCCTATTTTGGAATCCTATAAATACCCATGTCACTTTCATTCTTTCTACTTTTGGCAACTCTCTGACCGAACAGCCTGTGCTCCTCACCTTTTCTTCGATTTCTCTCAAATTCGGTAAGATCTCGTCCTAAATCTTGTACTTCCTTAATCTACACGCACTCCTACACCTTTCTATCTTTTAAATCATAACTTTTAACCATGAAATCACTAGATTTGAGGTGTTCTAGGATGATGTCGTCAAGGTGTTCTTGGGAACTTCATGTTTTGGCTTCAATCCACCAAGAACAACTTAGATCTACTCGAGTTCCACATAAATAAACAAAGATCTTGCATAGATCTGAACATTTTCATGGTGAAAAAGGATTGAAAGATGGTTACTAACTTTCTTTCAACTCTTTTACACTCAATGCACTCAAAACCGATAGAATCGGACCTTGTTCTAGTCTTCCACTCATTCTCAGTGAAGTGCTAGATCGAGATCTGGATTTTACTCCTGAGACCACCGATTTCGGGTTAATCAAGAACAACCGTCTTGAACCGGTTAACTGATTGAAGTTGGGTGATTCCTGTTCGGACGGGTTACTAGGTCGAGATGGGGTTCTGTTGGTTAATGCGTTGTCAAAGCGTCTCGATAAAACTACAGACAATCAAAACGGCCAAGTGAAAAACGAACGAGATGACCAGCACGGAGTGCTATCCGACCGGACTACTGCGAACGGATGGCCATCCGAGCGACTGGCCATCTGAACGGCTGACACTTTGGGTCCCACACTTAACCAACTTTATCCAGAGTTGGGTATTGAACGAATTGCTATCCGACCGGACTATCGTCCGACCGGATTACTCTTCGGATCATGAGATACTTGACTTTAACACTTAATCGATTTTTCAAACATGTTCAATGCACTGAGGATGCCACCCGACCGGACTACTGTCCGATCGAGTGACAACTTGCTGAGAACTTGTTCTCACTGAAGTGTCAACCCATCGGATTGCCGTCCGATCGACCCACCTGAAGGGTAGGGATACTTCAAGGTTTTCAAAATGCTTCAACAAAAACTTCAAAAGTCAAGCCATCGTACACAAACACATCCTTCTCAAAGGAAGAAACAATCCACTCGAACAATCATCCGACTGGACTACCGTCCGACCGGACAACTGTCCGACCGGATTGTCACTGCACGATCGGTTGTCCAACCGGATTACCATCCGACCGAAGAGCTATCCGACACACAAACACTTGCATCGTTTTACGCGTCTCTTATCGTTGTGCTATCGTTCTGATCAGGCTAACCCTAATCTCTAAGCGCTCCCTTCAATCCATCACCCGCTGTGAGTATACTCGATCCCTTTTTGCTTTACGCACTTTTAGGTGTTACATACGTTACTTATACAAAATCATAATCGAACACACTACGCAATACTTTAAACGCTAACCGTTACCGCATGTTATACGTGACTTAATGAATGCTTGTTTGTTATGTTTAAACATGGAATGCTGTCTACCTGCCTTAACGACGATAGTACTATAGTTTGGACTCAGCACCCGTTCACACGGGGGTTGTTAAGGACAATTATTTGCATAGATTACAGTGGTGATCATGTATTACGAACTGCCTTGGCAGTCAACCTGCAGTCATTGGTATCGATAGGTTCATGTCGATAACTAACATGCTTCGTTTTCCTCTGTGTACTTGCTGGTTATACGTAAACTATTTCGAACTCTATATGTTATTATCAAACTTGTATACTCGCCTTTACACTATGTGTATTGACTTTATTTTAACGTATGTGATAGGTGTTTAGGATGCTTATCTGCTAGGAAAGCGAGGCTAGAATAAGGTTCTAGAGGCCAACAAATAGTTGTCTGTACAATTTGAATCTGAGTTGTCAGAACAGAACTAATTGTCTAGATTTTGTCTATAATAATTTATTTGCCTTTTGAGACATGGTATGGGACATGTTATTTTAAATTGATTGGTAATGATAATTGTTATGGAAACTTCTGGACAATCTGTTTCGCTCAGTGCCACGCCTCGATGTTTCCGCCATCGGTTGGGGTGTGACAGCAAGAGGGGGAAATGCGGAGCCAGAGGCTTCAATAAAAACCATTGAGAATCAAGTCGGCCAGTTGGCCAAGATGTTGTGTGAAAGACCACAAGGCAGTCTTCCAGGTAACACAGAACCAAACCCGAGAGGGCACGTTAATGCAGTAATGACGAGGAGTGGTAAAACAACAGGACCTGACAAATCGGACTCACCACCGATCACTGAGACAATCCAAACTGACGCTTCGGACGAGGTGCACGCTAGGCGAGTCCCAGCAAGTACAACACAGTTCCAGGAGCCAGTTAAAGATTTCATTCCTCCTATCCCATATCCGAGCAGACTGAAGAAACAAAAGGACAATGAACAACATGGTAAGTTTTTAGAGATATTTAAACAATTACACATAAACATACCATTTGTTGAAGCGTTGGCTCAAATGCCTAAATACACAAGGTTCTTGAAAGACATCCTCACAAACAAGCAGAAACTAGAAAGCTTGTCTTGTGTGTTAATGAATGAAATCTGTTCAGCCCTTCTCCAAAACCGTCTACCTGAAAAGATGGGAGATCCGGGCAGTTTCACTCTTCCCTGTCTCATTGGCAGCATGTATGTCAGTCACGCATTAGCTGATTTAGGAGCTAGCATAAACCTTATGCCATATATGGTCTTTGCTAAATTAGATCTGGGTGAACCTTCGCCCACTAGAATGAGCATTCGACTCGCAAATCATTCAATCAAGTATCCGCGTGGATTCGTTGAAAACATGCTTGTTAAAATCGATAAATTTGTTTTCCCTGTGGATTTTGTTATCTTTGACATGGACGAAGACTCAAAAGTGCCATTAATACTTGGACGCCCGTTCCTCAATACTGCGAGGACGATTATTGATGTGGCAGCTGGCCAAATCACGCTCTGAGTAAATGACGAGCACGTGACTTTTGATATTAAAAGATCAATGCAACATCCGCAAAGTCACGATGACATGCTTTACTATGTCGACATTTTCGATACTTGTGTAAGCTCTCATTTCCAAGGCACGATTGAAGAAATTGATACAAACACACATCTTTTATGAGAGAACCAAAATGACATTTCGCAGGAGGGCCACAAAGTTGAGCAGCCGGCTGTCCAAATCGGTGAAGATGGTTCTCAAAGTCTAGATCAATTTGTGGAGATTGACCGTGAAGCTGAAGAAAAGTCAAAACCATGGTTGAAGATCCACCGTCGTTGGAGTTAAAAGAACCCCCACCGCATCTCGAATATGCATTTCTAGACGAGGAATGTCACTTACCAATCATCATTTCAGCATCTTTAGCAAAAGAGGAAAAGAGACAGCTTCTCGAAGTTCTAAAGCTCCACAAGAAGGCCATGGCGTGGAAGATTATGGATATCAAAGGCATTAATCCTTCTTTTTGTACTCATAAGATTCTAATGGAGGACGACTACAAGCCAAGTGCACAGCATCAAAGGCGTTTGAATCCAAATATGCAAGACGTTGTAAAGAAAGAAGTAATCAAGTTGTTAGATGCATGGCTGATTTATCCTATATGTGATTCTATTTGGGTAAGTCCAGTGCAAGTAGTACCCAAGAAAGGTGGTATTATTGTAGTTCCAAACGATAGGAATGAACTTATTCCTACCCGTACCATCACCGGATGGCGAGTTTGCATCGATTATCGCAAGCTCAATGATGCCACCCGTAAGGACCACTTCTCGCTTCCATTCATTGATCAAATGTTGGAACGTCTGTCGTGGAAGTCTTTTTTCTGTTTTATGGATGATTTCTCCGTTTTCGGGAGTTCTTTCGATCAATGTCTCGGAAATCTAAAAAGAATGTTAATGAGATGTGAGGAAACTAATCTTGTGCTTAACTGGGAGAAATGCCACTTCATGGTGAAAGAAGGGGTAGTTCTTGGACACAAAATCTCTGAAGCCGGGTTAGAAGTCGATCCAGCAAAAGTGGATATTATTTCTAAACTTCCTCCCCCTACTTTGGTCAGAGAGATTAGAAGTTTCCTGGGTCATTCAGGGTTCTATAGGCGATTCATAAAAGACTTTTCAAAAATCGCAAGACCTATGACCCGTTTGTTAGAAAAGGATGCTCCATTTGTGTTTTCAGAAGAATGCACGAAAGCATTCAAGCAGCTGAAACAAAGACTTATCGAAGCCCCTTTGCACCAGATTGGGCATTGCCATTTGAGATAATGTGCGGCGCTAGTGATTACGCAATAGGAGCAGTTTTAGGACAAAGAAGGGAGAAGCATTTTCATCCTATTTACTATGCCAGCAAGACTCTACATGATGCTCAAGAGAATTACACGACTACAGAGAAAAGAGCTTTGGCAGTAGTATATGCTTTCGACAAAATCAGGTTATACCTTGTGTTGTCCAAAACAATTGTGTATACGGATCATGCAGCAATCAAATACCTTTTTAGCAAACAGGACGCAAAGCCGCGTCTTATCAGATGGATCTTGTTGTTACAAGAATTTGACATTGAGATCCAAGACAAAAAGGGAGCTTTAAATGTTGCAGCCGACCATCTCTCGAGACTTGAGCATGGTAATTCTGAAGATTCAGTGGAGGAGCCAATAAACGACAATTTCCCCCACGAATTCCTCTTAAGCATCGAGATAAAGGACGAGTCACCTTGGTTCGCCCACTTTGCAAAATACCTCGCATGTGGAATCCTTATCAAAGGATTGTCATATCAGCAAAAGAGAAAGTTCTTTGCGGATCTGAAGTACTATATTTGGGACGAACCATACTTGTTTAGAATCGGAGCCGATCAGGTGATCCGAAGATGTGTATTTGGAGAACAGGCAGCTAGCATTCTGAGCCACTGTCACGAAGGGCCAACCGGAGGACATCATGGAGCAAACTACACTGCAAAGAAAGTGTTAGACTTTGGGTTTTACTGGCCCACAATCTTTCGTGATACGCATGAATGGGTTAGAGCGTGTGATTCTTGCCAAAGGGCAACCAATATCTCCGCACATAACGAAATGCCTCAACATCCAATGTAAGTCTGTGAAGTCTTTGATATATGGGGTTTCGACTTCATGAGACCATTTCCAGCCTCACGAGGTAACAAATACATCCTAGTTGCTGTAGACTATGTCTCAAAATGGGCTGAAGCTCAAGCTTTGCCCACAAATGATGCTAGGGTGGTTGTTAGGTTCTTAAAAAGTTTATTTGCCCGATTTGGTGCTCCAAAAGCACTAATCAGTGACAGAGGAACGCATTTTTGTAATGCGCAGTTAGAACGAGCCTTATCCCGTTATGGAGTTCACCATAGATTGGTGACGCCATATCATCCTCAAACAAGCGGGCAAGTGGAGGTCACAAATCGGGGTTTGAAAAGAATCCTTAAGCGGTCCATTAATAACAACCGTAAGGATTGGTCAGACAAGTTAGCTAACGCTTTGTTGGCTTTTAGAACGACATTCAAGACACCTATTGGGACCACACCCTTTAGGTTAGTTTATGGAAAAGCCTGTCATCTACCTGTCGAGCGAGAACACAAGGTATTTTGGGCCTTAAAAACGACAAATTTGGATTTGAAAAGCGGAGGTGAAGCCCGTTTTCTGCAAATCCACGAGCTTGAGGAGCTAAGGAGTCATGCCTATGAGAGTTCTAGCAGATACAATGAGCGAGTCAAGAGATTGCATGACAAGAGGTTGAGAGGCCATAAGGATCTCTGTGTAGGAAATCTCGTCTTGTTATATAACTCAAGACTACGTTTATTCCCCGGGAAGCTGAAATCCCGATGAATGGGTCCATACACAGTTAGAGAAATATTTCCATACGGGGCCGTAACTATCGAGGATCCAAACGGGGCAAGTTTCAAGGTCAACGGTCATCATTTAAAACGTTACATCAATGGACCGGTTGACTCGGTGGAGGAAATTCTCGAACTCCATGTCCCGCATGCTTAAAACAAGTGTGGGGAGAATGAGTCTAGCTATCGAGTCGCTGACAAATTTAGCGAGCGTGTTTTCACACGCTAAGAATAAATTTGTACATATTATTTTGTTATGTTTATTTCCTAGTTCGGTATTTTTTCGATCTTAAACGTAGGTACATATGAGCTTGATCCATAACTTTTGGAAATTTGAAGATGATTTATTGTTAAAATATATGAAATAATGCAAAAATGGAAAAATTGGGTGAAATTTCGGAGTTAAAAGCTTACTGTTAAAAATAACACAAAAAGGCCCAGGTACCGCACGGTAGTGCCAAATTGGCACGACCGTGCACTCCGTAATCAAAACAGACCAGGAGCTCGTACATAGGGCAGTCATCGGCCCGCACTACCGTGCGACCGAAATGCGATTCGGGATGGCACGACCGTGCGAGTAAAAATCTGCACAGTAAAAACAGGGTATAAATACGATTCTGCAGTAAAAACCAATCATTTTTTCGAAGCCCTAGCAGTCGCACGGGAGTTCCAGGTCGCCTACACCCAAAAATCATCTAATTTTTGCCTAGATTTCACTTCAATCATCTTCCAAGGTATGTTTCCTACTTGTTTTGCAGATTACACTTAGTTTCTGATGTAGATCTGATGTTTGAATCAAGAAATTTTGGGGTTTTCTTCATAAAAAATAAATAAACCCTTGTTCTTGAGTGTTGGGTGCTAAATCAGTAGTTCTGATCCTTGATTTAAAGTTTATTCACCAATTACAAGTTAAAATTTGAAAGATAAAGGTCTAAATAAGTGAAATAAACTGTTTTCTGATGAAGTTAGTAGTCGCACGGTCACGCCGTTGAAACGACATGACAGTGCTGGTCAAAAATCAAGATCAGATCACTGATTCAAAACTGCGATGTCGAGTCGCACGGCAGTGCCGATTTGGCACGATAGTGCGATATGGTTTTTCCAGAAACAAGCTGTTGACCGATCAGGGAATGGCACGACAGTCCCACCAGACGTACGACCGTGCGGTTGCTGAAACGACAATAGAATGTCGAGAACAGCCTGTTCCGGTGGCGGCGATGAAACTTTTATATTCTGCTCTTATTTTGTTGTATTCCTATATGCAAATGAATCACAAATTCCTCCAGTTCAGCGAAAACAAAACGAAAGAACAGCCCTGTATTGCAAGATTAGAAGCTTTATGGAACAGACGGGGACAAATCGGTGAACCGAGAAGAATCAACTGGGACACTTTAACAACCCTAAACCAAGAAGAAAGGCTATCAGACATGATGTCACATCCCATGTCAAGGTTGTTCAACATTGCACGACCAGTTTATCTTGAGCTTACGTTGGAATTTTTCTCTTCATACACTTATGAAAAACCAAGAAGCGAAAATCCAGACTTTAAAAACAGGGAATCAATACAGTTCAGGTTGAGTAGAAAGTGGCATAAGTGGTCAGTTGCTAGACTTGGAAGAAGATTGGGCATATACTCAGCTGAAGACATTGTTTCAGAACTTTTCACCAATATTTACAAGTTTGATAATGATCAGCAATGGGCTAACTTTTGGGCACAAGTGGCAGTTGAACCACCCTATGAAGCTAGAAAAGCTAAAGCTTCACGACTACGAGACCCGCTACTCAGGGTTATTCATCAGGTCATGAGTCACACCATCTGTGGGCGCATGGACAGTGCAGGGAATTGTCCCACTCCAGATCTTCTTTCTTATATTCCTTAGTAACTGGAGTGCACGTTAACCACGTAGCTAGAATGGCAGAATTTTTCGTAAACAGCGCGGGGAGAACTGCAAGTAGTGAAATCCATGGTGGTGAATATGTGACTCAGTTGGCATACAACATGGGTATTATGACGGATGATGTAGTCAGTGGTCTCACAATGGTGCATGCATGAGGAGACGTAGATATGCGATCTTTGAGAGCGATGGGTCTGGTATTTGATACAGATAATGGCCCAAGATTGAGGGGTCTAAATGGAGAGATATGGGATCTGCTACCACCACAGGACGAGGACGTCAACATGGAGGAGAAACCGGTACTAGAGCCACCACCACAGGACTAGCCACCACATGATCAGCCAGATCCCGAACCGCAGCAGCGCCAGTATCAATATCAGCCAAACCGGCCTCCAAGTATACCTTCCTACCCTGAGTTATACCAGCAGTTCCAGCATATGCAGGTTTCTCAAGACACTATGAGAGCCAATCAGGAGGCTATGCGAGCTACTCAAGACGCTGTGAGAGCCGACCAAGAAGCTATACGGTCAACTCAACACACAACGATGGAAGAAATGTATGCAGGTTTTTCCTACATCTTCGGAGGGCTACAAAGCGTATACCCCAGCCACTTCGGCAACCCTCCACAGTTTCCGTTTAGAAACACAAGTAACTATGGGGCAGGTTCATCTGGAACACACCACCATGATGATGATGATGAAGAGTAGGAGGAGGTAGGGCGGAACAGTTCAGAAACTGATGTTTTATCTTATTTCTATTTAGTACTTTGTTTGGGATTTTTAAACTTTATGTTTGTTTTTAAAATATTTTAAGTAGTGTGTTTGCTTTGTTTGAATAACGGATACGGTTTGGTTATCTAACATTTTGATCAATGGTAATGTTGAATGCTTTAGCAAGTGACATACTTGGTAGATTCATAAAGAAATGCACACAGAGTTGAGACGACTTCAATCAGAGTCTACTCAAACAAGTCGATTCCAACTCTGAGGGAGTACCTCTTTCCCTTTTCACATTGTTAGTTTAGCTCTTCATAATTGCTTAACTAACATGTATTTCACATTGAGGACAATGTGAAGTTCAAGTGTGGGGAGGGGTTTAAAAAGGCTTTAAACTTTGTTTGTCCTTAATTGTTCTCATTTCTGTATATATTTTCGAAAAATAAAACAAAAATGGTCAATTTGTGTTCTTTAGAAAGCATCAAATTTGATAAAAATCAACAAGCCAAATTGATTTTTGAAAAAGATAACTAAAAAGCATGATAAAACAAAACGAAAGACTAACATGTTTATCTCTATATTTATACCCATTCCTTCCGTTTACGTGAGCATATTTTTGAGCCTTTACAGCTTTTTTGTCAAATGCTTATTTGTTTTTTCGGAAAATTGAGTGAGTCGAATGTTTTATGTAATTTAGAACTTGTCATTTGTATACTTTTCAAAATCATGAATATGTGAAATTACATAGAAATGATAGAGGCATTTAGGATATCCCTTTGTCAGCCTTTTTCTTTGTTTATATCCCGCACCCAACACTATTCATTAGTTCGCCATGTTGAGCCTATTTTCTGTATTTTTCATAACTTTACCCAAATATTAAGCCCACTTACCCAAAATATAACCTTTTCTTATTCGCCCTTTTTGTTAAAATTCGGCCGAAGCTTTATAGATTAATTTAAAACGCTAAAAAAAACGTTTGTTAACACTATCTAAGGGAATTATGGAAAAACTATCAAGAAAGAAAATAGAGAGTAGAAGTGTGAAAAAGAATAAAACTCCGAACACCTACACAAGTAGCTTAGAAACATGTTCAGAATCCTAAAAAATAAAGCACCAAGTTTTTGGCCAAGTTTTAACCTTTCTTGCCACTTTCAAATATCCATTCCATACCCTTAACCATAGCCTAACACTACAACCCATCAAAGACCTCTTGATTTATGTTTTTCACATATTAATTGGTGGAAATTAGATCTTTTGACAAGCTTGTGATATCGCATGATTCATTGACTAGGCATCGAGTGTTTAAACATACACATTATATGTATGATTCAGAAATTTTACTGAGTGTGTGTGAACATTGTGAGAAATGTAAAGATTTGCATGCTAAGTCAATCAAACGCAGAGTCATTGGTTTATAATTATTCTTTCATACATCCAACCAAGCTTGTTTGTTTTAAATCTTTGATGATGACTTTTTGAAAACCAATTTGACCACCAAACAAATTAGTAACTTTGTAAATATTCAGATTTGATTCCGTATTTTATTTTAAGTTTGCTTGAGGATAAGCAAAGTTCAAGTGTGGGGATGTTTGATATGCGTTAAATTATACATGTTTTTATAGCCCAAAACACTTCCGTTTTAAGCGTTTTTGACCGAAAACACGACGGTTAGGTGCCAAATTCGGTACTTTTATATTTTCAGGTCTTAAACAGAGCATAAAGGAAAATTCTGATGAAAACGGACAAATTCTGATGAATTTCTGATGAAAATGGCAAAAATCTGATGACTGCCAGGTGTGGCACGACCATGCCATCCATCGGTACTACCGCGCCGATTAAGCAATCTCGGAAGCACTGCCAGTGCAAAGGCTAGTGCCAACTTTTTCTCGGGCCGCACTACCGTGCCACCCGATGCATGACCGTGCCGTTGCTTGACCAAGGTTTCTGATCAACAATCTGATGACGCCGCACTACCGTGCGACCAGCGACACTACCGTGCCGATTTGGTGACCGAGACAACTTGTCCACTAGTCCACTTGGCTGACTTAGGATCGGAGAAACTGACGTCACCCGACAACACCTGTCGCACGACCGTGCGACCTGGTGGCCTGACTGTGCCGATCAAGAAATCTCCTATAAATACAGCCATTCGCTACTGATTCAAGTGTTGGGTTTTTCTCCATGTTTCTAGGCGATTTCTGGGTTCCGAAGCAGTCCTGATCAGAACCATTTGAAGCTTAAAGATCGAGTGGAAGCATAACCGGTCCAACCTGTGACAACTTGAATTTCCACGATTTCTATTTCGCATTTATTGCACGTTCATTGTTCGTGTAGTTAATTATTTTGCAATTGATTGCTATGGAAGGGTATACGTTTTGTTACAATAAATCGTATTGTGTGATTGTGCATGGTTGTGTGATTAATTGTGATAGACTTGTCAATTATGTGAACTTGGTGGTGAAACTGTGAAATGCTTGTAAGATGGTATGCTTGTGTAAAATATAATTATTCAGGGTGTATTGAGTAATTAGTGAAACTCTAATCATATTAACCCTAATCCTTCACTAAACCTCACACCAAAAACCAAAGCACGTACTATTATTCTCTAATCCCTTGGCAATCATCATCATCATCATCATTAGCACAAGACATTCAACACTTTGATTCTACATTTCCTCTAGAATTATTCAAGGTAAGTGCCATTGATTGTTGTAATACTTGTAAACCCTAATCGATTGCTTGATCATCATCGATTCTTGCTTTGGTATTCTTGAAAACCCTAGTCCATCATATGATAGTTCTGTGTTTTCAATTGACGTTGATTATTGTGATATAAAGATGACTAGTTGTGTAATTGTTTGCTTGTTATCGAGATATGCCTAATATGATGAAAATGGTAATCGTTGATTTGATTTCTTCTACGCACAGCAAGAGTTAGGGTTTCTTGATACGTAACTGCTATAATCGTTACATTGGAATCGAATAGCTAATGTGTTATGTTAGTCTGAGTTTAGTATGTTATGTAAGGTCCGAAGTTTGTATTCAGTGTCTGAGTTTTGTATATGATGTGCTTGTAGTCTGAGTTTTGTATAATGCAAAAGGGATCCGAGTTTTATATGATACAAGATGTCTGAGTTTTTCATAGTGCATAGGTCCGACCTTCATGCTTATATTGATGTCCGAGTTTCTTAAGTTAAAAAGAGTACGACCTTTAATCATGTTATATGTCCGAGTTTCTTGAATGATTGAAGGTCCGAGTTTACTTGTTAAGTGATGTCCGAGTTTGGTGAGCCTCCCCTTGGTCCGAATTTTTATAAGCACAACATCAAGTGTCCGAGTTTGTATTGAATTAAAATTTGGTCCGAAGAAGTTAAGGGGGTTTAGGTCCGAGCTTTCAAGGTTGGCAAGTGGTCCGACTTTGTTTGATTGTTTAGGGTCCGAGTTTCCCCAAAGCCAAATCGTCCGACCTTTTTGATGTTGATAAGGGTCTGAGTTTTGGGCTTGGCTCCTGTCCGAGTTTGTGAGGGGACTCCTTGTCCGACTTTTAGGAAAGGGGAAACCCCCCCCCAACCATGTGGTCCGAGTTTTTAGTATATGCATGTAGGTCCGATATTTTTTTTTATATTGTGAAGGAAGTCAGACTTTAGAAATGAAAGGAGGTCGACTTTGGTATGCTAATGAGGTCCGAGTCTCATGTTTTAGTGTGTTAATTGAATTTGTTTATAATGTGGGCCGATACATGTTAACTGGATTATAAGGTTGTTTAGTTGGGCCGCATATAAATGTTGGACACACACATATAAACTGATTTGTTGGTTTGGGTAGTAAATAATGGACCATGGATTGGATATTATGTTGGGGCATAAAAACTATCTTGGACTGTACATAACTCATATAAGATATTAACTTATTAATTGTACATGTACTGGTGATTAAGAGTAAAAGAGTTATGTATGTGTAAACATAAACCGGATTATGAATCGAATACGTGTTAGATGATCTCCTTTGAGTATTAATTTGCTAGCTTGAACGAATGACTTGAACTGCATGTTACACGATCAATAAATGTGTGATATGTAAGCATAGTATGCCTGAATTATTTGTACGTGAAATATGTGGATCATGTGCACTCGAAATTGATTATTGATGGTAACCATGATAGGGCGTGTGTAATCCAGTAACAAACGGGTAGTTAGTCATACCGAGCAAACCAAGGTGAGTTCACACAAGCCAAGGCATGGGGTTCCCAGGGTGGGAATGGGTTTGGATTACTTTATTGTACATACTCAGTTGATAGAACCTAACGATAGAACTACGACTAGACTAGTAACACTTATTGAACTGATCTTCGCACACCTGCCAAGGGTTGGCCGCGATATTATGACTGACTTCGCACACCTGCATTTGGAAGGCCGCGAACTGAAATTTACTAATCTTCGCACACCTGCCTGGGAGGCCGCGATACAGATAAACCTAGTCTAGAATACTCGGGAGGAACATCCCCTAATATCTTCGCATACCTGCCTGGGAGGCCGCGATGGGAACTAATATGATACATGACATAACGAACGAACATACTACTACTCACACTGTACTATTACTGAACTGTTAACTGTGAACTCGCTCAACTAGTTGTTGACTCTCTGCTGCATGCCTTGCAGGTCGTTAGATTCTTATGGAGCTTGCACAGGGAGGAGCAGGTCGTTGTGGAGCATGGATTATGTTTTGAAACTTATTGAACTTATGTTACACATTTGGGCTTTCGTACTTATGCTTCCGCTATACTTATAAACTATGATTATGTTTTGAACACCTATCGTATTGAATGATTGGTTTACATTTATTATATTTGATATTAATTACATGTTCGATAATGATTGGTGGCTTGATCCTGGTCAGTCACGCTCCCAAGCGGTGATACTCCGCAGGTGGATTTTGGGGGTGTGACAGATTGGTATCAGAGCCATTGGTTATAGAGAACTTGGTTTTAATATGGGGGAAAACGTTTTTACTAAAACCAGACTATAACCAGAACAGTGCTCTCAACGATCCACAACGACGCTTCGCTCCACGTGCAAGACTCAACATCCTAGGTAATAAGGTTTATGTTTATTACCTGCCTGCTAGAACTGCATAGAACTTTGCTCGTAGTATGCTTACATTACATTGCTCACTACTTGTTGTTGCTTGAGAACACTTACGTGCTTACACTCTTCTGTCATCGCACTATTCGTGAACCTTTCCCACTTATGTCGCCCTTGATGTGAAGATCAATGGCCGGACGAATTAACATAACTCAAGCTCAGCTAGAGGCTCTCGTTCAAGCTCAAGTTGCTGCGGCACTTGCAGCTGCTCAAGCAGGTAGTATACCCTGCAGTTTAGACACACACTAGGATCCTTGGATCCTACATTAACTCTCGTATATAACTTTGTCCTATTCGTACACAATAGGTCAACACGCGCAGCAGCCCGTCTGCACTTTCAAGAACTTCATGGACTGTCGTCCAAGTACTTTCAGTGGCACCGAGGGGGCAGTGGGACTCCTCCATTGGTTCGAGAAGCTAGAATCTGTGTTCGAAATGTGTGAATGCCCTGAGGCTCGCAGGGTTAAGTACGCCACTGGCACTTTGGAAGGAATCGCGTTGACTTGGTGGAACGCGCAAGTACAGATCCTAGGGTTGGCAGCTGCTAACGCCACCCCTTGGAATGATTTCAAGGAATTGATCAAAAGGGAATACTGCACTCGTGAAGATATTCACAAGCTGGAAGATGAACTGTATCACTTGAAAATGGTTGGGTCAGAGATCGAAGCCTATACCAAACGGTCGAATGAACTGGCCGTGCTATGCCCAACCATGGTGGACCCTCCATACAAGCGCATTGAGTTGTATCTCAAGGGGTTAGCGCCAGAGATCCAGAGCCATGTGACATCGGCTAATCTTGATAATATCCAGGCTATTCAGCGCCTTGCTCATCGTATTACAGATCAGGCAGTGGATCAGAACAGGCTGCCAAAACGTGTCAAGGCTACCACTACTGCTGTCACTACTTCTGCTACTCCCAGTGACAACAAGAGAAAATGGGAGGGGGATTCCAGCAAGGGATCAGTTTCTGTTCAGTCTCAGCAGCGCAAGACAAATGACTACTAGAATCCGAGTCAGCAATCATCTGGCAGTCAGGGGCAGGGTGGATATCGGGGAATTCACCCACTGTGTAATAAGTGCAACAGACACCACAGCGGAAGATGTCGCAGGGAACGTTGTCAAAGGTGCCTCAAGATGGGTCATGAGGCTAAGGATTGTAGAAGCTCACGGCCAGCAAATCAGAACCAGCAACTCCCACCGCCAGCTCCACAGAACCAGCAGCAGCAACCACAGCGTGGAAACCGGGGATGTTTCCAGTGTGGGGCAGAAGGTCATTACAAACGCGATTGTCCTCAGTTGAACCAGAATCAGAACCACGACAATAACCAGGGCAACGGGAACAACAACAACAACGGGGGAAACGACAACAACAATGGCAACGAGGCAAGAGGTCGAGTTTTCGTGTTAGGACGAGGAGATGCAATGAACGATATTTGAACTTATAACTTATTTTGGGTTTTCATTATTATGTTTCCGCTACTCAAACAAAGTTTGGTTTGAACATCAATTGTATTGGGTTTTATGAATTATTTTAACTACTATACTTTATGTTTGATATGATGGATGGTTTGATATTATTGAGCGCACCTGCCGTATTTATGGACCTTATGAACAGGGTGTGCAAACCTTATCTTGACAAGTTCGTCATTGTCTTCTTCGACGACATTCTGATCTACTCCAAGAGTCAGGAGGAGCACGAGCAGCACTTACGTCTTATCTTGGAACTTCTTCGAAAGGAGCAACTGTACGCAAAGTTTTCAAAATGCGACTTCTGGCTTCGTGAAGTCCATTTCCTAGGCCATGTGGTGAACAGGGATGGGATTCATGTCGATCCATCCAAGGTAGATTCGATCAGGAACTGGCCTGCACCGCGTACACCGACGGAAATATGCCAATTCTTGGGTTTGGCGGGGTACTACAGACGATTCATTAAAGACTTTTCGAAGATCGCGCAGCCACTTACCATGCTGACACAGAAAGGTGTCACCTACCGTTGGGGAGATTCCCAGGAAACCGCTTTTCAGTACTTGAAGGATAGGCTTTGCAGCGCACCTATTCTCTCATTGCCAGAGGGCATAGACGATTTCGTGGTCTATTGTGACGCATCGATACAGGGGCTTGGTTGTGTATTGATGCAGCGTGATAAAGTTATTGCCTACGCCTCGCGGCAACTCAAGATTCATGAACGGAACTACACGACGCACGATTTAGAGCTGGGAGCTGTTGTTTTCGTGCTTAAGATATGGCGACACTACCTGTACGGTACCAGGTGCACGATTTACACCGATCACATGAGTCTCGAGCATATTCTTAAGCAAAAGGATTTGAACATGCGTCAACGAAGATGGGTTGAACTACTGAACGACTACGAATGCGCCATCAAGTATCATCCAGGCAAGGCCAATGTTGTGGCTGACGCCCTCAGTCGAAAGGACACCCTACCTAAGCGCGTGCGAGCGCTACAGCTTACAATTCAGTCCAGTCTTCCTGCACAGATACGAGCTGCTCAGATAGAAGCATTGAAACCCGAAACGTCAAAGCTGAAGCCTTACGCGGCTCAAGGCAACGTATGGAACAAAAGGAAGACGGCGCCTACTATGTAACGGGGCGTATTTGGGTCCCACTTTATGGCGGTTTACGAGAGCTTGTGATGGACGAAGCACACAAGTCTCGCTACTCGGTACATCCAGGGTCGGATAAAATGTACCACGACATCAGAACTACTTATTGGTGGCCTAGCATGAAGGCCCACATCGCCACTTATGATGGCAAGTGCTTGACCTGTGCAAGAGTCAAGGTTGAATATCAGAAACCAGCGGGTCTACTGCAACAACCCAGGATACCACAGTGGAAATGGGAAGAGATTTCCATGGATTTTGTTACAGGCCTACCCAGATCCCAGCGTGGGAATAATACTATAAGGGTGATCGTGGATCGACTCACCAAGTCTGCACACTTCCTGGCTATAAAGGAAACGGATAAGTTCTCCACTCTCGCAGACATCTATCTTAAAGAAGTTGTTTCGAGGCACGGGGTGCCCATCTCCATCATTTCGGATCGGGATGCACGATTCACGTCAGAGCTATGGCAAGCGATGCACAAATCTTTCGGCTCACGATTAGACATGAGCACAGCATATCATCCTCAGACGGATGGGCAGTCTGAGCGAACAATCCCAACTCTTGAAGACATGCTTCGAGCATGTGTTATCGATTTCGGCAACGGCTGGGAAAAGCACCTCCCTTTGGTGGAGTTTTCTTACAATAATAGTTATCACACCAGCATACAAGCCGCTCCATTCGAGGCATTGTACGGACGTAAATGCCGGTCACCTCCCTGTTGGGCAGAGGTGGGGGATAGTCAGATTACGGGTCCAGAGATTGTAGTGGACGCCACAGAAAAGATTGCACAAATACAACAACGCATGGCGGCAGCACGCGACCGTCAGAAAGCCTACGCGGATAAGCGTAAGAAACCGTTGGAATTTCAGGTCGGGGACCGGGTTTTACTTAAAGTCTCACCCTGGAAGGGTGTGGTTCGATTTGGTAAACGAGGAAAACTCAATCCACGGTATGGTGGACCATTCGAGATTATAGAAAGAATAGGCCCAGTAGCCTACAGACTGAACCTACCAGCTGAACTCGGTGCAGTTCACAATGTATTTCACGTGTCGAATCTGAAGAAGTGCCTGTCAGATGAGACCCCCATAGTTCCTTTTAAGGAACTCACTATCGATGAGCGGTTGCAGTTCGTCGAGGAACCAGTTGAAATCACGGACCGGGATGTTAAGGTCCTCAAACACAAGAGCATCCCTCTTGTTCGAGTTCGTTGGAACTCCCGACGTGGCCCAGAGTACACCTGGGAACGCGAAAACCAAATGAAAGAAAAGTACCCCCAGTTATTCAGAACCAATGCATCCACTACTGAGACTGAAGCTACTACTACTGAATTTCGGGACGAAATTCCAAATCAACGGGGGGATGATGTGACACCCCAGGAAAACCAGTGAACGATATAACTTACCTAGCTTTCTCAGTGAGTGCGTACCAAATTTCGGGACGAAATTTCTTTTAAGTTGGGGATAATGTGACAACTTGAATTTCCACGATTTCTATTTCGCATTTATTGCACGTTAATTGTTCGTGTAGTTAATTATTTTGCAATTGATTGCTATGGAAGGGTATACGTTTTGTTACAATAAATCGTATTGTGTGATTGTGCATGGTTGTGTGATTAATTGTGATAGACTTGTCAATTATGTGAACTTGGTGGTGAAACTGTGAAATGCTTGTAAGATGGTATGCTTGTGTAAAATATAATTATTCAGGGTGTATTGAGTAATTAGTGAAACTCTAATCATATTAACCCTAATCCTTCACTAAACCTCACACCAAAAACCAAAGCACGTACTATTATTCTCTAATCCCTTGGCAATCATCATCATTAGCACAAGACATTCAACACTTTGATTCTACATTTCCTCTAGAATTATTCAAGGTAAGTGCCATTGATTGTTGTAATACTTGTAAACCCTAATCGATTGCTTGATCATCATCGATTCTTGCTTTGGTATTCTTGAAAACCCTAGTCCATCATATGATAGTTCTGTGTTTTCAATTGACGTTGATTATTGTGATATAAAGATGACTAGTTGTGTAATTGTTTGCTTGTTATCGAGATATGCCTAATATGATGAAAATGGTAATCGTTGATTTGATTTCTTCTACGCACAGCAAGAGTTAGGGTTTCTTGATACGTAACTACTATAATCGTTACATTGGAATCGAATAGCTAATGTGTTATGTTAGTCTGAGTTTAGTATGTTATGTAAGGTCCGAAGTTTGTATTCAGTGTCTGAGTTTTGTATATGATGTGCTTGTAGTCTGAGTTTTGTATAATGCAAAAGGGATCCGAGTTTTATATGATACAAGATGTCTGAGTTTTTCATAGTGCATAGGTCCGACCTTCATGCTTATATTGATGTCCGAGTTTCTTAAGTTAAAAAGAGTCCGACCTTTAATCATGTTATATGTCCGAGTTTCTTGAATGATTGAAGGTCCGAGTTTACTTGTTAAGTGATGTCCGAGTTTGGTGAGCCTCCCCTTGGTCCGAATTTTTATAAGCACAACATCAAGTGTCCGAGTTTGTATTGAATTAAAATTTGGTCCGAAGAAGTTAAGGGGGTTTAGGTCCGAGCTTTCAAGGTTGGCAAATGGTCCGACTTTGTTTGATTGTTTAGGGTCCGAGTTTCCCCAAAGCCAAATGGTCCGACCTTTTTGATGTTGATAAGGGTCTGAGTTTTGGGCTTGGCTCCTGTCCGAGTTTGTGAGGGGACTCCTTGTCCGACTTTTAGGAAAGGGGAAACCCCCCCCACCATGTGGTCCGAGTTTTTAGTATATGCATGTAGGTCCGATATTTTTTTTTATATTGTGAAGGAAGTCAGACTTTAGAAATGAAAGGAGGTCGACTTTGGTATGCTAATGAGGTCCGAGTCTCATGTTTTAGTGTGTTAATTGAATTTGTTTATAACGTGGGCCGATACATGTTAACTGGATTATAAGGTTGTTTAGTTGGGCCGCATATAAATGTTGGACACACACATATAAACTGATTTGTTGGTTTGGGTAGTAAATAATGGACCATGGATTGGATATTATGTTGGGGCATAAAAACTATCTTGGACTGTACATAACTCATATAAGATATTAACTTATTAATTGTACATGTACTGGTGATTAAGAGTAAAAGAGTTATGTATGTGTAAACATAAACCGGATTATGAATCGAATACGTGTTAGATGATCTCCTTTGAGTATTAATTTGCTAGCTTGAACGAATGACTTGAACTGCATGTTACACGATCAATAAATGTGTGATATGTAAGCATAGTGTGCCTGAATTATTTGTACGTGAAATATGTGGATCATGTGCACTCGAAACTGATTATTGATGGTAACCATGATAGGGCGTGTGTAATCCAGTAACAAACGGGTAGTTAGTCATACCGAGCAAACCAAGGTGAGTTCACACAAGCCAAGGCATGGGGTTCCCAGGGTGGGAATGGGTTTGGATTACTTTATTGTACATACTCAGTTGATAGAACCTAACGATAGAACTACGACTAGACTAGTAACACTTATTGAACTGATCTTCGCACACCTGCCAAGGGTTGGCCGCGATATTATGACTGACTTCGCACACCTGCCTTTGGAAGGCCGCGAACTGAAATTTACTAATCTTCGCACACCTGCCTGGGAGGCCGCGATACAGATAAACCTAGTCTAGAATACTCGGGAGGAACATCCCCTAATATCTTCGCATACCTGCCTGGGAGGCCGCGATGGGAACTAATACGATACATGACATAACGAACGAACATACTACTACTCACACTGTACTATTACTGAACTGTTAACTGTGAACTCGCTCAACTAGTTGTTGACTCTCTGCTGCATGCCTTGCAGGTCGTTAGATTCTTATGGAGCTTGCACAGGGAGGAGCAGGTCGTTGTGGAGCATGGATTATGTTTTGAAACTTATTGAACTTATGTTACACATTTGGGCTTTCGTACTTATGCTTCCGCTATACTTATAAACTATGATTATGTTTTGAACACCTATCGTATTGAATGATTGGTTTACATTTATTATATTTGATATTAATTACATGTTCGATAATGATTGGTGGCTTGATCCTGGTCAGTCACGCTCCCAAGCGGTGATACTCCGCAGGTGGATTTTGGGGGTGTGACACAACCCATCAATTCCTTGCTTGTTTATGGTTCGATTCCTTGTTCTTCAACATGTATTCTGATCATTTTGCAAGTTATGAGCTGATGATAGTTATTGTTTTATGTAGTTTATGTAATAGTAGTAATGAACTTGTTTCTTGAATAATCTTTATGTTGTAATCTCATTTGTATGAAACTTAGTACTTTTTCATGTTTGAATCTTCATGATTATATAATGAATGTTTCATTGATGTTGAGTTCCTGATTATGTTTGATGTCTTGGATAATGAATCTGTGGTTAGCGGGATGGTAACTATTTCTTGATTAATCACTTGTTTGTAAACTTTGTTTACACCATGAAACCAGACTAAGGTATTGGTGTTGGTGCATATGTCGGTCGACTTCGTCTTGTATCGAGTCTTGTAGATAGATTAGAAAGAACAAAGCTCGGTTAAATAGAAAATGGAAATTTATAGAAGGTTGTCCATTTCGCACGAAATGGAATGTGTCCATTTCGTACGAATTGGCAATGGTCAATTCGTGTGAGTCCATTCCACACGAAATGAATCTTCTATAAATAGGGAGCTTGTTCATTTCATTTGTAAGGTTTTGGATTCCGGTAGCGAAGCTCTGTCAAAGTATCTCCAGGTTGTAAAACGTTATCAAATCAATACAAGAGATAGTTGAAGTGATTCTCTGTGCAAACAAGCTGAAATAACTCCGATACGTCTATTTCCGCCTCTCGTATTGGACGAGATCTCTTCTGAACGACTCGTTAAGGTCGCACAATGATCCTACAAGTGGTATCAGAGCTCAGGAGGAAGAGTTCTTACCATTTTCAGCTTGATTTCATCAAAAATTCTGATTTCTACTCACTTTCTTCACATTTTTCAAAATTAATCAAAATTTTACGGATAAAATGCCTTGATTTTCACATATAACATGCGAAATACTGTTTTAACAAATCCTTGAAAGAATCAGACCTTAATTCGAACTAAAACCTGATCAATTTTGTCAAAAACCATCCGATCGTGTGACATCATCATCATCATTTCGCACGAGTTGAACAAGTCCATCTCGCACGAATTGGATCCAATTCACACGATTTGACCTCTCAATTCGCATGGTTTGGACTCAGTAGATCTCAATTCGCACGGATTGGACATTGTAGATCCCATTTCGCACGAATTGCATCCATTTCGCACCAAGTATTTCCATTTCGTTTGAAAGTGCCAATTCGTTTGAAACAACATTCCAGTTCACACGGATTGAGCATTTTTTAACCCAGTTCACTTGAAAAGTGACCAGTTCGTTTAAAAGTCTAAGTTTGTGAAAGTTTTGAAACCGAAACATGGAAAACGAATTCTACAATGCCTTTGCTACCCCGATCACTATGACTCAGAATGCGATGTTAGAAAATGAAACGGGCACCATGCAAAAACCACCTAAGCTAATGAGTATTGAGGAGTATAGTGGACGGGCGGAACGTTTTGAAAATTGGGTTCAAGCATATTACTTAGATGCATGGGAATGTACTGAATATCGATATATTAGACCGGTTAAGGATAACGAAGAGAAGGTTGATATTAAAGATCTAAGTGTTGATGAGAAAAAGAAATACAAAAATGAAAAGATGATGGTTAGTCTCTTGCAGTAAGCTATTAAGGAAGAAATCTTGATTTTACTACAACACAAGGAAGTGCACATTCAATATGGAAAGAATTAAATCAAAGTTTATTGGAAGTAAAGAGATGACCAAGAACAAAATGTCGCTTTTGAAGAAAGAATTTGATCTATTTTGTGGATTAAAAACTGAAAACACCAAGTAGATTATAGAAAGATATTGCAATTTGGTGATAAACATGAAGAGATTGAATATCATGAAAGATAAAGAAGAATTGATTGAAAAGTTGGCCGATGCATTGCCACAAGATATCTGGGGCACGTATCTTATGATGTTGAAAAATAAACCTGACTTTGACAATCTAACGCTGAGCATGTTTATTGAACAACTCGAAGCTTAAGAGATGGAACAACGAAAGATAGCGAGAATGAAGGACTTTGATGGTGAACAAGACATTGGTCTGTATTACAAAGGAGGTACTAGTGATAAGACCCACATTGCACCAAAGATTGAAAACCCTTTCAATGCAAAAAGTTCTTTTGGAGAATCATCTCAAGGATCAATTAACAAAACGGGATTCTCTTCATATCCATCATTCGATCCAAATTTTTCAGCAACCAATAATGGCAAAGTTCTACAATGCAACATTGCACTAAATCTTGAGAATGATCAAAATTACTCTGAAGAAGTAGCCAAAAGTCATACGTCTTTGTTGGTGACTGTGTTAGAGTCTTATTGACAAAAGAGGATTACGATCAAATTGATGCTGAGGAGATGGAATTAATGGATATAAAGTGGTGTTTGGCTAGTGTGTTAAGAAGAGCTGAAAAGTTTAAACAAATTATGGGAAGAGATGATTTCCGTGATGTTAATGTTTCTACTTTAGCATTTGATAAATCTAAAGTTACTTGTTATCGTTGCAGGGAAAAAGGGCATTTCAAGCGAGAATGCACAAACCGCGAAGCAAGTGGAGCTCAAAATCCTTTCGGAAACAATGATTATTATCGGAAAGCGATTTATCATCAAGTTGCTCAACAGCCGTATCAACAACAACCACAAATTGCTCATGCTAAGAAGGCGATCAAGAGTCATCAAGAAAAGCTTGTTATGGTATAATAGATCAAGAGGATGAACGATTGCCAGAAGGTTTTAGCTGGGACAAATATTGTCCGGATGAAGAGATCTTAAAGGCTAAAGTTTTTGTTGCTCAAATCGTTAAAGACAGTGCTAATGATAATTCGTATTATGCAGAAAGAATGAAAGAGCACTTAAAATATCTAGTCGAGAGAGATGCTGAAAATGCTCGAGTGACAAAGAAGAAGGTTAAAAAACAAGATGATAGTGATGATGATAATTCATATTATGCAGAAAGAATGAAAGAGCACTTAAAATTTCTAGCCGAGAAAGATAACAATGATGATGAAGATGCTCGAGTGATAAAGAAGCAGGTCAAAGAAATTCCAGCTTTCAAGATTGAAGAGGAAGCTGATACAACAAAGATGCCCGAGAAATGTGAAAATTGTGAGACTGTGAAAAAGCAAAACAACATATTGATTCATAACATGAACGTGAAAGAATCTTATGACGTTCTGAACAAAGCTATGAATCAATACAACGAATCAAGCAGTGAACAAGCAACAACTATGAAGACACTTCAAGGAGCGTTCATGTCAAAGCAGAAAGGCATCAATCATTACATTGAGAAATGTGCTGAACTTGAACGAAAATTGGAAACCCAGAGAATAGAAACTGAAAGGGTTGATAGATTATTGAGAAGTTACTCATGTGCTTCTTATGTGATTGACAGGATATACCTGACAGTTGAAGGTATGAAAGTGTTTGAAGAAGAAACATCTGAAGTGAAGAATTCCGAAACAAAAGAGGATACTGAAGTGAAGATTTCTGGTAAGAAACACAGTACTAACTTTAACAAGTGTCCACCTCCGCTTGAAAATGGATATTCTCCACGAAATCCTAATTCAGAAAGAGTAAAAAAGGTAACCAATTTACAGTGGGAATCTGAGCATTCAGATAACTTCCCAGACAACATTGATGTTACTTTCACATCATCCGACACTGATCATGAGTCCGAGATAATTAAGAAAGTGGTCGATCAGGTGTTGGATAAAGATGAAACGGAGGAGTCAAATTCAGAGTCAAAGTCCGAGTCCGATTCTTCAAGTCCAACAGTCAAAAGGGACAAAAGAGTTTACAATAAAGATTTTCTGTTATTACAAAATAATTTGAATGACGAAACATTCAAAGTGGCATATACTTTGAATGATTCTGACAAATTATATTCTGATGAAGAATTTCCAATAAGAGGTGTTAAAACTGAAATGATCAACAAGGTTTTCAAACTGACAGAAATTAATATTTCTGAAATAAAAGATGTAAATCTTTCTGAAAAACCTAAAAAAATACACCTCAAGAGTTCAACAAAGGTTAAACAAGAAAAAAGGTTACAGTTCTGGTTTTCAAAAGAAACCAAACCATAACGGTAATTTCAAAAAGAAAGGTTTAGGTTTTATTCCTCTAGAAAATCATAAAAATGAAAAAATTAATAAACCAAAAACTGTATTTGTTTCAGGGTCAAGCTCAGAAGAAGAAGAAAAGAGCTCATTCTGGAAGCAATAAAACAAAGAATTCTTTGCTAAGAAGCAACAAGGAATGAAGAATGAAGCTGCTCAGAAGAAAAAGGATACGAGAACATGTTATCAATGCAAAGTAGTTGGTCACATTGCCTTGAACTATCCAAAGGCAATCAACATAAAACAGGGAGTTTCTGAAAAACTGAAAGAAAAGATGGTTGAAAATGAACCACCAACCAAACAATTTAAAGTGTTTAAGAACTCAAAATTTGAGGTTGGTGAGTGTTTAAAAAGTTTTTACAAAAGGAAGGTGAAACTTAACAACCAAAAGTGGGTTGTTAAGAAATCAGATGATAGTTCTAGCAATGATTTTGATTCGTCAAAGTCAGAGGAGCTATTTTCTGGCAATGAATCTGATTCGTCAAAGTTAGAGGAGCCACAAGTTGAGTTAAAAAGTGAAAATTCAGTTCCACCAATGGATGATGTCAACTTTCCACCATTGCGGACTGAAAATTTTAAACAAAAAGTTGGAAAAGTCGAGATTTCAAATCAATTCTTTTCTGAAAAGAAAGAATTTGATGTTGAAAAAGCCTTTAACCCCAAAGTTCAAAATATTTTTGAAAAAATGATTGACGGAAAGGTCAAAGGGGTGAAAGAATTTTATGAAATGAAAAAGAGTAAACCAGATGAAGATGGTTCGCCCATGTACGTATCGTCATGGGATAGGACCTATTCAGAGTAAAATCCGGACTTGCCGGAGCTCCCAAGTTGGTAATCGTGGAGCATGAATCGTCATCTTTCTTGAGAAATTCACGAAAGTGATATTTCGACTTACGAGTGGTAGTATTCTTGAAAATTGTCATATTTCAATTTACAAATGGTATTGTTGATAAATGAACCTCCAAGTGGTTGAAAAAGAGGTTTTCACCTACAAGTGGTTAATCAAGGTCATTAAGTTAAACTTGATTTAACTTTCATACAAATGGTTAAGAAAAACAATGTGATGAATTAATCCCCGATCTTACAAGTGGTAACAACAAAACTAATTTTCTGGATAAACCATTTTAATTAAAACAAACTTAACTGTTTTGAAATCATAATGGGAAAATAGTTTGTTGTCAGGGGGAGTTCTGATTGTTTATGCCAAGTGAATGGAGATTTGAAGCAATTCACATCGGTTTGTCAAATTTTCTTTAAATGATTTTGAATTTTAGGGGGAGTAAAAATTTTAGGAACTTCAAAAGTTTCAGAAAATCAAAAAACATTAGAAAATTTGAAAAATCCAAAAACATAAAAAATGAAAAAGAGTTTTGTTGTGAAAAGAGGAAATGATAGTACATCGGTGGACAATCACAACACGCTAAAGAATTGGAAAGTCAAATGTGATAAACGACCTCACTGCGGATATGCCAGTAGGTTTTTATACATTCAGTAGATTGTTTTCGAGATACAAACCTAAATATCAAATACTTACTTATTTCGTGGGGAACATCTCTTGGATATATAGGTAACCCATGAAATCTTGTTTGAAGGGCTTTCTATTTCTGACATACTTGGTCTTTGTGCGTGATGATATCTGGGGTATTATACCAGGACTTCTGATTTTGCGGAAGCAATAGCCTAGTCCTCGTATAATATTCTGCACTGCTTTAATCTTAAAGCCCACCCTCAGCATAAAAAATGATGAAACATTGAAAAATGCTAATCATGTGCTGTTGAAGAAAAGATCCCCAAACGGGACACACCTAAAGACGAGCCATCATCTCTTTGTCTGAACGGAAGTTCTAACCTGAGCTCTCATGGTCTCGCATTACCCGTTTACAGATATCATTAGTGTACATTCACCTGTAAGACTGAATATAGAAGTCTGGATACGGGAGTATATTCTGAGGTGGGACATGCGAATAAGTTTTAGTACTTAAAACACTAATTTCGTATCTCGAAACAATTGAACTTTGTGTGAAAATTTAAGTGGATCAGTATACTGACAATATAAGTGAATGAACTTAAAATGTTTAAATCTTAATGGTGTTAGTGATTTGTCTCATAAACTGATATGATCCTCTTACACAAACTTACAAAAATATTGTCTGCAAATATTTCTTTACTGCTTTTCATTTAAAAACAAAAATCCAAAAAGATTTTCAGTGAGTTTTAGGATAAAATTTTGAAAATCCAAAAGGATTTTATTTCATCTTATTTTCGACAAATGATGTTGGAAAGCTGATTTTCAAAATTCCAAGTGCTAAACATGATGAACAACAGGTATGGGAAAAGTTTGTTAGTGATGAAAAATGAAAGATAAAGTTTGAGAAAATCTGAAAAATTGTCGAAATCTAACAAATGATGGTTTGAGATTGATTTTGTCAAGTGGTAAGTAGAGAATAAATTTGTCAAATTTTAAATTTATGAAATTTATTTTGAGGAAGAGATTGTGTAGGTAGAAGTAGCCAGGTTACGACTCCAGAAAGCCATGCGAAAGCCAGGTTTCGATTCTTGTGGACTTTCAGCATGAGGATATGCAGATTTAAGCCAGGTTTCAGATCCTGTTGCTACGGAGAGCCAGGAAATGTTCCTGAGTCTGTAAAAGCTGCAAAGTGTGAGCTGAGTTTGTGAATTCCAGACTGCGATCCTAGCTTATCGAAAGGGGGAGTCTGAAGTCATAAGAGCTAGATAAAGTTTATAGATCAACATTCAAGGGGGAGTTTGAATGGTAAAGAGCCAGGTTTGAATCCTGATGTTCACGCCAGCTACTGATACTGAAGAACTTAAGGAATCAAGAGATCTGATCAAGAGAAGATAGAGTTAGATTGAGATTCTGGAAGAGAGAGAGAAGAAAAGAAAGACTGGAGACTTGTCATTCTAAAGACTCGACACCGAAGACTTCGTCAACATCCAAGGGGGAGTCTGTTGGTGCATATGTCTGTCGACATCGTCTTGTATCGAGTCTTGTAGATAGATTAGAAAGAACGAAGCTCGGTTAAATAGAAAATGGAAATTTATAGAAGGTTTTCCATTTCGCACGAAATGGAATGTGTCCATTTCGTACGAATTGGCAATGGTCAATTCATGTGAGTCCATTCCACACGAAATGGATCTTCTATAAATAGGGAGCTTGTTCATTTCATTTGTAAGGTTTTGGATTCTGGTAGCGAAGCTCTGCCGAAGTATCTCCAGGTTGTAAAACGTTATCAAATCAATACAAGAGATAGTTTAAGTGATTCTCTGTGCAAACAAGCTGAAATAACTCCGATACGTCTGTTTCCGCCTCTCGTATTGGATGAGATCTCTTCTAAACGACTCGTTAAGGTGGCACAACGATCCTACAATTGGTTTTATACAAGATATATTGTGATTAGGAATACTTTCTTGCACGTAAGGGTTCTAATGAATTATATGGTGTTGATTACATGTTCTTGAATGCAGTTTATGATCCTTGTTTAGTAGTTTTGGTCTGAAATTGCTGACATGGTAGATTTGTGTTTAAGACTTGTAAAGGTCAAATTGTTTGTTATATGATCTACATAATTGCTTATCCTCGTGGCTGTATTGTGACCATCGGTATTGCTTTCTTTGATAAGTGAGGTTAGGAATCCAGACCCGGTAAATAACCTATCTTTAAAGGTTCGCATGAATAAATATCAATAACTCGCTAATGAATGATTTTAGGTGGTTAATGTGTGACCATCGCATTAACTTTCCGAAGAATCATAATGCTAGAAATCCAGACCCGGTAACTAGTTGTCTCGAAATTGGAAAATTGATTAAGTGCTTTTGTGACATATGTGATATAGATAACATGTTTAGGATGTTCGTGAAACAAGATAATAGTATATTTATGTTCTAGATATAATTTAGATAACTTAGTTAAACAACCATTCACCTTTCCTTATATCTGGTAATCTAATGACAAAGATTTAGTACATTATAACGCCTGTGTTCCATGGATCGATATCTGGCTCTTACCAATACTTTACTGCATATATGACGGGATACGCTTGTCCTTTGTTGTGTGTGTTTTAATGTTAAGGTATAAACCATTTTTTATAAATATAAAACACCATGTTACGCCGGGTGCGATTGTAACACTGTAAATAAATGTGCATAGTCCCGCCCACGTCAAGTTTTTGGCGCCACTGCCGGGGAGCACGGCGAAATTAATGGAACAATCCGAGTCATTATTTTACCGGTGTACAAACTGTTAATACTTGTGAATACATGTAATTTTTTGTATTTATTTGTTTTCTTTTACTAACTTGTAATATTTAACCGTTTGACTAACTTTTCTTTTTCTGTTTTACTAACCAGCTGGCTACTAACAACTAACCTTACTAACATACTAACTTCTTATTTTACTATCTGACTAACACTTATTTCATTTTATTTAATTCAGTTATGTGTTCGGAATCGAACCATTTTTGACAACCGGTAATTAACGCCTTCTAATTACGCGATTAATAAACATTTAAGGAGATAATATATAGTGTTTAAGGCACGAATTAGCTTAATTAGACTATTGGAATGCCTAGGAACGCTTATCAAAAGTTACAGTGCGCGTATGGTGATTTCTGGAGAAATCTGCGGAACAATACACGGTAACGAACTGAAACCGAATAAAATACTGGCAACGCTGATAAATACTAAATGTTTACGATATATTTAGCTTTGTAATTAAATTTTAATAACCGCATTCGAAACCGGATCGAAAAACGGATTAAAACGACAAAAGACGCGTTTTACACGATTTAACGCAACCGACGAACGAACGCATCGAAACCGACTACCGGCGTACATTTTTACGTGTTTTCAATCTTAAATCTATATGTTACTATATTTCACGAGACTCGGAAATGATAACGGGCTTTAGGACTAGGATTGGACCACGTAGAAGACAAGAATCGCACTAATGGGCCTATGGCCCAACCCATTACATAAACCCTAGGTATAAATAGACAACCAAACCTTAACCTAACATTTTGAAAATCACAGAACCAAAACACGCACACCACCTGTCTGCACTCTCTTCTCCCTCAGTTCTTCACAACCCTAGCTCCCATTTCCTCTGCAAGGAAGATCAGACAAACCCAATTCGACACCACACTCACCTCTCAAAACTCTCCCCCCATGCTCTCTCGTCGTGGCTGCCGGAGCCGTTTTCGGCCAATATCTGACGCCGACGGTCCCCGACAACCACACACCTTTACCCCTCTCGGCCCCCTACAACTCGCAACCAAGTCGGCGGCTACCAACCGGCAACAAACCGTCCAGACGACACACCAACTACCACTTTTTACAGTGGCACACGGCAGAAGGAGAAGGAGATTGAGAGAGATAGAGATTGAGGCGACCGAAACGGAGCAGCGCCGCCGCTCACGGCGGCAGCAGTGGTGCACGGCGACGACGACGTCAGCCGTCTGCAGCGACGGGTCAGCGGTGGTCTTTATATTTTTTTACCGACGAACTTGACGATAAAACCCTCGTTTCATTTTTTTTTTTACTTTTCTGAAGGTTGATGTTGATAAGGTTCTGTTGTTGCGAATGTTAAGGATCTACTGATGAGAATGATGATGATGGTGGGGCTGAACGACAGTGGGGGTGGAGGTTATGTTTCGGTTTTTTTGGTTCCGGGTCAACCGAGTCAACGCATGGAGTGACTGGTCAAACCAGGTTGACTCAATTCGGGTGTCGCGGCTCAGTTAGTTTTGGTTCTTGGTTCGAGCCCCTTAGTTCAGATTCACGGGTGCGGGTCCCTCGGGTTGCGGGTCAGCAGGTCCAAGTCTTGGTTCGGGCCGTATTTCAGTTTAAGTTATAGATCTGTTCGGTTGCGGGTGTAAGCGGGTCAGTTCAGCAAGTTCGGTTCAGTCACGAAGTGATTCGGGTTATTTCGGTTCGGTCAAACAGAGTCAACTCGGTCAAACCGAGTCAACTCAGTCAACAACGGTTAAACAGGTCAACGCCCGGTCAACACGAAGGACCCGGTAAAGTTTTAAGCGTAGCGAATTAGTTACGTTAGATTTTATATAGTTAAACGTGAAACCGAGCTCGACCGATACTTTTAGTGTTTATTTATGGTTTATTTTGTCGCAAATTTATTATATATTGTTTGAATCGATTGAATCATTGTTGATTTTTGACAAAATACGACAATTTGAGTCGTTGGGATCGTCCAAAAACAGAGGAAACTCTGTCCGTTTTTCGTTAAAAACCCGAATTATAAAACGTATTTAAATTCTGACGACACTTATTGGATTTTGAATTCTTCTTATAAGATAAATATAAATATATATTTATTTATTTCGGCAGCGTTTACAAATTACAAACGAAGTTATGACATTCGACAAATACTACTTACCTTTATTTCAAACCACTAATACTCGACCCTTATTATAGTATTTCAAAACGCGATTAAAAACTCGATTACTTATACAAAATAAATATGATTATTTATATTTATTTCAAAACACCAATAATTCGAAATGCTAGAACATTTTCATAAAATAAAAATGAAGTTTCTATTTATTTTAAACGTTGACTTTTCGAAATAGTTGAACACATTTATAAAATAAATATAAGGTTTATATTTATTTTAAAATTTGATTTTAAACTTTCTTACGAACTAAATATAGTTGTTATATTTAGTTCAATTGACTGAATTTTAAGTTTATATTTCAAACATCACGACTTAAAATATATGTATATATATACACACACTTTTATTTCCATCTTACGACGACACGAACCGCTATCCACCTACGTATTTCTATTCACGACAACTAACACGACATCACAAGTATATATTTATATTTAAATATATAAATATATATATATATATCTTATAACACTCGAAAACTAGGCCGATTTCGTGACTTAGTTTTATCCCGATTATGAACGGGATTAAATAACCTTAGATTGGTTATTTCAAAATCAAAATGATAACACCTTCGTAGAGTCGTTTATTTACGACTCGGTAGAGCTCGGACACGTAGTTTAGCTATGTCAATTTAGTTAGAAACTTATAATTATTCCTTGATTAGGAATGCTTTAGTTGCACGCTAGCGAGTTCACATTTGTGGGATGACACTACGAAATCACACTAAGCTAGCTTTGCACAGGAATGTCCAGGTGAGTTCATAACCCCCACTTTTTACTGTTTTACATTTTTATAAATGTTTTCGGGGGTGGAAAGACATGCAAGTTTTTGCAAAAGTAAATAACTTTTCGATGAACGAAAACTCATATTTCTCAACCATGTTGCGAATGGATTTCAAGGAAACTCGAATGGTTTACGAACAATTTATACAAATATACCGGTTTTACAAAACGTGCATGATTTTCTAATGGGTACGGGCGACATAGTCAAGGTGATTCGACACAGTCGAGGTGATTCGACACAGTTGAGGGGATTCGACACAGTTGAGGTTATTCGACACAGTCGAGGTGATTCACACAGTCGAGGTGATTCAACACAGTTGAAGTGATTCACACAGTCGAGGTGAGTTGACACTAAAAACCGTCTACACAGGTTGAGTACTTCATATGTCGCCGCATACGTTAATGTCCTCGCGAAACATTAACGATCAACCTGTTCATAGACGCTTTACATACCCATTTACAACACTAAAACTTTCATATATTCATAAGATTCATTTGATGGAAACTCACAAATACATGAATTACAAACTTTGGTAACGTTTTTCAAGTTATCCCTAAGTAAGAGGAAGCGCTGATCCTGCTTACAAAGGTTCGTTTGGGCTCGGCCCATTCTCTCTCGTGCAATGCACAAACACTCTCGTGGGCTAGACTCACAGTTTTCATATATCATGCTGAGAAAATGATTTTTCTATATTTTCTCAACAACTTTTAAACCGGTTATCAAAAAGATTTATTTTAAATCTTTTCAAAACAAACTATGAACTCGCTCAACTTTATGTTGATTTTTCGCATGTTCTTTCTCAGGTCACAATTTCATACTACGGAACATTTGGAGTAGGAGAACCATGGGATTTCGAGTACTTAGCGGGCGTTCATTGTTTAGAAGTCTTAGCTTTTTTTGCTTCCGCTGTGCAATGAAGATACCGGTCCAGTCACGCCAGCTCTGATATTTCGAGGTGTGACAGATTGGTATCAGAGCTATAGGTTTCAGCGAATTAGGTTTTCGTAGAGATACCTAGGCTCTAACCTCACTTTCTTCTGGGGACTTAGATTATTAAGACTTGAACACATACAGAACGCTTAGGACTTGAATATTGGTTTCCAACCGTTGCCAAAAACAATGAGTCAACAGTTTTGGTTTTAAAAAAAATACACTAGTGTTGAGTTGATACACGATACACGAAACGATTGCACATAGTAAGCAAAACCTAGAGGGTTTTGATAACACGCATATAGGACCTTTGGAAAACTCTTGATGAGAAACTTATGTCGAAATTCATTAAAGGTCCTTACTTAGAAACCGTGACTAACAACTCGGGCAAACGCCATTATCTATATTTTCCATGCTATTTTAATTATACGAGCAGGTAATCTACGTGGAATGAAACGCTATTGTGTAACTATACGTGAAACTTAAACTACACGTCAGCGGATGTCGAAGTACATCACACACGACTTTCAAGGTAATGCCTTTGGAAAACACACTTGGGCACGACAACAATGATGCTAATTCTGTCAGCGAGAGAATTACTACTCGAAATGCGGCAATTTGCCACGTGATCCTGCAAATGACACGAATCACGCTGAGGTACGTTTAACTGGGATTTCACAACAATCTATACTTACTCTAATGAGACTCACAACTATTGGCGCTGCAAAAGAAGTCACATGTCTTCGCATACCCCCTACTTCATTCATGGTGATTATGCTACGTACAACATTCTATGGTAATGTTACATAACAACCAATCATCACGTGAACTTCCAGGTAAAGTCCTTAAATTTCTTTTGTTGAAATTTTGACTTTTTGCATTTAGTGAGTAGATTTTTGCATTTCTACTCCCCCTCGTGGTCGGGGCACCACGAAGATTTTCTTCCATGATAGCAAACACTCAATTGGTTTATTTCTTGGTAAATTCATATGTACGCATGCTTGTTTGTTGCGTATGTGGTTCGTTTGATTCGTGAAGACCATCAGGGGGCTTCACTCAAAATTGTTGTTTTATCAATGGATCAAATATTGTTTCGTTATGTTCGAGTTTTTGCATTGTGATTTGGATGGCTGGATTATTGCAAAGCGTTGACTCTTTGATATCGAGTCAATGAACTCGTTGAAACTCATTTCTTTTGTGTTACATTACATGGTTGTTCATTGCAACCATGTCGAAGTTCTATTGTCAACACATGCATTCATTGTTGGAATGTAACTAAACCAAGTTCAATTGTTTGAACTTGCTCATAATATATATTCGATTGAAGGTCTTATATGATGGGTTGAGGCCATCATATTCGAAATAATCCCAACAAGCACTTCATTTGTTTCGAACCATTATAGGCTTGTTTGGTCTTCGACTTCATTGAAACGTTTCCTTGATCACGATCACCTTGTGGTGATGTTCTCACAAATTTGAAGCTTGCGCTAATCTCATTGGTCACATCATGCACGGATTTAATTATTTAATTATTTAATTATTTATTTGTTTATTGATATTAAATCCGTTTGTTCGATTTATTATATTAAATCAGTCTTAATGCAATTGTGTGTTAAGATAATGGTACCCAAGTTCGTGTTAAATATTCCGGTGTACCTCTTAATGGTTCTTTCACCATCGAGCGAACATTTTGTGATATTTATTGCTTTTCATCTTCGCTCGAAAACATTGTTTATTTGTTTCGTTTTCAATCGAAAATCTTATGAGATTTGTTTGGAACGAACATTCAGATTACTTCGTTGAGCCCTCAATTGAATTCAAACACGGTGATACTTGTTCGGTCACCGCTATTATTGAATTGTTTCAATCACTACGACACCTTGTTTTGTCGGTATGAACTTGTAGCTTGGGCTAATCTAGAAACGAGCGTTTCGTGCAAAACACGGTGATACTTGTTCAGTCACCATTATTATTGAATTATTTCGATCACTACGGCACCTTGTGGTGTCGGTATAAACTTGTAGCTTGTGCTAATCACGATCATCTGCCTCATGCGAACTATATATGCCTTTCGTTTGACACATCATTTAAATAGTCCTAATGCAACTATGTATTAAGACGATGATACACCAGGTTCGGTTGTATTTCATTTCGGTGTATCCTTGCAATTCAACAATGTCAACACGTTGATTTTGTCTTATTCATTTATTGGTTCGACAGTTGACAAATCATTTCTTGATTCTATCTATTTGAGCTTGTTGATTCAAGTTTCAATCATACAACAACCAACACAAGTTTCCGTTGGTAGAAAATTCGATTGTTTCTAAAAATTGATTTGCATATTGTGGACGCTCATTTGGAATTCTATTGGTCGAAATTCCTCTTTTGTTGAACCCCGTAAACTTAGTTACATTGGTGATAGTATCACAACACTTCGTTCACTTGACATCGATTTCCGAAACAAACAAAGTTGAACCGTTGGGTTCTTAGTGATACAAAATGTCCTTACATTCACGTAATCTGAATAACTCTTGGTTTCGATTACACGGTTATTCACTTTGGTATTTTTCGGACTTACCTGCGAAACAACACAACTCTAAGGAGATAACATAGACTAAATTTCGAGGACGAAATTTCTGCAACAGGGGGAGAATGTGACAACCGGTAATTAACGCCTTCTAATTACGCGATTAATAAACATTTAAGGTGATAATATATAGTGTTTAAGGCACGAATTAGCTTAATTAGACTATTGGAATGCCTAGGAACGCTTATCAAACGTTACAGTGCGCGTTTGGTGATTTCTGGAGAAATCTGCGAAACAATACACAGTAACGAACTGAAACCGAACAAAATACTGGAAACACCGATAAATACTAAATGTTTATGATATATTTAGCTTCGTAATTAAATTTTAATAACCGCATTCGAAACCGGATCGAAAAACGGATTAAAACGACAAAAGACGCGTTTTACACGATTTAACGCAACCGACGAACGAACGCATCGAAACCGACTACCGGCGTACATTTTTACGTGTTTTCAACCTTAAATCTATACATTATTATATTTCACGAGACTCGGAAACGAAAACGGGCTTTAGGACTAGGATTGGACCACGTAGAAGACAAGGATCGCACTAATGGGCCTATGGCCCAACCCATTACATAAACCCTAGGTATAAATAGACAACCAAACCTTATCCTAACATTTTGAAAATCACAGAACCAAAACACGCACACCACCTGTCTGCACTCTCTTCTCCCTCAGTTCTTCACAACCCTAGCTCCCATTTCCTCTGCAAGGAAGATCAGACAAACCCAATCCGACACCACACTCACCTCTCAAAACTCTCCCCCCCATGCTCTCTCGTCGTGGCTGCCGGAGCCGTTTTCGGCCGATATCTGACGCCGACGGTTCCCGACAACCACACACCTTTACCCCTCTCGGCCCCCTACAACTCGCAACCAAGTCGGCTACCGACCGGCAACAAACCGGCCAGACAACACACCAACCACCTCGTTTTACAATGGCACACGGCAGAAGGAGAAGGAGATCGAAAGAGATAGAGATTGAGGCGACGGAAACGGAGCGGCGCCGCCGCTCACGGCGGCGACAGTGGTGCACGGTGACGGCGACGTCAGCCGTCTGCTGCGACGGGTCAGCGGTGGTCTTTATATTTTTTTTTTCGACGAACTTCACGGTAAAACCCTCGTTTCATTTTTTTTTACTTTTCTGAAGGTTGATGTTGATAAGGTTCTGTTGTTGCGAATGTTAAGGATCTACTGATGAGAATGATGATGATGGTGGGGCTGAACGACACTGGGGGTGGAGGTTATGTTTCGGTTTTTGGTTCCGGGTTAACCGAGTCAACGCATGGAGTGACTGGTCAAACCGGGTCGACTCAATTTGGGTGTCGCGGCTCAGTTAGTTTTGGTTCTTGGTTTGAGCCCCTCAGTTCAGATTCACGGGTGCGGGTCTCTCGGGTTGCAGGTTGTTAGTGCATGCATCTGTCGACTTCGTCTTGTATCGAGTCTTAGACTAGATAGGATAGATCAGGGCACGTTGTACGAGAAAATATGAAAGTTTAGGTTGTTTTAAGGCTGATTTCGCTTGAAAGTGAGATTCCGCTTGAAATGGTTTCAAGCGGAATCACAACCTTGTTATTCCGCTCCAATTGTTTCGCAAGTATTTCAAGCGGAATCATGTGGGTATAAATAGGTGTCCAAGCGAAATCATTGTAACAGTTTTCTGAATTCCATACCGAGGTGTTGCCGGTGTAAGATTTGATTGTAATCTGTGTTATATCAATGAAATCATTGTTTTAAGTGAAGAACAAGCTGTTTCTAACTTTGTTTCTTAGTTTCCGCCTCTGAAACAAAGTAAAACTCCTCTGAATGACTCGTTTGGGTCATCTACACGATCCTACAAGTGGTATCAGAGCTCAGGAGGAGGAGTTCTGCAGATTACAGCTAGATTTCATTGCATTTTCTATCTTCTACACCTTCTTTCATCATTTCAGCAAGATTTCACGGTAAAAAACGGTTCAATTTTTCACAGCTTGTGTAAAAGTGCAAATTAACAAACCCTTGAAAATTTCACTGTAAAATTCGGACTAAAAGTGATAGAAATGGACCTTCAATCAGATTCCGCGTGAACTTACCATTTGTGTTTCCGCTCGAATCTGAGATATTGATTGACTGATTCCGCTTTAATATACCTGATTTCGCTTCAAAAGTTATATGACGCTTGAAAAGTTCCAGTGAGACCAGTAATTCCGCTTCAAACAAGCACTTGGGTGATTTCGCTCCAAAGTATAGGTTGTTATTTCGCTTGAACAGGAAGATCAGATATTCCGCTTGAAATAGTACTGTTGGCATTTCGCTTGAAGTTGTTCTATTGGTTATTTCGCTTGAAAGGGAAACTTGGTATTCCGCTTGAACTTGACTGATTTTGAAAAACGTGATACCGAATCATGGACAACGATTTCTACAACGCGTTTGCTACTCCATCTACTCCGGCTGTCATTGCTCAGAATATGAACCTGGAAAACGAAACGGGAGCTACTCAAAAACCCCCGAAGCTAATGAGCATTGAGGAGTATTACGGATGGAAAGATAGATTCGAAAACTAGGTACAAGCTAATCATCTGAGATCATGGGAGTGTATTTTGAAGAGATATGTTCTACCTCGTACTGAACTGCAAACTGAAAAAAAGAAATCTCAGAGTTCAATGACAAAGAACGAGAAATGTATAGAGCTGAAAAAATGATGATCAGTCTACTTCAGCAAGCTATCAAAGAAGACATTTTCATATTGCTTTAGCACGACAATACTTCAAAATCAATTTGGGATGCTCTTAGAGTCAAGTTTGAGGGTAGTGAACACATGATTAAAAGCAAGAAGGCACTGCTCAAGAAAGAATTTGATCTTTTTACCAGTTTGCCTGGGGAAGATACAAAGAAGCTTATTGAAAGATACTGCCACTTGGTGCGATCCATGTCGATGCTAAGTATAACAAAAGATCGTGAAGAGTGGGTTGGCAAGCTAACTGATGCGTTACCGCAAAAGGAATGGGGTACTTACTTGATGATCCTAAAGAACACTGGGGTATATGATGGGTTGACGATTTCTCAGTTTATTGAGAAGATTTAGGGTCAGGATCTGGAACAGCAAAAGATAGCAAGAATGAATAGTCCGAGTGGTCAACAGGATGTGAAAATGTACTAGAAGGGCAGTGTTCCAGAAGTTGAAAGAAGCCCGAAAATCCAAACTGCGTTTAATGCTGGAGATTCATCGGAAAAAGTTGATCAATGTTCGAATAAAAGCAGTGGTTTCTCTTCATACCCAATCGTCAATCCATAAGATACAACATCAAGCTTTCATTCTCAGAGCACGAAAACTGGAAATGGTTATGTGATACAGTGCAACATTGCATTGAATCTTCCAGATGGTCAAAGCTTTTCTGAAGAGGTTGCGAAAGATCACATGGCTCTACTTGGTTCTGTACTGCTATCTTATGAAGGTTTAGTTGCAGGGAGGATCGGAAATCCTATGCTTACAAAGGAGGATTACGATCAGATAGACGCTGAAGAAATGGAACTAATGGACATCAAATGGTATCTAGCTAGTGTTCTAAAGAGAAGAGAAATTCAAGCTGATTACCGGAAGACATGACTTTCTTGATGCACATGTTTCTACTTTAGGTTTTGATAAATCTAAAGTTACTTGTTTTCGATGCAGGGAGAAAGGTCATTTCAAGAGGGAATGCAAGAATAGAGAAGCTAATGATGTGAAGAATCCATTCGGAAAAGATGACTACTACCGGAAAGCCATATATCAACAGGTTGGTCAACAGCAACAGCAAGAACCACAAGTGGCTCATGGTAGAAAAGTGATAGAGGATTCAAAAAGAGCATGTTTGGTAAATCAAGAAGATTTTAGCTGGAACAAATACATTTCATCCGACAGCAAAGCATGCTTAGTTAATCAAGATGATGAAAGGTTACCAGAAGGTTTTTGCTGGGATATGTTTGTGGATGATAAAGGAGAGTTTAAAGCTTTTATTGCGAAGATAGTGAGAGAACCAGATATGTTTACAGAATGGATGAAGTCTATTGGTGAAATTGTGAAGAATGAAGAAGAAAAATTTGTTTCATCTGATGAAAGCTCACTCAGTTCGGATGAAAGTTCAGAAAAGGCAGTTGTTTATGATCAAACACCATCTGATTCTAGTTTTTCTGATGATAGTTCCGACAAGTCAATAGAGTTTGATCAATCACCAACTGATGACAGCAGTGATGATGAAGAAGAAAAACATATTAACATTGCAAAATCTCATCTCTCTCCTGAAAGTTTTCATTTTTATTTTGCAGATCGCTTGGAGAAACTGAAGGAGAGACAAGCTGCAAAAGAACAAAAAGAAATGAAATCTGAAAGTGATGCTGAAAAAGATGAGACTGTTCATCATGAAGAAGTTAAAGTTGATGCTGAGGAGACTGTTGAAAAAGAGAAGGTGACTGAAGCAGAAAAGGTGGTTGAGATGGTGAAAACAGTCGAAGTAGAAAAGATTGTTGAGGTTATCAAGCCATGCCAAAAGTGTTTGGAGACTTGCAAAGAATGTGCAGCTAAAGACGAAAAGTTGGCTGAGTTTGAGAAGATAAAAGAGCAATTACTCTTCAATCTTAATATGTGAAGGAATCATATGATGTTTTAAACAGAACAGTAACTGGTCTTCAAAAGACTAATTCTGAGAGAGAAGACGCTTTGACAATGATGAACGCAACAATGATGACGAAGCAAAAAGCAATCAATCATTATATTGAAGAAAATGCTAAGCTGAAGCAAGAGTTGGAGTCTGAGAAAATTGAGAATGAGAGGATCAGACGTTTATTACAAAGTTATTCTAGTTCTGATTATCTAATTGATCGAATTTATCCGACTGTTGCAGGTTTCGAAGCATTCAGAGACGACAAGTCAAAGAAGAAAGATATTGGTAAGAAACCGACTGTTAGCTATAACAAGTGTCTGCCTCCAATCTGGGAAGGTTATTCTCCCAGAAAACCAAATGAGGAGCAAGTCGAAAAAGCAGTCAATATAAAGCTAAAAACCAATACAACTGATGATTTACCAGAAAACATTGACGTTACTTTTACATCGTCTAACACTGATCATGAGTCTGAGTTAATAAAAAAGGTGGTCGATCAGGTGTTGGATACTGATGAGGAGTCTGAGTCAAAGTCTGAGTCTGGAGGGTCAAGTACGTCAGTCAACAGTTCAAAACCGTTGGATAAAAGGGCTTACAGTAAAGAATTTTTGTTATCAAAATCAACTTGAATGATGAAACATTCGAAGTAGCATATACCTTGAATGATTCTGACAAGTTATATTCTGACAAAGACTTTCCAATAAGAAGTGTTCGTATTGACATGATCAAAAAGGTTTTCAAAATGATAGAAATTAATATTTCTGAAATAAAAGATTTAAATCTTACTGAAAAACCTAAAAAATACACTTCAAGAGTTCAACAACGGTTAAACAAGAAAAAGGGTTACAATTCTGGTTCTGGTTTTCAAAAGAAACCAAACCATAATGGTAGCTATAAAAAGAAAGGATTGGGTTTTACACCACCTGAAAATTATAAAAATGATAAAATTTCTAAAACAAACACAAAATTTGTTTCAGGTGGGAGTGCTGAAGAAGAACAGAAATAACCGTTCTGGAAACAATCAAACCAGGAGTTTCTTGATGAGATGAAAAGAAAACGAACTGAGTTTTTCACCGGAAAGTTACTCGAACCTGTTTCAAATGCAATGAAACTGGTCACATTGCCTCAGTTTGTTCTCAAATGACAAAACCAAAACAGGGAGTATCTGAAAAACTGAAAGGAAAAGTTGTCGATGTTGAACCACCAACTGAAGCATTTAAAATTTTTGAAAATTCGACTCATGAAGTTGGTGAGTGTTCAAAGAAAAATTTTTACAAAAAGAAAGCCAAGGACAACCAAGTGTGGATTGTCAAGAAGGGTGATGAGAAAGTCGGCGATGAATCTGATTCCACAAAATCAGTGGAGCCACAAATTGAGGTTAAAGAAGAAAAATCTGTGTCTTCAGAAGATGATGTTGAAATTCCATCTTTGAAGTTTGAAAATATTAAGCAAAAAGTTGGTAAAGTTGAGATCTCAAATCAATTCTTTTCTGATCAGAAGGAATTTGATGTTGAGAAAGCATTCAATGGGAATGTTAAGAAAATGTTTCGGAAAATGATTGATGGGAAAGTAAAAGGGGTTAAAGATTTCTATGCAACAAAGAAAGCAACTTATAACCCGACGGAACAAGAGCTGAAAACACCCAAGGTTGGTAAGACTTGGGTGGAAATTCTTTTCCCTTGAAACAATGGACTATGCCGGAGATCCCAAGTTTGTAATCGTGGATCAGGAAACGACATCATTCATGTTTAAATAGATTGTGTGAATGAATTTTCATGTGGTAAATTTTTACAGGTGAAGGACTATGCCGGAGCTTCCAGGTTGGTAAGTGCGAAGAAGGAATCAGCATCTTGATTGGTAAAATGGTTTGTGTAGAGATTTATTCCTACATGTGATTAAATGTTATGGATATTTTTACAAGAGGTACAGAGGTTGCATAATTGCAAATGGTAAATCAGGGACATTAAATTGTATTTGATTTACTACTAGTGATTAAAAATGAACAAGATGATGAACCAATCCCTACTAGTGATAAAATCAACTAAACTCATTTTCCGGAAAAATCATTTTGATTAAAACAAACTTAAGTGTTTTGAAATCTTAATGAGAAAATGGTTTGTTGAAAGGGGGAGTTCTGATTGTTTATGCCAAGTGGATGGCGTTTTGAAGCGATTTGATATCGGTTGTCAACTTACTGTGTAGTTTGTTTTTCAAAATTTGTTTCTACTAAGTGGGTCAAGAGCTAAATTTGTTTTCAAATTTCTTAATGTGTTTGCATTTTAGGGGGAGTAGAAAATTTCAGAAAATCCAAAAACATTAGAAAATTTGAAAAATCAAAAAATATGATTAAATTCAAAAATGAGTTTTGTTGTATAAAAGAGGAAATGATAGTACATCAGTGGACTGTCACAACATGCTAAAGAAATGGAAAGTTAAAATGTGGTAAACAATCTCACTGATGATGTGCCAGTAGGTTTTTGCACATTTAGTAAATTGTGACGAGATATAAACCTAAAAATTCAAACTTGCTTATTTCGTGGGGAACAACTTCTTGGATATATAGGTAACCCCTGAAATCTTGTTTGAAAGGTCCCTCTTTCTGAGATACTAGGTCTTTATACTCAGTGATATCTGGGGTATTATCCCGGGACTTCTGCTGAATGGAAATTCTGACCTAGTCCCCATATAATACTTTCCGCAAACGCTTGAAATATAGCGCCGCCTTCAGCAAAATGATGAAACAATAAAATTGATAATCATTGCTGTTGAAGAAAAGATCCTCTAAAGGGGAGACACCTAAAGTCGAACCGTCATCTCTCTGCTGAACGGAAGTTCTGACCTGAGCTCTCACGGTTTCGCACCTAACCCGTTTACAGATATCATCTGTGGTATACTCACCTGTAAGACTGAATATTGGGATCTGGATACGGGAGTATATTCAAGTAGTGGGACACGCGAATAAGTTTAAGTTCATTAAGACATTAATATCGTATCTCGAAACAGTTGAAATTTGTGTGAAAATTTAAGTGGTCCAATATACTGACAATCTAAGTGAATTGTTTAGAACTTAAAATGAAATCAAGCTTAACAGTGTTAGTGATTTGTCTCATAAACTGATATGATCCTCTTACACAAACTCCCAAAAATATTGTCTATAAATATTTCTTTACTACATTGCTTTATAATCAAAAATCCAAAAAGAGTTTAGTGAGTTTTAGCATAAATTTTTGAAAAATCCAAAAAGATTTTTGACAACAGATGTTGAAAAGCTGATTTTCAAAGTTCCAAGTGCTAGACATGATGACCATGTAGTGAGGGGGAGTCTATGTTTGAAATCAAATGTGTTAATCATTTTTACAAGTGGTTCATCAAGATTATGGAGTTAATTTTGAGAGGGAGTTTGAGTTAGTGCATATTTTTTGATATTAAATTGTCATGAAATTTACTTTGAGATAGAGATTGTGCAGATAACCTGAGCAGGACAAGAGCCAGGTTACGATCTTGGAATAGCATCAAAGAGTGTTTGGACATGAAAAGCCAGGTTGATCGATCCTGAGAAGCTTATGTTTAAAGAGCTAGGTTCCGATACCTGAAGACTCGAGGGACAGAGTTTGAGCCAGGCAACGATCTTGAACCTGTGAAAGCCAGATTGCGGTCCTGAAGCAGATGATGCTGATGAACTTAAGGAATGTCAGCTCATTGTTAGGGGGAGTCTGTTGATGCTGATTGAAAGAGTGAAGCCCAGAGACTGATAAAGACTGAAGTTGCAAAAGACTCGACACGTGAGACTCGTCAACATCTGAGGGGGAGTCTGTTAGTGCATGCATCTGTCGACTTCGTCTTGTATCGAGTCTTAGACTAGATAGGATAGATCAGGGCACGTTGTACGCGAAAATATGAAAGTTTAGGTTGTGTTAGGGCTGATTTCGCTTGAAAGTGAGATTCCGCTCCAATTGTTTCGCATGTATTTCAAGCGGAATCATGTGGGTATAAATAGGTGTCCAAGCGAACTCATTGTAACAGTTTTCTGAATTCCATACCGAGGTGCTGCCGGTGTGAGATTTGATTGTAATCAGTGTTATATCAATCAAATCAGTGTTTTAAGTGAAGAACAAGCTGTTTCTACCTTTGTTTCTTAGTTTCCGTCTCTGAAACAAAGTAAAACTCCTCTGAACGACTCGTTTGGGTCATCTACACGATCCTACACGGGTCAACAGGTCCAAGTCTTGGTTCGGGCCGTATTTCAATTTAAGTTATAGATCTGTTCGGTTGCGGGTGTAAGCGGGTCAGTTCAGCAAGTTCGGTTCAGTCACGAAGTGATTCGGGTTATTTCGGTTCGGTCAAACAGAGTCAACTCGGTCAAACCGAGTCAACTCAGTCAACAACGGTTAAACAGGTCAACGCCCGGTCAACACGAAGGACCCGGTAAAGTTTTAAGCGTAGCGAATTAGTTACGTTAGATTTTATATAGTTAAACGCGAAACCGAGCTCGACCGATACTTTTAGTGTTTATTTACGGTTTATTTTGTCGCAAATTTATTATATATTGTTTGAATCTATTGAATCATTATTGATTTTTGACAAAATACGACAATTTGAGTCGTCGGGATCATCCAAAAACAGAGGAACCTCTGTCTGTTTTTCGTTAAAAACCCGAATTATAAAACGTATATAAATTCTGACAACGACACTTATTGGATTTCGAATTCTTCTTATAAGATAAATATAAATATTTATTTATTTATTTATTTATTTCGGCGGCATTTACAAATTACAAACGAAGTTATGCCATTCGACAAATACTACTTACCTTTATTTCAAACCACTAATACTCGACCCTTATTATAGTATTTCAAAACGCGATTAAAAACTCGATTACTTATACAAAATAAATACGATTATTTATATTTATTTCAAAACACCAATAATTCGAAATACTAGAACATTTTCGTAAAATAAAAATGAAGTTTCTATTTATTTTAAACGTTGACTTTTCAAAATAGTTGAACACATTTATAAAATAAATATAAGGTTTATATTTATTTTAAAAGTTGATTTTAAACTTTCTTACGAACTAAATATAGTTGTTATATTTAGTTTAGTTGACTTAATTCTAAGTTTATATTTCAAACATCACGACTTAAAATATATGTATATATATATACACTTTTATTTCCATCTTACGATGACACGAACCGCTATCCACCTACGTATTTCTATTCACGACAACTAACACGACATCGCAAGTATATATTTATATTTAAATATATAAATATATATATCTTATAACACTCGAAAACTAAGCCGATTTCGTGACTTAGTTTTATCCCGATTATGAACGGGATTAAATAACCTTAGATTGGTTATTTCAAAATCAAAATGATAACACCTTCGTAGAGTCGTTTATTTACGACTCGGTAGAACTCGGACACGTAGTTTAGCTATGTCAGTTTAGTTAGAAACTTATAATTATTCCTTGATTAGGAATGCTTTAGTTGCACGCTAGCGAGTTCACATTCGTGGGATGACACTACGAAATCACACTAAGCTACCTTTGCACAGGAATGTCCAGGTGAGTTCATAACCCCCACTTTTTACTGTTTTACATTTTTATAAATGTTTTCGGGGGTGGAAAGACATGCAAGTTTTTGCAAAAGTAAATAATTTTTCGATGAACGAAAACTCATATTTCTCAACCATGTTGCGAATGGATTTCAAGGAACCTCGAATGGTTTACGAACAATTTATACAAACATATCGGTTTTACGAAACGTGCATAATTTTCTAATGGGTACGGGCGACAAAGTCGAGGTGATTCGACACAGTCGAGGGGATTCGACACAGTCGAGGTTATTCGACACAGTCGAGGTGATTCACACAGTCGAGGTGATTCGACACAGTCGAAGTGATTCACACAGTCGAGGTGATTCGACACTAAAAACCGTCTACACAGGTTGAGTACTGCATACGTTAATGTCCTCGCGAAACATTAACGATCAACCTGTTCATAGACGCTTTACATACCCATTTACAACATAAAACTTTCATATATTCATAAGATTCATTTGATGGAAACTCACAAATACATGAATTACAAACTTTGGTAACGTTTTTCAAGTTATACCTAAGTAAGAGGAAGCGCTGATCCTGCTTACAAAGGTTCGTTTGGGCTCGGCCCATTCTCTCTCGTGCAATGCACAAACACTCTCGTGGGCTAGACTCACAGTTTTCATATATCATGCCGAGCAAATGATTTTTCTATATTCTCTCAACAACTTTTAAACCGGTTATCAAAAAGATTTATTTTAAATGTTTTCAAAACAAACTATTAACTCGCTCAACTTTATGTTGATTTTTTGCATGTTCTTTCTCAGGTCACAATTTCATACTACGGAACAATTGGAATAGGAGAACCATGGGATTTCGAGTACTTAGCGAGCGTTCATTGTTTAGAAGTCTTAGCTTTTTTTGCTTCCACTGTGCAATGAAGATACTGGTCCAGTCACGCCAGCTCTGATATTTCGAGGTGTGACACATTTACTTTTCATTTATTCATTTAAGTTATTTTAATTCAGTCATTTCATTTCTGTTTATTTTTATATATTTATGTCTGTGTTCGCACGTCGAACCGCTTATTTATATTTATTTCTTTTTCTACATTTACTTTCCATTTATTTATTTACGTTTAGTTATTTAATTATTCATTTATGTCTAATTAATTATTTAAATTAACCGTTTACCCATATTATTACACTCATTTGTTTATTTATTTACTCCACGAAAATAAAATACAACTTTCTGATAAGATCATCACATTTTCTGATGAATTCCAATGAATTTATCAGATTTTCTGATGGATTCTGATAAACCCATTAGATTTTCTAAAAACAACAATTTTTATTTCTGATGCATTTACCAGATTTTCTGGTAATTCTGATGGATTTATCAGAAATTCTGATGGAACGGAAACTTTCATCAGATTTTATCAGATCTTATCAGATTTTCTGATAATTAAAAAAAAGTTTCATCAGATTTCTGATGATGTCATCAGAACTTCTGGTAAACAAACGAAAACAGCTCTTGGATGTAAAAGTAAATAAACCAGTAAATATTTTAATAGATTTGTTTAACTTGTAAATATATGTATAATATATATTAATATTGTTATTTATACTTATTTCTCATATTATTACTATGTTCTTTTTTCTGTATAATGCCTTCCTTTTTACGTGCAGGCTAATGTCCACGCCCCTGCACCCGCTAATGCTGAGATAGCCATCGAACCAGAGAATAACTTAAGAAGAAGTAGGCGGCTTTGTGAAAGATCGCTTGTTGTTGCACAAAGGATTGCGGCTGCAATCGACGAACCAGTGATACTTTCTGACAGCGAGAGTTCAGAGGACGACACAGGAAGCATTATGGCAGAGGACGACCAGCCTTTGAATGAGACCGGCCGTCCAGGAGGAGAGGGCTTGCTACCGAGTATCGCCCGACCTACGATAGCAGCACCGAGTTTTGAAATTAAATCTAGTATTATTAACATGTTGCAAAATTCTGTACAGTTTGATGGGAAGGATCACGAAGATCCAGGTCGGCACATCGCATCATTTCTCGAAGTGTGCTCGACTTTTAAAATTAGAGACGTTTCTGAAGACGCAATTCGATTGCGACTCTTTCGATTCTCTTTGCGAGACAACGCCCGATCATGGCTTTTGTGTAAGGACTTGCAAAAATGTCCCAAAACGACTCGTAAGTGAAAACCCGGACCCCTGAAACCCTAATGTGCATAAAAAACCAAGAAAACGTGGATTTTTGATTTCAGGCGGGCCGCGTAAAACGTAAGATTCGGCTTACGCGGGCCGCGTCAACTTAAATTTGACCGGATAAGCGTGCCGGGCCACGTGTTGCACACATGGCAGCCCTAATCGTGACACACAAGCCCTACACGTAGACTAGGGGCCCTCGCGGGCCGCGTAAGATTCAAGTGTGGGTTTACGCGGACCGCGTAAAACCCAAAAACTAGCTATAAATTGATCAGTTCATGGGCTTTGCATCTGTGAACGTAAAACTTTCTAAAACACGAAAGAAACTGCTCAAAATCACACTTTCACATAGGGAAACGCTGCTACGAATACAGGGTATTAACTCGATCACTGCTACGATACAATGTTCGTTTGATTGAAACCAATCTGATGGATGTTTATGTGTTGCCCGAATACGGGCTATACTTTGTCATTCGTCGTGAGGGTTTTGATTTCGTGAGCTTATCGTAAATGTTGTATTAAGTTACTGACCTAGTTTCGTGTGCATTGTTGTTTAAATTAGGTTATCAGGCTTATTAGTAGGCTAAACTCTGCCCAACTAAACTTGCAATGTGAGTCATTCTCTTTTTATCAACTGTTTTACTAAACCTTAAATTATTCTCAAAAGTTATAATTACAGGGATTAAGTCATGGTTATCTTGAATCACTGGCTAGTGGGGTATTGTGCACATTACTAATTTCTCACGGTTGGTTTCACCAACCTAACAGTGATAATCATCACTACTTGGGTGAAAGGACCCAATAGTGGTATGACCATCATCATCAGGGTGTGACACGGCGCCGGATAAAAATAAGATAGTAGCCATTGTAATCGCTCTTATGCTGTAATTTATAACTATGTGTCGTTTTATTAAAATTGAGTGACTCGCCAGTATTTCCCCGCTGATAAAATATTTTTTAAACATGTTTCAGGTGACTTACTGTGAATCAAGGAAAAGTGCTACAGAGCACTAACAAAGCTTGAAGTGGTGGCTCAGTAAAATAAATAAACATGTTTTGTGAAACAAGGGATTTCCTTATGAAATTCCCTTTATTGTAAATTATGGGGTTTGTCCCAAATTATGAAATAAAATAATTGGGCATTTTCAAATTTTAAAAGATCCTGTTAAAACTTCCGCTGTCAACCCAAATAACAAATACCACGGGTTTCTGTCTCGCGGCTCCTGGACCGGGTCACACCGGGACAGGGGCCGTGACATTTTGTCACTTCCAGCAGGGTCCATCACGACTTGGAACGAGATGGCAGATCTTTTTATGCAAAAATATTTTCCGCTGGAAAAGACAGCTAAGCTTAAAAACCGTATTATGACATTCAAACAGGATGAAGGAGAATCTCTACACGCAGCTTGGGAGAGGTTCAAAGATCTTCTGATCAACGTTCCACATCATGGGTTGTCCAAAAGGCAACTTGTGTTGAACTTCTACCAAGGACTCAACTACGACTCACAAGAATGTTTAGATGTATATGCAGGAGGCGATCTTGGAACAAAAATACCCAACGAAGCCTATGCAATCATAGAAAAAGCTACCTTGAAGTCGAGTTCTCGTCACGGTGGAGTGTGAAATAAAGCATCATCTATTCTTGGAGTTCATCAAGTGTATACATATACGGCTCTTGTAGCACAGATTGGAGCTTTGGCAGCAAGATTTGATCAAGCTCAGAACGTTTCGCAGGTACAATCATCATGTGAGCTGTGTGGAGTGTCACACGAGCCAGGTACTTGTGAGCAGGGTGTTATTTTTACAGGACACGAAGAGCTGGACTATTTGGGCAATCAAATTAGGCCCCAAAATAACCCCTATAGCAACACGTACAATCGGGGATGGAGGAATCACCCAAACTTCGGGTGGAAAGCCAATTCCAATAACCAAAACCCACTCGGATATGCTCAACGAGCTCCCACGCCACAACAGCCTCAAGGGCAATCCTTTAAGCCCCAGGGACAATCTTTTCAGCCATCAGGGCAAACCTTTCAACCACGTTACAATAATTTAGGTTCAGGAAGCACTTCCCAGCCACAAGCCTCTCAAAGAAACTCAAAACTCGAGGAGATGGTGGCGCAACTGTTAAACAACTCCAACAATGCCAACCAAATATCTGAGAAAAGATACCAGCAGCATGAGGAGCGTTTCATGGCGCAAGAGGGGGAAATGCGGAGCCAAAATGCTTCAATAAAAACCTTTGAGAATCTAGTCGGCCAGTTGGCCAAGATGTTGTCTGAAAGACCACAAGGCTGTCTTCCAGGTAACACAGAACCAAACCCGAGAGGGCACGTTAATGCAGTACTGACGAGGAGTGGTAAAACAACAGGACCTGACAAATCGGACTCACCACCGATCACTGAGACGGTCCAAACTAACGCTTCGGACTAGGTGCACGCTAGGCGAGTCCCAACAAGTATAACACAGTTCCAGGAGCCAGTTAAAGATTTCATTCCTCCTATCCCATATCCGAGCAGACTGAAGAAACAAAAGGACAATGAACAACATGGTAAGTTTTTAGAGATGTTTAAACAATTACACATAAACATACCATTTGTTGAAGCGTTGGCTCAAATGCCTAAATACGCAAGGTTCTTGAAAGACATCCTCACAAACAAGCAGAAACTAGAAAGCTTGTCTTGTGTGTTGATGAATGAAATCTATTCAGCCCTTCTCCAAAACCGTCTACCTGAAAAGATGGGAGATCCGGGCAGTTTCACTCTTCCCTGTCTCATTGGCAGCATGTCTGTCAGTCACGCATTAGCTGATTTAGGAGCTAGCATAAACCTTATGCCATATAAGGTCTTTGCTACATTAGATCTGGGTGAACCTTCGCCCACTAGAATGAGCATTCGACTCGCAGATCATTCAATCAAGTATCCGTGTGGATTCGTTGAAAACATGCTTGTTAAAATCGATAAATTTGTTTTCCCTGTGGATTTTGTTATCCTTGACATGGACGAAGACTCAAAAGTGCCATTAATACTTGGACGCCCGTTCCTCAATACTGCGAGGACGATTGTTGATGTGGCAGCTGGCCAAATCACGCTCCGAGTAAATGACGAGCACGTGACTTTTGATATTAAAAGATCAATGCAACATCCGCAAAGTCACGATGACATGCTTTACTATGTCAACATTGTCGATACTTGTGTAAGCTCTCATTTTCAAGGCACGATTGAAGAAATTGATACAGACACACATCTTTTGTGTGAGAACCAAAATGACATTTCGCAGGAGGGCCACAAAGTTGAGCAGCCGGCTGTCCAAATCGGTGAAGATGGTTCTCAAAGTCTAGATCAATTTGTGGAGATTGACCGTGAAGCTGAAGAAAAGTCAAACCATCGGTTGAAGATCCACCGTCGTTGGAGTTAAAAGAACTCCCACCGCATCTCGAATATGCATTTCTAGACAAGGAGTGTCACTTACAAGTCATCATTTCAGCATCTTTAGCAAAAGAGGAAAAGAGACAGCTTCTCGAAGTTCTAAAGCTCCACAAGAAGGCCATGGCGTGGAAGATTATGGATATCAAAGGCATTAATCCTTCTTTTTGTACTCATAAGATTCTAATAGAGGACGACTACAAGCCAAGTGCACAACATCAAAGGCGTTTGAATCCAAATATGCAAGACGTGGTAACGAAATAAGTAATCAAGTTGTTAGATACAGGGCTGATTTATCCTATATCTGATTCTATTTGGATAAGTCCAGTGCAAGTAGTACCCAAGAAAGGTGGTATTACTGTAGTTCCAAACGATAGGAATGAACTTATTCCTACCCGTACCATCACCGGATGGCGAGTTTGCATCGATTATCGCAAGCTCAATGATGCCACCTGTAAGGACCACTTCTCGCTTCCATTCATTGATCAAATGTTGGAACGTCTGTCGGGGAAGTCTTTTTTCTGTTTTCTGGATGGGTTCTCTGGATACTTTCAAATTCCTTTCGCTCCTGAGGACCAGGAAAAGACTACTTTCACATGTCCTTTCGGCACATTCACCTACCGGCGTATGCCTTTTGGGCTGTGTAATGCACCAGCCACATTCAGCATTGCATGGTAGCTATTTTTCATGACATGATTGAAGACTCCATGGAAGTATTTATGGATGATTTCTCTGTTTTTGGGAGTTCTTTCGATCAGTGTCTTGGAAATCTGAAAAGAATGTTAATGAGATGTGAGGAAACTAATCTTGTGCTTAACTGGGAGAAATGCCACTTCATGGTGAAAGAAGGGGTAGTTCTTGGACACAAAATCTCTGAAGCCGGGTTGGAAGTCGATACAGCAAAAGTGGATATTATTTCTAAACTTCCTCCCCTACCTCGGTTAGAGCGATTAGAAGTTTCTTGGGTCATGCAGGGTTCTATAGGCGATTCATAAAAGACTTCTCAAAAATCGCAAGACCTATGACCCGTTTGTTAGAAAAGGATGCTCCATTTGTGTTTTCAGAAGAATGCACGAAAGCATTCAAGCAGCTGAAACAAAGACTTATCGAAGCCCCTATTCTGGTTGCACCAGATTGGGCATTGCCATTTAAGATAATGTGCGACGCCAGTGATTACGCAATAGGAGCAGTCTTAGGACAAAGAAGGGAGAAGCACTTTCATCCTATTTACTATGCCAGCAAGACTCTACATGATGCTCAAGAGAATTACACGACTACAGAGAAAAGAGCTTTTGGCAGTAATATATGCTTCCGACAAATTCAGGTCATACCTTGTGTTGTCTAAAACAATTGTGTATACGGATCATGCAACAATCAAATACCTTTTTAGCAAACAGGACGCAAAGCCGCGTCTTATCAGATGGATCTTGTTGTTATAAGAGTTTGACATTGAGATCCAAGACAAAAAGGGAGCTTTAAATGTTACAGTCGGCCATCTCTCGAGACTTAAGCATGGTAATTCTGAAGATTCAGTGGAGGAGCCAATAAACGACAATTTCCCCCCACGAATTCCTCTTAAGCATCGAGATGAACGACGAGTTACCTTGGTTCGCCGACTTTGCAAACTACCTTGCATGTGGAATCCTTATCAAAGGATTGTCATATCAGCAAAAGAGAAAGTTCTTTGCGGATCTGAAGTACTATATTTGGGACGAACCATACTTGCTTATAATTGGAGCCGATCAGGTGATCCGAAGATGTGTATTTGGTGAAGAGGCAGCTAGCATTCCGAGCCACTGTCACGAAGGGCCAATCGGAGGACATCATGGAGCAAACTACACTGCAAAGAAAGTGTTAGACTTTGGGTTTTACTGGCCCACAATCTTTCATGATACGCATGAATGGGTTAGAGCATGTGATTCTTGCCAAAGCGCAACCAATATCTCCGCACGTAATGAAATGCCTTAACATCCAATGCAAGTCTGTGAAGTCTTTGATATATGGGGTATCGACTTCATGAGACCATTTCCAGCCTCACGAGGTAACAAATACATCCTAGTTGCTGTATACTATGTCTCAAAATGGGCTGAAGCTCAAGCTTTTCCCACAAATGATGCTAGGGTGGTTGTGAGGTTCTTAAAAAGTTTATTTGCCCGATTTGGTGCTCCAAAAGCACTAATCAGTGACAGAGGAACGCATTTTTGTAATGCGCAGTTAGAACGAGCCTTATCCCATTATGGAGTTCATCATAGATTGGTAAAGCTATATCATCCTCAAACAAGTGGGCAAGTGGATGTCACAAATTGGGGTTTGAAAAGAATCCTTAAGCGGTCCATTAATAACAACCGTAAGGATTGGTCAGACAAGTTAGATGATGCTTTGTGGGCTTTTAGAACGGCATTCAAGACACCTATTGGGACCACACGCATTTTGGGCCTTAAAAATGGCAAATTTGGATTTGAAAAGCGGAGGTGAAGCCTGTTTTCTGCAAATCCACGAGCCTGAGGTGCTAAGGAGTCATGCCTATGAGAGTTCTAGCAGATACAAGGAGCGAGTCAAGAGATTGCATGACAAGAGGTTGAGAGACCATAAGGATCTCCGTGTAGGAAATCTCGTCTTGTTATATAACTCAAGACTGCGTTTATTCCCCGGGAAGCTGAAATCCCCATGGATGGGTCCATACACAGTTAGAGAAATATTTCCATACGGGGCCGTAACTATCGAGGGTCCAAACGGGGCAAGTTTCAAGGTCAACGCGTTTAAAACGTTACATCAACGGACCGGTTGACTCGGTGGAGGAAATTCTCGAACTCCACGTCCCGCACGCTTAAAACAAGTGTGGGGAGAATGAGTCTAGCTACCGACTCACTGATTAATTTAGCGAGTGTGTTTTCACACGCTAAGAATAAATTTGTACATATTATTTTGTTATGTTTATTTCCTAGTTCGGTATTTTTTCGGTCTTAAACGTTGGTACATACAAGCTTGGTCCATAACTTTTGGAAATTTGAAGATGATTAATTGTTAAAATATATGAAATAATGCAAAAATGGAAAAATTGGGTGAAATTTCGGAGTTAAAAACTTACTGTTAAAAATAACACAATAAGGCCCAGGTACCACACGGTAGTGCCAAATCGGCACGACCGTGCACTCCGTAATCAAAACAGACCAAGAGCTCGTACACAGGGCAGTCATCGGCCCGCACTACCGTGCGACCGATGTCAAACTAGGAATGCGATCCTGGATGGCATGACCGTGCGAGTTAAAATCTGCGCAATAAAAACAGGGTATAAATACGATTCTGCAGTAAAAACCAATCATTTTTTCGAAACCCTAGCAGCCGCACGGGAGTTCCAGGTCGCCTACACCTAAAAATCATCTAATTTTTGCCTAGATTTCACTTCAATCATCTTCCAAGGTATATTTCCTACTTGTTTTGCAGATTACACTTATTTTCTGATTTAGATCTGATGTTTGACTCAAGAAATTTTGGGGTGTTCTTCATAAAAATTAAATAAACCCTTGTTCTTGAGTGTTTGGTGCTAAATCAGTAGTTCTGATCCTTGATTTAAAGTTTATTCACCGATTACAAGTTAAAATTTGAAAGATAAAGGTCTAAATCACTAAAATAAACTGTTTTCTGATGAAATTAGCAGTCGCACGGTCACGCCGTTGAAACGGCATGACAGTGTCGGTCAAAAATCAAGATCAGATCACCGATTCAAAACTGCGATGTCGAGTCGCACGGCAGTGCCGATTTGGCACGACAGTGCGATATGGTTTTTCCGGAAACAAGCTGTTGACCGATCAGGGAATGGCACGACAGTCCCACCAGACGCACGACTGTGCGGTAACTGAAACAACACAGAATGTCGAGAACAGCCTGTTCCGGTGGCGACGATGAAATTTTTATATTCTGCTCTTATTTTATTGTATTCCTGTGTGCAGAGGAAGTTCAGCGAAAACAAAACGAAAGAACAGCCCTGTATTGCAAGATTAGAAGCTTTATGGAACAGGCGGGGACAAATCGGTGAACCGAGAAGAATCAACTGGGACACTTTAACAACCCTAAACCAAGAAGAAAGGCTATCAGACATGATGTCACATCCCATGTCAAGGTTGTTCAACATTGCACGACCAGTTTATCTTGAGCTTACGTTGGAATTTTTCGCTTCATACACTTATGAAAAACCAAGAAGCGAAAATCCAGACTTTAAAAACAGGGAATCGATACAGTTCAGGTTGAGTAGAAAGTGGCATAAGTGGTCAGTTGCTAGACTTGGAAGAAGATTGGGCATATACTCAGCTGAAGACATTGATTCGAAACTTTTCACCAATATTTACAAGTTGGTAATGATCAGCAACGGGCTAACTTTTGGGCACAAGTGGCAGTTGAACCACCCTATGAAGCTAGAAAAGCTAAAGCTTCACGACTACGAGACCCGCTACTCAGGGTTATTCATCAGGTCATGAGTCACACCATCTATGCGCGCATGGACAGTGCAGGGAACTGTCCCACTCTAGATATTCTTTTCTTATATTCCTTACTAACCGGAGTGCACGTCAACCTCGCAGCTAGAATGGCAGAATTTTTCGTAAACAGCGCGGGGAGAACTACAAGTAGTGAAATCCATGGTGGTGAATATGTGACTTGGTTGGCATACAACTTGGGTATTATGACGGATGATGTAGTCAGTGGTCTCACAATGGTGCATGCAGGAGGAGACGTAGATATGCGATCTTTGAGAGCGATGGGTCTGGTATTAGATACAGATAATGGCCCAAGATTGAGGGGTCTAAATGGAGAGATATGGGATCCGCTACCACCACAGGACGAGGACGTCAACATGGAGGAGAAACCGGTACTAGAGCCACCACCACAGGACCAGCCACCACATGATCAGCCAGATCCCGAACCGTACCAGCACCAGTATCAATATCAACCAAATTGGCCTCCATGTATACCTTCCTACCCTGAGTTGTACCAGCAGTTCCAGCATATGCAGGTTTCTCAAGCCACTATGAGAGCCAATCAGGAGGCTATGCGAGCTACTCAAGACGCTGTGAGAGCCGACCAGGAAGCTATACGGTCAACTCAACACACAATGAGGGAGGAAATGTATGCAGGTTTTTCCTACATCTTCGGAGGGCTACAAAGCGTATACCACAGCCACTTCGGCAACCCTCCATAGTTTCCGTTTGGAAACACAAGTAACTATGGGGCAGGATTATCTGGAACACGCCACCATGATGATGATGATAAGGAGTAGGAGGAGGTAGGGCGGAACAGTTCAGAAACTGATGTTTTATCTTATTTCTATTTAGTACTTTGTTTGGGATTTTTAAACTTTATGTTTGTTTTTAAAATATTTTAAGTAGTGTGTTTGCTTTGTTTGAATTATGGATATGGTTATCTAACATTTTGATCAATGGTAATGTTGAATGCTTTAGCAAGTGACATACTTGGTAGATTCATAAAGAAATGCACATAGAGTTGAGACGACTTCGATCAGAGTCTACTCAAACAAGTCGATTCCAACTCTGAGGGAGTACCTCTTTCCCTTTTCACATTGTTAGTTTAGCTCTTCATAATTGCTTAACTAATATGTATTTCACATTGAGGACAATGTGAAGTTCAAGTGTGGGGAGGGGTTTAAAAAGGCTTTAAACTTTGTTTGTCCTTAATTGTTCTCATTTCTGTATATATTTTCGAAAAATAAAACAAAAATGGTCAATTTGTGTTCTTTAGAAAGCATCCAATTTGATAAAAATCAACAAGCCAAATTGATTTTTGAAAAAGATAACTAAAAAGCATGATAAAACAAAACGGAAGACTTGCATGTTTATCTTTATATTTATACCCATTCCTTCCGTTTACGTGAGCATATTTTTGAGCCTTTACAACTTTTTTGTCAAATGCTTATTTGTTTTTTCGGAAAAATGAGTGAGCCGGATGTTTTATGTAATTTAGAACTTTTTATTTGTATACTTTTCAAAACCATGAATATGTGAAATTACATAGAAATGATAGAGGCATTTAGGATACCCCTTTGTCAGCCTTTTTCTTTATTTATATCCCGCACCCAACACTATCTATTAGTTCGCCATGTTGAGCCTATTTTCCGTATTTTGCATAACTTTACCCAAATATTAAGCCCACTTACCCAAAATATAACCTTTTCATATTCGCCTTTTTTGTTAAAATTCGGCCGAAGCTTTATAGATTAATTTAAAACGTTTGTCAAAACTCTCTAAGGGAATTATGGAAAAACTATCAAGAAAGAAATAGAGAGTAGAAGTGTGAAAAAGAATAAAACTCTGAACACCTACACAAGTAGCTTAGAAACGTGTTCTGAATCCTAGAAAATAAAGCACCAAGTTTTTGGCCAAGTTTTAACATTTCTTGCCACTTTCAAATATCTATTCCATACCCTTAACCATAGCCTAACACTACAACCCATCAAAGACCTCTTGATTTATGTTTTTCACATATTAATTGGTGGAGATTAGATCTTTTGACAAGCTTATGATATTATATGATTCATTGACTAGGCATCGAGTGTTTAAACATACACATTATATGTATGATTCAGAAATTTAACCGAGTGTGTGTGAACATTGTGAGAAATGTAAAGATTTGCATGCTAAGTCAATCAAACGTAGAGTCATTGCTTTATAATTATCCTTTCATATATCCAACCAAGCTTGTTTATTTTAAATCTTTGATGATGACTTTTTGAAAACCAATTTGACCACCAAACAAATTAGTAACTTTGTAAATATTCAGATTTGATTCCGTATTTTATTTTAAGTTTGCTTGAGGACAAGCAAAGTTCAAGTGTGGGGATGTTGATATGCGTTAAAATATACATGTTTTTATACCCCAAAACACTTCCGTTTTAAGCGTTTTTGACCGAAAACACAACGGTTAGGTGCCAAATTCGGTACTTTTATATTTTCAGGTCTTAAACAGAGCATAAAGGAAAATTCTAATGAAAACGGACAAATTCTGATGCATTTATGATGAAAATGGAAAAAATCTGATGACTGCCAGGTGTGGCACGACCGTGCCATCCATCGGCACTACTGTCACACCCCAACCGATGGCGGAAACATCGGGATGAGACGAAGTGTGGAAAGATTGCTAGAGACGTCATAACACTATGTGACAATATTTAATTAAATTCAAATTTCATTTCAAAACTAAATGTCATACAAATTCAAAAGGAAAATAACAACATTGTTCCAACAAATAACATAACAAAAAAAAAAGATAGATAAATTTAGGTGTGTATCTAGTCCACCCTAAACTTGTTTCATCAATCATCCATACTTCAATAATCAACCTGCAACATGTATTAAAATAGAGTTTCAATGCAAAAGCAAAGAGCGAGTATACAAGTTTGTTTACATAGCATAGTAGAATAAAAACTCGTATCCAACATGAACATATTAAAATAGTTTCGACCATGCTAGTTTACGCAGTCCAAGTGATAGCCCAAGTTTCCAATGCGTTAAAGTACCTAACCCAAAGTTTCACCGGAGGTTTATATGTCTCCTCCTAACAATACCCCCAAGACTAACGGGGAGGTGCATTACCCCTATAGCGCTACCATTGTTAAGGCGGAACTACACATAAGGATTAAACGTTCACAATCACATAGCACAAAATAGTCTCAAGTTTCACAAGTTTCATGTTTAAAAGGATAGAGCATGTTTCAAATAAGTTTCAAGTGTCACGTGCGTTTAATATAGAATACATGTTGCACCCAAAGTGTTTAAAAGTAAAATGGGTTCGAGTATACTCACGGTGGTTGCAAGATTTCCTACTTGAAATCCCGCGAGCGAGTTTGGTGGATGGATTAAGTTGGAGCGCCTAGTCCTTCTACACAAGGAAACGTAGGTGTGTGAGTTTGGCATATTACGGAAGATTATAATTTGGAGTTTAACATAGCATAAAGTAGGATATCAAAAATAATCATCCTTGACTTATACTCTTATATGACACTACGTAACCACTAGGGTTATATTGTATTTCATGGGTAGTAAGCCCATTAGAATCATACTTGGAGTGTTAAGTCTTAGATGTCATTCTACTACTTTAACATATAAACACGAGTTTAATATTAAAGGTTCGAATGTGTGTATATATATATATATTTAAGTATTACATATTATTAAGTTCAATATTTCAAGTAGGAGGTAGAAGATTAAGATCTTCATTTAGGCACCTCGAGTCATTCATGAATGTCATGTATGGGGTAGGAAGAACATGCTTCCGTTTAGGGACCCCTTGAATGTTCACCACTTCACTTGATGTAAAGACAACCAAGGAGGGTCACGAACTAGGGTTAATACAAGTATGTAAATAATCTAAACTAAAGGAAATCATCAAATCATGTGAGGATTTTATGTTGGAACAACCCAAGTTGTTCTACAATCACTCATTCATCAAGGTCTAAGCTTGACATGACTTGTGGGTTAAATACCCTAACAAAACAGAAAGTTTATGAGGTTTAATCCTCTGATTTAAGTGTCTCAACCATGTTTTTAAGCTTAACCAACCATAAGAGGGGTTGTAAGCATTAGGACATTGGTTTGAGTTGTGTTAAACACAAGTTGAATGAAGTTTGCATAAGATGTAACAAAACAGAAAGTTTTTGGTCAATTTCGGAGCAATTCCAGGTCTGATTTCTCCAAGGAGAAGTCAAGGAATCAAACTCCATGATTAACCAAGCAAATAGGAAGAAGAATCAAGTGTTTTCATCAAGAAATGAGCAAGTTATACCAAGTTTAGTGTAGAGGTATGAATCTGTCCGAAAATGCAGATTCTTGCTGGAACTTGAGAGTGTTTTTGAGAGATTTGAGAGTGATGAAAGTGTCCAAGTGCTTGGAGGGCCTTGGGTACTTATAGGGAGGTGTTTAGGGTTGATTAGAGGTGTTTACAAGTGCCAAAACTCGGTTTAAACTCGAAATCCTGCTAAAAATGGAGGTTGGTCGCGACCATCCATCTTTCTGCAGATATGAAGGTCCACGCGGCCCGCCTGGGATATCCAGGCAAGTTCACGCGGGCCGCGAGCCCTTTGTGGTTCCGGATATGTTTCATTTTTTTTACAATTTGGCCCCTGGAGTTGTGTATTTGATGCATTTAGGGTATTTTAAGGGCCATATTTGCCATAAAGGCATAGTTTAAGACATGATTAAGTATGAGAAGTACAAACCAAGTATAATCACGCGTATAAGTATCAAATCAAGTGTCGTTCTCGTTCTAAATACGTTCCATGCATAAGTTTAGATTAATTACAAGTTTCGCACATAGTTTCCAAGAAGCACGATTAAACATAGATTGATTCACCAAATCGAACATACGAGTATACATAAAATGCGTTTAACATAGATGTAACAAAATATAAGCTTCATTAATGATCCAAGTCTCGGTTTGACAATTGTGACACTTCGGATTTTCCCGGGAAACCTTCTTGATGTAACTTTGCGTGTACATATATTATTAAATGGAAACTATGGATTTTCTGTGATTATGTGTTGTATGTATGTACGTTATATATAGGTAGGTGTATATTACTAGTGAGCCGAAACCGCAAGACCCGACTCGAGACCACCTAGTCTCGAGTAACCCACACCGGTTGGGCCGTAACCCCCCTTGGTCCACCCGAAAGCCCATTAGTGCACACCTTGAGATATAAAACCCAAAACCCCCACCACATTCTCCTTTACACTCTCATTCATTTCACTCTCTCAACTTTCACACTCTCTACCTCTCACTAAAACCTTAAAACCCTAGCAAACCAAGATCACCTCCTCACCCTCTCATCTCTCTCGGATCCAACCGTAGCATCAAGACTCCCGGATTTCTACTCGGAACCATCACTCGGAAGTGGAACCTTTGATCCTTCGCACCCACAACATCAACTGGTTAGTGTTTTTAGGTGTTTGCTATGATCCTTGAAGTATGATGATAAGTGTTGCCATGTTTTTAACTTAGAAATTTCACTAATGATGATGATGAGCACGTTTTAGCTAGTTAGAAGTCGAACCGTGTGTTGTTACTTTGATGATGTTTTGACCGTATGATATGCTTGATTTCTTGATCTTATGGGTTCTTGTTTATTATGAAACATGCTAGATTTAGGAACCTAATGATGATACCGATTGTGTCCGATTATGTTAAAATGATTTGTGATAAATGTGTGGTCTTGATCTTAATATTTCATATGAAGAACCTTGTGATTATGTGTTAAAAGTAGGATGAATATGTAAAGAACATGTTGAAGGTGTGATGAATGTTATGAATATTTGAAAAATGCTTGTTTTGATCCATTTTGCTTAGTAATCAGACAAGGAAACATGTTGGTGCAATATGGTTGGATAGTACACAATCACACAAAAACACAATTCTATTGGTTAGTACACATAACAGGTTCTAGAAGGATTCAGGTGCACGTAACAGTGGTTGCGAGTCGGAACCCTTGGTTGCGACTCGAGACCAAAACGTGATTCGTCGAGATCTCCCGGTTGCGACTCGCAAGCAGCACATGATGAACCGAAACCGAGGTTGCGAGTCGGAATCCCTGGTTGCGACTCGAAACCAAAGCATGATGAACCGAAACCAGGGTTGCGAGTCGGAATCCCTTGGTTGCGACTCGAAACCGTGCATTTTCGAGTCGAAACCGCCCTTGTCTCGACTAGGCTACCTAAGTGTTATTGGGCCAAAAGCTTGTTGGACTATCTGCTGACTGGACTACTTGAGTATTTGTTACTGTTGTGAACGTTAGAACAGGCCCAATAACCCTACTGTTTGATTGTGTGCTTACTAAGTGTGTCTATACGTGTTTGCTATACGTGATTACTTGTACCCCAACTTGACCTATATTTGGTAACCATACTAGGACGTGGTGACCAACGTGTTTGACCAAGTAAATAATCTACCGAGTAACCCAAGGTGAGTTCACAACCTAAAGCATGCGTTCCCGGTGGTTTGGGAAACGGAACTACAAACAACACTATCCCCTACGAGGGATACAACTTACTTTTCTTCCCTTGTTATTGGGAACCTTTAGTTAATTACTGTTTATACGGATTGCAACTAACGGCACTAAACGAAACTCTATCACTCAAGTCCCTACTACATAATACCGATTAGTCGCCGGGGCCAGGCGAACGGGTTATTAGTTGATAGCGCTATTTAGGTTTTACCAACCTCACACCGTGCCATGGTTTGGGATCGGTCGTGAACTAATGTACTCAGGCATCCGTCAATGATGATAGAACATTGACATCGGGGCATCCTGCGGAAACGCAAACGGTTACCTAGTGTTCGGTATTGGAAAAACAGTTTAGTCGCTAACTTTTGGGGTAGCTCCCCATGGCATGTATAAACGAGTAAATTAACTGGTGAAACAAGTTTTTGGTAATTAAAACTGGACAACTAGTGAACTCACTCAGCATTATTGTTGACACCTTACTGCATGCTTTGCAGGTAACCAGTGACTGAGGAGCTGCTGCTTGGGGATGTGTAGTGTTCGTCAAAACCCGTGTGTTGGGTTTTATTTATCTTGAACCATGAACTATCTTTTAAAACTATTTGGTTTATGCTTCCGCTGTTTTGTTTAAACTTACTATCGAACTTAAACTACGATGTTGCTAACTACTTTAGATAGCAATTACTTTACTATTAACCAATGCTTAGTATAATTGGTGGCTGGATCCTGGTCAGTCACGCCCTCAAGCGGATGGTACTCCGCAGGTGGAATTTGGGGGTGTGACAGATTGGTATCAGACCCATTGGTTATAGTGAACTTGGTTTTAAAAAGGGGAAAAATCTTTTTGAGAAAAACCAGACTATAACCCGTGACTCGTGACGACACTACACTCCAAGTGCAAAGCTCGACTTATCTGACCTCATAGCTCGGACCCATGTTTACTTGCTTGTTTGTCTTATGCTTTCTGCTCTACTATGCGTACTAGTTTGCCTAATTAGATAGATACGCCTCCCCTCTTCTATCTCATCCTCGCTATGTTACGACACCACACTCATACTATGTTTTCTGGTTATGAAGACAATGAGTGGACGCGGACGAGGAAACGTAAACATGACTCAGGCACAGTTCACTAACCTGATCAACACGGTGGCTGCAGCTTTCGCAGCTCACCCAGGAGGTAAGCTCGTTGTTTTAGGATGTTTAGATCCTACCGCCACATCGTCTTTTCACCTCTAAGCCCATTCGTATCGCTCTCACAACAGGTCAGCATGCGCCTGTGCAACCACGTGTTTGTACTTTCAAGACCTTCATGGATTGCAAGCCTCTTCCTTTCAATGGCACTGAGGGTGCCATAGGCCTCCTGCACTGGATCGAGAAGGTCGAAGCTGTCTTCGCTGTCTGCGAATGTCCCCCAGCTAATTGGGTAAAGTTTGCTACTGGTACCCTTGAGGGAAGCGCACTTTCGTGGTGGAAGGCGCAAATTCAAATGCTTGGTTTGGAGACTGCTAATGCTACTGCATGGGAAGATTTCAAGGATATGATCAAGGAAGAGTATTGTCACAGGGATGACATCCACAAACTCGAAGACGAGTACTATGGTCTCAAGATGGTTGGGTCAGAGATTGAGACCTACACCAAGCTGTCCAACGACTATGCTGCTCTTTGCCCAAACATGTCCCGACCCATGTATCGAAGGATCGAATTGTACATCAAAGGCTTAGCCCCAGAAATCAGGAGCCATGTGACCTCGGCCAACCTCACTACCATACAGCCTGTGGTTCGTCTTGCCCACAAACTCACTAACCAGGCTGTGGAGGAGGGCAGGTTGCCCAAAAGGATCAGTGCTGCGGAAGGAACTTCTAGTGATGGCAAACGAAAGTGGGATGGAAATCAGGGCAAAGATGCTAACTCTACTCAGGCCCCAGCGCAGCAAAGGAAAACTGACAACAACAAAGGCACTCAGCAACAGGGTGGCTACCGGGGAAGCTACCCTAAGTGCAACAAGTGTAACAGGCACCACCATGGGGCATGTAACAAAGGTCAGTGTCAGCGATGCAACAAGATGGGGCACGAAGCCAAGGATTGTAGAAGTCAGTTCCCAGCTAGGCAGAATCAGCAACAGCAGCAGGGAAACAACCGCGGATGTTTTAAATGTGGGGCAACGAGGCATATGCGAAAGGATTGCCCTGAACTGAATCAGAATCGCAACAACAATCAAGGAGCTGGGAACAATGAGCAAAACAACAATGCTGGGAATGGTGCAAGGGGAAGAGCTTTTGTGATTGGAGCTGGAGAAGCAAGGAACGACCCCAACGTCGTGGCGGGTAAGTTCCTACTTGATGATCGTTATGTTTCTGTGTTATTTGATTCCGGTGCCGATGCCAGTTATGTATCCCTTCGCATTAGTAAGAAACTTAAGCACCCGCCTGCATTATTAAGTTCTAAGCACATCGTCGAGATAGCTAATGGTAGGAACGTCGAGGCCACGCACGTGATCCACGACTGCACACTAGAATTGTCTGGTCACACGTTTAGTATCGATCTTTTCCCTGTCAAACTTGGAAGCTTCGACGTCGTCATCGGTATGGATTGGTTATCCAAACATCGCGCTGAGATCCTCTGTCAAGAGAAAGCGGTTCGTATTCCTCGTCGTTCTGGCCAACCCCTCATCGTTCAAGGCAACAGGGGTGGAGAAGTCACAGGCATTATCTCGCTTCTGAAAGCCCAGAAGTGTTTACAAAAAGGGCACACCGCTATCCTAGCACTTGTCACCGACACCCACGAAAAGGAAAAGAGGATTGAAGATTTTCCTGTAGTACGTGACTATCCCGAGGTATTTCCTGAGGAACTACCTGGACTCCCTCCCCACCGTCAGGTCGAATTCCAAATCGAGCTAGCTCCCGGAGCAGCACCCATAGCTCGTGCGCCTTACCGTCTAGCCCCTGCAGAACTGAAGGAACTCTCTACGCAACTACAAGAACTATTGGATAAAGGATTTATCCGTCCTAGTTCATCACCCTGGGGAGCACCAGTACTCTTTGTTAAGAAGAAGGATGGCACGTTCCGAATGTGCATCAACTATCGTGAGCTGAACAAGGTTACCATCAAGAATCATTACCCTCTCCCGCGCATCGACGATCTATTTGATCAGTTGCAAGGCTCGAGCTACTATTCTAAGATTGACCTGCGATCAGGCTATCATAAGCTGAGAGTTCGTAATGAAGACATCTCTAAGACTGCGTTCAGGACTCGTTATGGTCATTACGAGTTCCTCGTTATGCCTTTTGGAATGACTAACGCACCTGCGGTTTTCATGGATCTCATGAACCGAGTGTGCAAGCCGTACCTCGACAAATTCGTGATTGTGTTTATCGACGACATCCTGATCTACTCGAAAAGTCAAGAAGAGCATGAACGACACCTACGCCTTATCCTCGAACTCTTAAGCAATGAGCAATTGTACGCCAAATTCTCGAAGTGTGACTTCTGGCTCCGAGAAGTCCATTTCCTTGGGCATGTGGTCAACAAGGACGGCATTCACGTCGACCCCGCTAAGATCGACTCGATAAAGAATTGGCCTACACCCAAGACTCCAACCGAAGTTCGCCAATTCTTGGGATTGGCAGGATACTACCGCAGATTCATCAAGGGATTCTCAAAGATTGCACAACCCCTCACGACTCTTACTCAGAAAGGCATTGTTTACAAGTGGAATGAAGCTCAGGAGTCGGCCTTTCAAAGGCTAAAGGATAACCTCTGTAGCGCTCCTATTCTCTCGTTGCCTGAAGGTACTGACGACTTTGTGGTTTACTGCGATGCATCTATCCATGGGCTCGGTTGCGTGTTGATGCAACGCGAGAAAGTTATTGCCTACGCTTCTCGACAACTTAAGACGCATGAAAGGAACTACACTACGCATGATTTGGAATTGGGAGCAGTGATCTTTGCTCTTAAGATATGGAGACATTACCTGTACGGTACCAAGTGCACTATCTACACCGATCACAGGAGTCTCGAGCATATCTTTAGGCAAAAGGAATTGAATATGCGACAGCGTCGATGGGTCGAACTCTTAAATGACTACGAATGCGCCATCAAGTACCATCCGGGCAAGGCCAATGTCGTGGCAGACGCCCTCCGCCGCAAGGACACTACACCAAAGCGCGTGCGAGCATTGCAACTTACCATCCAGTCTAACCTCCCTACCCAGATCCGAAATGCTCAAGTCGAAGCGTTGAAACCGGAAAACATCAGGGCTGAATCCCTGCGAGGATCTAGACAACGATTAGAACAAAAAGAAGATGGCGCTTACTACGTGACAGGGCGCATTTGGGTCCCTTTCTATGGAGACTTACGTGAACTCGTGATGGACGAAGCCCACAAGTCCCGCTACTCAGTACATCCTGGTTCGGACAAGATGTACCACGACTTGAGGACTACATATTGGTGGCCTGGCATGAAGGCCCACATAGCAACATATGTCAACAAATGTTTGACTTGCGCAAGAGTCAAGACAGAGTACCAGAAGCCAGCAGGCCTACTTCAACAACCAGAAATCCCGAAATGGAAATGGGAGCAAATTTCCATGGATTTTGTTACAGGGCTACCTAGGTCTCAACGCGGAAATGACACTATTTGGGTAATAGTAGACCGATTGACCAAGTCCGCGCACTTTCTGGCTATTAAAGAAACAGACAAGTTTTCTACCTTGGCGGAGATTTACTTAAAGGAAGTAGTTTCGAGGCACGGGGTGCCAACCTCAATTATTTACGACCGAGACGCTCGTTTTACTTCGGAATTGTGGCAAGCTATGCACAAATCCTTTGGCTCACGTTTGGACATGAGCACCGCTTATCACCCGCAAACGGATGGATAGTCCGAACGCACCATCCAGACTCTAGAAGACATGCTTAGAGCGTGTGTGATCGATTTTGGCAAGAATTGGGAGAAGCATCTACCGCTAGTAGAGTTCTCTTATAACAACAGCTACCACACTAGAATTCAGGCAGCACCTTTCGAGGCATTGTACGGTCGTAAATGCCGGTCACCTCTCTGCTGGGCGGAAGTCGGTGATAGTCAAATCACGGGCCCAGAGATGGTGGTAGATACAACGGAAAAGATTGCCCAGATCAGACAACGCATGGCGGCAGCTCGTGACCGTCAGAAGAGTTACGCTGATAAGCGTAGGAAACCATTGGAATTCCAGGTCGGTGACCGGGTTCTACTTAAAGTCTCACCCTGGAAGGGTGTGGTTCGCTTTGGTAAACGGGGCAAGCTTAATCCGCGATATATCGGACCATTTGAAGTTACCGAGAAAATCGGTAAGGTTGCTTATAGATTGAACCTGCCTGAGGAACTGAGTGCGGTACACAACGTTTTTCACGTATCCAACCTGAAGAAGTGTCTATCAGATGAAATGCTCGTAATTCCTTTCAAGGAACTAACTATTGATGAACAGCTACACTTTACTGAGGAACCGATTGAGATCACGGATCGAGAGATCAAAATCCTCAAACGTAGCCAGATACCTCTTGTACGAGTCCGTTGGAACTCGCGACGTGGCCCAGAGTTTACCTGGGAGCGGGAAGACCAGATGAGGCACAAGTATCCCCAGTTGTTCCCAAACGAAAACCCCAGCACTGAAGCTACAACCGAATTTCGGGACGAAATTCCAAACTAACGGGGGGATGATGTGACACCCCGTTGAAACATTCTCACTTATACTAGCTTGACAGTGACTGCCTTAACTTTCGGGACGAAAGTTCCTAAAACTTGGGGATAATGTGACACTTCGGATTTTCCCGGGAAACCTTCTTGATGTAACTTTGCGTGTACATATATTATTAAATGGAAACTATGGATTTTCTGTGATTATGTGTTGTATGTATGTACGTTATATATAGGTAGGTGTATATTACTAGTGAGCCGAAACCGCAAGACCTGACTCGAGACCACCTAGTCTCGAGTAACCCACACCGGTTGGGCCGCAACCCCCCTTGGTCCACCCGAAAGCCCATTAGTGCACACCTTGAGATATAAAACCCAAAACCCCCACCACACTCTCCTTTACACTCTCATTCATTTCACTCTCTCAACTCTCACACTCTCTACCTCTCACTAAAACCTTAAAACCCTAGCAAACCAAGATCACCTCCTCACCCTCTCATCTCTCTCGGATCCAACCGTAGCATCAAGACTCCCGGATTTCTACTCGGAACCATCACTCGGAAGTGGAACCTTTGATCCTTCGCACCCACAACATCAACCGGTTAGTGTTTTTAGGTGTTTGCTATGATCCTTGAAGTATGATGATAAGTGTTGCCATGTTTTTAACTTAGAAATGTCACTAATGATGATGATGAGCACGTTTTAGCTAGTTAGAAGTCGAACCGTGTGTTGTTACTTTGATGATGTTTTGACCGTATGATATGCTTGATTTCTTGATCTTATGGGTTCTTGTTTATTATGAAACATGCTAGATTTAGGAACCTAATGATGATACCGATTGTGTCCGATTATGTTAAAATGATTTGTGATAAATGTGTGGTCTTGATCCTAATATTTCATATGAAGAACCTTGTGATTATGTGTTGAAAGTAGGATGAATATGTAAAGAACATGTTGAAGGTGTGATGAATGTTATGAATATTTGAAAAATGCTTGTTTTGATCCATTTTGCTTAGTAATCAGACAAGGAAACATGTTGGTGCAATATGGTTGGATAGTACACAATCACACAAAAACACAATTCTATTGGTTAGTACACATAACAGGTTCTAGAAGGATTCAGGTGCACGTAACAGTGGTTGCGAGTCGGAACCCTTGGTTGCGACTCGAGACCAAAACGTGATTCGTCGAGATCTCCCGGTTGCGACTCGCAAGCAGCACATGATGAACCGAAACCGAGGTTGCGAGTCGGAATCCCTGGTTGCGACTCGAAACCAAAGCATGATGAACCGAAACCAGGGTTGCGAGTCGGAATCCCTTGGTTGCGACTCGAAACCGTGCATTTTCGAGTCGAAACCGCCCTTGTCTCGACTGGGCTACCTAAGTGTTATTGGGCCAAAAGCTTGTTGGACTATCTGCTGACTGGACTACTTGAGTATCTGTTACTGTTGTGAACGTTAGAACAGGCCCAATAACCCTACTGTTTGATTGTGTGCTTACTAAGTGTGTCTATACGTGTTTGCTATACGTGATTACTTGTACCCCAACTTGACCTATATTTGGTAACCATACTAGGACGTGGTGACCAACGTGTTTGACCAAGTAAATAATCTACCGAGCAACCCAAGGTGAGTTCACAACCTAAAGCATGCGTTCCCGGTGGTTTGGGAAACGGAACTACAAACAACACTATCCCCTACGAGGGATACAACTTACTTTTCTTCCCTTGTTATTGGGAACCTTTAGTTAATTACTGTTTATACGGATTGCAACTAACGGCACTAAACGAAACTCTATCACTCAAGTCCCTACTACATAATACCGATTAGTCGCCGGGGCCAGGCGAACGGGTTATTAGTTGATAGCGCTATTTAGGTTTTACCAACCTCACACCGTGCCATGGTTTGGGATCGGTCGTGAACTAATGTACTCAGGCATCCGTCAATGATGATAGAACATTGACATCGGGGCATCCTGCGGAAACGCAAACGGTTACCTAGTGTTCGGTATTGGAAAAACAGTTTAGTCGCTAACTTTTGGGGTAGCTCCCCATGGCATGTATAAACGAGTAAATTAACTGGTGAAACAAGTTTTTGGTAATTAAAACTGGACAACTAGTGAACTCACTCAGCATTATTGTCGACACCTTACTGCATGCTTTGCAGGTAACCAGTGACTGAGGAGCTGCTGCTTGGGGATGTGTAGTGTTCGTCAAAACCCGTGTGTTGGGTTTTATTTATCTTGAACCATGAACTATCTTTTAAAAATATTTGGTTTATGCTTCCGCTGTTTTGTTTAAACTTACTATCGAACTTAAACTACGATGTTGCTAACTACTTTAGATAGCAATTACTTTACTATTAACCAATGCTTAGTATAATTGGTGGCTGGATCCTGGTCAGTCACGCCCTCAAGCGGATGGTACTCCGCAGGTGGAATTTGGGGGTGTGACAACAATGATTACAAAGAAGGGAACAATTACAAGAATACAAAGTTTCCAAAAATAGAAATACGAACAAAACCTTCTATTAATGGAAAGTACAAAAGAGCCGGGCGTTACAGTCTCCCCTCCTTTAGGAAATTTCGTCCTGAAATTTAGGAAGACGCAGGGAAAAGATGAGGATACTTTGACTTCATATCCTTTTTGAGTTCCCAGGTAAATTCGGCGCCACGTTTTCCTTCCCATCTAACCTTGACGATAGGAATCTTACTGCGCCTTAGTAACTTGACTTGCTGGTCCACGATTTCTACAGGTTTCTCCACGAAATGCATAGTATCGTTGATTTGAAAATCTTCGAGAGGAACTTGAAGTCCTTCATCAGCGAGACATTTCTTTAGGTTAGAGACGTGGAACGTTGGATGAACGTTGTTGAGTTCTTGAGGTAAATCGAGTCGATAAGCCACCTTACCAATCCTTTCGAGTATCTTGAAAGGACCAACATAGCGAGGGGCAAGTTTTCCCTTTTTACCAAAACGAACCACTCCTTTCCAAGGAGACACCTTGAGAAGAACGTGGTCACCAACGTTGAATTCCATAGGTTTGCGTCCCTTGTCAGCGTAGCTCTTTTGACGACTTCGAGCCTTGAGTAGATTGTCACGAATTTGAAGAATCTTATCCGTTGCTTCTTGTATGATCTCAGGGCCAGTAAAATGTTTGTCACCAATCTCGTGCCAGCTTAAAGGAGATCGGCATTTGCTAATGCCTCGAAAGGAGCCATTTGAATACTGGAGTGGTAGCTATTGTTGTATGAGAACTCGATCAAAGGTAAATGCACATCCCAACTACCACCAAAGTCGATGACACAAGAACGGAGCATGTCCTCTAGGGTTTGGATAGTACGTTCAGTCTGTCCATCCGTTTGAGGATGAAAAGCTGTACTGAGATTCAGATGAGTACCCATAGCGGACTGAAAAGTTTGCCAGAGACGCGAAGTGAAGCGACCATCACGATCAGAAATGATGTCAAGAGGAACACCATGATGGCGTAGGACTTCATTGGTATAGACACGAGCAAGTCGTTCAACCTTGAAATCTTCGCGAATGGGAATGAATTGTGCGGACTTAGTTAAACGATCAATGACTACCCAAATGCTGTCGTAACTAGAAGGTGTACGCGGGAGTTTAGTTATGAAGTCCATCGCAATGCTATCCCATTTCCACACGGGGATTTCAGGTTGTTCGAGTAGACCAGAAGGTCGTTGGTGCTCGGCTTTGACTTTCGAACAGGTAAGACACTTGGAAACGTACACAGCAATGTCTTTCTTCATACCGGGCCACCAATAGGATGTACGTAGATTATGGTACATCTTGTCAGCGCCAGGATGAATTGAGTACTTAGATTTGTGTGCTTCGTTCATGATAAGGTCACGAAGATTGTCACGATCTGGTATCCAAACGCGATCGCAACAATAGAGGAGACCATGAGGTTTTGAAACGAGTTGACTTTCAGATGCTCCACGTATTTCTACAGCCATGGAACCTTCATTGATAGATGAGTGCTGCGCTTCACGAATACGATTGTGAAGATCGCTCGAGATATGAAAACAACGAATGACATCTACATGAGCCTTACGACTAAGTGCATCGGCCACGACATTCGCCTTACCAGGGTGGTAGCGAATCTCGCAGTCGTAGTCGTTGAGCAATTCCACCCAACGTCGCTGTCGCATATTGAGTTCTTTTTTGTCAAAGATGTGTTGTAGGCTCTTATGGTCAGTGAAAACCACACACTTAGTACCATATAGGTAGTGTCGCCAAATCTTCAACACAAAAACAACAGCGCCAAGCTCGAGGTCATGGGTAGTATAATTCTTTTCATGTATTTTGAGTTGGCGAGAGGCGTAAGCGATGACTTTGTCTCGTTGAATGAGCACACAACCAAGACCACGATTCGATGCATCACAATACACCACGAAGTCATCATTCCTATCAGGGAGAGCGAGGATAGGAGCGTTGCAAAGCAAGTCCTTGAGAGTTTGAAAAGATTCCTCTTGGTCAGGACCCCAAGCAAAAGGTTTCTCTTTTTGAGTCAACGAAGTGAGAGGAACGGCGATCTTTGAAAAATTCAAGATGAATCAACGGTAGTAACCCGCCAATCCTAAGAAAGAACGGATTTCAGAAGGAGATTTAGGCGCGGTCCAGTTCTTCACGGCTTCGATTTTTGAAGGGTCGACATGGATTCCTTTTTCACTAACAACGTGCCCAAGGAATTGAACTTCCTTGATCCAAAACTCGCATTTAGAAAACTTAGCATATAAAAGTTCAACACGCAAAAGTTCAAGTATAAGGCGGAGATGACGCTCATGATCGGCTCGAGGTTTAGAATAAATGAGAATATCGTCAATGAAGACGATCACGAAGCGATCCAAGTAAGGCTTACAAATACGATTCATGAGATTCATGAACACAGCGGATGCGTTGGTCAAGCCAAAAGGCATAACCACGAACTCGTAATGTCCATAGCGTGTGCGAAAAGCGGTTTTGGGGATGTCCTCTTCGAGGACCCGAAGTTGGTGATAACCAGAACGAAGATCGATTTTGGAGAAACATGTAGCGCCTTGAAGTTGATCAAAGAGGTCGTCGATACGCGGAAGGGGATAACGATTCTTGACGGTGAGTTTATTGAGCTCACGATAGTCGATACACATGCGGAAAGAACCATCTTTCTTTTTAACGAAAAGCACAGGAGCACCCCATGGAGAAGTACTTGGACGGATAAAACCCTTATCGAGGAGTTCTTGAAGCTGAGAAGACAATTCTTGCATTTCGGAAGGTGCAAGACGATAAGGAGCCTTGGCAACAGGAGTCGCACCAGGTACGAGGTCAATGTGAAAATCAACAGATCGAGGAGGAGGAGGACCGGGTAGATCTTCAGGAAAGACGTCAGGGAAGTCGCGCACCATTGGAACATCACTTAAACTTTTTCCCTTGCCCTTTTCTTCCACAACGTGGGCTAAAAAGGCAAAGTACTGTTTGCGTAAGTACTTGTTCGCTTGTGTGCAGGACATCAACTTTAGTCCCCTTGAAGGTCGGTCTCCATAAACGTGCAAAACGTCACCAGATGGAAGAGGTAAGCGAACGAATTTCTCGTGACAAGCGATTTCAGCATGATTTTTTGAAGCCAATCCATGCCTATGATGACCTCGAAACTACCCAATTGCATGGGTATAAGATCGATAGAGAAAGCATGCTCGTTAAGAGTAAGACGACAATCGAGGAGAATGGAATCGACTAAGATAGACTTGCCATTGGCGACTTCAATGGAAAACGACTTAGGTAGCTTAGAGCGTGTGCAATTTAACAATGATTCGAATTATAAGGACACAAAGCTTTTGACCGCACCAGTATCAAATAGTATCGAAGCATAAAGATGGTTAACAAGAAACGTACCGTTAACGACATCATTGTCGTTGCGCGCTTGATTCGCGTTTAGGTTGAAGGCGCGTCCACGAGGAGGTTGTTGTTGCTCTTGATTCCATTGTGGGCATTGAGGACGAAGGTGATTAACATCCCCACATTTGAAACAAGCTCTAGCGGGTCTTGCGTTTTGAGGAGCAGGTAGGGCTTGTTGCGCTTGTTGGGCTTGCTGAGCTGGTGGTGCTTGTTGTGGTTGTTGGCGACAAAAATTGATAGTATGACCATAACGGTTGCAATTGCCACAACGACGGCACCTAGCATTGACGGGATGATGGAAATTACAAGTGGCACACTTGGGGTGAATCCCAGTGTACGGCCTTTGGGTGTTATCAGGAGCAACAGGGTCCGGGTTAACAGGTGGCACAATCGTGTTACAAACGGGGTTGGATTGCTTTCGCTTCTTTCCCCTATTGTTATTCGATTGTTGGGTGATTTGATTGGCTGGCTTCGAAGGAACGAGGTTTGCGGCTTGCTTATCGCGAACACGGTTGTTGTTCAAGGACGCGGCCAAACGGTAAATGTCTTCGATGCTATCGAGTTTGGCTGCCTCGATTGTGTCACGCATATTAGGGGGTAAACCATTGATATACTTGCTTTTCTTGCGATCAGGGGTCGAGACAAGGTGAGGGACAATGAAACAGAGTTGTTTGAAACGGGTGGTGTAGGCTAGGTTGTCATCACCAATCTGCTTTAATACCCAAAATTCTTCCTCCAACTTTCGTTGCTCATGCGGAGGACAAAACTCATCCATCATTAGGGCCTTAGCCTCTTCCCATGTCAAAGCATATGCCAGCTCATTCGAACGTATGTTTCTTTCATTCGTCCACCACTCGAGAGCTCGGGCTTGGAATACCCCAGTCGCGCTGCGCGTCTTGAGCTCATCGGGGCACTCGCTATTGATGAATGTGATCTCTATGCTGTCAAACCACTCAAGCATGGCGGTCACCCCATCATTGCCAGTGAATGGCTTTGGATTGCACGATGAAAAGTGCTTGAAGTTGAACGAGACGGGCTTGCGTGCTTCGACTTTAGAGTCGACGGAAGAGTGAGGAGTTTCAGAGGCTCGAATCTCGGAAATGACCTTTGGAACGACGCGAGCAAATTGATCGGCCATGAAAGCCATCATCTTCTTTGTGGAGCGAGACTTTGACTTCTTAGACGCGTTGGAGTGACGAGAAGACATCTAAGATTCTAAAGAACGAATAGGTGAGACTTGGTCATAATGTTTGTTTAAGAAAACGAAATTGATCGCATAGCATAAAGGTTCACATAGCATAAAAGGTTCAATTTAATTCACATTGCATAAAAGGTTCAATTTGATTTACATAGCATAAAAGTGTTTCATATAGCGTAGTCATGAATTCCACATAGCATAACATGAATAAACGAAAGCATCGTAAATTTAGTTTGTTCACGAGGGATTATTATTGTTTCTGATTGCGATAACGTGCGAAATGATTAAAACGGCATTTGCAAATGAATGAACGTTCAAGTATAAAAATCACATATAAATTGAGATACATAAAAGAGAGGCTCAATAAAACATTGGATTGTTTCGGGTAGAGAAACGTCGACTATTCCAAAGTGGGTCGAAAGTTCTTTCGAATTAGAGATATTGTGCTTTGGCCTATAAGTAAGATACTCTCGTCGAGAAGCGATTAACGGTATCTTACCCTTCCAGTTACTACATATCTCTAAATGATTGAAACATTCGGGACTTTGACGAGAATAAAAATCGAGGAATAGGACTTAATCGACAAGATGCGGGTTTCACCCCTAACTTGACGATTTCGTACCCTAAATGTGGTTGGTACTCGTCGATCAAAGTAAAATTTTGACACCTTGACGAGGGTCCACTAGAGTTGAAATGGAAATTACCATTAAGTTGTGGATGTCACTCCTAGCTTAATGGTGAAATTTCGTGCAAAATAAATTAAAGGTAGAATGAGAGTCGTTTACCAAATTGTGGGTTTCACGCCTATTTTGGTGAATTCTTCTCGTTGGTGTTACAAGAGCATAAAAATAGCATGAGTGTATTAGTGTTAGCCTTAGGAAAGGCACATAATTTTAATAGAAAGTATAGCTAGGAAGCATGCATGGTAGAGCACAAAAGTTTTAAACAACAAATAAGAGGCAAAATTCCTAGAACTATAGATTAGGGCAAAAGCATGGCAATTTTCCTAATTCCCTATAGTTATGGCTCTGATACCAATCTGTCACACCCCAACCGATGGCGGAAACATCGGGATGAGACGAAGTGTGGAAAGATTGCTAGAGACGTCATAACACTATGTGACAATATTTAATTAAATTCAAATTTCATTTCAAAACTAAATGTCATACAAATTCAAAAGGAAAATAACAACATTGTTCCAACAAATAACATAACAAAAAAAAAAAGATAGATAAATTTAGGTGTGTATCTACTCCACCCTAAACTTGTTTCATCAATCATCCATACTTCAATAATCAACCTGCAACATGTATTAAAATAGAGTTTCAATGCAAAAGCAAAGAGCGAGTTGTAACAACTGTCACTAAAATCAATAATTAGGACGATAATTAGTCAATAAGAAAACCCTAATTGAGACACCCAATTAATTCTGCACTAGCCCTAAAATTTTCAGAATGATCGGAATCAGGATCAGGGCCCCTAAAACTCAAGGGGGCAAACCCTAGTTTAATATTTATCTAAAATTAACGTTGCACAGTTCTGATTAGTTGAAATGTTGAGTCACCAAGGCTAGTCCCGAGTCTAGGCAGCCTATGAATTAGACTGCTTAGCTTACGGACCGTAAGGGGTCACGCATACGGTCCGTAAGGGAGTCCCAAAAATTACTATAAATAGCAGACATTGGGACTTGCACAGAGAAGTTGAAACGACGTTTATACCTTCTGTATACGTCGAGTTATAGCTGTTATATCACAGTAAACACACACACGATCACGAGGTGCTGCCGCAATCAGGGTAATAACTCGATCGCTATTACGATTCAACGTCCGATCGATTATAACTATCCAACGATTGTCCGAGTGCTGCTCAAATTGAGCTTGCATTTTGTTATTCATTGTGATTTCAACTTGAATGTTTGAGTGCTGTTCGAATTCGGACTATGCTCTGTCATTCGTTGTGAATCCATTGAATTGTTAAGTATCGCACTTGATAATAGTTGTGAGGGTTTAATCTCGTGAATTGACGTAACTGCTGAATTAGTTACTAATCCCGTTTGTGTGTGCATTGTTATTTAAATTAGGTTAGAAGGCTAATCAGTAAAGCTTATACTCTGCTCGTAAATCTGCAATGTGAGTCATTCCCCTTTTATAAACTCTTTTCTCACAGTTTGTGAGTCATTCTCTTTTTATCAACTGTTTTACAAAACTCCAAATTATTTTCAAAGTTATAGTTACAGTGATTAAGTCTATGTAATCACCAAGTTACAGCCGGTATGTGGGGTTTTGTATACATTACTTGTTTCCCGTCACACTTGGACAAACGGGTGGCCAAGGGGTGATCTGACCACAGTCACAGACACCATTGGACAAATGGGCTAGCCAATGGATGGTCGAGTGACAAATACTGTGGGTAGTTGGTTTGATATCAGAAACATTGTAATTCCCCTTAATACTGTAGATTATAACAAATGTGTCGTTTTCAGTAAACTGAATGATTCACTCAGTATTTCCCCGCTGACAAAACCTTTTTCAAACATGTTTCAGGTGATCTGATATGAGCAAAGAAAAGTGCCGTGGAGCACTCCCAGCTTAGAAAAGTGGCTCAATGTAAATAAATAAATGAACATGTTTTGAAAATAAAGATTTCCCTGAGAAATCGCATTATTGTAAATTTCGGGAATTTATCCCTAAGTTATGAAACGAGCAGTTTAAATTATTAAAAGATCGTGTTTTAAAAAAAATACTTCCGCTATCGCCTAAATTAAATACCACGGGATTCCTGTCCCGAGGCTCCTGAAACGGGTCAAACCGGGTCGGGGGCCGTGACTGGGAAAAGGTGGTGTCAGAGCCACTGTTTTAAGCTTACTGATTAAGCTCACTATTTTAATTCAAAATATTTAGGAAAATTTTAAATTATCATTCTGTGAATATATGTGCATTAACTGACTAATTGTTAAAATTACAGTATGGGTAAACAAAAGATTTCTGCTATCTACCGCAAATTAGATAATACACCTAAAGAACAGGGAACCTCTTCCTCCAAATCTCCCATCGAGTTAGAGGAAGGAATCTTTGTTCGTAAGGCAAATTATGAAAATCCACTTACACCGGAGAAAAGAAATTTGATTATTAAGAAGGGTCAAGAGAAAAAGAAACCCCAAACCAAGAGAGTGAGGTTTAACCCAGAAATTCAGGAAATTAGTAGTAATCCACCAGGGGAAAATAACTTAGATGAAAAATGGGCAAATCTGTATCTGCTCGCTACTGTAGCAGAAAATGCAAATCTTTAAACTCTAAATCTAGAAATAAGTACTTCCCAGTAAATAAATAAATAGATCTGAGTGTGTTCTGCTTGCTGTTATGTTGTACAAATTGGTGTGCAATAAAAATGTTTATTTGTTAAGCTTTGTTCCAAAAATTTTAACTTAGCATTTTCTGCATTTTGCATATATGCCGTACAGCATGAATGAGATGTCGGAAGCATTTCAGAACCTCAACCTCTATCCTGTGCCAATTGAAGTCTCCCACAACTTCACTGGTTACATTGCTGACATAGAGGAACCGCTAGAATTCCAAGCTCCACCGCTGGAAAAAGCAAAACCTGAAAAGAAGAGAAGATATGTAGGGTGGCGAAATGTGCGCCGAAGGAAACCTAGGAGACTCCCTAAAATAGAAAATCCTGTGAGTGTGAGCAAGGGAAAAGAAATAGAAACCGGAGAAAGTTCCAAGCCAGCAGAAATAAGGATAGACCTAAAGCAAAAAGGAATAGAGATCGGAGAAAGCTCTAAACAGTCTGAGGAAATCACATTCCAGGACGAAATAGACCGCCTACTGGATAATTGTGATGTTCTAGAGCCTATCAACGATAATCTCTTCTCTTATCCTGCTACAGCCCAATTCCCAATAAACCTAGGACCAGCTATTCCAGACCCACTAGTTCACACCCGACCATTAGGCCAAATGGAGGAATGGTGGACCAATGACTGGCAATTCCAAAATATAGTTAATAGTCCCTATAGTTTTCTCCCACAGTTTGATCCAGAACCTATCCCTAATCCGCCAATGAGCTATGAAAATTTAGCTGAACTGCGTCAGTTTGGTGAAGAACTGATAAGCACCGGGAATAGGATCTGGGAAATGGGGGAGCAGATTTCTTGGAAGTACGACGAGAGGGAGCGTCGTTATTGAAACTGCCAGCAAACCAAAAGATAGGAGGGGTTTGGAGAAGTTTGTTTGTATTATAACTAATATAGTAAAACTGATTCTGTAAAATGGGCAATAAAACACTGTAAGATAAAAAGTGTGTATTGAAGCAGGTATAATATATAAAACAAAACAGAAGTCGAGGCATCAACAATTTTGGCTATGCTTGCATGTTATAATGATCTGTGTATTTATCTGTGATTTTGTTATCAATAATTAGACACTAATAATTCCTATTAATACTAATTAGCAGATGGAAAACGCTAATAGTGAACCAATTAATGAAGTAAATCAGTCCGAGCAAAATTAGGAAGATCAATATATAACTAGACAAGATATTGAGCACTTTATTGCTCAAGGGATAGCCAATGCTATTCCAGAAATTGTGGCTGCTGTTCAGAAACCTGCCAAACCACAATTAATTCCTAGTAAACGTACTCCGGAAGATAACGGCAGTAACAACATAAATGGAGGCGGCAATCATGACGATCATGATCCGCAACAGGCCCCACTTCCTAAGAGAATGAAAGCTGCAACACCTGGTTGCACTTACAAAGAATTTCTTGCCTGTAAACCCGCAGAATTTGCAGGTAATGAAGGGGCAACTGCAACACTGCGTTGGTTAGAGAAAACCGAGGCAGTAATTGCAATAAGTAAATGTGCTGAGGAAGATCAAGTGATGTATGCATCAAACTTGTTCAAAGAAGGGGCGTTAGAATGGTGGAACACGGTGCTACAAGCAAAAGGAAGAAGGGTGGCCTATGCGATGAATTGGGAAGAATTTAAGAGTCTTGTCGAAAGAAAATTATGTCCCGAATACGAGAAGGAACAAATGGCAAACAAGTTCCTGAGTCATCGTATGTTAGGTGTAGACTGTCGAGGATATACTTCGACATTCTTCGAATATGCGAGAGTGGTACCTTCCCTGGCTTCTCCAGAACCGGTACTCATTTCCCGTTATATTTGGGGATTAATTGGAGAAATCCGTAACATCGTTAAAGCTGCGAGACCACGCACGATTGACGATGCTGTGGAATTAGCTAATACCTTAACTGATGAACTAGTCCGCACCAGAGAGGAAGATCGCAAGAAGGAATTGGCTCAAAAGATTACCCAAGGATTTCGCGTGGGTAATAGTAATAATAAGTTCAAAAAGAGGGGAACAGGGCAATCCTCATCTCCTCCTTTCTGCAGAAATTGCAAGAAGAAACACTATGGACAATGCAATGTAATTTGCAACTTTTGCAAGGCAAGAGGACATCGTGAAGAAGACTGTAGAAGGAAAACAAGAATTTGTTATAACTGTAGAGAAACGGGACACTTCCAATCTGAATGTCCTAAGTTAGCTAAACTAGCAGACAGTAGAGCTAAAACGACTGAAGGAACTACTAAGAAAAATGCACGAGCATTCCAGCTGACCACTCAAGAAGCCGAACTCATTCCAGACGTGATAGCGGGTACGTTCTTAGTGCATAACGTCTATGCAAAAGTATTATTTGATTCTGGTGCAAACCAAAGTTTCATTAATACTTCATTCTGCCAAGCTCTTAACTTATCTCTAACTACCCTTAGGCAGATTTTTACAGTCGAAACGGCAGATGGAAATTCTGTCAACATAGATAAGGTATTGCAAGAAGGAAAGATAGAACTGTTAGGCCATAAGTTTTCTGCAAATTTGTTACCTATGAATTTAGCCGGATTCGATGTAGTATTAGGAATGGATTGGTTAGTCGCCAACCATGCTCGAATCCTGTGTGATAAGAATTCCGTAGAAATCCGTACCCCCACAGGAGAAGTAATCTTAATTACAGGAGATAGACCTCGAAAGCCACTGAAATTCATTTCAGTAATGAAATTAGCTAGTTATTCAAGGAAACAAGAAATGGTGTATATGATTTCTGTAATCATTAACACTAAAAGTAAGGAACTCCAGGACATCCCTATAATCTTAGAATACCCAGATGTTTTTCCAGAAGAATTACCTGGGTTACCACCTGATAGAGAAGTAGAGTTTAGAATTCATTTAATTCCAGGTACTACACCAATAGCTAAGACACCTTATCGATTAGCACCTACTGAAATGCTAGAATTGAAAAAGCAGTTAGATGAATTACTAAGCAAAGGATTCATACAACCTAGTTCATCCCCTTGGGGTGCACCAGTGTTGTTTGTGAAAAAGAAAGATGGATCAATGAGAATGTGTATCGATTATAGGGAATTAAATAAAGTTACAATTAAGAATCGATACCCATTACCTAGGATTGATGATCTTTTTGATCCATTGCAAGGAGCTAGGTATTTCTCTAAGATAGATTTAAGATCTGGATATCACCAGTTGAAAGTACAAGAGGAGGACATACCTAAAACTGCTTTCAGAACTAGGTATGGTCATTATGAGTTTACAGTCATGCCCTTCGGATTAACAAATGCTCCAGCAGCATTTATGGACATGATGAATAGGATCTGTAAACCATACTTGGATAAATTTGTAATCGTGTTCATTGACGATATACTCATTTATTCCAAAAGTCAGGAGGAACATTGTGAACACTTACATGCACTCTTAACTTTGTTAAGAAAGGAAAAGCTTTATGCCAAATTCTCGAAGTGTGAATTCTGGCTACAAGAAGTGCAATTTTTAGGTCATATGGTGAATCACGAAGGAATTCACGTAGATCCTGCTAAAATAGAAGCAATCACAAATTGGAAAGCTCCACGAACGGCTATGGAAGTTAGAAGTTTTCTAGGATTAGCTGGATATTATAGACGATTTATTAAAGATTTCTCTAAGATAGTTGTACCTTTAACTAAGCTAACCTGTAAAGCCGTTAAGTTTGAATGGGGATCTAGACAAGAGGAAGCCTTTAGGATTCTAAAGCACAAATTAACGAATGCTCCAATTTTAGCTTTACCAGAAGGAACCGAGGATTTTGAAGTATACTGTGATGCTTCAAAATTAGGATACGGATGTGTGTTGATGCAACGCAAAAAGGTAATTGCGTATGCCTCTAGGCAATTGAAAAAGCACGAAGAAAATTATACAACTCATGACCTAGAATTCGGAGCCATAATTTTCGCCCTTAAGATTTGGAGACATTATCTGTACGGAAGTAAGTTTACTATCTATACAGATCATAAAAGTTTAAAGTATATATTTGGGCAAAAAGAGTTAAACATGAGGCAAAGAAGGTGGATGGAAATCCTAAGTGATTACGACTGTGATATTCAATATCACGAAGGGAAAGCGAACGTAGTAGCAGACACCTTAAGTCGTAAGTATCATGAAAAGCAAAAGCGAGTCCGTGCTCTTAGGTTAAATCTACAATTAGATTTAATGGAACAATTAAAGAAAATTCAAGAAACGGCAATCAAGGATGATGCCGAAGGAATGAAAGGTTACCTAAAGGAACTAGAACAAGGAAATGATGGAATTTGGAGATTCCACAAGAAACGAATTTGGGTACCTAAGCTGGGAGAATTAAGAAATAAAATTTTAGAAGAAGCACATAAATCTAGGTATACTGTACATCCAGGAAACAATAAGATGTACCAAGATTTAAGAAATAATTTCTGGTGGATAGGAATGGAAAAGGACATAGCGGAATATGTAACCAAGTGTCTTACTTGTTCACAAGTTAAGGCAGAACACCAGAAACCTTCAGGACTACTACAATAGTTAGAAATGCCTGTATGGAAATGGGAACTCATAACAATGGACTTTGTTACTAAGTTACCCAAAACCAGAAAAGGCAATGATGCTATTTGGGTAATTGTGGATCGATTAACCAAATCAGCTCATTTTCTACCAATGAAGGAAACCTTTAGCATGGAAAGGTTAGCCAAGTTGTATGTAGATGAAGTAGTATCCTTACATGGAGTCCCACTCTCCATTGTATCGGATAGAGATAGTCATTTCACTTCCCATTTCTGGACAAGTTTCCAAGAAGCAATGGGAACTCGACTTAATTTAAGTACTGCATATCATCCTCAAACGGACGGACAAAGTGAAAGGACGATACAAACAATGGAAGACATGCTCCGAGCATGTGTAATTGACTTTGGTGGTAATTGGGATAGCCATTTACCATTAATTGAATTCTCCTATAATAATAGTTATCATTCGAGCATCGAAGCTGCTCCATTCGAAGCACTGTATGGACGCAAGTGCAGAACTCCCGTTTGTTGGGCAGAGATAGGAGAAAGTCAATTATCAGGTCCAGAGATTGTGCAAGAAACTACTGACAAGATATCGCAAATCAAGGAAAGACTGAAGACTGCTAGAGATCGTCAGAAGAGCTATGCAGACAATCGCTGCAAGCCATTAGAATTTCAAGTCGGAGACAAAGTACTATTAAAAGTATCTCCTTGGAAAGGAGTAGTACGATTCGGTAGGAAAGGAAAACTGAGTCCTAGATATGTCGGACCATTCCCAGTGATCCAACGAATAGGACCAGTAGCTTATCGTTTACAACTACCAGAAGAATTAGCTGGAGTACATGATGTGTTTCATGTATCCAATCTCAAGAAATGTTTATCAGACGAATCCCTGGTAGTACCTCTTCAAGATATAGAGGTAAATGAAAAGCTGAAATTCGTAGAGAAACCCCTACAAATAGAAGATCGGAAGATTAAGTTTCTCAAACACAAACGAATAGTACTAGTAAAAGTCAAATGGGAATCCAAGAGAGGACCAGAGTATACTTGGGAACTGGAATTAGAGATGAAGCGAAAGTACCCTCATCTATTTCAGTAAATCTCGAGGACGAGATTTTTCTTAAGGTGGGGAGGATGTAACAACTGTCACTAAAATCAATAATTAGGACGATAATTAGTCAATAAGAAAACCCTAACTGAGACACCCAATTAATTCTGCACTAGCCCTAAAATTTTCAGAATGATCGGAATCAGGATCAGGGCCCCTAAAACTCAAGGGGGGCAAACCCTAGTTTAATATTTATCTAAAATTAACATTGCACAGTTCTGGTTAGTTGAAATGTTGAGTCACCAAGGCTAGTCCCGAGTCTAGGCAGCCTATGAATTAGACTGCTTAGCTTACGGACCGTAAGGGGTCAGGCATACTGTCACACCCCAACCAATGGCGGAATCATCGGGATGAGACGAAGTGTGAAGATTGCTCGAGACATCATAACGCTATTTGTGACAATAATTTAATAATCCAAATTTCATTTCCAAAATAAATTGTCAAAACATTACAAGAAAAGCAAATAACAACATCGTTCAACATAACATAAACAAAATTGATACAACACTTTAAACCTAAACGTCTAAGTGAGTATCTAGGCATCTTTGCTATCCGTTTTCATTTCATCATCATCAACCTGTAACATGTTTAAAAAATACAATTCAATGCAAAAGCAAAGGCGAGTATACAAGTTTGGTACATACATAGCATAAGGTAAAAGTGTGAACGATTCCTCATAGCAAGCATGCGATTCAAGATAAACATTAAATATGGCATGTGTCTAACATATCAAACCAAGAAAACGCAACTTGCTCATGACATAACCAAAGTTTCAGTAGAGGCGGGTCGTTAATCCTATAGCGCTACATATGTCAAGGTTTGGCTCGTACGAAGTTAATGATAAGTTCAACACATAAGAATCACCCAAATTTAAAGTATCAAGCCATCACATATACAAGCATGTTATAGGAATGTTCATGTGTTTAGACAAAAGTTCATGTGTAAGTTTCAATAGGTAAACATGTTACGCCCCAAAAGTGGTAAAAGTAAAAAGGGGAAAAGTACGAGTATACTCACATAATTGCTAAGTCTTCCGATTATCCAAGTATTGACGAGCGTAAGATTAGAAGGATGGAACACCAATGTCACCCTATATAGGCAAGCGATGGTGCATGAATAAACGGAATTACGACGAATGATATGAATTGGAATTTAGAGTATAAATTGGTGATATAAATGTTATATTATATATAGTTTATTTAAAAAAATATTCGGAATTAAATCCATCAAGAGTATTGTGGAAGTGTTGACAAAGATAAGTATACTTTTATACTTATGGTTATAAAAATTATTCAATTTAAATATGTGGTTTGGCTATATAAAAAAAATATATATGTTTATCGTTTTAACGAAAATTGGGCAGAGTTTCCTCTGTTTTTGGACGGCCCCCCGACAACTAACGTGTCGATATACTTTCCAAATCTCAACAATAATCGCAACAATATAAACATGTAATTCTACGTATGCTTATAAATACAAGTTATATAAGGTTCGGTTCCTCAATAATAATATCAGTTAATACAAACAATGGAATTTATATTTTCGCCACATTTAGTCGAATCCTATGCTTAACCCGATGACCCGACAGTTGACCGGGTTTGACCGGTTGACTGTCTTTGACCACCTCTGACCGAACCGAAGCCCGAACGTCGAGTCGTAACCCAAGACTAAACTGAAGGGACATAACCCGAGCCAACTACCTCTGTACCGAGTCTGCATGATTCGAACAAACCAACTGAGTCGAAACTGATCGGAAACTGAATCGAGTAAATATCAAAACCGAACCTGAACAAAACAAAAAAATATACTAACCTGAACCAAAAACCCAAACTGACCGGACCGCCGCCGCCGACTGGTGTGTCGCCGCCGTGGTTTCTCCCTCCCGTCTCGATCTCTCTCTCTTCGCTAGCTCTCTCTCTCATCTCGGTCTTCCTCTCTCTGTTTCGTTCCGTCTGTGTTCGCCGCCGCACGCAGCGTTTGTCGCCGGAAGTGATGGTCGCCACCATCTTTCTTCCTCTCCTGCCTACCCCTATCTCGAGCCATGACCTGATGCCATCTACTCCGCCACCGCCACCACTGAAGGTGGTCTCGCCGGCGACGATCAGACAAGGGGGGGGGGGTCGGCTATGTTAAGGGAGGTGGTTAGGAGTTTTGATTTCATGTGTGTTTTAGGGATGAAGGTGAGTGTGTGTCTAGGGTTTTGTTTGTGTAGAAGATGTAGAGGATGAAGATGAAGGGAAACACAGTGTCGGCTGAAATATTTTAAAGAATGTGAGGGTTTTGAGATTATAAGTGCATCTTCACACTAGGTTTTAGTTAGTGGGCTTTGGGCTTGGGCCCAAGGCCCACAAGCCCAATCCCTTGTTTAAGTGGCCCATTTATTCCTACGAGCCCGCTTCTAAAACCCGAACTCTGCGAAACGTCATAAAATAAAGTTTTGTATTTAAGACACGTAAACATATAGTCAGTAGACGATCTTGACGCGTACGTTCGTCAATTGCGTTAAAATCGCGTAAGTGGCGTCGTTGTCGTTTTTAGTCAGTTTCTCGCTCTGATTTCGACTCTGAAAAGAAAATAAAAAGCGAACGTGTATTTCCTAAAAATATATAAATGCGGGACTACGAGGCGTTACAGTCTCCCCTCCTTTAGGAAATTTCGTCCCGAAATTTATTTAGAAGGAAGACTTGAAAGGGTTTTGGCAAACAGAAGAGGATCAATTAAAATTTAGGCTTGCATGAAGAGCAGCGGAGAATAACGGAGATATGAGGGTGAACGATCGATCTAATAGACGATTACAAGTATAAGAATGGCGTACGTATCGGATCGACAAGAGTAGCGTGTTAAGAATAAGGTCTCGTCACGGATAATCGGATATAATGCGTTTGTGAGTTGTTTAAAGTTTGTATTAGGTCTAAAAGGTCTGCAAAACACCGAATTTCTCATGGCACGTTTTACGAAAGTTTGGTAACCTGGTGGAAACACTTATATATAGGAAGTACCAGCGGCGTATCCACTATGCTTTGACCACATTACTTCCGTTTCATATTCGGTGTCATGTTACGTTCCGTGACTTACCATACACAGTAGTACACTCTAGGGTTCTCATACGCCTATCACTATAATCCCGTGTGCACCCGCGATTATATTGATCGTCGCATGATCCGCATAGCTTGTACTAGTTGTGTACGAATCAGGGTATACATAATTTGAAAAGTGAGAACGTGTATGTATAAGAATGTAGTATGTAAGCAAGTCCATGCTCAAGTATGTATGGGACCCACGTAAGCAAATCACTCGGATTACGCTCACGTACGGGTACGAATGTATGAATTATGAGTTTAAGTACGAATATGCATGTATGTATGAGCATAAACATAAAACGTGTAAGTAGTATGTAGATAAGTATAAGCATAAAACGTATGAAAATGAGCATAAATGCGAGCACAACAGGAGTATAAGCGTAATCACAAGGCGTGTGAGTATAAATACGAGTATCAGTGTGAACATTAGATGTATGAGCATAGATATGAATATGAGTATAGGTGTAAAACATGAAGGTTAAGTATGAATAAAATATGCGTGTATGAATATAAGTGTGACAAAGTTGTGTAAACGCAAATGGAAACATAAAGCGTATGAATATGAATATGAATACGAATGTAGTACAGACATGAATGTAAGGACAACGTAAGTGCATAATTGTGAGTGTATTTGTTAACGTAAAACGTACGAATTTTGTATCGTGAGTATAACATAATTGTGTAAGTGTGAACATAAGTGAAGGCGTAAAATGTATAAGCATGGATGTAGAAAATAATGATTTTGGTTTATAGTATAAATCGAAATACACGAGTTTATGTGCGTAAAAGATCAAAAGTTTTGAGTATGAAAGAAAAAGTGAACGAGTGACACGCGTGAGATTGTTGTGAGATATTGACTAAACGTATAAAATGGTATGCATATGTAGTTGTTTGCGTAAAACGTGAAGTTAAATAGATTGGGTTGTCACGAAATACAGACTCTAGTTTGTGAATGTAAAGGGAGCATTAAACGTCTATTGGTTATGTGGAAAGTACTTTGTAAAGGAATGGAAATGCTATTGCGGTTTTAAAAGAGTTTACATAAGTTGAAAATTTGTCGGTTCTTATGAAGTTCCCTTGTCCACGTGTTTTGAGTTTAATTGACATATTGAATGAGGTTCTGAAAAGTTCTAGAGATTAATAAGTTTGCGCTGTTTTAAGTAACTTTGTATTAGAAAGTTTCGAAGTTTACGGATTTTGATGAAAAGTTGATCCTTTAGAAAAAGAATTTGGTACATGGACTTAGTGTTTACTGAAAGAGCGTCTTTTAATAAAATGTTTTATTGCTTTTGAAAGAAGTTTTAGTAAATGACGAACTATATTTGTAATATTTTATAAGTGTTTCAATAGTTATGTTGAATACAAAATTTTGTGAGAAATGGTTTTGTTGGACCGATTAAGTTGATGAGTAGCATTTCGTGAAATTTCGAAGGTCGGGAATAAGTGTTTATGGTAAAAGCTAAGAATTTTTGTGTGTGCGAGTGATGTGAAGATAAATTATAGAATAAGAGGTACGTTTAAATAAACGAAGCATTTTGAAATACATGATAAATGATTTAGGTATAAACATGATTGTGTTTACATAATATAGCCTATTAGAAGAAAGCATTGGTAACGATCACCTAGGTAAGGGAATCACCCCTAACTCGTTGGTGTGGTCGTTGTAAGGTGAGAAATAAAGCGGAGTTAATCGTCAAGGTAAGGAAATCACTCCTATCTCGATGATGTGTCTCCACTCGTTACAAAAGTGTAAATAAAATTACGTGAAAATATGCATGCGAATAATGTATAATCGTATGAAAAGTGATAGCATGATGCATGCGCAGAAGTGAAATCTCAAAATGGTTCAAAATTGACAAAAGATCGAAAATAATAAAGCGTGAGTTTGATAAAAGGAAACTCGGATGGTTCCAAAACGGAACGTTGACTAACCAAAGTGGTCAAAAAAAAATCTTTCGAGTTTGGGGAGCATGCTTTGGCCTAATAGGTGGATTACTCTCGCCGACAAGTCGGTTAACGGTATTTACCCTTCCGGTTACTACGTGTCCCAATTCAATCGAAATTTCAAGACTTGGCGGGATTTATGAAAAAAATCAAGGAGTGGAACTAGTCGCCAAGGTGCGGGTTTCACCCCTAACTTGACGGTTTCGTATCCTAAGTGTGGTTGGTACTCGTCGGGTCAAAATTTAATTTCAACACTTTGACGAGGGTCCACTAGAATTTGAAATTTGAACTTCTCCATCAAGGTGAGGATTTCACTCCTAACTTGATGGTGAATTTCGTGTAAAAGAAAAAGGAAAGTGGATGGATTGAGAGTTGTTCACCAAATTATGGGTTTCACGCCTATTTTGGTGAACTCGTCTCGTTTGTGTAATATGTGTGTTGTCGGATTTAGAATAATCGAGTAAAACGCGTGAGGAAAGGTGTATATTAAAGATTAAACAAACAAGTATAACATGTCAAGAACATCACAATAAAAGTGAAATGGTGAAACGAATATTAACGCATAAAATGTATGTCAAGAACACACATAAAGGATTAAATGAAGAAACAAGTATTAACACATAATAAAATCAAGTATAGCATGTTAAGTGTTAACCCACAAGTGACACATATGCTTACAAGATCAAAAGAGAATAAATAAAAGTAAATAAGATAGCATGCTAGTAATTTCAAGTAAAACATACGAATAAAGCTCTAGAACTATAGACTAGGTTAAAGCATTCCTACTTTTCCTAATTCCCTATAGTTATGGCTCTGATACCAATCTGTCACACCCCAACCAATGGCGGAATCATCGGGATGAGACGAAGTGTGAAGATTGCTCGAGACATCATAACGCTATTTGTGACAATAATTTAATAATCCAAATTTCATTTCCAAAATAAATTGTCAAAACATTACAAGAAAAGCAAATAACAACATCGTTCAACATAACATAAACAAAATTGATACAACACTTTAAACCTAAACGTCTAAGTGAGTATCTAGGCATCTTTGCTATCCGTTTTCATTTCATCATCATCAACCTGTAACATGTTTAAAAAATACAATTCAATGCAAAAGCAAAGGCGAGTATACAAGTTTGGTACATACATAGCATAAGGTAAAAGTGTGAACGATTCCTCATAGCAAGCATGCGATTCAAGATAAACATTAAATATGGCATGTGTCTAACATATCAAACCAAGAAAACGCAACTTGCTCATGACATAACCAAAGTTTCAGTAGAGGCGGGTCGTTAATCCTATAGCGCTACATATGTCAAGGTTTGGCTCGTACGAAGTTAATGATAAGTTCAACACATAAGAATCACCCAAATTTAAAGTATCAAGCCATCACATATACAAGCATGTTATAGGAATGTTCATGTGTTTAGACAAAAGTTCATGTGTAAGTTTCAATAGGTAAACATGTTACGCCCCAAAAGTGGTAAAAGTAAAAAGGGGAAAAGTACGAGTATACTCACATAATTGCTAAGTCTTCCGATTATCCAAGTATTGACGAGCGTAAGATTAGAAGGATGGAACACCAATGTCACCCTATATAGGCAAGCGATGGTGCATGAATAAACGGAATTACGACGAATGATATGAATTGGAATTTAGAGTATAAATTGGTGATATAAATGTTATATTATATATAGTTTATTTAAAAAAATATTCGGAATTAAATCCATCAAGAGTATTGTGGAAGTGTTGACAAAGATAAGTAGACTTTTATACTTATGGTTATAAAAATTATTCGATTTCAATATGTGGTTTGGCTATATAAAAAAAATATATATGTTCATCGTTTTAACGAAAATTGGGCAGAGTTTCCTCTGTTTTTGGACGGTCCCCCGACAACTAACGTGTCGATATACTTTCCAAATCTCAACAATAATCGCAACAATATAAACATGTAATTCTACGTATGCTTATAAATACAAGTTATATAAGGTTCGGTTCCTCAATAATAATATCAGTTAATACAAACAATGGAATTTATATTTTCGCCACATTTAGTCGAATCCTATGCTTAACCCGATGACCCGACAGTTGACCGGGTTTGACCGGTTGACTGTCTTTGACCACCTCTGACCGAACCGAAGCCCGAACGTCGAGTCGTAACCCAAGACTAAACTGATGGGACATAACCCGAGCCAACTACCTCTGTACCGAGTCTGCATGATTCGAACAAACCAACTGAGTCGAAACTGATCGGAAACTGAATCGAGTAAATATCAAAACCGAACCTGAACAAAACAAAAAAAATATACTAACCTGAACCAAAAACCCAAACTGACCGGACCGCCGCCGCCGACTGGTGTGTCGCCGCCGTGGTTTCTCCCTCCCGTCTCGATCTCTCTCTCTTCGCTAGCTCTCTCTCTCATCTCGGTCTTCCTCTCTCTGTTTCGTTCCGTCTGTGTTCGCCGCCGCACGCAGCGTTTGTCGCCGGAAGTGATGGTCGCCACCATCTTTCTTCCTCTCCTGCCTACCCCTATCTCGAGCCATGACCTGATGCCATCTACTCCGCCACCACCACCACTGAAGGTGGTCTCGCCGGCGACGATCAGACAAGGGGGGGTCGGCTATGTTAAGGGAGGTGGTTAGGAGTTTTGATTTCATGTGTGTTTTAGGGATGAAGGTGAGTGTGTGTCTAGGGTTTTGTTTGTGTAGAAGATGTAGAGGATGAAGATGAAGGGAAACACAGTGTCGGCTGAAATATTTTAAAGAATGTGAGGGTTTTGAGATTATAAGTGCATCTTCACACTAGGTTTTAGTTAGTGGGCTTTGGGCTTGGGCCCAAGGCCCACAAGCCCAATCCCTTGTTTAAGTGGCCCATTTATTCCTACGAGCCCGCTTCTAAAACCCGAACTCTGCGAAACGTCATAAAATAAAGTTTTGTATTTAAGACACGTAAAAATATAGTCAGTAGACGATCTTGACGCGTACGTTCGTCAATTGCGTTAAAATCGCGTAAGTGGCGTCGTCGTCGTTTTTAGTCAGTTTCTCGCTCTGATTTCGACTCTGAAAAAAAAAATAAAAAGCGAACGTGTATTTCCTAAAAATATATAAATGCGGGACTACGAGGCGTTACACATACGGTCCGTAAGGGAGTCCCAAAAATTACTATAAATAGCAGACATTGGGACTTGCACAGAGAAGTTGAAACGACGTTTATACCTTCTGTATACGTCGAGTTATAGCTGTTATATCACAATAAACACACACACGATCACGAGGTGCTGCCGCAATCAGGGTAATAACTCGATCGCTATTACGATTCAACGTCCGATCGATTATAACTATCCAACGATTGTCCGAGTGCTGCTCAAATTGAGCTTGTATTTTGTTATTCATTGTGATTTCAACTTGAATGTTTGAGTGTTGTTCGAATTCGGACTATGCTTTGTCATTCGTTGTGAATCCATTGAATTGTTAAGTATCGCACTTGATAATAGTTGTGAGGGTTTAATCTCGTGAATTGACGTAACTGCTGAATTAGTTACTAATCCCGTTTGTGTGTGCATTGTTATTTAAATTAGGTTAGAAGGCTAATCAGTAAAGCTTATACTCTGCTCGTAAATCTGCAATGTGAGCCATTCCCCTTTTATAAAATCTTTTCTCACAGTTTATGAGTCATTCTCTTTTTATCAACTGTTTTACAAAACTCCAAATTTTTTTCAAAGTTATAGTTACAGTGATTAAGTCTATGTAATCACCAAGTTACAGCCGGTATGTGGGGTTTTGTATACATTACTTGTTTCCCGTCACACTTGGACAAACGGGTGGCCATGGGGTGATCTGACCACAGTCACAGACACCATTGGACAAATGGGCTAGCCAATGGATGGTCGAGTGACAAATACTGTGGGTAGTTGGTTTGATATCAGAAACATTGTAATTCCCCTTAATACTGTAGATTATAACAAATGTGTCGTTTTCAGTAAACTGAATGATTCACTCAGTATTTCCCCGCTGACAAAACCTTTTTCAAACATGTTTCAGGTGATCTGATATGAGCAAAGAAAAGTGCCGTGGAGCACTCCCAGCTTAGAAAAGTGGCTCAATGTAAATAAATAAATGAACATGTTTTGAAAATAAAGATTTCCCTGAGAAATCGCATTATTGTAAATTTCGGGAATTTATCCCTAAGTTATGAAACGAGCAGTTTAAATTATTAAAAGATCGTGTTTTAAAAAAAAGACTTCCGCTGTCGCCTAAATTAAATACCACGGGATTCCTGTCCCGCGGCTCCTGAAACGGGTCAAACCGGGTCGGGGGCTGTGACACGAGTATACAAGTTTGTTTACATAGCATAGTAGAATAAAAAACTCGTATCCAACATGAACATATTAAAATAGTTTCGACCATGCTAGTTTACGCAGTCCAAGTGATAGCCCAAGTTTCCAATGCGTTAAAGTACCTAACCCAAAGTTTCACGGGAGGTTAATATGTCTCCTCCTAACAATACCCCCAAGACTAACGGGGAGGTGCATTACCCCTATAGCGCTACCATTGTTAAGGCGGAACTACACACAAGGATTAAACGTTCACATAGCACAAAATAGTCTCAAGTTTCACAAGTTTCATGTTTCATGTTTAAAAGGATAGAGCATGTTTCAAATAAGTTTCAAGTGTCACGTGCGTTTAATATAGAATACATGTTGCACCCAAAGTGTTTAAAAGTAAAATGGGTTCGAGTATACTCACGGTGGTTGCAAGCTTTCCTACTTGAAATCCCGCGAGCGAGTTTGGTGGATGGATTAAGTTGGAGCGCCTAGTCCTTCTACACAAGGAAACGTAGGTGTGTGAGTTTGGCATATAACGGAAGATTATAATTTGGAGTTTAACATAGCATAAAGTAGGATATCAAAAATAATCATCCTTGACTTATACTCTTATATGACACTACGTAACCACTAGGGTTATATTGTATTTCATGGGTAGTAAGCCCATTAGAATCATACTTGGAGTGTTAAGTCTTAGATGTCATTCTACTACTTTAACATATAAACACGAGTTTAATATTAAAGGTTCGAATGTGTGTATATATATATATATTTAAGTATTACATATTATTAAGTTCAATATTTCAAGTAGGAGGTAGAAGATTAAGATCTTCATTTAGGCACCTCGAGTCATTCATGAATGTCATGTATGGGGTAGGAAGAACATGCTTCCGTTTAGGGACCCCTTGAATGTTCACCACTTCACTTGATGTAAAGACAACCAAGGAGGGTCACGAACTAGGGTTAATACAAGTATGTAAATAATCTAAACTAAAGGAAATCATCAAATCATGTGAGGATTTTATGTTGGAACAACCCAAGTTGTTCTACAATCACTCATTCATCAAGGTCTAAGCTTGACATGACTTGTGGGTTAAATACCCTAACAAAACAGAAAGTTTATGAGGTTTAATCCTCTGATTTAAGTGTCTCAACCATGTTTTTAAGCTTAACCAACCATAAGAGGGGTTGTAAGCATTAGGACATTGGTTTGAGTTGTGTTAAACACAAGTTGAATGAAGTTTGCATAAGATGTAACAAAACAGAAAGTTTTTGGTCAATTTCGGAGCAATTCCAGGTCTGATTTCTCCAAGGAGAAGTCAAGGAATCAAACTCCATGATTAACCAAGCAAATAGGAAGAAGAATCAAGTGTTTTCATCAAGAAATGAGCAAGTTATACCAAGTTTAGTGTAGAGGTATGAATCTGTCCGAAAATGCAGATTCTTGCTGGAACTTGAGAGTGTTTTTGAGAGATTTGAGAGTGATGAAAGTGTCCAAGTGCTTGGAGGGCCTTGGGTACTTATAGGGAGGTGTTTAGGGTTGATTAGAGGTGTTTACAAGTGCCAAAACTCGGTTTAAACTCGAAATCCCGCTCAAAAAAGGAGGCTGGTCGCGACCATCCATCTTTCTGCAGATATGAAGGTCCACGCGGCCCGCCTGGGATATCCAGGCAAGTTCACGCGGGCCGCGAGCCCTTTGTGGTTCCGGATATGTTTCATTTTTTTTTACAATTTGGCCCCTGGAGTTCTGTATTTGATGCATTTAGGGTATTTTAAGGGCCATATTTGCCATAAAGGCATAGTTTAAGACATGATTAAGTATGAGAAGTATAAAACAAGTATAATCACGCGTATAAGTATCAAATCAAGTGTCGTTCTCGTTCTAAATACGTTCCATGCATAAGTTTAGATTAATTACAAGTTTCGCACATAGTTTCCAAGAAGCACGATTAAACATAGATTGATTCACCAAATCGAACATACGAGTATACATAAAATGTGTTTAACATAGATGTAACAAAATATAAGCTTCATTAATGATCCAAGTCTCGGTTTGACAATGATTACAAAGAAGGGAACGATTACAAGAGTACAAAGTTTCCAAAAATAGAAATACGAACAAAACCTTCTATTAATGGAAAGTACAAAAGAGCCGGGCGTTACAACTACCATGCCGATCAAGCGATCTCGGAAGCACTGCCAGTGCAAAGGCTAGTGCCACCCGATGCATGACCGTGCCGATGCTTGACCAAGGTTTCTGATCAACAATCTGATGACACCGCACTATCGTGCGACCAGCGACACTACCGTGCCGATTTGGTGACCGAGACAACTTGTCCACTAGTCCACTTGGCTGACTTGGGATCAGAGAAATTGACGTCACCCGACAACACCTGTCGCACGACCGTGCGACCCGGTGGCACGACCGTGCCGATCAAGAAATCTCCTATAAATACAGTCATTCGCTACTGATTTAAGTGTTGGGTTTTTCTCCATGTTTCTGGGTGATTTCTGGGTTCCGAAGTAGTCCTGATCAGACCCATTTGAAGCTTAAAGATCAAGTGGAAGCATAACCGGTCCAACCCATCAATTCCTTGCTTGTTTATGGTTCGATTCCTTGTTCTTGAACATGTATTCTGATCATTTTGCAAGTTATGAGCTGATGATAGTTTATGTTTAATGTAGTTTATGTAATAGTAATAATGAACTTGTTTCTTGAATAATCTTTATGTTGTAATCTCATTTGTATGAAACTTAGTACTTTTTCAGGTTTGAATCTTCATGATTATATAATGAATGTTTCATTGATGCTGAGTTCCTGATTACGTTTGATTGTCTTGGATAATGAATCTGTGGTTAGTGGGATGGTAACTATTTCTTGATTAATCACTTGTTTGTAGACTTTGTTTACACCATGAAACCAGACCAGGGTATTGGTTTTATACAAGATATATTGTGATTAGGAATACTTTCTTACACGTAAGGGTTCTAATGAATTATATGGTGTTGATTACATGTTCTTGAATGCAGTTTATGATCCCTGTTGTTTTGGTCAAAAATTACCGAAGCAATTAAGTGATCAAATTAGTTAAGTGAGGTAGTGTGCTAAGAGAATGTGTTCAAAAATATGTTAATTGAGTTATTTGCAAAAACAGTTTCAGGATACGGCTCAGGATATAGAGTCGTATCTGTGATCAAACAATGAGCAAAAAAGTAAAGTAAATGACACGAGATGTACGAGGAAAGCCCTTGATCAATCTAGATCGCCGGCATAAAACCTCGGGAGCTGACAATCGCAACTGCCTTGTTCTTCTATTGCTTCAAATATCAGGATACAGTGCAGGATGTGGTGCGGATCGACTAAGTGTTACAACGAAATTTGAATACAAGTGTGTTGTTTGCAATGAGCTAGAAAGTGAAAGTATGCGAGAGTGTTAGTGGAGATTGTGTGCCTTAAACTGATCCGCCCCCATCTATTTATAGTAAAGATAAAATAACAAACTATCCTAAACTTCCGGGATCCACCGAATATTCCTTCATCGAACGTTGTAGACCTGGTCTTTCGGGCTCAACGTCTCTCCTTCAACAAACTCGTCCGAGTCCTGAGGAGAAGAAGTCCTCTTGACCGTTAGCAAGTCTCAGCCTTTAACCTGCACGTGGTTAATTAATAAACCTCAGGATATCGCCCAAGATGTTAGCAATATCCTCTTCCAGCATCCTGGTCACAAATAAACAAACAAAGGCAGGATATTGGTCAGGATATGTATGCTTAGAAAATGAGCCATAACAATTGTCCCCAAATATATCGGTTGGTATACCAATCCAACGGATATATTTCAAAAATTTTATCCCATAACTCAACGCATTTAAAACGAAGCGACGGTCAAGATCACATCGTAACTTCCAACGCGTTTTTTACTCAATGGAGATCCACGATGCCCCTATATCTTCTCTTTTCTTGTTTGAAAAGCAGATATCTTCAACAGAACCCTCAGGTAATTTCTCCATTTCTGATTTTCTTCCTGTCAATTTACTTCACCTTACTTGCAATGGATGCCGAGACCTTCACCCAGCAGAATCTCCTTAAAAATCCCGAAAAGGAGATCTGTGCTTTTGACAACGCAGACATTGCAGCTTTAAGAGCTTCCGGCGCTTTCCCTGATAACACGGTCTTCAGACCATTCGATCGGTCAATCCGATCGGATGTTTCTTCCACTGAATGGGTTTGTTTTCCAGCATATCCTTTTTCATTAGGTCTTCGATACCCTTTTCTTGTATTCATGATGCAATTCTTTCGAACCACCGGCATCTCTTTTGCCCAAACCATGCCCATGGTTTGGAGAGTACTAATTGTACTTAACCAAATCAAAAATCTCCATTGTTCCGACCTTCGCATCGAGGATTTGCCTATTGCTTATCGCCTCCGATCCCACGGTTCTAGCCGATTCTTGCTCTTCTCGACATCCAGCAAACCCTTGATTCTCAAGGCCACCAAAAACGAAGACGGATGGCAGCGCAAATTTTTCTTTGTCAAATGAGACTCCATTGCTGAGGGTGCCAGCCTTCCGGTGGAGTGGTTAACCACCGGTAGGATCATAAATATCCTCATAGACCATTTGATTGTTATCTTCTATTAATACTCTTCTTTTTGATCTTTATGCAGTGAACTTCAAGGAAGTTGCTCCCCCTACGGCTGAGTCAGAAGAGAGAATCAATACTGTTTACCGGTTACCTGCAATAGACAGGACTTTCACCACACACGTCCTGAGTTCCAGCCAATACTCATCATCCGAGATGTCTGGTAAGAATTTCTTTCAAAATAATTAGTCGCAACAGTATAATGATAAGATAAAGAGTAAAACTTTTCCCTTTATGCAGCACCAGCTAAGATCCCTGAAGTCTTTGATCTTGACGAATTGGACAGCTATTCTGACCAGATCCAGGTCAAGAAAGAACCTAGCCCCAAGACCACAGCTACACCCAAACCCAGCATCTCCAAAGCCATCATCATTCCTAAACCCTCACCGGCTACCAAACCCCGGAGTTCAAGTTCCCGCAAAAGGAAAGAACCTGATTCCCCTGTCATTTCTGACACATTTCCTTACGAGAAGCACGGGTTCATTGAAGCTAGCGGGTTTATGACTTCTTTTCTTAACCAGGTCAGTATTCTCATATCATATCCTGCAATTTACATTATTATCAAAGATTTATCAATATTAATACCTATCGTCTTACCTTTGTAGGGTCTTGAGCGCTTGGTTAACTTATATCAAGAATCCTGCAAGCTCAACAAGAAACTTGAATCTAAACTAAAGGAAGCAGAAATCACAATCTCCGACCAAGGTATGATTGCGGCCGCCAAATCTCGTCATTACGAGGAGAAATACAAAGCTATGACCCAAGAACACCAAGTTGCTCTCAACAAAGCTACTCTTCAAGCCCAGGCCGATCTAGAAGCCGCCCATGTGCAGTATGAACGGGATATGGTCAGCTACCGGGAAAGCCTCAAAAGTTCCGTCGTCATTTCTCTCCTCCAAGCCAGGTTGAAGATGGCTTATGAAGCCAAAACATTAGGTTTCGACTGCCCTTCTTGGGATGTTGGTGCTTGGGAGACCAAGCTAAAGAACCTTGGCGGCACCTCTTCCAAATCAACTGTCGATGAACCTTCCAAAACAGTCGAAAAAGCAACCGATGCTGAGAAGGATACTGAGGCGGATCCCAAGACGGATGTTGCCAAAAGCACTATGGACCAAGAAGGCACTACCCCTAGAGCTTATTTCCTTTGAATTATTCGAACAATTTTATGTTTTTATGAACAATTTATATTTCTGTATCTAAACAATTTGATAGCCGAAGGTGGATGGGTCCTGGGTTTCAGGATGAAACCTTCGGTTATCAACCAGTATTGATTGCTTCAAGAATAATTTCATCTTTTTATATTTCTAAGTATAAATCTTAGCTTTGCAAAAAATTTCATACTGTTATCTTATAAAATATCCTGATCAGTATGCTCAGCGATATACTGTAAAAACTTTTTATTAGATAGAACTTCCAAACATCCCTTCAACTTTGTAGAAAGTTTTTGATAAACAATCTATTTTTCCAAAACCAGTTTTCGATAATATTTAAATGATCAAAGTTCCAAACTAACAAAGTTTCAAACACCCTAATCAAATATTCTGAAAAGGACTTTAAGGATATATCAGGATACTTATCATAATGTTACTAAAAACTTAGATGATGTTTACAAAGGAAAGATCATACCAGAAATAGGGTATAAACCTATTACCAAACTTCAATCCCTTTGCAATTCTTCCAATGAAGATGTCCCCTGTGCAAGGTACTTAGTGCATTAGTTCCAAGCCTCATCCTTTTAGCTTTACACCACCACCTTGGTGGGAATGTCCCCTGTGTACAATGCCTTCAAATACTTTAGAAATCTTCTGAATGTCAGTTTCCATTGTATAGGCAATTTTTTACGTCCCAAGGGCAAAACCCAAGGATGTACTAGAGATAAATCCCTTGTATCCTGGGGAAAATCCCAAATTTTCATGCGCTACAGGCGGGAGTGTATAAACTCCAAGACATAGAAAGGTGAAAACCTTTAAACCTTAGAGAGTATGAAAATACCCTTTCGTGAGAGAGGGTGATCAATCCTCATATACCTTTAGGATTCAGGATATAGCCAACAGTAACGAAATTGTCAGCCACTTTTACAAGGACTGGTCCCGCCACCTTGAACTATCCCTGAATAACTTGCGCTCCAGGCGGGGTGTTTAAACCCAATTCGGAAGAAAGGTGAATACCTTTAAACCTGTGAAGGGATCAGTACCCCTTAAACGTGAGAGAGGGGGCCAATCCTCTAATCTTTCGAGTTATCCTGAGTACATATCCTAGAGCTGTATCCTGAAACATATCTTGCAAAACAATTGTAAACTAAGGTGGGTGTTAGCTTGGCTATCACCCCTCCGATGCTTAAGTCAGTATTGGGTTACAAAGAACAAATTAAACCAAACATATTTAAAAAAGGTAGAATTCATACCATCCTGAGTTAGAAATTAAATTCTAAACTCACTTGAAATAGAGCTTAAGGTGTATAGCATTCCAAGACCTCGGTAGCATATCCCCCTCCATATTCTTGAGTCTGTATGCTCCTTTCCCTGCTTCTGATTCAACTTCGTATGGTCCTTCCCATTTTGGAGCTAACTTGCCATCGGCAGGATTAGTAGTATTCTGAAAAGCCTTTCTTAGCACCCAATCTCCAACCTTAAATCTTCTGGTCCTAATATTCTTGTTATATGCCCTGGATATTCTCTGTTGATATGCTGCCATCCTTAGCCTTGCCGCATCTCTCTTCTCATCTATAGTGTCTAAATCCTGACTCAAGGCTTCAGGATTCTGCTTAGGATCACTTAGGGTAGATCTTGCAGTGGGTATTGTCATTTCCGTCGGAATCATTGCTTCTGCTCCAAATACCAAGGAAAATGGGGTTTGGCCTGTTGCATTCTTTACCGTTGTCCTATCAGCCCATAAAACAAAGGGTAATTCTTCTGCCCATCTTCCTTTTTTGGCTCCAAGCCTTTTCTTTAAGTTATTGACAATTATCTTGTTTGAGGATTCTGCTTGTCCATTCGCTTGAGGATTTACTGGAGTAGATGTTACCATTTTGATTCCCCAGCTCTTGCAAAAGTCAGTAGTTCTCTTGCTTATAAACTGAGAACCATTGTCACAGATTATTTCGGCTTGTACTCCGAATCTGGTCAGGATATTCCTCTTTATGAAGGATACAACTTCTTGGTCTCTAACTTGAACAAATGCTTCCGCTTCGACCCACTTAGAGAAATAGTCCGTCATTGCTAGCATAAAAACTTTTCCTCCCGGGGCTTTTGGTAGCTTTCCCACTATATCCATACCCCACTTCATAAATGGCCAAGGGGAAACAATAGGATATAATGGTTCAGCAGGTTGATGCAGTATGTTACTATGTCTCTGACATGCGTCACATCTTCGAGCATATTCTGCGGCATCTTTTCTCATTGTTGGCCAATAATATCCTGTCCTTAATACTTTTGAGAATAACGACCTGCCCCCAGTATGGTTACCACAATCCCCTTCATGTATATCCTGAAGTACTTCTTTGGCTTCAGGACCCTCCAAGCACCTCAAATACGGTCCTGCAAGAGATTTCTTGTATAAAACATTGTTTATAATAGTGAATCGTGATACCTTCATCCTAAATGCCTTAGGATTTTCATCTCCGGGGATATGTCCTTCCTTGAGATATCTCATGATTGGAGTCGTCCAGGATTTAGGATCCTTTTCAGGATACTCCGCTCCAGGATCCCGAATACCTGCTACTTCTTTTTCCTGAGGATTCGTTGCAGGATACAAGATATGTAATATTGGTATTTAGGTCCCTTCAGGTATCCTGATCGATGATCCCAAATTTGCTAAGGCATCCGCTTCAGCATTATCCTCCCTTGGTACCTGTTCAAGTATAAAAACATCGAAATATCCTGCTAATTTTTTGAGAATATCGAGATATTCGATTAATTTCTCACCCTTAACTGCATAGGATCCATTAAAATGGTTAGTAATTAACAAAGAGTCAACATATACTTGCAAATTTTTGATACTCATACTCTTAGCCAATTCTAATCCTGCAATTAAAGCTTCATATTCTGCCTCATTGTTAGTAGCAGGAAATTCACACCTAATAGCCTGGGGTAATATGTCCCCCTGTGGCGATTTTAGTAGTATTCCTAATCCTACTCCTCTTACATTAGATGCACCATCAGTATATAATGTCCAGGATCCTGAGGATTCTCCTAACTGTTGAACTTCTAGGTCTACCTCGTCCTGAATGTCACTACTAAAATCAGCCACAAAGTCAGCTAAAGCCTGAGACTTTATGGCATTTCTAGGTTCATATACTAAATCATAAGCACTCAACTTTACTGACCACTTGGCCATCCTGCCCGACATTTCTGGTTTCCTAAGCACATTTTTGACAGGATAATTTGTCTTAACATGTATCCTATGTGTCTCGAAATAATGTCTAAGCTTCGTTGATGCCATGACCAATGCTAGTATTAATTTTTCTAAGTGAGAGTACCTAGTTTCAGCATCTAATAAACTTTTACTAACATAATAAACAGGATATTGCTGACCTTCATGGTCTTTTATAAGAACGGCACTTACAGCATTCCCTGATACACCAAGGTATAGGGATAGTGGTTCACCATTTTCAGGCTTTATCAATAGAGGTGCGGTTGAGAGATATCGTTTCAAATCCTGCAGGGCTGCTTCATGCTTCTCCCCCCATTCGAATCTTTTGTTCTTCTTCAGGATATCATAAAAGTCTTTGCATTTCTCTGAGGATCTTGAGGTAAACCTGTTTAAAGCTGCTACTCGGCCTGTCAATCTTTGTACATCCTTCATATTTGAGGGTGATTTTATATCCAGGATAGCTTTGATCTGCTCTGGGCTTGCTTCTATCCCCCTTTTTGTCACCATATATCCAAGAAACTTTCCTGCCCCCACTCCGAAATGGCATTTAGTAGGATTTAGCTTCATGTTGTATTGATCCAGGATATCAAATGCTCCCTTGATATCCTGGAGGTGATCCTCAGCCTTTTTAGATTTCACCACCATATCATCGATATATACCTCCATGGTGTCCCCCAGTTTGTCTTTGAACATCATGTTTACCAATCTTTGGTATGTTGCACCTATATTTTTCAAACCAAAAGGCATAGCTGTATAACAATAAATACCTGTAGGTGTCATGAAGGCAGTATCCTCCTGGTCAGAAGGCTCCATTTGGATCTGTTGAAATCCTGAAGATGCGTCCATGAAAGTCAGCATTTCATGCCCGGCAGTGGCATCTACCATTGCATCAATGTGGGGAAGAGGAAATGGGTCTTTAGGACAGGCTTTGTTCAAGTCTGTGTAGTCTGCACAAACTCTCCATTTCCCATTTTTCTTTTGTACTACAACCACGTTTGCTAGCCATCTTGGGAACTTAACCTCTCTGATCATTCTGGACTTTAATAGTCTTTCAACTTCCTCCTGGATAATAGTGTTCCGCTCAGGAGCAAACTTCCTTCTTTTTTGTTGCACAGGCTTGAATGATTTATCAATTCCAAGCTTGTGAGTGATAATATCTTTGGATATGCCTGTCATATCCTCATGCTTCCATGCAAACGTTGACATCCTGCATTTCAAAAAGTTAATTAATTGTTCTTCAATATCCTGAGGGATATTGGTTCCCACGAGCACCGAAATATCGGGATTATCCTGGTCTAGGATAATTTTCTTCACATCCTGCTCCGGATCCTCCACGGTATCCTGGGCCCGCGTCTTTAATTGCTATGCTGCACCAGGTTTGGTTGAGGATTTCATCGAGGATGAGTAGCATTCTTTCGCCTCCTGCTGATCACTATCAACTTTGACAACTCCCCAAGGGGTAGGTATCTTGATGCATTGGTGATATGTTGATGGCACGGCCTTCATATCGTGAATCCACGGTCTTCCCAGTATGATGTTATAGCAGGATAGAGAATCCATCACACAAAAACGTTGTATCGAGTTGACTCCTTCAACGTATACTGGCAACTTTATCTCTCCCACTGTGTTTCTAGCCTCTCCACTGAACCCAACAAGCACGGTAGACTTTGAAGTGATATCCATTGGAGATACATTCATTCTCTTCAGAGTTTCTAGTTGGATTATGTTGACGGAGCTGCCATTATCAACCAGTATCCTGCGTACAAAATGGTTAGCCACATATAACGTTATTACCAGAGCATCATGGTGAGGATCCTGGACGGTATCCCTGTCATCTGCATCAAAAGTGATCACTTTGTCAGTTATGAGGGTAGTCATCCTGACAGGTTTGTCTCCCCTTTCGGCCTTAGCTTCCTTTGCATGTCTCTTTGCTGCCGAATACGAAGTCCCACAAATGTCGGATCCTCCCGAAATGAAGTTGATTATCTTGGCATCCGCGGGAGGTGATGCTGCTCGCTCAGGATCCTTCTCAGTATCCTGACCTTTATTCTTCTTTTTTCCTAAGAGATCTTTCAGATATCCCTTGCTTAGAAGATAGCTTATTTCTTTCCTTAGAGCAATGCAATCCCCAGTTACATGTCCGAAATCTTCGTGGAAAGCACACCATTTTGACTTATCTTTCCAGTCAGCCTTTTGTTGATCCTTTCGAGGCCACCTAGCCTTGTCTCCTAGACCCTGCATGGCATACATCAATTCGGGAATGTTAACAGAAAAGCAATATTCAGACAACTTAGGATACTCTTCAGGATCCTCACCTTCGACAGCATTCACTCTCTTGTTTTCATTTCTACCATATGGCTTAGGCCGATATGACTTGAATGAGGATTCTGACTTCCTGTTAGTTGACTCATAAGTGTTAGATGAGTTCATCCTTTCTTGCATCTTCCTGTCATCCTCCAGACGGATATATCTCAAAGCCCTGTTACGAGCTTCGTCGAGATTCCTGCAGGGATTCATTACAAGATCCTGATAAAACTGAGAATCCTTTTGTAATCCCATCTTGAAAGCTTACACAGCTGTTGCAACATCAAGATGTGGGATATCCAAGGATTCTCGACTAAATTTGTTCACATAATCCCTCAAGGATTCCCGAGGCCCTTGAGTTATCCTGTAAAGATCACTGCTAGTTTCTCAAAACTCCGACTACAAGAAAATTGACTGTTAAATAAATTAACCAAATGAGCAAACGAAGTAATTGAGTGAGGAGGAACGTTTAACAGCCATTTTAAGGCTGATCATGTTAGAGTAGAACCAAATCCCTTGCACAAGCACGCTTCCTTGAGCTCCGGAGGGATAGGGTTAATCTCCATTCTTTCCCTATACTGAGCAATATGCTCCTCAGGATCCGTAGTTCCGTCGTAAAGCTTCATGTTGGGGGTTTGAAATATCTTTGGGATCTCAGCATCACAGATAGGATGTGTAAAACGAGATATCTTATGGCTGTCTTGGGACACTTCCGGGATCGGCTGGACCACCCCAGGTACACCGGATATCATGTCCTTCAACTTTTGAAGTTCCCTAGTAAGTGCTGATGTCACACCTGTATCCTGCAAAGATCCACTATTGTTAGTAGCATGAGTATTATTATTATTTGACACGTTACCCGTTGGAGGATTTTGCCCATATCCTGAAGCATATCCTGAGCTCCTCATGGTTGACATCCTGACCGAGGAGGGTATTTCAGGAGTATGATTCTGAGGAAGACTGGGCACAATATTCCCCCTGTTATCCTCAGTATACACAGCTGAACTAAAGTTCAACGCTCTGGGGTGTAATGGAGTGACATTATCCTCAGCAGATCTGCTCGAGCCAGACTTCAGGAGTTGTATTTCCCTTAAAAGCATTTGGTTTGTTTCCTGTTGCTGCCTCATTTGTTCCTGCACACTTCCAAATAAAGTAAGAATTTCATCATTAGAAGCTAGAACGGGAGCAGATTCCTGAACACTGCGGGTAGGGATAATATCCTGAGGTCGTGAAGAGGCTGGCGTCCTTGGAGGAGGTGGTGGAAGCACCGAACCAGTAGTAGCAGAAGTCATAGCAGACACAGTAGAGGAACTCATGTTTGATCTTGAGGCCATTATGGACAATGTGGCAAAAAGTTTTGAAAATAGAAAACTGATTAGCGATTTGACAAAAATTTTTAGTAAAGAGAGCACCACTTGCCCCACGGTGGGCGCCAAATTGTTTTGGTCAAAAATTACCGAAGCAATTAAGTGATCAAATTAGTTAAGTGAGGTAGTGTGCTAAGAGAATGTGTTCAAAAATATGTTAATTGAGTTATTTGCAAAAACAGTTTCAGGATACGGCTCAAGATATAGAGTCGTATCTGTGATCAAACAATGAGCAAAAAAGTAAAGTAAATGACACGAGATGTACGAGGAAAGCCCTTAATCAATCTAGATCGCCGGCATAAAACCTCGGGAGCTGACAATCGCAGCTGCCTTGTTCTTCTATTGCTTCAAATATCAGGATACACTGCAGGATGTGGTGCGGATCGACTAAGTGTTACAACGAAATTTGAATACAAGTGTGTTGTTTGCAATGAGCTAGAAAGTGAAAGTATGCGAGAGTGTTAGTGGAGATTGTGTGCCTTAAACTGGTCCGCCCCCATCTATTTATAGTAAAGATAAAATAACAAACTATCCTAAACTTCCGGTATCCACCGAATATTCCTTCATCGAACGTTGTAGACCTGGTCTTTCGGGCTCAACGTCTCTCCTTCAACAAACTCGTCCGAGTCCTGAGGAGAAGAAGTCCTCTTGACCGTTAGCAAGTCTCAGCCTTTAACCTGCACGTGGTTAATTAATAAACCTCAGGATATCGCCCAAGATGTTAGCAATATCCTCTTCCAGCATCCTGGTCACAAATAAACAAACAAAGGCAGGATATTGGTCAGGATATGTATGCTTAGAAAATGAGCCATAACAATTGTCCCCAAATATATCGGTTGGTATACCAATCCAACGGATATATTTCAAAAATTTTATCCTATAACTCAAGGCATTTAAAACGAAGCGACGGTCAAGATCACATCGTAACTTCCAACGCGTTTTTTACTCAATGGAGATCCACGATGCCCCTATATCTTCTCTTTTCTTGTTTGAAAAGCAGATATCTTCAACAGAACCCTCAGGTAATTTCTCCATTTCTGATGTTCTTCCTGTCAATTTACTTCACCTTACTTGCAATGGATGCCGAGACCTTCACCCAGCAGAATCTCCTTAAAAATCCCGAAAAGGAGATCTGTGCTTTTGACAACGCAGACATTGCAGCTTTAAGAGCTTCCGGCGCTTTCCCTGATAACACGGTCTTCAGACCATTCGATCGGTCAATCCGATCGGATGTTTCTTCCACTGAATGGGTTTGTTTTCCAGCATATCCTTTTTCATTAGGTCTTCGATACCCTTTTCTTGAATTCATGATGCAATTCTTTCGAACCACCGGCATCTCTTTTGCCCAAACCATGCCCATGGTTTGGAGAGTACTAATTGTACTTAACCAAATCAAAAATCTCCATTGTTCCGACCTTCGCATCGAGGATTTGCCTATTGCTTATCGCCTCCGATCCCACAGTTCTAGCCGATTCTTGCTCTTCTCGACATCCAGCAAACCCTTGATTCTCAAGGCCACCAAAAACGAAGACGGATGGCAGCGCAAATTTTTCTTTGTCAAATGAGACTCCATTGCTGAGGGTGCCAGCCTTCCGGTGGAGTGGTTAACCACCGGTAGGATCATAAATATCCTCATAGACCATTTGATTGTTATCTTCTATTAATACTCTTCTTTTTGATCTTTATGCAGTGAACTTCAAGGAAGTTGCTCCCCCTACCGCTGAGTCAGAAGAGAGAATCAATACTGTTTACCGGTTACCTGCAATAGACAGGACTTTCACCACACACGTCCCGAGTTCCAGCCAATACTCATCATCCGAGATGTCTGGTAAGAATTTCTTTCAAAATAATTAGTCGCAACAGTATAATGATAAGATAAAGAGTAAAACTTTTCCCTTTATGCAGCACCAGCTAAGATCCCTGAAGTCTTTGATCTTGACGAATTGGACAGCTATTCTGACCAGATCCAGGTCAAGAAAGAACCTAGCCCCAAGACCACAGCTACACCCAAACCCAGCATCTCCAAAGCCATCATCATTCCTAAACCCTCACCGGCTACCAAACCCCGGAGTTCAAGTTCTCGCAAAAGGAAAGAACCTGATTCCCCTGTCATTTCTGACACATTTCCTTACGAGAAGCACGGGTTCATTGAAGCTAGCGGGTTTATGACTTCTTTTCTTAACCAGGTCAGTATTCTCATATCATATCCTGCAATTTACATTATTATCAAAGATTTATCAATATTAATACCTATCGTCTTACCTTTGTAGGGTCTTGAGCGCTTGGTTAACTTATATCAAGAATCCTGCAAGCTCAACAAGACACTTGAATCTAAACTAAAGGAAGCAGAAATCACAATCTCCGACCAAGGTATGATTGCAGCCGCCAAATCTCGTCATTACGAGGAGAAATACAAAGCTATGACCCAAGAACACCAAGTTGCTCTCAACAAAGCTACTCTTCAAGCCCAGACCGATCTGGAAGCCACCCATGTGCAGTATGAACGGGATATGGTCAGCTACCGGGAAAGCCTCAAAAGTTCCGTCGTCATTTCTCTCCTCCAAGCCAGGTTGAAGATGGCTCATGAAGCCAAAACATTAGGTTTCGACTGCCCTTCTTGGGATGTTGGTGCTTGGGAGACCAAGCTAAAGAACCTTGGCGGCACCTCTTCCAAATCAACTGTCGATGAACCTTCCAAAACAGTCGAAAAAGCAACCGATGCTGAGAAGGATACTGAGGCGGATCCCAAGACGGATGTTGCTGAAAGCACTATGGACCAAGAAGGCACTACCCCCTAGAGCTTATTTCCTTTGAATTATTCGAACAATTTTATGTTTTTATGAACAATTTATATTTCTGTATCTAAACAATTTGATAGCCGAAGGTGGATGGGTCCTAGGTTTCAGGATGAAACCTTCGGTTATCAACCAGTATTGATTGCTTCAAGAATAATTTCATCTTTTTATATTTCTAAGTATAAATCTTAGCTTTGCAAAAAATTTCATACTGTTATCTTATAAAATATCATGATCAGTATGCTCAGTGATATACTGTAAAAACTTTTTATTAGATAGAACTTCCAAACATCCCTTCAACTTTGTAGAAAGTTTTTTATAAACAATCTATTTTTCCAAAACCAGTTTTCGATAATATTTAAATGATCAAAGTTCCAAACTAACACTAGTTTCAAACACCCTAATCAAATATTCTGAAAAGGACTTTAAGAATATATCAGGATACTTATCATAATGTTACTAAAAACTTAGACGATGTTTACAAAGGAAAGATCATACCAGAAATAGGGTATAAACCTATTACCAAACTTCAATCCCTTTGCAATTCTTCCAATGAAGATGTCCCCTGTGCAAGGTACTTAGTGCATTAGTTCCAAGCCTCATCCTTTTAGCTTTACACCACCACCTTGGTGGGAATGTCCCCTGTGTACAATGCCTTCAAATACTTTAGAAATCTTCTGAATGTCAGTTTCCATTGTATAGGCAATTTTTTACGTCCCAAGGGCAAAACCCAAGGATGTACTAGAGATAAATCCCTTGTATCCTGGGGAAAATCCCAAATTTTCATGCGCTACAGGCGGGAGTGTATAAACTCCAAGACTTAGAAAGGTGAAAACCTTTAAACCTTAGAGAGTATGAAAATACCCTTTCGTGAGAGAGGGTGATCAATCCTCATATACCTTTAGGATTCAGGATATAGCCAACAGTAACGAAATGGTCAGCCACTTTTACATGGACTGGTCCCGCCAACTTGAACTATCCCTGAATAACTTGCGCTCCAGGCGGGGTGTTTAAACCCAATTCGGAAGAAAGGTGAATACCTTTAAACCTGTGAAGGGATCAGTACCCCATAAACGTGAGAGAGGGGGCCAATCCTCTAATCTTTCGAGTTATCCTGAGTACATATCCTGGAGCTGTATCCTGAAACATATCTTGCAAAACAATTGTAAACTAAGGTGGGTGTTAGCTTGGCTATCACCCCTCCGATGCTTAAGTCAGTATTGGGTTACAAAGAACAAATTAAACCAAACATATTTAAAAAAGGTAGAATTCATACCATCCTGAGTTAGAAATTAAATTCTAAACTCACTTGAAATAGAGCTTAAGGTGTATAGCATTCCAAGACCTCGGTAGCATATCCCCCTCCATATTCTTGAGTCTGTATGCTCCTTTCCCTGCTTCTGATTCAACTTCGTATGGTCCTTCCCATTTTGGAGCTAACTTGCCATCGGCAGGATTAGTAGTATTCTGAAAAGCCTTTCTTAGCACCCAATCTCCAACCTTAAATCTTCTGGTCCTAATATTCTTGTTATATGCCCTGGATATTCTCTGTTGATATGCTGCCATCCTTAGCCTTGCCGCATCTCTCTTCTCATCTATAGTGTCTAAATCCTGACTCAAGGCTTCAGGATTCTGCTTAGGATCACTTAGGGTAGATCTTGCAGTGGGTATTGTCATTTCCGTCGGAATCATTGCTTCTGCTCCAAATACCAAGGAAAATGGGGTTTGGCCTGTTGCATTCTTTACCGTTGTCCTATCAGCCCATAAAACAAAGGGTAATTCTTCTGCCCATCTTCCTTTTTTGGCTCCAAGCCTTTTCTTTAAGTTATTGACAATTATCTTGTTTGAGGATTCTGCTTGTCCATTCGCTTGAGGATGTACTGGAGTAGATGTTACCATTTTGATTCCCCAGCTCTTGCAAAAGTCAGTAGTTCTCTTGCTTATAAACTGAGAACCATTGTCACAGATTATTTCGGCTTGTACTCCGAATCTGGTCAGGATATTCCTCTTTATGAAGGATACAACTTCTTGGTCTCTAACTTGAACAAATGCTTCCGCTTCGACCCACTTAGAGAAATAGTCCGTCATTGCTAGCATAAAAACTTTTCCTCCCGGGGCTTTTGGTAGCTTTCCCACTATATCCATACCCCACTTCATAAATGGCCAAGGGGAAACAATAGGATATAATGGTTCAGCAGGTTGATGCAGTATGTTACTGTTAGGGCTGGATTTTTATTATAGGTGATCCTTACACATGATCCTAACCAGTGATCCTTGTTTCTTTGGCAGACAGTGATCCTCAGCAGGACTTCAGGATCAGGATCATGGGACATTATGGTGATCCTCATACTAACGGCCACTTCCGCTTAATACAATATTGTTTTGCAGGAACATCTAGCAGGATACGCTCTAGGCATCATGATCCAGGGACGCGTCTTCACAATTATGGCAAGAGCTAAATCAGAGATAGACGTTGCACAAGATATGGAAACATGGCTTGATTTATGGGCGGCTATTTAGGCTAGATTGTATCTCATTTCTAAAGGGGTAATGAGCTGAATATTAGTTTAGCTACCTAAAATAGGTCACATACACATGTATAAATACCACTTCTCCATCATTTGGAAGAGGACACACGACATACAACGCAACTCTCACACACTTAGACACCAAAAGCAATAGTGATCCTTGTACTCAGCTCATTATCATCCAAAGTTGTAATCATATTTTTGTTATATTGAAGTTGGTGATCGGTAGTTGCCATCACCCGAGGTTTTTTATGCTGGAGATCATTCGTTGATCAAGGGCTTTTTCCTCGTATAAATCGTTGTGTCTTTGCATCTTTATCACAGAAGTGATCCTTTACTTTCATAATTAACCAAGCATCATACCCCGTTTTCATAAAGTTTGGTTACATTATCCTTGTGTGATTTTTGACCAAAACAGTTTGGCGCCCACCGTGGGGCAATTGGTGCTTCATTCATAAGAAAATCTTTTTGTTCGAAATCATTTCAAAGAGTTACATGGCTTCATCATTGAAGAACACGTCCACGGCGATGTCTGCAGTCACCTCATCACAGATCACTTTGCCTCCTCCACCTGCAGGATCTCAGAAAAATACTGAGAAAAGATCAACTCCCACTTTCTCTAAACCTTTATCTTCTTCTGCTATGAATTCTTCTATTCCCAGTACTAGTGATGTATTTGCTTTAATTTTGCAGATGAAGGATCGTATGCAGCAACAGGATGAGACTAATGACAGGATCCTCAGGGAAATTGGAGACCTCAAAAGACAAAAGAAAGCGGCAGAGGATCATTCCCCACTGATGCCCAAATCCTTGAGCTTCGATACTCCAATGATCACTTCCCAGCCATCAGGGATCCCCGACGTGCAAATCATAGGGGAGTCAAGAGGATCACGTCTCAACTCGGCAGCAATGACTCAGACATCAGATTCACATTTTCAGCCAATAGGATCCTATCCTCAATACATGGGATCCTTCATGAATCCGGGAGCCTATCCGGGGGCACAGCAGCTTCAAGGATCCTACTTTGTTCCAGGATCATTTCAGGGCCAAGGATCCTCCTTTGTTCCAGGATCATCCCAGGTTCAAGGACCCTCCTTTGTTCCAGGATCATCCCAGGTTCAAGGATCTTCCTTCGTTCCAGGATCATCCCAGATACCAGGATCCTTACAGATGCCAGGATCCCTAAAAAGTTTGCAAACAGGAAGTCCAGATGTCCATCAAGGGGACTTCATTCCAATGCAGACCATTGCTTCCACTGGTCCCTCCGTTGTTCCAGAATCCCAGCAATACGGATTCCCTAACTTGAACCCAACGGGAGGTGTTTTGGTCAAAAATCACACAAGGATAATGTAACCAAACTTTATGAAAACGGGGTATGATGCTTGGTTAATTATGAAAGTAAAGGATCACTTCTGTGATAAAGATGCAAAGACACAATGATTTATACGAGGAAAAAGCCCTTGATCAATGAATGATCTCCGGCATAAAAAACCTCGGGTGATGGCAACTACCGATCACCAACTTCAATATAACAAAAATATGATTACAACTTTGGATGATAATGAGCTGAGTACAAGGATCACTATTGCTTTTGGTGTCTAAGTGTGTGAGAGTTGCGTTGTATGTCGTGTGTCTTTCTCCAAATGATGGAGAAGTGGTATTTATACATGTGTATGTGACCTATTTTAGGTAGCTAAACTAATATTCAGCTCATTACCCCTTTAGAAATGAGATACAATCTAGCCTAAATAGCCGCCCATAAATCAAGCCATGTTTCCATATCTTGTGCAACGTCTATCTCTGATTTAGCTCTTGCCATAATTGTGAAGACGCGTCCCTGGATCATGATGCCTAGAGCGTATCCTGCTAGATGTTCCTGCAAAACAATATTGTATTAAGCGGAAGTGGCCGTTAGTATGAGGATCACCATAATGTCCCATGATCCTGAAGTCCTGCTGAGGATCACTGTCTGCCAAAGAAACAAGGATCACTGGTTAGGATCATGTGTAAGGATCACCTATAATAAAAATCCAGCCCTAACAATTGCCCCCAAAATATAAGGAGTTGATTGTAAATTAACGAGTTGTATTTTGTTTTGATCTTATCTCCAACGGGCAACTCCGAGTAACTAGCCGTTAATATTGAACTAGCCGTTACGATCATTACGTCATGGATGTGACAATCCCTGCAAATCATGATTATAAATAGGAGATAGGGTGAGGATCAGTTTGTATTTAAATTCAAGATACACTCCCTTTATATTCTGCACCGAAGATTGATCAGGTATCTTTCTCTCTTTCTTTTCTCTTTGCTCTGTTTTCTTTTTCTACTCTGTTTCCGTCCCGTCACAAACATGTTGCTCCGGAATTCTCCACACAAGGATCCCAAGAAGGATAGTCCCTTAAAAAGCCAGGGGATTATCAAGGATTCTCCTACGGAGAGGTGTTGTTTCACTGATGTTCACATAGACAGAATTCGTCATTGCTTCCCGGCGAATGCTGTTTTCAAGTCCTTCACACCTACCGCTCTGAGTGACTCTGTTTCGAATACCTGGGTGGCTTTTCCTGCTACTCCATTCACCATAGGGTATTCATATCCTTTCCCATCGTTCACCCAATCTTTCTTTTCCTTAACCGGCATCTCATATATCCAAGCTATGCCGATGATCTGGAGGGTTCTGTATACCTTTGAGAGGATCATCGAGCAGGAAGGGATTGATTTAGGGATGGCAGAGCTGGCCGCACTTTATGATCTTACCACGTTTGGTTCGCATCGATATTTGTTGAAACGGAAGGCCGGGGAGGATCATCCTGTTTTGAAAGTTACCAAAAATGACACAAATTGGAAGCGTCGTTTCTTCTTCGTGAGAAGGGATTCCCTCCCTAATGGGAATGATCTGCCCAAGGAGTGGGCCACTCATGGTAGGGTAGAGGATCCTCGAAGGATCACTATCAGTCCTGTCTCATTTGATGAAGATCACTAATGTCTTTTTTCCTTTGCAGCTATTTCCATCGCTCATCTCAAGTTAACCCCTGCTGCAAGAGAAAGAGTTTTAGCTTTTAAAAGGCTTAATCCTGAGGTCAGAAGTTTTCAAGTCACCATCCGAGATTCACAAGAAGTATCCTCCGCGTCTGCCACAATGTCAAGTAAGTATCCTTACCAAAAAGTAAGTTCTAGGCAAAAAATATTAAACTAGTTAGGAGACTTATCTTGTTTTGATTGTGTAGGTGCTGGGAAATCCGCTAAGTCTGCCAAATCTGCCTCCTTGTTTGGGATTGATGATCTTGCCAAGGTCACGTCTTCGAAGAAGAAGACTTCTGTTGCTAGTCCTTCTGCTTCAGCCCCTAAATTACCCATTAGGGGTAAGGGAAAGAAGAGGAAAGTTTCTGAGGATCTTCAAGGATTTCCCCTGATTCGCCAGCAGTTTCTTGATTCTGTCAACGAAGTTAGGATCACTGCCCCTGTTGGTTACCCTGATGGTTTTTGAGGATCATCCGTGTCTGACGTTATATCCTGTTGTTTTTGCAGAAACTTACTGAAATAGAATCTTATGTTAGCCACGTTGAAGATCAGGATCGCCAGATTGCCGACCTTCATCAAATGGGTGTGCTGAAGGATCTCAAGATCACTGATCTTGAGAAGGAGATCCGGGCTGTTAAGGATGAGGCTGTCAAAGCATTGATCAAGTTCGATTATGAGAAGCATGACATTACTCAGGACGCTAAAGTCTCTGCCGCGATAGCTATGTACAAGATACAACTGCAGATGGCCACGGAGGCTCAGGATCCTTCCTTTGATAAGAGCACATGGGATATTGAAGGCTGGAAGGCAAGGCTAGCAGAGTTAGAGGATGACGATGATGTTGAGGATATCCCTATGCTTGAAGGTGGAGATGCCGGTAAGGATCAGGGGGAGGCAAGTGGAGCTGGTGGTGATGGTGCAGCGAAGGTTTGAGCTGCAAGATTGGGCAATGATGGAAACTTCTAGACATAGCCGGAGCCCAATTTTTTAAATTTTGATAGTAGTTTGTGGTGTTTGAAACAATTATGGTCTGTAATCTTCGAACAATAGTCTTTAGGGTTAAGGATCCTGGATCCTTTGAACAATAGGTAGGATTACAAAAGGTGGAGGGATCCTCTGTTTGGGGGATGAAGCCTTTGTGATCCTGCCGCTTTTAATTTCCTGCACAATGCTAAGACCGCATAGACAATGGACACCTTTTGCCAACCCATGTGGACGGGCCACGTTTTGCTGGTAGAAATGTGGGTTGGCAATTTTGACAACTTTTTTGAAAGGGTTAATGATCCTTTTGTTTAATAATATAACTTAACTTTTCTAGCTTATCTCGTGTTGTTATCCTTATCTTCTTGTTTCTTAGTTGTTTTTGTAGTATATTTGTTAAAGTGGCAAGAGTTTAATAAATTTAGGACATGATCCTAGATCAAATATCCTGATATTGAAAATATCCAAAGTATTTTAGTTCAAGGATCATAGGTTCGGTTGTCAAAGTATAAGGGTCGGTTAGGATAATGAATATAATCAAAATAGTCAAGAATCATACCTGAGGATCCAAGTTAGGATCCTAACCTTCAATCGAGACAATCGTGGATAAGATTTTGATGGATAATAAGGATTAAGGGTCCTTATGTGTTTTACCTTTGACAATCCTGAAAAACGAGGCACAACTTGGGACTAAGCCAATGTAAGAAATAAATTAGTAACTGGGGTCATGCCCAAAGGATAACTGAGAATGATCCCAGAGGATCGCTGGGGACAAGCCCATAGGATAACTGGGGACAAGCCCAAAGGATAACTGGGGTTGGACCCAAGGATCTGTGGTGCTCTTGAAGATCTTTGACGATGTGCTGAAGATACCTGAACTATCATAACTCAAATGTTTCGTGAGTAGAGGATGAAGGATACAGGATCCTTATCCTTTGGTAAAAAGTAAGGAAATGTAAATGTTTTAAGATAAGGACATTACCAGAGTAAGGATCACTGACATCATCGGGATCCTTCGAGGATACTTCAGTGTGAGGATCACATGCTTGAGGGATCATGTTCACATAAAGTATCTCTTTAAGTGAACAGCATTCCAGGCTCTTGGTAACAAGTTTCCTTCCATAGTTAGCAATCTGTATGCCCCCTTTCCTGCTTCAGCTTCAATTAAGTAAGGGCCTTCCCATTTTGGTGCTAACTTCCCGTCAGCAGGATTAATAGTGTTTTGGAATGTTTTTCTCAACACCATATCTCCGACTTGGAACTTTCTTATCCTAACATTTTTGTTGTAGGCACCAGCCATTCTTTGTTGGTAGCTAGCCATCCTTATCCTAGCCAGATCCCTGATTTCCTCAATAGTATCCAAATCCTGAGCCAGGATTGCAGCATTTTCTTCAGGATCACGAGCACTTGTTCTAGCAGTTGGGATCACCATCTCTGTTGGGATCACTGCTTCTGCCCCAAATACTAAAGAGAAAGGTGTTTGACCAGTGGCATTCTTGGGAGTTGTTCTATCAGCCCATAGCACATAAGGCAACTCCTCTGCCCATTTCCCCTTCTTGGATCCTAGCTTCTTCTTGAGATTGTTGATGATGATCTTGTTGGATGATTCTGCTTGACCATTGGCTTGTGGATGAACTGGTGTTGATGTTATCATCTTGATTCCCCAGCTGTCACAAAAGTTAGTGGTTCTGCTTCCAATGAATTGGGAGCCATTATCACATACAATTTCAGAGGGAATGCCAAATCTGGTTATAATATTTCTTTTGATGAAGGATATGACTTCCTTTTCCCTGACTTGAGCAAAGGCTTCAGCTTCTATCCACTTGGAAAAATAGTCAGTCATGGCAAGCATAAATACTTTTCCACCAGGTGCTTTAGGAAGCTTGCCCACTATATCCATTCCCCATCTCATGAATGGCCAAGAGGATGGTATAGGGTGTAGCAGTTCAGCTGGTTGATGAAGGATATTGCTGTGTCTTTGACAAGGATCACATTTCCTAGCATATTCTACAGCATCCCTTTTCATGGTTGGCCAGTAGTATCCTGTTCTAAGGATCCTTGAGAATAATGCCCTGCCCCCAGTGTGGTTTCCACAATCTCCTTCATGGAAGTCTCTCAACACTTCTTCAATTTCAGGATCCTCAATACATCTTAAGTATGGTCCTGCAAGGGATCGTTTATATAGCACATTATTTAAGATTGTAAATTGAGATACCTTGATCCGGAAAGCTCTAGGATTTTCTCCCATTGGAATCTCTCCGTTTTGCAAGTATTTCATGATTGGTGAGACCCATGATCCTGAATAAGATTGAGCTTCTTCACTAGGGATTACTGCAGTATCCTCTTCTATTTCCATGGCCACTTGATTTTCAATAGCAGGAGCCAGGATATGGATGATAGGGATACTTATGTCTTCTGGGATTTTTAAGGATGATCCTAAGTTGGCCAATGCATCAGCTTCCGTGTTATCCTCCCTTGGTACCTGTGTTAAGCTAAAAGAAACAAAAGAGAGTGCCAATTCTTTGACTATCTCTAAATATTTGATTAGTTTTTCACCTTTAACAGCATAGGATCCATTAAAGTGATTGGTGATCAATAATGAGTCTACATATACTTCGAGATATTTTACCCCCATATCCTTAGCAATCTGTAAGCCAGCAATTAAGGCTTCATATTCAGCCTCATTGTTAGTTGCTTGGAACTCACAGGCTATGGAGTGGGGTATTATGTCCCCCTGTGGCGATTTTAGTAGGATCCCTAGCCCTGTGCCCTTGACATTTGAGGATCCGTCAGTGTGTAGTATCCAAGGATCCTTGGTCTCATCCAGCTGCTGGACCTCCAATTCCGCTTCTTTTTGTAGATCACTACTGAAATCTGCCACAAAGTCAGCTAGTGCTTGAGATTTAATGGCTGTTCTTGGTTCGTATCTTATATCATGGGCACTAAGCTTCAGTGCCCACTTAGCCATCCTCCCTGACATCTCCGGTTTCCTGAGGACATTCTTAATTGGATAATTAGTTTTAACAACAATAGTATGGGTTTCAAAATAATGCCTTAACTTAGTGGATGCCATGATTAATGCAAGAATAAGTTTTTCGAGGTGTGAGTACCTGGATTCGGCATCAAGTAGACTTTTACTTACATAGTAGATAGGATGTTGTGTACCTTCGTGATCCTTGACAAGGACAGCACTTACAGCGGTTGAGGATACCGCCAGGTATAAGGATAACACATCTCCTTTTTCCGGTTTTGCTAATGTTGGTGCTGAGGACATATATTCTTTGAGGGCTTGTAAAGCGTTCTCATGTTTCTCAGTCCATTCAAACTTCTTATTCTTCCTTAGGATATCGTAGAATTCTTTGCATTTTTCTGAGGATTTCGATATGAACCTGTTCAGAGCTGCTATCCTGCCTGTCAGTCTTTGAACATCCTTGGCATTGGCAGGAGATTTGATATTTATTAATGCTTTGATTTGTTCCGGGCTTGCTTCAATGCCCCTCTGGGTTACCATGTATCCTAAGAACTTTCCTGCCTTAACACCAAAATGGCATTTTGAAGGATTAAGTTTCATGTTGTAATTATCAAGGATATCGAATGCTTCTTCCAAGTCCCTTAGGTGATCCTCAGATTTCTTTGACTTGACCACCATATCATCTATGTACACCTCCATAGTTTTTCCGATTTGATCTTTGAACATCATATTTACCAGCCTTTGATATGTTGCACCTGCATTTCTTAGTCCAAAAGGCATGGCAATATAACAATATAAACCGGTTGGGGTCATAAAGGCTGTATCCTCTTGGTCAGATGGTTCCATCTGAATTTGTTGGAATCCAGATGATGCATCCATAAAAGTTAACAGTTCATGCCCCGCTGTTGCATCCACCATGGAGTCAATGTGGGGTAATGGGAAAGGATCCTTGGGACATGCCTTATTCAAATCAGTGAAATCGACACATACCCTCCACTTTCCGTTTTTCTTTTGGACAACAACCACATTGGCTAACCATTTTGGATACTTTACCTCTCTGATCATACCTGCTCGAAGTAGTCTCTCTACTTCTTCTTGGATAATGGCATTCCTTTCTGGTGCAAACTTCCTCCTTTTTTGATGGATTGGTTTGATAGACCTGTCAATGCCAAGTTTGTGAGTAATAATATCCTTAGATATACCTGTCATATCTTCATGTTTCCAAGCAAAGGTAGATTTTCTTCTTTTGAGGAAGGATATCATGTCTTCTTTCATCTTGCCAAGGATCCCTGATCCAATATAGATTTTTGATTCAGGATCACTAGGATCCAAGAGGATTTCGTCCACGTCTTGTTCCCTTGCCTCCAAGACATTCCTCGGAGGATACTGTAATTGCTATTGCTCCCTTGGCTTCGAGGTTGGCTTCATGGATGAGGTATAACAATCCTTAGCCTCCTGCTGATCACTGTCGATCTTGATTATCCCCCATGGGCTAGGGAGCTTCACACATTGATGGTAGGTAGATGGAACTGCTTTCATGTCATGTATCCAAGGCCTGCCAAGGATAACGTTGCAACAAGATAAACAGTCAATAACACAAAATTTTTGGTAATTATGTAATCCTTCCACGTAGATTGGGAGTTTGATGTCCCCCAGAGTTTTCTTCGTTTCCCCACTGAATCCTACAAGCACGGAGGATCTCGGTGTGATGTCTGATTCTGGGATTCCCATCTTCTTCAGGACATCAAGCTGGATAATGTTTACTGAGCTCCCTCCATCAATAAGGATCCTGCGGACAAAATGGTTAGAGATAAAGAGAGTGATAACTAAACTATCATGGTGAGGATCCTGAATGTTAATGCGATCATCCTCATCAAATGTTATCATCTTCCCTTCTGAGACACTTGAGGTTCTAATAGGCCTTTCTCCATTATTCATTTTTGATTCTTTTGCATGTCTTTTGGCCGCTGAAAAGGATGTACCACAGATGTCTGATCCTCCGGATATAAAGTTGATCACTTGTGCGTTTGCCGGAGGTGCTGGAGCCTTTTCAGGGATCCTTTCAGGATCCTGGGTCCTTTGCTTTTTTCTCCCTAACAATTCTTTTAGATGCCCCTTGCTTAGCAGGTATCCAATTTCTCTTCTTAAGGCTATGCAATCTTCAGTTAGATGCCCGAAATCCTCATGGTATGCACACCATTTGGACTTATCTTTAGTCCCGGATGGTTTATCATTCTTCCTGGGCCATCTAGCTTTTTCACCTAGATTCTGCATTGCAAGGATTAGTTCATGATTATCAACGGAAAAACAATATTCTGAGATTGGAGGATATTCTTCATCATCCTCTTCTTGGTCAACAGCATGCACATTCTTGTTCTCATCCTTGCTTATCTTGTTTTGAGGATCCTACTTGTCTCTCCTGGATCCTCTTGTCCATCCTCTAGCCCGGATGAAACCTGAGTGCTCGAGTTCTTACTTCATCTAGATTCCTGCACGGTGTCATAACAAGATCATCATAGAATAATGAATCCTTAAGCAGCCCCATTTTGAAGGCTTCAACAACCGTTAAGCCATATCCAAGTTGGGATGTCCAAGGATTCTTTACTAAATTTAGTTATATAATCCCTTAATGATTCATTATGATTTTGAGTTATCCTGTAACAAATCACTAGTTAATTTTTCAAAATTTCTGCTACAAGAGAATTGGTTATTGAATAAATTAACTAATTAGCAAATGAAGTAATAGAGTAGGGGGGAAGACTTAGCAGCCACTTAAGAGCTGATCCTGTAAGAGTGGATCCAAATCCTTTACATAGGCATGCTTCCTTCAATTTTTCTGGGATAGGATTGATCTCCATCCTCTCCCTGTATTGTGCTATATGCTCCTCTGGATCCGTTGTACCATCATACAGCTTCATGGCAGGGATATGGAAACCTTTTGGGTACCTCTGCATCACAAATTGGTGGTGCAAAGCGAGATACCTTGTGGCTTCCATCTGCAATCTCTGGGAATAGGCTTGACTACCCCCGGAACGCTTGAGATCATGTCCTTTAGTTTCTGTAAATTCCCTGGCCATACCATAGCAGATTGGTACCTATATCCTGCATGAATCCATGGTTAGTGGTAGGATAATTATTTAAAGTGTTACCTTCCCATTGGGTTCAAGTTAGGGATCCATATTGCTGGGATTCCGGAACAACGGAGGGACCAGTGGAAGCAAATGGTCTGCATTGGAATGAAGTCCCCTTGATGGACATCTAGACTTCCTGTTTGCAAACTTTTTAAGGATCCTGGCATCTGTAAGGATCCTGGTATCTGGGAATGATCCTGGAACGAAGGAAGATCCTTGAACCTGGGATGATCCTGGAACAAAGGAGGGTCCTTGAACCTGGGATGATCCTGGAACAAAGGAGGATCCTTGGTCCTGAAATGATCCTGGAACAAAGTAGGATCCTTGAAGCTGCTGTGCCCCCGGATAGGTTCCCGGATTCAATGAAGGATCCCATGTATTGAGGATTAGGATCCTATTGGCTGAAAATGTGAATCTGATGTCTGAGTCATTGCTGCCGTGA